>NC_087253.1:4097500-5297500 GCF_037042905.1 Lytechinus pictus
CTCTCCTCTCCTCTCCTCTCCTCTCCTCTCCTCTCCTCTCCTCTCCTCTCCTCTCCTCTCCTCTCCTCTCCTCTCCTCTCCTCTCCTCTCCTCTCCTCTCCTCTCCTCTCCTCTCCTCTCCTCTCCTCTCCTCTCCTCTCCTCTCCTCTCCTCTCCTCTCCTCTCCTCTCCTCTCCTCTCCTCTCCTCTCCTCTCCTCTCCTCTCCTCTCCTCTCCTCTCCTCTCCTCTCCTCTCCTCTCCTCTCCTCTCCTCTCCTCTCCTCCTCATCCCACCATCTCCCGCCTCCTCATCCCACCATCTCCCGCCTCGGTATCAGTAACCCATATCTATGAACCCGTCAGTATAACTCACCCAGGTAATATTGAGGACGTTGAGCACCGACTCCGACACGTATAGAACCCGGCCACGGTCACAGCTCACGACAAAAAGAAATCCTTCGGCAGCCTATTAGAGAGCGGGAGAGAATAGATTCATGTACAAGGCATGTTATCATTCAATCTACATGCTACATCATATAGAATTGCATTGATTGAGCTCAGCAGTAACTTTATACCGTGTATCACTTTCTTTAAATATGGAAAGTAATTCACGTGCATGAAATTTGGGACGAGTTCACAGTAAAAACATCTAGCTCATGCACATTTTTTTCAAAATAATCATAGAAAAAGGTGATTTTGAGTTCTGTAGAAAGGTGATTTCGAGTTCGGTGTTGAAAGAAATATGTAGATTGCCTCCTGTACATGTAGATCAAGCACCAACATGTAAAACTGAGTAAATACCACAATGGTCCAGGGGATGTTTCACAAAGATTTCATTGCGACTTAGAGTCGTAATAGCGTGCATTATAAAAGGCATGACCGCATTGGTTGGATCACACCAAGAGGAAGCGTACTACTGCGTATTAATCAATAAGATTGAATGATGCATATCATATATGACTCAGCATTTAATTCATACTTAAAGGAGAATGAAACCCTTGAAACCAGCTGAATCCATATCAAAGAGAAAAATCAAAGAAACATATTGTTGAAAGTTTGAGGAAGATTGAATGAATAATAAGAAAGTTATGAGCATTTGAATATTGAGATCATTAATGCCATGTAGATCCTCCCATTGGCAATGCGACCAAGATCTGTGATGTCACACACGTACAACTCCCTCATTACTTTAGTACTTATTTCACTTATATTCTCACTTTTATAGATTCTATCACAAGGTGAGGTGTTCTCTTTATGAGAGGACAAGTACAGAGGTTTCACAACATTATATCATTGATGAATCGTTTGTCATATGATTAGAATGAGCAAAAAGAGATATTTTGGGGTATATTTTCAGTGTCCAAAAGGGGAGAGTTGTTCATCTGTGACATCATAGATCTTGGTCGCATTGCCAATGGGAGGATCTCCATAGCATTAGTGATCTCGACATTCAAATGCTCATAACTCCTCTATTGCTAGTCCTATTTTACTCAAACTTTTGTTGATCTTATTCTTAGATTTTTCTGCTTTCACAAAAGCTAACTTGTCCCAAGAGTTTCATTCTCCTTTAAGTCTTTGTGAAACCTCCCAAGATAACATTACTGATTACATTACTGATAGCTTAACTTAGCTTTAAGTGAGAGTTCTCCTGAAATCGGAAATTTGCAACTGAAATTTGCATCTGAAACGTACATCTGAAATTTGCATCTGAAATTTGCAACTGACATTTGCATCTGAAATTTGCAACTGATTGCAAATATTTTCTTGCAACACCCCCTCCCAGACAATTTTTCTTGCATGGTAACAACAAGAATCAATCAGTCTCGCAAATTAAATTACTATTAATAATGTATTCATGTCAGCACTGAATAAATGATTGCCTGTTAGGAGTATTAGAATCTCCTTGCTAAAAATAAACCATTTTATGGTCATGCATTTGCATTTAAGAGATGAATTGCAATGTGTCTTCTTTTTTTGCATTGATACATACATGTATGTATGTACACATTACAATTTAATACATGTAGATGTACAAACAAATATGGTTAAAAGTGTATGTGCACGAGTGCCTCTCCTGGATACTAAAAATTATTTTCAAAAAATCTCTGTTGTATTTAAAGGCCAAGTCCACCCCAGAAAAATGTTGATTTGAATAAATAGAGAAAAATCAAACTAGCACAACACTGAAAATTTCATCAAAATCGGATGTAAAATAAGAAAGTTATGACATTTTAAAGTTTCGATTATTTTTCACAAAATAGTGATATGTACAACTGAGTGACATGCAAATGAGATAGTCGATGATGTCCTTCACTCACTATTTCTTTTGTTTTTTATTGTTTGAATTATACAATATTTCATTTTTTACGAATTTGACAATAAGGACCAACTTGACTGAACCATATAGTATTAAACAATGCTAATTCCTCATGTTCAGGGAGGAATTAATCGTTGTTTCACTTGGCAATGAGGAGAAAATTAGAATATTTCATATTTCATATAATAAAATACAAAAGAAATAGTGAGTGGATGACGTCATCAGTCTCCTCATTTGCATACAGACCAGGATGTGCATATAACTGTTTTGTGAAATTTAGCGAAACTTTAAAATGTCATAACTTTCTTATTTTACATCCGATTTTGATGAAATTTTCAGTGTAATGTTTGTTGGATTTTTCTCTTTTTATTCAAATCAAATTTTTGTTGGAGTGGACTTGTCCTTTAATAAACATCAAAGTGTTTTCTCTTTTTCAAGCAAACTGATGTACTTTTAGAATCTTCACGGACTGGACAACTTCCATCACACAAAACAGCTTGTGGATGGTAAAGTACATGTACATGTACAGTGTATGTAGAATGCAAACTTGGACGCCGTTCTCACTACGTTCCTAAAACTAGTTTACTGGAAACTAGTTTAATAACGCGTAGTGAGAATGGTCGAAGCGGTCTTGGAAGCAATCTTCCAAACCAGTTCGGAAAACCACCTCGCGATGTAGTTTTAAAGATCGCTTTGCCTCAGTAAACTGGTTTTAGCGCAAGTGAGGACTTCGGGAAGCGATCTTCGGACATTTTGAGCGCGCTACTCCACATGACAGGTGTAGATTGCCTACGCTGCGGTTTCGAAATTTCGCGCGAAACATGTCGCCCCACTGAGAGTGTTTCCATAGCAACAAGATCACTTTACGTGAAGTAATTTTGAAAACCACTTTCGTGTGATCTGGTGGGAACGCTAGCAAAGCGACCTTCCAAACTGGTTTCCTGAACCGGTTTCCAGTAAAACTAGTTTTAGAAGCGTAATGAGAACGGCCTCATAGATCAAGGCCAAATTTTATTATAATGATTTATTTTTCATTCTATCCTGGTAAAAAGCTATTTTCCCCCAATCTGTACAGTAGATTACATACCAAATCATATCAAGATGGACAAAGTGAAACAGGGTTTATTATATTAAAGAGAAAACACTCAAATTCAACAAAAAAAATTATCATCACAATTCACAAACATTGCATGCACACTTGTATAGAAAACGTATTACATTGTGATTCATGTTTGTGTTTTTTTTTTTAGTTTGAAATTCATATATGTATGAACACACCGAGAAATTACATACCTCTAGAATAAGAGGATTGAGGTCATCTTCTGAGAGAAAAGACGGCTTATAATTTGCTTCCTTACGAGAACTTGACGCACCTATAGATAGAAAAAATGCTTGTTATCAAATCAAATAACATCAGTCATATTATACATACATCATGTATGAATGAGTCATTATTATTAACAGAAGAATGGAACCCTGGGAAAATTGAAATGAAAAGAGAGATAAAGCTTTATAGTCTCAAAGATTTTGCAAATTCCAAAAAGAAAAACCTTTGTATTTATTCACAGCAACAAGTGGAACGCCTCTGGCAGTCTCACCTGCATCACGCAATTCAATATAGCAGCAGTGCTGACGTTGAAAACTTCTATAAAATAAATATTTATAAAAAAACCACCATTCATATAATAATACAATACTACGTTCATTGACCTTAAATGACATTTGACCTTGATCATGTGACCTAAGACTTGTCAGTTATACTTGATTACCCTTATGTCCAAAATTCATAAACTACTAGTATATCCATAAACTTTTTAAGTTATAACAGCAATTTAATAATTGCCTCCAACATGACCAAAGATCATTGACCTTAATGACCTTTGACCTTGGTCATGTGACCTGAAACTCGCACAGGATGTTCAGTGATATCATACTTGATTACTCTAATGTCCAAGTTTTATGAACTAGACCAATACAATTTAAGAGTTATGATGGTAATTGAACAAATCCCCCAGCTTGGCAAAAGTACATTGACCTTAAATGACATTTGACCTTGGTCATGTGACCGGAAACTCACACAGGATGTTCAGGAATACTTGTCTCAAGTTTTATGAATCAGATCCATAAACTTTCAAAGTTATAATGGTAATTCAACAAATACCCCCAACTTGGCCAAAGTTCATTGACCCTATGACCTTTGACCTTGGTCATGTGAATTGAATGCAGGATGTTCAGTGATATTTTATTACCCTTATGTCCAAGTTTCATAAACTAGGTCCATATACTTTCTAAGTTATGCAAAAACTTAACCTTAGATTTTGATATTGACTCCCCCAAAATGGTCTAAGTTCATTGACCCTAAATAACCTTTGACCTTGGTCATGTGACCTGAAACTCTGGGAAGATGTTCAGTAATACTTGATTAACCTTATGTCCAAGTTTTATGAACTAGTTCCATTTTAAGTTCTTTCTGTCATTTCAAAAACTTAACCTTTGTCTAAGATTTGATGTTGACTTTGCCGCAGTCGGGAAAGCGGAGCCTACATGTACATGTATAGTCTCACTCTGCTATGCAGGTGAGACAAAAATTATCCTGAAATATAATAATGATAATAATATAAATAATTACTATTTTATCCTACATCAATTATAAAATCATGTATGCTGATTGATTTGAATAGCATCATGTGACCAAACATATTTTCACTATTTTGCGATGATGTTGAAAATGAAATGCCCACTGAAGAAAAATTACCATTCCGTGACCTCAATGATGGAATACTAGTAGTGCACTATTCCATCGCGTACATGTATCTATATTTTGGTTCAGATTTTTTTTTAAAGATGAACTACGTGTACAAGAACTAGATTATCAAGATCTGCTGTTTTAAAGGATATACATGTAAAACAAATATACTGGCAAGATCACTAATTTTTCCCTCGGGGGCAAAAAATAGTAATACCAGTCCAACCTCAGACGAATAATTCCCGCTATACTCAAAGCCTATACGATACTTCCTTTATACCGGTATATACATGTACATGTACATGTAGTATTTAACACCTCTTTATTCGAAGTCTCCCTAAATCGCTCTAATATAACATGCAGCATAATTACCGTGGCTTTAGCCAAACTGAAGTAATATATACAGCATAATTACTGTGGCTGAATAGCCGAGCTGAAGTACATTTTATATATGCAGCATAATTACCATGGCTTTTAATAGCCGAGCTGAAGTTGGACACTCAGCATTCCCAAGGAATAAATTCCTGCCAGGTACCCATTTATCAGAACATGGTCTATTAGAATGCAGCACAATGTGGATCTATTTCTTGCTGAAGAGAATCACGCCATGGAGGGGATTTGAACGCATGACCCTCTGTTTCAAAGTCCAGACACCAATCCACTAGGCCACAACGCCCCATTTCCACCAAAGAATAGAATAGAGATAGCATTGTGGTCTTGTGGTTACGACTTTCTGCCTTCAATCAGAGGGACGTGGGTTCCAATCCCAGCCATGGTGTGTTTTCCTTCAGCAAGAAATTTGCCCACATCGTGCTGCACTCAACCCAGGTGGGGTGAATGGGTACCCAGCACAATTAATTCCTTGAATGCACCAAGTGGCTTTAGCAGCAGGAGCTATAGATGGGGTAATACATATATGTAGTACACCATTGAATATGCAACTAGATAATCAGTGCCTCATAAATGCTAGTGCAGGGCTCCACACTAACCCTGCTTTTTTTTCTACTGGTCCAACCTGTTCATGTCAGACCATGTAGATACCCAATTTTTCAATTTTTACTGGTTCAACCTAAAATTTTACTGGTCTCCCAAAATAAAGAAAAACATAAAAAAGACTTGAGTTTATTTTGCTGTCTTTTATTGCTTTTATTGCCCCCAAACAAATAGTACTTACCACACACACACAACATAGTTCATGAGAGCCATTTCTCTATTTTGGAGAACCATTTTTTTTTAATACCGGAGCTACTTTTATTATAATAAAAATGGAGAAAAGACACGTTTTTTACTAGTCATGTCAGACCAGTAAAATCTGGCTATTTCTGAAAAGTTTAACTGGCCCGACAGCAATTTTTAGTGGTCTGGGACCGTCGGACCGGTGCCAGTGTCACGCGCTGTCCAGTGTACATCAGGGTGCTACATAAGCACTTGCCCGATTCCCCGGGGCAAGTAAAAGTTAAAGTCGGGCAAGTGTTTTGAAGTAAAGACAAATACTACTTGCCCATATTGGGCAAGCAAATATTCTCACAGTAGAATGACCAAAATTAGGGTTGATATGATATGTTGATCCTAAATTTGGTCATGGCGGGCAAGATAAAATCACTTTGGAAAAAGAGATGTAAGAACAAGGTACATCAGTTTATGTCAAAAGAGAGAAAAAAAGGTCAATGGTTTATAAAACCGCAATATTTTCTTTTGAAGAGGTACAACTTTTTTTCAAGGATTTTTTCGGGCAAGTGAAATAGATTTTCGGGCAAGTATATTCCAACTATTTAAAAATTTACTTGCCCGACCCGACAGGGCAAGTGCTTCTAAAATGTTATGTAGCACCATCATTATCATTATTATTATTAATAAACACATCCAACGCCATTGACACTTACCTCTTAAAGTCTTCATATGCTGTACAGCCATGCGTAGTATGGTAAGTTTATCCAACTTGGATGACATGGAGCTACAGGTGGGGACCATAGCGCTCAGTTCTTGTATATACGTGTTCATCTTCTCACGTCTTCTTTTCTCTATCTCGCTGTGATTCTGTCTGTTCAATCAATCAAAGAAAAGAAGGTTTGTATAAAAAAAATGGATTTATACAGATTGAAGTTCTACATGTATTGTAAGACACACAAGAAGCCAAGGCGGGAAGACGTCACATCCACTATTAAACCACTGAAAATTTCAGAAAGATTTGTAAACTTCCAAATGGGTAAACTCGATTATCACAAATTTCAGCACAAAGTATGAACGCAATGTTTTCATATTTCTCCTGTATATCTGCATGATTTGGCAAAGTTTCCATTAAACATTCTAATTGTGGTAACAATCTGAAAATAAGTTCTAATAAAATTACCACCAAAGTAGTATACATACTTTCATGTTCATGTGTCCTATAAGAAGCAAATGATTTGTACAAAATAACTGCTGAGAAATTGACAAAGTATTAAAAGCATTGTATTCTTTTTTCCAAGCCAAAATATTTTTACATAGTCCCACATGTGCATTCAGTGTGATTAGTTCTCAATCTAGAATTTCACACTTTCATACATGTAGGTTTATGTGTATTATGGAGAACTGGATCTACAATGTACATGTAGATTAATATGGTAATTATTAAACCTTGGTTCCAAAGACATACTCATAAAATTATTGTCTGCTGAGTGTACAGTGTACTTTTATTACATGAAGCTTGAAGTTACATCTGTAATAGGCTCAAAACCACAAAATGATTACTTTGTCCCGATAAGATTACACTGTATACTGTATTAATAATGCATTTGTACTTCATATTAATGCAAAAAGATCATTGTACAGTTCTAAGTATTCTTCTATGACACCGATCTCATTATACTTTCTAAAACTGGTTTACTGGAAACGGATTCAGAAGACTAGTTTGGAAGATCGCATTGCTAGCGTTCCCATTTGATCACCCGAAAGTGGTTTTCAAAACCACTTCATGTAGAGCGGTCTTGTTGCTATGGGAACACTCTCAGCGGGGTGACATGATCGCTTTAATACCGAAGAACGTTAGTGCCGTCACTAACGCTAAAACAAGTTTAACGAGGCAAGGCGATCTTCAAAACTACATCGTGAGGTGGTTTTCTGAACCGGTTTGGGAGATCGCTTCCAAGACCGCTTTGACTGTTCTCATTACATTTCGAACTAGTGTCCACTAAAATTAGTTTCCAGTATTAGTTTTAGGACAGTAGTGAGAACGGTGTCTATGATATGTGTACACCATACAGAAACCAACAGAGTGAGAGTGATGTACACTAAGGGTGAGTTCAATGTTGATTTTCAAGTTGAAACAGCAACATGAATCATGATTGAAAATTATATTACAAAACACAGAACACAAACACGATCAGTGGTGCACTGTTCAGTGTCGAAAATATTTGTTGATCATCTTTAAATTTCCTGTGTATAAAACTCTTTAGCGCAGATTTAGTGCTCAGTTTGCCCTGTCACAAGAACGGTCAATTCTGGCATATGCTTGTGTACTTGTAGGTTTCCAGCAATTTAAAGACGTTTCAAAACTCAATCGTGTTCAAAGTCGCATTCGTGATACTGAAGGTTGTAAAATCTGAGCTGATCCCATTTACAAATGCATATTTTTATTACGTTTGAATTTTCCTCCATATCATGATTTGATAGACGTTTACTTCTACGACCAGGAATGGAGCAAATTGAACACACCCTTTGTTTCTCATTGTATCTGCGTTTTGTAATCATGTTTTCAATCTTGATTCATGTTGCTGTTTAAATTTCGAAACCGACATTGAACACACCCTAAAACTAAATGTTGATTTCCTTTTTTTTTATTCTAACATATAATTTGAAAAAAAAAAACTTACTTTGAGAGCTTTTTGCTGTCATCTCCTGATGTATTTCTTTCACTTGATAAATCTTCATCACTCATATCCTCCCTATGAAAAAAAAAAAAACATATGTACACGTAATATCACATCAATAAATTGGTACAGCATATATATGTAAAATACCACAACAGGCGTGGGGCTGTATTTCTCCCGGCGGGGGGGGGGGGGGGGGCACTCTACTACATGTACATGTATATTGCTGTACACACTCACGACCCAAAAATGTGTAAAAAGGGTACTTTTGTTGATCACGGCTCATCATATTGTGTGGGGTGTCAAAATGGCCAAAATCGGGGCAAGAAGGGTATGGTTGTGGGGTAAAACACACATCTTTTTAGGGGTCATACATGTACTTGTTTAGGGGGCAAAATTGTCAAAAATGCATGCGAAAATACATTTGACCAATGAATAAAACTTGTTTTATAGGGTGGGTTTGTAAAACCTCAGGTCCACATGTGGGCGATTCCATACGTGTCGTACGGGACATTTTGTCAACAATTTCTAGTATCTTTAATAGCTGATTGCTTGAGCAATGAAAAATTATTTTTGGTCAATAATAAAGTTATAGTGGGTAGTCATGTGAAAAACTGATTACCAACAAAAAATATTTGATTATGGCTGAATTAAGGGCAAAAATGTTGTGTGTCATACGGGACTCAGAAATGTCCCGTACGACACTTAACTTTTTCACCTCTAATTCACCCATGGACAGCATATTTTTGTTGGTTGTCAATTTTATATGTCTACCCAGTAGTACTTTATTATTACCACAAAACAAATTGAAGTTCTTTGTTTGTTTGGACAACAGGTTGAAAAATGTTGCGAAAATAGCTGATTTTTCTAGCATGGAATCACCCCTGAGGTAATTCTAGTCTGCTGTGCAAACCCTTCACTCAAATTTTGGGTCTGAATGTGCAGCCTACTCATGCCATGTGTACTGAAGGCCTGAAACAGCAAGTTTTGTACGTGTATACTCGCATGTGCTAGTCTTTGCGTGCAGACACATGTTGCTCAAAGTTTCAATCAGGGTCTGTGCCTGCAGACTAGGGTAATTCGGATCTTCATTGCTCATATCTCCCAATGGAAAAAAAAATCATCATACATGTACATGATATCATCAATTACTTGGTGCGGCATACACTGTGTAGTGTAAAATATCAATAAGGATTTGGGGCTGTAAATTTCTTATTAAAAATAGATACATGTACATTGTACATCTTCATCACTCATAATATAAAAAAAAAAACAATCATGACATTACTACAAGTACTACATTTACAAGTAATGTACAAGTATGTAAAATACCACTTTTAATAGGGGAAGGGGCAGACATACTTCTTTCACTTAAACATCTTCATTGCTCTTGACATGTACATGTACAGTTGTATAATCCTCGGGGCTGTTAAAGGGATGGTTCAGGCTGAAAATAATTATATCTTAATACATAGAGTAGAATTCACTGAGCAAAATGCCGAAAATTTCATCAAAATCGGATAACAAATGATAAAGTTATTGAAGTTTAAAGTTTAGCAATATTTTGTGAAAACAGTCGTCATGAATATTCATTAGGTGGGCTGATGATGTCACATCCCCACTTTCCGTTTTCTTATGTTATTACATAAAATCATAATTGTTTCATTATTTCATACTTGTGTGAATAATACATGTATGTCTCCCTTATAATGAAATAAGTTGCAGCAATAAATATATAATGCACTAAATCAGTTGTCAATCCAATTTTTCTAGTTCTTGGAGGAAAAAAATTGAATAAATCTAATTTCATATAATAAAATACAAAATAACAAGTGGAGATGTGACATCATCAGCTCACCTAATGAATATTCATGATGACTGTTTTCACAAAATATTGCCAAACTTTAAAATTCAATAACTTTGTTATTTGTCATCCGATTTTGATGACATTTTTGGCATTTTGCTCAGTGAATTCTACTCTATTTATTAAGCTATAGATATTTTCAGCCTGGACCATCCCTTTAATAAACGGCAATACCAGTCTTCAAAGAGGCCTACATGTTCACATATTATTATCAACTGGATTTGGCCACCCTACGCATATTTTGATGTGCTTGATTTACCTACAGATATACATGTACATATCAGAGCATATTAAAAAATGCACAGAATTTATAGACAAATCCCTCCCGAGGCTGTGCACAAAACTACATTGCTGTGCAATATTGCGCCGTATTGCATAGTCTAATGAATTATTTATGAGAAAGATAATAGTTGGATGGCTTTTTATTATGGGAAATACAGTATTGTAATTCTTCTTTCAAGGGAATATTGAACTCATCGACATGTACATACGTGTACAATTCAATTAACTTGTGAACATGGGCAATTCCAAGCAAAAGTGGACATTTTCCAAAACTTTATATTGGCTCTATTTCAAATCTGGATCAAATTTTTCTATCAAAACTCATATGGGATTTCTTAAATTTGTTTTCTTACGTATCGCCTTATAGGAGAATCTAAACCATACAAAAAATTCAATACATGGGACTACATATATTGTTTTTTACTTAATTTCAATTTAACAGAAAACTATTGCTTGTTTTGTAAACTTTTCTTTTGGATAATCTGAAGGTCATCATTTTTTCATATCAAAAGAAAATTTTAATAACAAAAAGTTCATTTTACATTGCTTGTGTGTGAATATTTCAGATGTCACTCCGTGTTAAACTGGGTATGGGTTTATGTTTGAAGTTGTAATTAATGAAAAATATACACAAATTTTTTAATGTAATGCAGCATATCAAAAGCTAGAACAACATAGAATCCAATCAATAACTCAACACTGTGATAGCCATTTAATGTTCACAGAGTTTGAGCAATATGTTCTCTCCTCAAATATGCATGTCCATTTTTATTAATATTCATATCTCATTAATTCAGTGGATCAAAATAACAAATGTTATCATTTTGAAAAGTGGGTTTCAGCAACTACTGTATAAAGGTACCATTCTTAAGTGCAAATAAATACATGTATTTCAATATGGGTGATTTCTTTGTTTCAATGCTAAAAAACTTGTTTCTGAATGTCACTCCGTTACCTTGGAACTGCCCATATCCTAATATCTTAAAGAGCGATCCAATTATAATACCACTTTGGTTTCCATGACATTTGCTCCGGCGACATTTGCTCTGCACTTTAAATTCCACACACTACTGGGGTGGGTGGGGTGGGTGGATGGATGGTGGGTGGATGGGTGGGTGGATGGATGGAGTTGGATGGATGGATGGAAGAGGATGGACGGAAGAGGATGGACGGATGGATGGATGGACGGATTAATCAATTAATCAATCAACGATCAATGAATGAATCAATGAAAGAATCAATGGATGGATGGATGTGAACTTACCCTCCAGAATCAATAAAACTCAGTTTCCTTTTCCTATCCATAGTACTACTTGACATATCCGAGATGCTCATCATCTGTTTTACACAAAGAAAAGAAATAAAAAGTATTCATACGTATACATGTACACAACTACATGTAACATCAGTAGTGGTGGAAATTAGTCTGCAGGCACAGACCCTGACTGGAAGTTTTTATGAACAAGTAACAAATCTTAGCAATCATTGTAGAAGATTTTTTAACGATTGATTGCATAGCTTAAAATGTACATGTAGGCTACAATCAATTGAGTATAAAACGGGCCCAAGTCCAATTGAATTAAATATGGGAAATTGTTCCTTATACAATGACTCATCTTGTGTATACTATACAAATAATGAATGTGTATGCATGCAATGGGCAGAATATTTTCATGAGATGAAAGATGTAAAGTTCCATTCAACGAGGCGTTAGCCGAGTTGAATGGAACTTTTAATCTTTCATCGAATGTAAATATTCTTTCCATTGCACAAATATTTACATTCATTATTTGTTTTATATAACTCATATAAGTTACAAAGTTTTTAAAAATGTAAAAAAGGAATAAAAAAGATAAAGATTAGGTTGGCCTATTTCCAGCAACAAATTTTTCTCTGATAATTGCTAGTCGGTGGATAACACCATGTATCGACAGCTCATCAGCCCTTTGCTTTCATGTTTGTGACGCGCATTGCTTCATGGATCTGAGTCGAGTGCGCACAGTCAGTTTGATCTGCGCTAACTTCATGCGCGCAAACACACACACGCACATACACAATAAGTAGACATACACATGATTATACTGAGGGAGCGCTAGCGCGCGTACCGTGCAATGGAAAAATAAAAAATGCAC
This sequence comes from Lytechinus pictus, assembly GCF_037042905.1. Taxonomy (NCBI): domain Eukaryota; kingdom Metazoa; phylum Echinodermata; class Echinoidea; order Temnopleuroida; family Toxopneustidae; genus Lytechinus; species Lytechinus pictus. Next base: position 4,110,669 of record NC_087253.1, read on the forward strand.
GGTCACCGTGCAATGGAAAATTACAAAATGCACGCAGTAAAGAATGGACCAAATATTGAACACCTTCCAACCAATCAGATGGCAAGAATCTTCGTTTAAGTTATATAATGTATTATGATTAATCTGAACTCATCTCAGAAATGCAAAGAAGGAAAATCTGGTAATGTATGAGTGTAAGAAAGCCCAAGTCCAGGACTTGGGCTTTCCTACATTCATTTCATATACAGAATGACCCAGGTCCATATGATTCTAAAAACAACCCAAGTCCACCAGAAAAAAGGCCTCGTCGATATTACATGAATATTAATGTTCATAAAAAAAATATGCACTTGAATTTGTTTCATGTTTTTCTCTTAATTTCTTTTGGCCAAATATACTTTAATTGCCCAGATTTAAAAAAATACCAATTTTTTTAGATTTTCTCGAAATGACCTCCTATGGACTTGGGCCTTTTTTATATTCATATACTCAAAATGTGAAAATCAAGCTTAATCGCAACCTTTGTGTTTAATACAGGACCCTGGAATGAACTTGAGTACATGTATATACAGGGGTCGGAGTGACCACAAATGAAATACCTGACATTGCAAAGCTCCTTTTTTTACTTTTTTGGGGGTACAAATTACACAACAAGTGGAACGCCTCTGGCAGTCTCGCCTGCATTACGCAATTTAATATAGCAGCAGTGCTAATTTTGAAAACTACTATAAAATAATCATTCATATAATGACATAATACCACGTTCATTGACCATAAATGACATTTGAACGGAGACTTAAGACTGTCAACTACACCCATGTCCACATTTCATTCACTCTATCCATAAACTTTCAAAGTTATGATGGCACTTCAACAATTACCCCAACATGGCCTAAGTTTATTGACCTTAAAGGAGAATGAAACTCTTTGAGCAAGTTAGCTTTTGTGAAAGCAGAAAAATCAAAGAATAAGATCAACAAAACTTTGAGTAAAATAGGACTAGCAATAAAAGAGTTATGAGCATTTGAATGTCGAGATCACTAATGCTATGGAGATCCTCCCATTGGCAATGCGACCAAGATCTGTGATGTCACACACGTACAACTCTCCCATTCGGACACTGAAAATATACCCCAAAACATCTCTTTTTGCTCATTCTAATCATATGACAAACGATTCATCAATGATATAATGTTGTGAAACCTCTGTACTTGTCATCTCATAAAGAAAACACCTCACCTTGTGATAGACTCTATACAAGTGAGAATATAAGTGAAATAAGTACTAAAGTAATGAGGGAGTTGTACGTGTGTGATATCACAGATCTTGGTCGCATTGCCGATGGGAGGATCTACATGGCACTAGTGATCTCAATATTCAAATGCTCATAACTTTCTTATTATTCATTCAATCTTCCTCAAACTTTCAACAATATGTTTCTTTGATTTTTCTCTTTGATATGGATTCAGCTAGTTTCAAGGGTTTCATTCTCCTTTAACTGACCTTTGACTTGGTTTTGTGACCTGAAACTCACAGGGGATGTTCAGTGATGCTTGATTACTCTTATATCCCAAGTTTTATGAACTAGATCCATAAACTTTCAGAGTTAGGATGGTAATTTAACAAATACCCCAACACGGCCAAAGTTCATTGACCTTAAATGACCATTGACCATAGTCATGTGACCTGAAACTCGCACAGGATATTCAGTGGTACTTCATTAACCTAATGTCCAAGTTTCATGAACTAGATCCATACATTTTCAAAGTTATGATGGTAATTCAACAAATACCCCCAACTTGGCCAAAGTTCATTGACCCTAAATGACCTTTGACCTTGGTCATGTGACCTGAAACTCAGGCAGGATGTTCACTAATACTTGATTACTCTTATGTCCAAGTTTTATGAACTAGATCCATAAACTTTCAGAGTTAGGATGGTAATTTAACAAATACCCCAACACGGCCAAAGTTCATTGACCTTAAATGACCATTGACCATAGTCATGTGACCTGAAACTCGCACAGGATATTCAGTGGTACTTCATTAACCTAATGTCCAAGTTTCATGAACTAGATCCATAAATTTTCAAAGTTATGATGGTAATTCAACAAATACCCCCAACTTGGCCAAAGTTCATTGACCCTAAATGACCTTTGACCTTGGTCACGTGACCTGAAACTCGATCAGGATGTTCACTAATACTTGATTAACCTTATGCCCAAGTTTCATGAACTAGGTCCATATACTTTCTAAGTTATGATGTCATTTCAAAAACTTAACCTTCGGTTAAGATTTTGAAAATAATTTTCCCAACATGGTCTAAGTTCATTGACCCTAAATGACCTTTGACCTTGGTCATGTGACCTGAAACTCAGGCAGGATGTTCAGTAATACTTGATTAACCTTATGTCTAAGTTTCATGAACTAGGTCCATATATTTTCTAAGTTATGATGTAATTTCAAAAACTTAACCTTAGGTTAAGATTTGATGTTGACGCCACCGCCGTCGCCGTCGGAAAAGCGGCGCCTATAGTCTCGCTCTGCTATGCAGGCGAGACAAAAACTCTAGAAATTAAGCTGGAAAAAAAAGAAAAGTAGGTGGAAATCATTAATAAAAGAGCTGTAAATCTAACACACCTGCATGAATTACTAATTTTGCAGACCTTCATTTTTGAGGAGCGCGATCGCGTCGGCGCTCCTAAAAAAAATTAGAACAAAAAATCGCGTTCCTAAAAAAAAAAAAAAGCCTTCACAAAAAGTTGCTGAAATTTCACATCTTACATCTTTACATTTACGAAATAGGCATCTGTTTTCCATAATTCCTTGAAATTATGGTGATTTAGTTGGAAACTACCGAAAAAATGAAGAATATTCACCTCTTTCCCGACTCTGATTTGAATTTACACTCGGTAAATATTGTAGTCCAACATGTAGACTTCCATGGTGTTGCCATGAATCAAAATAATTTCAAGGAATTATGGAAAATAGATGGCCATTTCATGGATTTAAAGATGAAAAATGTGAAAGTTTAGCAATTTTTTTGTACAGTATTAATTTTTTTTTTTTTTTTTTAAGCAGGAGCGCGATATTTTGTAAACGTATTGACCCAGGCCTAGTTTCACCACAGATTAATTAATAGCTACACAGCTATTGCATATATACAATGTTAAGAAAAATCTACAATTTATCATACTTGTATTGTATTGATTTGAGCTCCTCAAGGAGAGCGATTCTGAGGAGCTCAATTGAGCTCCTCCAAAAAATAAGGAGAGCGATTTATTGAGCTCCACGAAATTATAAACGTGAAGGACTGATTTTGAATTATTTATTTAGCATTTCTTTATAAAGCAACTTTGATGGTAAAATTTACTGAGTCGAGACTGTGTGCAATGCACAAATCCTTGTAGAAGAGAAGCATGCATCCTTTATAGAAAATCACTGATGTATGGAGTTCAAAGAAAATGTGCCAATTACGGTATATGGAAGAGACATGTCTAATCACCTGCACATGGACACGTACACAAAGGACTGAAAGGAGGCTCACAGTTTTCAATGAATAGTTGATATTGAAGTCTGTCTGTAGAAACCCGTCTCTCAATTCGTAATAACTCATATTTAAATACTTGTATTAAAGAAGAGTGATTTTTTACAACAGACATCCATTCATTCATTCGTTTTCAGGCCTCTACAAAAAAAGCGATAAAAAAATTTGCTTGCCCGATAGAAAAAACAGCTTGCCCGATTTTTTTTCAAAAATTCCTTTGCTCTTAATTATATTCTTTTCTGTCCTGGCTGAACTTGATTTACTGGCGCTGCCCTTGGCATTTCTTTTTCTTGACTCTTGTTCAAGTTGTTCTGGTCGCCCATCACGACAACAAAAGTCACCTATTTTAGTCTGACGACTCATTGTTTACCGGTATTTGATTTGAAGTTGAAGCCGAGTCCTGGCCAGGGTGACCAGATTTCACAAAATGAAATACAGGACAATCGACAAAAAAAAGATCAAGAAAGAAGGCTACACAGTGTTAGACTTGTGAAAAAATATACAGATCGAATTGGAAGGGAGGGTAAACGAAAGAATGAAGGAGAGAAAGAAAAGAGAGGAATTGAGAAGAAAGAAAGAAAAAATGAAGGGGAAAATTAAGGAAATAATAAAAAATATAAGAAAGTTCTAATAAAAGAAGGATGAGAGAGAGAATAAAAATAGATAAAAAGGTTTCCGTCATTCTTTGAATTGAATATAGAAAGAAAAAAAAAGAAAAGAAGGGAAGATGAATAAATGTGTGAAAGTCAAAATAAAGAAGAGAAAGACTAAAAGAAAGTAAGAAAAAAGGAGGAGGAAAGAAAGAATGAAGGAAAGAAAATGTTTCCTTCATTCTTGGAAAGAAAGAAACAAAGAAAGAAGAAAACAGGAAGGAGGGAAGGAAGAAAGGGAAAGAAAGTATACTTGGGAAAAGAATAAGGACAAAATGAAAAAATAATGAAAGAAAGGAGGAAAGAGAGGGAGGAAAGAATGAAGGGAGGCCAGAATGGAAAAAAAGAAGAAAATAATGAAAGGAGAGAAAGAACGAAAATAAAAACGAGCGGAAGGGAGAAGGAATGAAGGAAATAAAAAAAGGAAATGTAATAAAGAAGGCAAGAGAAAGAAGGAAAGAAAGAAAATGAACAGAGAGAGAGAGAAAGGATCAGGAAATAAAAATAGATATGTAACAAAAAAGGGCAAGAAGGAAGGATAGAAAAGAAAGAAAGAGGAAAAAGTTCAAACTTCAAGCAAATAAAAACAATCCAATCATATAACAAAAATCCTAATGATATTTGGTGTTTTTTTTATATATTTTTAAAATTAAAAAAAAACTAAAATGTTTTAGAAATGAATAAAATACGGGACATCTGGTCACCCTGATCCTGGCCGAGTCAGTCCGAAGCTTGCATGCATTCAGCGCGATCTAGCTCGAGAGTCGACTGGCTCGCGATCGCTCGTGTACGTCCGTACATGTACTGTAGCGCTCAGAGGGCGAGAGAGGGGTTTTCCCAGCTAGCTCCTTCGTTGATTAGTACATGTAGCGCATGCGCACAGTGTAGTTTAGAAAGTAAGATGGCAGCCCCCATCGAACGGGACCGCTGGCGATAAATTGTCGGTAAATTGGCGCTGATTTGACATGTTTCCACTGTTTTTTACTGGTATGACATTGTATGAGAGATAATTGGCCGATGATTGTAATTTATCAAACAATTATCAAACTTTTACTGTCAATTTATCTTTTTCATTTTCAAAACAACCACTTGCCCGATCGGGCAATTGACTTTGAAAAATGCTTGCCCGCACGTCAATTTCACTTGCCCCGGGCAAGCGGGCAAGCGGGTTTGTCGCGCCCTGGTTTTTCAATTTGAACCTCTATTTTGTATTCTCTCTTTTTTTCTTCTTTTTGCACTGAAGTGCCTTGAGCATTTACATGTAATAAGGAAAGAAAGCGCCAATATACATGTACATCTTCATTATTTCCTATTTAGAGGCACACAGCTATCAACAAAAAAGTCAAATTTAATCTTTTCTTTCTCCTCAAATTGATGTCCAATCATCAATTTTATTCATTTTCATACATTGAACAAAAAATACATGAGTCAATAGTCACAGGGTAGGCTACCTTGTGGCTGGGTACTTGGCTACCAATTCCACATTCTTGTTTGTTTTAATATCTCAGTGTATTCTTTTCATCTCAGCGCTTGGATTTGGCGCTGGGAGTCTGTGCTGGGGCCGATTCTCATCCAGAAATTAGTGAGCATAGTCAAGACTCGACCCCCTCTACAGTGTATCTCAGAACCGCCACCGTTTGTTAAATTTGAGTCTCTAGAGACTCTGGCATTGAGAATCGCGATTACTCGGCACTGGCTCCCAGGCCTACTCATCATCACTCAGAAATAATCAGTGAATTTTTATTAATTTTTTATTTGATATTTTCATTGGTCACTTACAGCGGTCTTTTCTCTTAAAAAGATATTAAAAGTATCACATTAGATCAAGTTGCATTATTTTTGTATACTTTTTAGGGCAAGGGATGGGGGGGATGAGCAATGTAGATCTATATTTTGTCCATTGCATGGGTAGAGTAACATGCCTTAAATTCGACATGTGCCAAGATTCGACATGGCAAACCTATTTCACAAGCCAGCACAGTCAAACACCAAAACACACACCAAATACATTTTTATATACATAGGCACTATCACTTGCCACCAGAAAGTCCTTGTTTTACCTAAAAAATCCCCTTAAAAAGGTCAAAATTTCCCCTCAAAAATGTGGAATATGCGCCATACATGTACATCCAGAGCACACGGGCTTACATGTAGTTTCAATTCAAGAAGCGGGGTCGCCGAAAAATGCGCCAAACATGAAAAAATCCTTGGTTCTATTCTTTCTTCCTTCTTATGTTGGTTTGAGTGGCGATTACCGTAAGTAACGGTGTATTAACCGCACCCGTGTATAAACCGCACCCCCAACTTTGGACTAAAAAAAAAAAAAAAAAAAAAAAAAAAAAAAAAAAAAAAAATCCTCACATTTACATGCATATTTGAGGTACGAAGAAACAAAAACTAAGTTAAAGATTTCAAAGTATTCAAAGAGATTACCAGTATGCAGAAATCTGCTGTTCTTGATCAATTCATCTACAAATGTTAGCAAGAAAGAAAGGTCCCGCCAATATTGGCAATTTACACACTCACTCACCTCACAGTCACAGTGTACACACACACAGCACTGCCTTTCTTGTACATGTACATTTCAAACTTCGATACGGTACCACTACCAGTACATCTTATCAAATTGTGATCTGTGTCTTTCACATTTCTTGCATCACAACCTCACAATCACTTTCAGAATTTGTCTAGCATTCGATGTCTTAGCATGAATTTTGGATACGGGATTACAGGAAGGTTCAAGAAACAAAGAAATTTGTATTTTTTCCAGTTGTTTGACGGCTTCGTGCCGTCTCTATCGTGCGTGGTGCACGGTGTACATGGTATCTTATGAAAAGCAAACGGGAAAGAAAAAAATAAGCTGGCGCGAAACGGGACTTTGAGGGGTTAAATTAAATGAATAGCGCCAGCTTAAGTCGCACTAAAACAAAAATACAACGCAAGCTAGCTCTTGGCTCTCGCTCAGCTGTGACAAATTATTACCGAGAATGCTTGGCGTCTCTATGAACTTAGCCAGGGAACTTCACTGCTTTGAATCGAGAATAAAGTCGAAATTAGTGTCATGAAGGTGGGTGCATTTGTTACGACAGTATTTGATCATAAGATCATAATAATCGCTACCCATTACCCGCGGCTCATACCCCTCTAAACGACATTGCACTGGGCGGCTACGGCCGGCCACTCGATGTGTTGTGAACTGGCAGACTTCTTACATGTTCGGGAGGGGCTACGCGGGCGGGCTCAGACCCGTCACCGTGTATAAACCGCACCCCCGACTTTTGCTTATATCCCGCCGAGAAAAAGGTGCGGTTAATACACCGTTACTTACGGTAGTCATATTTGACTATTGTCGCCATTGACTCTATCTAAAAAATTGACTCTATCTTGCAAATTTTGGATTGTAACTTCAAAATTTCCTATCAAAAAAGAAAAAAAAAGAAAAATTCAACAGCACTGAATTTGCACAGAAATCAAGTCAAGGCATGCTTGCAGGTTGCCTTCGTTCGACAGGGGCCCCGATCGCAATGCAGGAGCGAATGACCGCTGCAACTTTCGGGTTGCACATTGCATGCAGTGCAGCGCAATTCAGGGGCTCTCGTACGAATCGACTTTAGTTCTGAATGCGCGATGCGCTACATGTATGTCGAATGAAGGGCAGGGGGGTGTTTCGAATCTTGGCTGCGAAACATGGTGATACATACATTTCAAGATTTTATGAATTTATATTGAGATGGAATATGAAAATGAACATTGTAATTTAAAGTAGACAAATAAATTGAACAAACATTGGTGCAAATATCACTTTTTAAAGAAATTTTCGAACAAAAAATCGATCTAGATCTATAGGGACAGTGATTTTCCGCGATCACGGAAAACGGACGGAATTCACGGAATCAGCCTTTTGAAACGGAAAGTGGTTTTTCATACGGAAATCACAGAAAACATGTTTTTTCTCAAAATGCACAAAATAGCAACAGAAATTAATCCCAAATCCTTATCAAATTACGAATATCAACTCAAAAAACACGAATTCACTTTGCAATAACAATCATGACAATCAACATATCGTAACTACACTCGAGCCCCTCCATCACTCGATCGTATCTAAATTAGTTTCACTAAGGTCCGCATATAAGGCAGGATACGGAGGTTTGTTGCTGCCCGCTGCGTTCGGTCATAATATAATGATCACGGTGATTCAACAAATCCAAAATGGCGGATAGGCGGAAGTCGTCGACTGCTCAAAACGATGTCCGAAAAGTCCCCAAATCAGCGATAAAATCCCATTTAATCATAAAATAATGCTAATAAGAAGAAAGGTGAGAATATATCCATGTTGATTATGTTTCTCTAAATAGTTTTTGAGCTCAAATCTCTTCGATTAAAATGGATTTTAAAGCGATGTTAGTACATTGGTAGATGCAAATTTTGACCAGCGCTAGCATTTTGACATCGCTACTCATTGCGTATTGGTTTTCTATGTAAACGGAATTGTCACTTTTTCATGTACACAAAGTCTATGGCGATACGGAATTTCCGTTTTCAGACATGCTGAAACGGAATTTGAAATTTTCTGAAACGGAAAAGGCAATTTTTAGAACCGGAAAATCACTGTCCCTAGATCTATCGCAGAAAAAACTTGTCAAATCTTGGACATGCATGTTGCTGCCGAAAAACGATCGACGAGGAAAGTGATATTATGTAGCCCTAACTTTTGTTATTTATTATTATATTAAACAAATATATCAGGCTTTGAGAAAGTATAGTGGAATTATTTATCCAAGGTTGGTCTGGCAATTACTATTTTTCCCGAGGGGCGAAGCCCCAAGGGAAATATAGTAGTTTTGCCAGTCCAACCGAGGATTATAATTTCCCACTATGCTTTCGAATGAAACGCCTGATATATTTGTTTTATATCCTACTTTTAATAATTTATAACCAAAATCTATGTGCTGAGCATGCAAAGTCCGGTTACTTGAGTTGAATTACATACTTTTCTCCGAGCCATCGCGCTCAGCGGAACGCAGATTAGTGCCTGCGCCGACGCATCGCTGGACTTGCCCGGGAGAGAGAGCGCGCTGGCCGGTGCGCCCGAGAGTTTAGCTAGATAATCCACTTTTGTGGATCCAAAAATATATCGAGGTCTGACGTCACGCGACATCATAGTTGAAATATATTCGGTCACATGATGCTACTTGAACCAATCACTATTATACAGGATTTACTCTATGTAGGATATAAAACCTCATAGAGTCATAGTACATACTTGGGGCCGAGTCTGAGATGATAAAACTCTGTCTCTAGATCTATGCCTAAAATGAAATTAATGTGGCCTAACGAGTAATATTATTAGTCGCTGGCGGTTCCAGGGGGAGGAACAGCCGGCCCGTGCCCCCCCCCCCCTTTGAGAAGCGAAATCAAAATTTGTAATGTAAAAATGCTGTTAAAACAGAAGTGTGCCCCCCCCCCCCTTTTTTAAAGCGAAGACCGGCCTTGCTTTTTTTTTTCTGGCTTTTTTGGGGGGACAAAATATCCATAATTTTTGGTTTAAAAACTTTTTTTTCTTTTTTTGGCAAGCTTGTCAAATTTTTCCTCCAAAAAATGTGACCCCCCCCCCTTTTGGAAAATCATGGATCCGCCCCTGACGTTAGTCATTAATATTATATATCTGGAGAGAACAACCAATGTACGACAGCCAGGAATTTCCAACCTGTGCAATTTAAATTACTGTAACACGGAATCGTGATAGCCCTATTAGACATGCGTGCATAAAAATTACATACACCACTCATGATAATGGCTAATAAACTGCATGCTCGTCTTTTACTGCGGCAGCCCGAACACGTACTGTGTTCGGGCTGCGTTGTGATTCACCCCGGCTCACCAGATCAAACCAGATGAGCATCGGGAATCAATCAAAAATACATAAAATTGCACAAAACTGTTACAAAGGAATCAATACATACTTACAACTTAAGCCGCAATATGGGCGGCCCTCAAAACTTCGAAATAATTCCCCAAAACGAAGCAAAAACGTCGGAAAATTTTGCCGGTGTGCATTAAAAGTCGTTTGTACAGGAAGCAATGGAGGATCGATATAGCCTTTTGACGAGGCAACGAGATAAATTGATTTTTATCTTCGTGCTAGCAGAAAACAAAAACAAAAGAAAAATAATAGCCTAATCCTTATAAAAACAAAAAATAAAATAATAATCGATTATAATACGTTTATAATACGCTCTTCCTATTAATTTCACCCTGTTTATTCACTGAGAATCCTATAGAAATATACTAGAAGTCTTTGACAAAAGGCTATCGTATGAGGCATGCGAGAAAGGGTATGAATATTCATAAGTCTAACTTAGTGGCGTAATTTCTTTTTCGATGGTTTGGCTGCGTGGCAGCCAGTGAATAAATCACTATTTTAACGGCCTTTTGTTTTTATTCGATTAGCTTCTTTTCATGTAATTTTTGTCTTCATTCGTTTCTCGTGTTCTAATATTATTTCTTAGTTCTCCCTCGTGATTTCTTTTCACTTTCTTTATTTTTTATCCCCTTTTCCGTTTTGTTTTTATTATTTTCATATTTTGTTCATCTACTTTTCGTTTCGTAGTTGATTTTCTTTTCCTTTCTTTACTGTTTCATTCTTTTCTTTTTGACTTTTGCTCTTTTTTCTTCGTTTCTTGTCTTTTCTTTTCCCTTTCGTTTTCTTTTTTATTCTTTTTTTCTTTACTTTTCTACCTATTGTCTCTATATTTAAATTAGTTTCTTTATCATCTTTTTTTTTTTCGAGAGAGATTATGCACGTGGTGTCGCACATTTTTTTTAATATGCATAATTGAAAACAATTGATACACCTTGTGAGTAAAAAGATAATTTGATAGCCTATTTTATGTGGTTTGTATTGACGCTTGAAATGATGAAGCCTATTCTTTGCAAATAATTTATTTCCTTGTATTATATTAAGAAGTACTAGTAATTTGATATCATTTCATGTTTGTATTTGAGTATTATTCTATTGTTGTAAATTGTTGTACAAAATAATTATTCAGCCTTTGGCTGCGAGGCATGTTTTTAACAAACCATTATTGAATTGATTTTAGCCATATATATGGCTGCTATTGTTTCAAGCATTCAGCTTACGGTAGCTGGTCTCTGCATTTGAATTCATTTGTTATTGTTTACATGAATTATGTCTATATCTTCTTATAACCATAGGCGGCGGAAGTGGGGGCGGGGGGAGTATCCCCCCTAAATTTTAGGTGGGGTTACGAACCCCCCTAAATTTTTTGTTGATAACCTTTTTTTTTTGCTTCAATTTTTTTTGCTTGTCAATTTTTTTTGCTTTTCAAAAAATGTGGTGCCCCCTAAAATTGTTGGCTTCCACCGCCAACTACATTGTCACCGTTGTAATTTGATCATTATGTATGTTTGATTTTAAATAATTGTTATATATTTGCAATTTTGAATTAATGCAGAAATACCTGCTTTAAAAAGAAATGCTCGCATATATGACGTCACAAATAAAAAAAAATAAAACTCTATTATTAGCCCGGGGGTGGTGGCTCAACTTACCCCGCCTTCCCCTATATATATATATACATTTTTTTTTTACCACAACCGGCTGGATACGTCTTTCTCAGGCAACATCTTCCCACTAGCGTACCTATACTGCCCCCCCCCTTACGAGTCACACTCACAACCCATGCAAGGGACGTGTCCCTAGCTATGCCATCCCCCCCCCCCCCCGATGAGTCACAACTGATCCCTGACAAGCCACCATAGTGGCCCCCTCCTTTGAAGTTGAATACCTTCTTTTTTCTTCTTTTTTTTGCTTGTCAATTTTTTTCTGGTACGAAATCCTTTTTTTTTTTTTTTTGCTTGTCAAATTTTTTGACGGACGGTTTTGCCCCCCCTGTGGAAAATCCTAGGTACGCCACTGGCCATGACGTATTTTTCTTTACTTGGGCAAGTGTTGGTCCTGAAAAGGACCACCCAATCTCTTTAAAAAATAATAAAAAAAGACGTGTTGCATTTTGACCAAGAAAGATCAGTATGGAATCCAGTTGAGTACTACTAGATTAGGACACAAGTAATAATATTGTGACCATGCAGTAACAAACTCCAGTAGACTAATATTATATTAAGACCACTTTAATTTCGAGTTAGTAATTCAAGATCAGTTTGACAAGTGGAATTTCAACTTGTAACTTTTTAAATTGACTGGTCTAGCTTAGTTGATCCAGTCTAATTTCATATGGACGAATATACGCGCAGCACTGAACCAGTAAGACAAGTAACCAATGTTGCAATTTCCAGATCGAGTTACCAGTTGAAATTCTACTGGTCAGACTGGTCCAGTTTAAACTGGTTCTTTGTGATTTATTACTTTCTCCATTAGTTTGTGATGGAGGGCAAAGCACGTGCTCTTTCCGTAACCCGTTGGGAAAATCACGAGACTGTCATTTCCTCTCTGGGCCTCTTCCACGGCCTGTTTTTGAGGCACCTTTAATTTTATTGCAAATTCTTCTTCAAGTTCCTCCATATTTGCAACGCGAACTACGTTTCTGACGTCAATGTCGACTCAATATTGACCTTGATTCTAACTTATTACATCTCTAATTAAAAAAAAAATGTATTTTGTAAACGCAGTCATGTTTGTTCATAATATACAGATTGAGATAAATATAATTTTAATGAAATGAATTCTTCTTTAAATAATGTTTTTTTTTCTATGTTAAATGCAAGCAAGATTGATATCCATTACTGAAATACCTAAATCGCGATTTATTTGAAAAGCAAGTTCGTGATTCGACCGAAGTTTTCTTATCTCTTCTTGTAATGCATATTCATTAACCTTAACAGTGACGACATCTTATAAATATTCATGTTGCGCATGCGCATACATGTTTTTCATTTAATTCAACATGGCGATTCGTACGAAATCCGAAAATTGATCCTCTATTGTACGATTCCATCGAATTTTCGTAATTTTAAGGAGAACGTATCTTGAACTCAGTTTGTTTAGGTAAGGTCAGTCCTAACTGTCGTATTTTTGGTTTCGTTTTATCATCCATGTTTTTGTAATTTAGCGATTAATCTAGTGCATCAGTGCACTCCGGTGAGAACGAGTGGGAGCGTTCAGGACCTCGTCTGTGCAGTCAACGTATCGACGTACGACGTAAATCTCTCATTAACCGTATCACATAAACTTCTGAACAGTTTTATTCAACAACAAAAAAATCATAAAAATTGACTTACATACCGATTAAGCTTGTTTTACACGTTCCTTTCGCCTCAAACGATTATAATTCCACAGGTTTTCGCAACAATCACGGCACCATCACGTAGCAAACAAATTGCATTTACGGTAGCCTTAACATCATGATTTAATTTTCACGCGAACCTCGAAAAAACTGGGTCATCGATATCCGGATCCTCATCATGGAAAACAAAACACCAACATAAATCTCTATCCGGGATCTGTAAGGACGTAGATCCTTGAAAAGGCAATTTGCATTTGCTCAAAAGAATCCCTTCAAGCTAAGTATATCATCAAATAATTTCATAATGTCTAAGCAAGTAAACATTGGAGGAAATGGTTATTGGTTATGAACAGGTGCAGATCCAGGGGCACGTGCCCCCGCCCCCCTTTTGAGAAGCAAACTTAAAATTTAAAACCGAGGTTTGCTCCCTCTTTTGAAATTGAAGACTTTTTTTTTGCTTGTCAAATTTTTTCGGGTACGAAATATCCTTAATTTGTGGTTGAAAACCTTTTTTTTTTGCCCCCCCCCCCTTTTGTAAAATCCTGGATCCGCCCCTGGTTATAAATTGTGATAACTGATTTGTTGCCCCGGGCCTGCATGAGACTCCATGATACTTCATTCAATTGTTTTTTTTTCACTTAAATTTATATCTGACAAAACAAAAAATAGATTAAATTGAAGAAAGGGGTCATTGGCAACATGTCTTTGGCCCATATAGGTCGCGATCCGGTGGGGGGTGGGATATATCCATTTCCCCAATGTATCAGGTGGGAGATGGCCCTAGGGATGGCCTGTCTTATCATCCCCCAAATATATATAATGATCATAAAATAATAACAATGGCGATGATGATGATCATGATCATGATCATTATCATCATCATGATCATCATCATGATCATCATCATGATCATCATCATGATAATGATGATAATAATAATAATAATAATAATAGTAAAAACTGGAAAGATTACCATGATGATGGAGTGATTGTTATATTTACGCATGATGACACTGTTTTCTGTTTCTGTTTCTGTTTATGGTAACTCCCGTAGGAACTCGGCAGGACAGCATTTTTGCTGGTAAACGCCAAGCTGGTATATAACCAATTACCTATGAAACATTTTACGTCTAGGTTAATCAGTCATAGTGGCGGACGTTATAGACGACAGATATCACTCTCGGGCCTTTTTATCAAAGTGGAGACAATGGCAGAGTTGGGATTCGAACTCACAACCTTGCGATTATGAGTCCAATGCTCTAGCCTACCCACTGGACCACACGACCCGTAATTTCTCATAATTTCATATGTTTATTGCTCTATTAAATGCCAGTATTCCCTTCTGAATCTGTTAGGCAGTCCAGGCTCTGCAAAATTGCATGGGAAGAGAGAACAGACCCAACTTGTGCCATGTGTAATCTTGAAGAGGAGACTATAGTCCTACTGAGTATCCTTGCCAAATGACCACGTACCCTCCACCTATACACTGTAAAATATATTGGGTAAAATTTTAACCAGCACGAGGGTAATTATGTGTCCAACCACTTTGGGGCAGCATTTTACCCCATGCGGGAAGCACATTGTCCAGTAAGGTTACAACATAAGCAGCAATTACTTTAGAATGGGCAAAATTTTCATCACATTGATGAATAAAAATGCCCAAAAGAAATGCCGTATGTTGGTTGGACACATAATTACCCTCATGGGGCATTCTTACCCAATATTTTTTTATAGTGTGCGCAACAGTCTCCTGGATGTCTCAGCAACCTCCTCCAATGCCAGCAATCCCTGCCAACTCACAGCAGCCATCCTACTACCCTATGATGCTTCCCTCCCTCACCCTCTAAATGCCCTGATCCTATAAAGGCTACCTTGCACTTCATCTTTAAGTTGCAAGTCCCCTTAAACCTGTCAATTCACAGTAACCTGCCTATTTTTCAATCCCTGCAGACTTGATATTTACCACACTCATTAACTCAACTTCTATACAGTAAGGTCTGCCGATATGCTTGCGTTCTTTTTTTTTTTTGGGGGGAGGGGTCTTTTTTTTCTTTTAGGGTAAGCATACTCCTTTAAGAAAATAATTTCGTTGATATATTCTCCCTCAGCAAGGACAAAGTTATAAAAAAAAATATTGTAGAGTCGGGAATGTCGATCAATTTGCATGTTTTAACAAGTTTATTTTAATGTCAAGTATAATGGTTTTATGGTGCTTTCCAATGCCTGATGCTTTTAAACCATAATTTTGCATTGAATATTATAAAAATTTTCAGCTGTCAAAATTATTGAAGCAGCAAATCGATATGTTGGCAAGCATATTGAATATGTGATTTGCTTTGGCTCGGCAGGCAGTCGCTACGCTCCCTCGCATAATATTCAGGGCCAAGGGCGGGAGACTAACTGCTTGGTCAGATATAACCTCCCAAGCTATCCACGATAGGCCACTTCCATTGTATTGAACCAACGTCGAACATTTCTCAAGCCTCCAAAAGCCCCCTCAACTTTTAGACTATAGAACCGCGCCCGGTTACAAACAGATGGATGGAGAAAGAAAAATTCCAGGACAAACTAGAATAACATGTTCATAATTTTTATACATGACATTACATTTTTTTTATTTACCCCTCCCCGCAACCAAACGGGCAGTGGCGTAGCTAGGATTTTATTCCTGGGGGCACTGGGGGGTCCTTGCTTTTTCAGGGGGGGCAACATTTTTTTTTCTGTGTGTGTGTGTATGCCAGTCACAAGGGCGGATCCGACTTTTGTTAATAGGGGGTGGGGCCCGAAATTATCTTCACCTATATTTTCCCCCGATCAGTCACTTCTTAGCTTTATTCTTATAAAACAATATAAATATGAAATAATGTCATAAGCCCTATATAAAAAGTGCGAGCGCGAGCGATTAATTTTTTTACTTTCATGTATTTTGTCCTGGAAATTTAATATTCTGGGCAATGTAATTTGTGATCTTGAACAAGATGCGTATGTAACTAAATATTGCTGCGAACGCCAAGCGCGAGCAGAAATTTTTGATAATTGTATATAGCATGATCGAAAAGGGACCTGTTAAGGACTGTTTACAGTTACCCATGAAGACAGTACATATTTTAATAATGGAAGCGCGAAGCGCGAGCTAATTTTTTTTGACATTCCGACCTAAAAAATGGTCATTCTAAGCAGTTTTTGTAATCACAAATGGGATAGGTAACTATATAAGTAAATAATTGATGCCAGTGCGAAGCGCGAGAAGAAGAAAATTGAGATTTTAGACCTAAAAGCGGGACACTCTATTCATAT
The DNA here is from genome assembly GCF_037042905.1 of Lytechinus pictus. Taxonomy (NCBI): domain Eukaryota; kingdom Metazoa; phylum Echinodermata; class Echinoidea; order Temnopleuroida; family Toxopneustidae; genus Lytechinus; species Lytechinus pictus. The sequence goes on from NC_087253.1 coordinate 4,127,407, forward strand.
TTTGTAAATCATGAATAGGATATGGTTAATTGGGTATCATTAATAATGCGATCGTGAAGCGTGAGCAGACAATTATTGATATTCTGATCTGAAACTGGATAATGTAAGCACATTTTAACTATTAAAGAACATGCAGGCTATCGCGCATGTTTTAGATTTAGACCTATGGAATCTGGGCATTCTAATTACATTTGCTTAATCATGCAGATCAGTATAATGCAAGCACGAGCTGAAAACATTTGATATACCGATCTGAAAAGGTCAATTTAAACACTATTTCAAGCACTGTGTAGGAAAATTGTGAAAAGGATGTGGATCACACTTAATGAATGATGCGAGCGCGAAGAGCGAGCTGATATTTTTTGTTATTTTTAGGCCTACGTTTGACGATCACATCTAAAAATTGATATTTTGATAACTTTATGGAATACACGAAGACAACAGGAACAATAGAAACAATGCGACCACGCAGCGTGAGCTTAAAATGATGATATGTAGACCATAAAAGAGACATTTTACAGAGCACTTAAATTTGTAAATGAAAAACAAAATAATGAAAGCTCGATGTCCGAGCTGAAATATGTTTTGTATATTGACTTCAAAACTTGATATTTTAAGCTCCATATCAGCCTATTGAGCGAGATATGAATTTCATCGAACAGACAATTCTGGCGCGAAGCGCAAGCGAAAATTTTATATAGTAACATGAAAGTTTTGTTTTTTTGTGTGCAAGTTTTCCCCTCACATTATTTTATTCACTCGTCTTCCTCCTATATTTTCCTCTTCTATTTTTCCTTCTGTCTTTCTCCTTCTTTTCCTTTTTTTCCCCCCTCTTTCTCCTTTTTTTTTTGCTCCGCCAATTGTTTTCAGGTGGGGCACACCAAATTTCAGGGGGGCACGTGCCCCCCCCCAGGTCCCCCGTAGCTATACGCCACTGCAAACGGATGTGCCCCATTTATTTTACCATCCTTTTTAATATCACTTCGTTTTGTTAGTTTTCTTTAATAAGGTTCACATAATTAAGTGAAGAACTTACATTATGAATGAAAATCAAAATTCTAAAGAGTGTATAAAAGGAAAATAACCATGAAAAGCGATAAGATTCCTCAAAAGGGCTAATTTTAAAGTCAATTAATTATTCAAAAATTTAAGCTCGCGTTCGCGCTTGCATTATTTATCTATTACATACAAAGTACATGTACCCATTCTTATTATAACATTATACTTTAGTCATGACGGATGACCCCCCCCCCCCCCCTTGTGCACAGGCATGGGGGTTGGTGGCCATGAAATACCAAAAAGCTTCACGACTAAGGAAGAAAGGAAAACAAAAGAGGGTTATTTTTTTTTGGGGGGGGGTTGCAGGGGTTTCTGCATTTTAATTCATAAATCAATAATAAATTAACATGTTCCCATAATAACAAAGATTGAAATGAATACATTTTAAATGTGACAATCGAATAATGAAATAATACTGACAAAGACTGATAATTAAATTATATATAAAGCAAGTGATATTGTAAGTACAGGGGCCAGCTATTTTTAGCACAAAAGTGCTTTAAGCAATAACAGTCCATTATGCGTATTTTCAAATATGCCAAAATAAATCAAAAAATTAAATTTCATATTAACAATGTCAAAATTGTGCTCCCTCGATTCGCTCGCATAATTTTTTTTCCTCTTACACAAATGTCTGGCCCCAAACTTTAGACTCTTAAAGCCACTGGCACACACCCGTTCCCCCCCCCCATAAACTAAAAGAAAAATCCCTCACGGAAAACAATATTGTGTCAGTCACCCCCCCCCCCCCCCGGGCAACCAATCGACACATGCATAGGCCTATGAAATTTAATATCAGCCATGCAGAATGAAAATGAAGATTAGTTTATATATAGGTTAGAGATTTTTTTTATATCGTGAACTGAGAAATGAAAAGCTTGTTATTGGATTTTCTAAAGATGAATATTCGAAGCTGTGCACACATTTTTTCGAAAACATGCTGATAAAAGGAAGAACAATAAACATGATAAAGGCAGATTTATATACAGTGTTTAGGGAATTATTGAAATAACGTAATAATGTTAATACTTTATAGATAAACTGGAAATAATTTAAAGTCAAGTGCACCCCAGAAAAATATTTATTTAAATCATTAGAGAAAAATAAAGCAAGAATAACGTTAAAAATGCCGAAATCGGATGTAAAATAAGTAAGTTACGACATTTTAATGTTTTGCTTATTTTTAGTAAAACAGTTCTAAAAATTATGCACAATTCGGCAACATGCAAATGAGAGAGTCGATGATGTCCCTAACTCAATATTTTTTTGTTGTTTCAAATATACAATATTTCATTTTTTTTTTTACACATTTGAACATTTTACCCAATAGAAAGGGAACATGCATGTTTGCTGGGCAATTTCCCCCCATATTGGGCTATTTCAACGCAACATTGTATAACATTTACAAAATATTGGGTATCTTTTTACCCAACCAACATGCATGTTCCCATTTTATATACCCAATATCGGGTAAACCTTTTTTTTAGTGTAATATTATAGGAGATCAACGAAGAGACAAAAATGGCAATATCCATTTTTTTTATGAATGGGAAAACTTGAATATCAGACCAGAAATGGGAACCATGCACGCAGAGCCTGTCGTGTGTCGTCCAGCAGATAAGGGATGGTGGGTGGTTTGGTATAGGGAATAAAATGAACTTTTCTGTCACCATCCGATGGTAATTTAATTGTGTAACTTATTTTTCTCATGCTCTGCAGTTCTGTTCCACGCGCCGCTCTATATTACTTTGTTGTATTTGTCATTGAGATTGCTATGAGTTTGTTCTTGTACTTGTACTATTTTTGTTAAGAGAGAGAAAGGAATAATAACTGATTTTAAAAATCAGTTTGTGATATGAAGAGCCAAGAGGCACTACTTTGATGTATATGGGCCCCATATAGTGTGATTTTTTTTTAAGTCGCAATTGTGAAGTGAGCAATTAAGCGAAACACCCTTTTGAAATGAATAGGCCTAGTGTAGATTTTGATGTAATATTCAACAAATAATACCATATTGTATTACCTTTCCTTTTCTCCATTTTCACCCCCCCCCCTTATTCTTTCTTTCTTGGTCGTGAAACTTTTTTTGGAGGGGAGGGGCCAGCGCCTCCAACCCTTCCTTCTCCTGAAATGTCTCCTGAAATGTACACCAATTTTTTTTGGGGGCCTATATTTTGTATCAAGCGCGATAGCTCAGTCGGTAGAGCGGGGGTTTCGGATTCCGGTGACCCGGGTTCGATTCCCAAGTGGTGCGCTATAGTGCCCTTTGGTAAGGCATATTTATCCTCATTACCAGGTCCCTCGGAGAGGACCTTAAGCCGTTGGTCCCCTGGTTGCTTGCTCACAGGCATTCGTGCTTTCTTAGCAGTCAGGTAAAACAACCTCGGTATAACATATAACAAAATGAAAGGAAATTGGAGATCCCCCCCCAAACACACACTTCTAAGGGCGTCAAAATTTTGTTTGCAAAATTGTTAACGCCCTCTAAGTTTGTTGGTGAAAGATTAGCAGACTGCAGAATTTCGAGACGAAGACTCGAAGTCTTTTCAGAAATGCTAATTTTAAGGTCTACTTTCGTCATTTGAGAGCTTCCAGTGTGTTGTTGTGAGTATATGATTATTCTAGCCTCTTAATATGAATAGTTCATAACCATGAGCGATGTTTTGTTGATGATTTAAAAGGAATCTTTGGTGTGCAAATTTTGCAGTTAATCGCACCACCAACCGCTTGATCTTCGAGATTGGACGTAACCTTGGCCACTTGTGCCCCCGTACTTGTGCCGGAGGTGACGCCACGGGGTCGGTACGATCGTCGGGGTCAGCTGAGCTGTGCCAGTGCTCCAGCCCATGCATGTTGTTGTTGTTGTTGGTTGGTTTTTAACGGCGCTCTCATAAAAGAAAATAATATATGCGTCAATCAAAATCATTTCATCATATCACTCTCTAATGCCTTGTCTTTCTGTTATTGTTAACGCCCAAGCCCAAGCCATGCCAAGGCAGCCTCAAACTTTGAGCTCAAAAGTCAAAGAGGACAAAGTCCAAAGACCAAACCAAGGCCACGTTCATTCATAAATAATTGAGCTTGAGATTGAAGTCATACCACTGATGATGTGCTTAATCTCAATGGAGCCAGGGACGGGATGCCATTGCACGTCTACACGCACCGTATATTTTCCCACGATTAAAAAAATTATAACTTTTCTTTATGGTTTTGAGCCCAAAGTAACTTATGTAAATGGGCTACAGGTAAATTGAAGTATATTTACCGCACGCACGTAATGGTGCGTGTATTTATTCAAATAAAGTGTAAAAATATTTAAAAAATAAGAAGAGCACAAGCGTTTACTCACAGTCTGTATTGTCGCCATCTTGTCTTTGTTATGTAGCCTAGCTACCAGACGCGTATAGAGAGCGCGCCAAAATCATGAGCGGTGCAAGATAAAAAATTGTGTGCATTTGCCGATAATTATCTCGAATCTCACCTCGATGCTAAATCCCGCTTCAACTGGTCTAGCGTGTGGGATAATTTTAGAAAAAATAATTTAAAGACATCAATTTACTTCAGAGCCAAGTTATATGATGAATAGCTGAAATGGAAATCATAGTCTATCCCAAAACAGGAGAAAATAAGCCAAATATCATTCAGACCGCAGGTCCCTATGCTAATGAGCAAAAAGGCCAGATTCATCCAAATCATCTCGTGGCTGAATCCTCCTTGCAAAATCTCGTGATTCGTGAGATTTTCTTTCTCTAAGAATTTACCTGTTTTAACCTCAAGTTAAATGAAATATTATTGCACCATCAGATAGAGTAAAAGTTACTCTTTCATATTGGTCATTTATTTTGTATAAATAAGTAAATTTCTGGCCCGAAAATGTGCCTCAAAACTGAATTTTCTTCCCCTGTTTTCTTTTGCAAATTGTGCAAAACTTTTTATTTTGAGCCTCAATGATATCTCTATCACCATAAAGCTGAATTTCTGTACTTTCTCACAATGCCACTCTTGATATGCGGCACCTTTTAATCGGGTCAAGATCACACTTTTCCCACCAAGGTACAAGACGAGATTTCTGAAATTTTGTACTTGCATGAAATCCAGAGTTCTGATTGGCTGGATAAGGTTCACAGAACTACAGGTGCGGGGTATTTGAGGGGATTACCACATGGGAAGTGTGACCTTCCCACGAACCCAGGCACTGGGACCGTTGGAATTTGCCATTGTGTGGTCTCTTTGACCAATCAGAGTGCAGTATTCTTGTTTTCAAACTGCTTTATGTACTTGGCAAATGAAAAGTGTGATCTTGACCCGATTAAACCAATTCTTATTTTGAAACCTATATCATTTTAAAGCATACATATTTAGCCTTTATCATGATATAAAAATCATTTGGGCTCAAACAAAAATAAAGTGTGAAAATAGCAGCTTTTGTCAGGTGAAAATATTTATTTTGTAGCATATTTTAGATCAAAATTTTAACCTATATTACAAAATCTTTGAATAAATCCAAACACATGACCTGAAAGAATGATTCTTCCTCTTTACAATGGTACCAAATTCATGAAATTCGATGCACAATTAGAGCAGCAATGACCGAATGAAAAGAGGTGTTTTGGTCCGCATCAAGCTCATTAAATATGCAAAACATCTCAAGTCATGAATATCACTTGGATGAAAGAAGCCACTTTCTTGGGACCTGCAGTCTGACTGATATTGCCAACCTTGTTCCTCCACACTCACATTTCACCACTACTTTCATATGAAAATGAAAATAGAAATGACTTATATTGTTGTTAAAGAAGAAAATAAATAAAAGAAAGTTATGCAACAAGTTTCATTAACCATTTTAAAAAAAAAATTGTTTTCAGTATAAAGATTACGACAGACCTTGATACAGCGAATGCTAAGTTGGCTCAGGGTTGGCGATCTTTTATCTTTCATTTTTATAATTTATTTAGGCGCATTGCTGAACCCCGAACAGAACCAATATGATATATCTCATTATAAAGACATAATATATTGTTTATAATAATGGCATATTGTCTCATTAAAATGACAGAATGATAAATGTCATAATGATTTAATATCATGTTTTAATGACATGCTTTTATCCGCCACAAGTTTTTATTTAAAATACAGTCTGACCTCTCTTGTCTGGCCTTCCCTTATCCGGACACACACTTGACAATATTTTTATGTTGGTTTAATCTAGTATGTGGGGGAAATGAGATTTCAATTTAAACTCAAAATTCCTTTGATTATTTTGATTACATACATTTTCCAATATAGTCTACCTACAACCACATTATTGTTTTGAAAATATCTCACCCAAATCACTGAAAGAACTTAGACGGTAATTTTCCAGTCAAATCAGGGCACAGCGCAACCATTTTATCACATTGTCTTTTTTCTGGGAAAAAACCTCCACACATGTCTTGCTAGCTAGTGCTGTGCCTCGATGGACAGCGCCATCTATTATGTTTGAGCCACTAGAGTACCTACGGGGGGGGGGGGGGGGGGCACTCTGCCCCCCCCTGACGAGCCACAACCCATACAAAAGACATATACCTGCCCCCCCTGACGAGCTTAAAAGACCTTTTTTGCCCCCCCTGACGAGCTTGAAGACCTTTACTGCCCCCCCCCCCCCCTGACGAGCTTGAAGACCTTTTTTTTTTTTTTTTTTTTTGCTTGTCAATTTTTTTGGCGGCCGATTTTGCCCCCCCTGTGGAAAATCCTAGGTACGCCACTGGTTTGAGCCTACAGTCATAACAATGGCTGACTTTGCGAAGCTGCGATGCTCGCCGTGCGTGATGATCCAATTTTAAAACTTGGCCTTCATTGAGTCATTCTCTTTCTTTCGAGGTATGCTTGATGTTAGACAGCTGGCAGCCGTCTGTTTTGAGGAGTTTTTTAACATTTTTTTTTTAAAGTTCTCCTCATACACAGACGGCTCGCTAGCGTGCAGCCACCATTAGGGGACTTGCAATGCAAAATCCCCCCGTCGGGGCTCTTCAATTTTTGTCTTTAATCAATAAAAATTTTGAAAATTAATGCGACCAAAATGCAAATTGATATTCCCTCTTGGCATTAATTGCCAAGAAACGGAGAAAAATCGAGTTAAAAGGAACAAAAACAGTGACTTACCTCGGCTGTCGCGCAAATTCACTTCCCCGTTTTATCCGATCTTAAGTACATAAACATATGGCCATTGAGTCCCCTGTACAGATCGCGCTAGAACTTCGGTCTCTGTATTTGGTGAGTGAAGCCAACGGAGTTCAGCTGAACAACCAACATAACAGAGACCGAAGCTTTTGGTCTAGCTTGATGTATACCCTAATCATTTTAGCAGGTAAATTATCCAAGAGTTTTGGTAACCAATCGATTTCATTTCCGTAATAAACGCCTATAATTTGCACTGACACTGCAGTCAATACAGTCTGTGTACGCCCACTACAATTGATTACATGTAGCTACCATGTGGGGGCAGCTTCGTGTATTTAAATTTGGTATCCCAGATCCGGATAAATCCCTTATCCAGATTGGTGCTAGTCCCAACATGTCCGGATAAGAGAGGTTGGACTGATTAATAAAACTATTGATTTAATGCAGATATGATTCTCTTCTTGTTACACAGATACATGTACCTTGGTCCATCGAATAGTCGTAGCTAAGAAAAGAAGAACAAGTCACCATGTCTAATGCCAATGAGCTTCGGTTTGTTGTTAAGCAGCTTTATAAAAATGTAAGTACAAGTTTGTTTTATTGATTTCAAATCCAAACATAAAGGATTACAATCAAATGAATATAGCGGGGTGGAAAATAGAGATTTGTTTGTTTTGGTAAAAAGTTTGTTTGCCTCTCCATAATGAAAAGCAGAAGAACTTGAATTTGGAATCAGAGTACGCATATTAAATAGTTCCATTTTATACACTAATATTACAGTCGGATTAATTTGGCACATTGCATCAAAAGTGATGGGACCGATTTGGGAAGGGTTTTCTCGCCACGTGGTGTTTGAGCCAAGAAGGATAAAAAGGGCATGTGCTAAGTCGGGCGGGGTAGTTCTTTTCGTTCACAATTTGTTTTGCTGCCGTAGGCCATGTCGGTTTAGTTATACCCTATTGTCGGTCGTCCAGGCCAGAGATGCGATGTAATTATACTATACCAGCTTGTTGATTTGACATTGATTTGAAATAAACACATTATGCACAACTTTACTTCATCTCTTCGTTCGAACTTGTCATTTCTTGACTCAGTCTTTCTTTGTACGTGGGCAGCGCAAGACGGTGGGCGGCCACCGGCTGTCTTGCAAAGCTGTGCCGCTACATGAAATTAACAATTTTTACAAATTATCAAAATAAAAGTTTCATTGATAAATTAAAATTTCTAACAATAATGTAGATCAGGGTCATGTGACATCAATCTTATCAATTTGGTTACACTTCGTAATTCCGAAGGTTCTTTATTCCGAAGGTTCGTAATTCCGAAACACGTAAATTGCCTATACCTCGATGTTCGTTAATCCGAAAACGTAAAAGGGTTCGTTAATCCGAACATTTGTGGCGTTATTCCGAAGGTTCGTTATTCCGAAGGTTCGATAATCCGAAAACGAAATAAGGTTCGATGTTCCGAAGGTTCATTAATCCGAAAACGAAATAAGGTTCGTTGTTCCGAAGGTTCGTTAGTCCGAAAACGAAATAAGGTTAGTTAATCATTTAGTTTTCGGACTAACGAACCTTCGGATTTACGAACCTCATTTCTTTTTCGGATTAACGAACCTTCGGAATAACAAACCTCATTTCGTATTCGGACTAACGAACCTTCGGAAATACGAACCTTCGGAATAACCAACCTTCGGAATATCCGAACCTTCGGAATAACGAAGCTTCGGAATTACGGTTGTATGCCATCAATTTGGTGGATTCACAATATGGTGCGCCATCTGTCGGTTGCAGCGAACAGGCCAATTGCTAACTTTGGGGTCAGTATGCAGGCGCAGGCAGCGTGCAGTGCTAGTGTACTGTAATGTGACTGTGATGCTTCAAAAATGAAAACCACATGACAAAAGCGGAGGAAGAATTTACAGAGAACGGTTTAAATTTTGTAAAGAAATATTAGCAAATTTCTCTCCCACCTCCTGGACCCTAGTAAACAGCATGTCCGGTCGGGCCGCGTCGGCCAGCGCTAGAGATAATCGCATTAATGCCTGCACTTTAGTACTAGCACGCGCAACATATGTAGATTTTTTTTCCCATGGGGCATTGCAAATTTCGGCCTGTCCGCTGCAACTGGTAGATGGCTCACCGTATTGTGAATCCACCGAATTGATTTTGGAGTCAATTTGCACAAATTAATTGCATTGAATATTATAGGGCCGTAGCCCTGAATTCTTGTGGGGGGGAGGTTCTAAATGAAAAAAAAGCAAACCTTTTTCAATACACGACTCGACTCGATCTGGATGGGGGTAGGGGGGTGGGGTGGGTCATTGAAAACCCTGAACTTTCCAGCTACAATGTACCAAGCTAAAATGAACGACTTTCCTCTTTTATTCTCCTTTCTCTCTCTATGATATACCTGTATATATTTTTTTGCTGTTGGCAAGCAGCAGGGTTCTGCAGAGCTCACGGGATCCCCCCTCCATGGCTATGGTCCTGGAATATTGTGTATGATTAATTTTTTAATTCAGCTGCATGATCAATGGCGAAGCTTTGTGAAATTTCCACCAGGAATCTGTAGATTAGAATGACCTTTTTTGGCCTTGGAGATTTCTTGTTCTTCTCCAGAAAAGTGGCCTCGAACTTCATAAATAAAATGTTGAAACTGAAAATCCAATGGATAACAGTCATACATGTACTACTGTAACAGTCTGTGCAACTTTAGTGATTTGTCTGTCGTTCACTTTATAAAACAATGTGTCTGTTCATTTTTTTTCATCTTTAATACAAAATTTTGCAGCTGATTTTCATGGGCAGGGAGTACCCCAAGGGCTCGGAATACTTCCGCCATCGATGCCACAGAGCTTTCATGGCCAATAAAGATGTGCAAGATCCAGAAAAAATAAAGGAACTCATTGCGAAAGGAGAGTACGTCCTCAAAGAAATAGAAGCCCTCTACATGCTCCGTAAATACAGGGCTCTCAAAAAGAGGTATTACGATCAATGACCGTTGACTGAAAGAACTCGTCACTGAGAGAATGACAACTAGCACAAAAGGACATTCGTATCGTGGTATATATCATGTTTTTTTATAAATCGCCAATCGGTCAGTGATTTAATATGATATGCCATTTTACAGGGTCACAGATCAAAGATTTATTTACCATTTCTTATGTCATAAGACTCTATACTCAGCAATAAACTCAATTGTTCGTATTCTGAGTCTATTTTAACTATTAAAGGCCATGGTCTAACTCTCGGCTTAAACATATGGAAAGCCAAAATTGCATCTTTTTGTTTACATTGTATATTTTTAAATGTTACATTATGTAGGTCAATACGCCATTACATGACCATAGCTGCGAGGATCGCATTTGCTATATTCTAGGTTTTGGCGTCACCTCAGTGAACTGCAGCAAGAATTTCGGGTTAATCAGAGAGCCAGATGATGAATGCAATCTCCGATGGCGATTCTACAAAGTCTATATAATATAAGAGATATTGCCTGGTCTATCTTTTTAATAAATAACATTTCAACTCCCCTCCAAAGCTATATTTTCCCCTCGGGAGAATACATGTATAACTCCGTCGTGGAGAGGAAATGTTATATTCAAACTCTAGGTAGGCAATATCTGTATAATATTTACTCATTATTCCTCAGACAATTAGGAATGATTGGAGTGTCAATTTAGGTAATGAATTGTATGGTTAAAGATTTGTATCACAATTGGCTATCCATAGTTAACACCATGCCTTTAGACCAGAGTTTAATAAATAATAATAATGATAATAATTGGCTTTTATATAGCGCGATATCAATCTATGACTGCTCAAAGCGCTTCACAGTTATTTTTACCCGGTCACTGGATTCATAGCTTTTTAGCAGCCTTTGACGGTTGAAGATTGTTTCCTACCAGCACCCAATTAGCACCTGGTTGAGAGTGGCGAAGTGTTGATTGATGCGTTGCCAAAGGACGGTAGGCCGTGGTAGGATTCGACCACACGACTCTCTGATTACAAGGCGAGAGTCAGAACCGCAACACCATTGGTGCCTCCACAGTCAAAAGTAACTTTAAATGCCAATTAGTTTCCAAAATGTGTTTTCAGACAATGCTTGTTAATATGTTGAGTAATATTTTTATTTTCATTTTTTTCTCCTTTCATTTAACCCTTTGAACCCAAAAAGTTGCAAAACCGGCTTCAAGTCATGTGACTTGAAAAGCAACGGTTTTAGATGTCAGGTGACCTTTGAAAATAACGTCACTTTAGAGATATTCAGTCGATAACTTCAGTTTACGATTTCATCTATGATTGGCCTTCATTTGTAAGGTTTCAGCATAAAAAATTACCAAAATTATACCTACATGTACCAAGGAGTACACGGCGAGTCGTATACGGACTATGCCTTAGAAGCTATTGATGAAGTTTACTTCTGTCAAAGCAGTGATTTTGAGATAAAATTTGAGATTACGTTAGTATGGCAAGCCATGCAACATCAGCCGGCCAGGCTGGGTACCAGCAGAGTAAGGTGCCGCTGACATGGCTGGGCTCGAATCATGAGAATAGGAGTTTATTTAGGTATTTCAAATGTCATGTATTTCTTCATTTTACCTCTTATCTTGATATCTGCAAATAATTTGGGGCAAGGGTCACGACTGTCCCAAATAATTCAGGGTTGAAAGGGTTAAATCCTGAAATTTTGTAATATGTAATGGAATTTATAATTATTTAATATAAAAATATTTTGCCATCATTACAATTTTTAGTCAGATATATAGTATATATGTGAACATGAATTTTATTTTTATGTAAAATATGTAATACAAGTAATAAAGCAGAATTTTCCGGGGCACAACCCAGTCAAAAACCTCTTATAAGTTCTGTTCCTCAGGGATATCTTATAGGTACATTATTATTCACTATGCTACAACAACCATCCACATCTTTGTGGTTAAAATTATAATTTGAAAGCAGTTTATCAATGCATCACAAACGCATGTAAGTACATGCATGAACAGAAAAAGGCAGAAAATTGGGACACAAGATTTTATGGAGCTACTCTGTAAGACATTTCTATATGAAGGTAAGGGATAAAGCTTTTAATGACATGTGTACATGGACTAGACTCTATTTTTGTTTCAATTGGAATTGGCAGTTATTGGATCTTAGAATAATACATAATTGTTGATGTTTATTTCCTGAAGACATACTTTATTTGCATATTCAAGCAATAATAAGATTGTATTGGTAGTGTTTTGGCTTTTATCACCAAAGATGAGGCCACTGTGTCTGACGTGATGAAACTTTTTGATTATATGTGTACATGTATTTCATTGTGTTAAGCCCACTTCAAATGGTGTTATCTGGGTCCCGTCTCACAAAGAATTACAATTGATCTGATCAATCGTAACTCTATGGAAATCCAACAATCCATAAGCATACAGAATTGTCAAGAAAACAGGTAATGTATGGATATACATCATTTCTAGTAATTATTTTAAACAAACATATTTTAGATGTTGACGTTGCTGGCTTTCAATAGTTGCGATAGATCAGATCAATTGCAACTTTTTGTAAGACAGGCCCCTGGTGGTGCAAATGGAAATAATTGCAATAGCATGAAATCAAAGTGCTCTAGTTAATTTGTGTGATCAGCTATAGTGCCTGCAGGCTATATAAACTGGAATACATCACAAATATCAGACTGAAATTTAAACCCTGGACTAGTCTGGTTTAGACCATTGTTCGTGAAATGCACCAAGTTTTAAACCTTAATTTCAGACCAGGGGGCTAACTAAACCTTTGTGAGGCATGTTTTATGTAAAAGCCACAGTAAGGTGTTAAGAACTACTTCAGAAAGTGTTTCAAAAGGACAAAATTTCCGGCGTTTAAAATACACCTTGGGAATTGAACCTAACACCAAAGTATTAGAATAAATGTTATAATTACACCAATTGGTGTTCAACACTGAATTTTGATAATGCTGGTGTAAAGTGCTTGGTGTGGTCCTCTTGTAACACTAATGGTGTAGTGTTAACACTGATGGTGTAGTTTTAATACTATTTATGTCAATACCAGTTTACTGCATGTGCTTGGTGTGGTCCTCTTGTAACACTAATGGTGTAGTGTTAACACTGATGGTGTAGTTTTAATACTATTTATGTCAATACCAGTTCACTGCATGTAATAGATAAAATGAGAGCCTGATCTCTGTGTATCAGTTACAGAAATGTGTATTGTTTACATGTTGTATGATCGTGATGTGATATAAAACCATGTCCATCAATGTACAATTACCTCACATATTAAGGACAACTGCTTGAAATTAATGATTACCAGTACATCAATTTTCCAACTATACATAAATGTGGGTTGTTGGTTATAACATGTGGTTTTCTCAAGTTGCTTGTATATAGTGCAAAGAGGATTCTCTATTGTGCTCACGGATCAGTATTGGGGCTTGACAAAACTAGTAAATGTAATTGTTTTGTATAATTTGCTTCAATTTTCCTAAAGTGTGACATTTTCTGTGCAAACATCTCCACATATTTATTATGTGTCTATTATCAGTTTACATTTTCATTTTGAAATTGACTTGAAAATGTCAGAGATTTAGTATTCAGTATTTGTATTTCTTTACTTGTGGAATGTAACCCTTCTCTCTCTCTCTCTCTCTCTCTCTGTAACTGGCAGGCAGGGATGTACTGAATTTTCATTCTTAATCTCTAAATAATTTTGACATCTCTCATGCCAGGAGTCACTTGTCTTTACCCCCCCCCCCCCTTTCTCTCTCTGTCTTCCCTCCCCTCATTTTTTTAAAACTGAAATTATCAAATTTATATCATTTTATTTTATGAAACGTCAAGCATACCACAGTTCATACTCTGAACATATTGCGTATTGCAAGTGTATAGATTTTGAAATTAATGAGAAATAAATGTACCAAATGTATTCTTTGAAATACAACCAAAACAACGTTAGCTTGAGTTTTAGTGTGTAATGCGTCAATGCACAGTAGTAAGCTGGGGCCCCGAGACGAGTTGGCAATTGGACGAATTGACATTAGACAAATTGGAAATAAACACTTTGCTATGTGGGGCTGACCTTTTTATACACGGTTTTGTAAAAAAGTGGAGAGGCTGAAGCCCGCCCCCCCCCCTCGGTTCCGCGTCCCCCGGATAGCAAAAGGTTTATTTCTAATTCGTCTAATGTCAACTCGTCTACTATCATTTGGTCTACCATCAGTTCGTCTATAATCCATATGGTCTACATGTAATTGCAAATTCGTCCACTCACCATTTCGTCTAATAACCAGTTGGTCCAATAGCCATTTAGTCCATATACCATTTGGTCTAATTGGAGTGTTAATTGTGCAAAGTGAATGAAAATGAAATGAATATTAGACCAACTGGTTAAGAGACAAAATGGTGATTAGGCCAAGTGATGATTGGACCAAATGGTTGTTAGACCAAATGTTGATGGACGGAATGGCATTAGATGAAATGAAAGTAGACCGTGTGGTGAGTGAACGAGTTGGCAGTAGACAAATTGGCAATTTACCATCTAACCATAGTAAAATAGAGTAGAATCTGCATAGTCTGCAAGCACAGACTCACATTTGACACTTTAACCAATTATACCATGTCTAGAATGAAGACTAGACTCTAGAATCTCTGTTTTTGTCAAATAAGAGCCAGTCACAGTACATAGTGAATCTAGTCTCACCACTTCAGACACTGCAGTATGCACTAAGCAAATTGGGAAAGCCAAGGGTCTGTGCCTGCAGACTACAATCCGCCTAAGTTGGATCTCTTGGGAAAAGAAATCTGTTCAGCTAAAGCAAAATTTGACCTCAAATCATGTAAATAATTTGTTTTGCATGGTCTCGGTTAAAATTATGGTAAGCCCAGAATTTCAAAATTGCATTGATGTAATTTATGTTTCCTATCTTAACTTGGTTCTTTCGTCATGTTTTGTTTTAATGATGAAGAAAACCATTTCGGTAATCATTCCTAGTCAATTAAGAATGATTCGAGTGTTAAATGAGTTTACAAAGTGAACTTGTACTATTAGAGATATCCGTCACAATTGGCTTTCCATAGTTAAACCAGGCACGGGTGATGCCAAACAAATAATAATATTAATAATAACAACTTAAGACAAGAGTTTAAATTAAACTTGACTTACGAATACAGACAATTATGTATCCCAATGGATAAATATAAACAAAATAGCCAAAGAAAATACCCAACAAAATCATAATAAAGCACATTCTATGTTTAATATAATATATCTTTAATATCCATCATCTCACCTTTTACCCACACAGCAAATAAAGTATATCAACATGAGCAGACATGCATTATATAATGTTGCATGTCAATATAAGTGAACATACATGTAGGTTATTCAGCTTCATATGTTTAGTTTCTATATATTTTATAACGGTTCCATGACATTTGCTCCGGCGACAATTGCTCCGATGAAAAATCTGCATCTTTAAGCCAAACATATAACCTAACCTCCAAAACTAAATAAACCCTAATCCTAATCTTTACATTCATCTGAACCGAAAAACTTACAATCCTAACCCTATGCCCTCTGAGATATTAAGACCGGAGCAAATGTCACAGGAGTAAATGTCGTGTCACCTATTCTTTAACAAACATCTGGTGTGATGATTTGGGAAAGAAAAGTTGATAAGAGGGGGGGGGGGGTTGGTTTACCCTGATAATCATGTTGGTGAAGATTTGATGAAAATCCATTAAAGAATAAGAAAGTTATACTTCTTGAAATTTTAAGTTATGACCTCATATGCAAGCAACTCCCCCATACATAATGTAGAGTAATTTGAATTCCATAAATTCACATTTTTGAAATTATAAAAATCTTATAGAAGGGGTTTCGAAATGCGTCTAATGATATATCCCCCTCAAAAATAAAATCATTTTCATTTTTTTTAAATAGAAAATCGAATTTTTGCGGAATTTATATCGCACAGCATGAGGAGTTGCTCATCTATGATGTAACAAAATCAAAACTTTAAAAATCCACAACTCTAATCATTCTTTGATGGATTTTTATCAAAACCTTCATAATTTTTTTTTCTCTCATTTATCAATGTTTATTAAACCCTTTTATTATTGGTTGATTTCCTTGTTACGATCAAAAATTTTCCATCCCTTTGCACTATCATAAGAGGTTACATACATAGTGAAACAAATATTGTTAATAGATCAAATGTCATAATATTCTAACATTTCTTTAAATTTCAATTAATATTCTTCATCTACAAAAAAGCATACCAATAAGCTAAATAAATCCTGGGCCCTCTTGCATCAAACTTACCATTATGCTAATTTTGCCATCCAATGGTAAACTTGTATGGAATCCGTAATTCTGATTGGCTATTGATCAGCATTACCATGGTGGTTACCATTGGCTTGCAAATTTACCATAATAGTAACTTTTAGGCAATGGAGCCTTGGATGTGCTTGATAATTACAGTTAAGTGTGCACAGCACTCGATGAATTCCTTCTAATAACATACACCAGGGGGGTGTTTCACAAAGATTTAAGTATGACTTAAGTTACACTTAAATGCTGATGCCTACGTGATATGCAACGGGCAATGTTATTGATCAATACGCAGTAGTGCGCGTCCTCTTATCATGATCTGACCAATGCGGTCACGCCTTTCATACCGCTCGCAACTAGGCATTTAAGTGCGACTCTTAAGTCATACTTATATCTTTGTGAAACACCCCACAGGTTTGGTTTCAGGCTTTCAGCACAAGCAGATGAACATCTTGACAATGGGCATAAGTACTACATAATCCTTCATACAAATTCAGAGTTAAAACAGAGCACCAATACAATGAAAAAGAAGATTTTTTTTTCAGATAATGAAATAAATTCAAAACATGTTCACAAAAATATTTAAGAAATATGAATCTTTTATCTTTGATTTCGGCCATAACCATTGGTTTTCTGTGTCATTTCATGAATGGTAACCATTATGAATTTCAGAACCTTATAATAAAGACTAAAATAATACTTATAGTATTTGAAATAAGTAATGATGTTAATGGTTATAGCAGTTTAAAATAACAATTACAATAGTAATTATCATCATCATCGTCTTTGTCACTATCATTATAATAAAGATAAAATTGTGAAAATAACAATGACAAAACTTATACACTGTTTGATGAATGTGCTTCTGAAAAAGTTACAAATCAGTAATAAAAAAAACAAAACAATAATTTGATACATTTTAAAGTACAAGTTGTCATGAATTCAGTTTAACACACTCAAGTTTCAATACAATTTTTACCACTCATTCTATTTCAAAAGCAAACCTGTTTTTCAAAATATATTTATACAATATAATATTCAAATCAATAAAAGTAGTAATGATGACACGATGAATGAATTAATAAAACTACCCTCTTACATACTACCTTGCATAAGACTACAAAATCCTGAATAATTAAAATTGATTAATTTCACTGCCTCTTTTAAAGCTGCTTTAAGGATGTTAAGAATAAGAGAAATAAAACAGGAAACACTTTTTAAAACTGAATGAACATTGCAATTAATGTACTTAAATCTAATTTACAAAATAAACGGATATGTAAAACACAAAATAAAGTTTGAAAACATTATTGAACTCTAAATCACATTGTTAAAATCATTAAAATAGATTTACTCCAAAAATTAGAAACTTTAAAATAGTCCAACCATAGTCACACAAATACAAATAACATATCTCAATGGGCAAAATAATTTGTGCTTAATATGAATAGTGTAATGCTGTTTCAAATACAATGTATATATAGTTATAAGCTATAAAAATAGAAGCTGCTTGTCCCTAATATGGTAAAAAGAAGAAGGGATAAGAATTGGCTAAGTCTGCTTTTTATCATTTTTTGGGAGGTGAATATGAGGAGGGGAGAATAGTGGTGGTGATAGTGATGGAGATGATATAAAGTTTTTGCTACCACTATGCAGACGCTTTCTGGAACAAAGCGAATCTATAGTCAAAAGCCCTTCAGAGCAAAGCAGTCTTTGTCGAAAATCGGTGAATAAAAAAAACAGTGTCGTCCATGACTCTGGACAAGCGGCATATTTACAATTTTTTGTCGGCTCAGAATTTTACGACAGTCGGCTGTCCCGGTTCACCAATTTTCGACAAGGACCTCTCAGCTTTTCATTGTTATGTGGGCAGGCAATGTCAATAGATTTGCCACGTTTTAGAATCCATCCCCATGGTGATTGGAAACACTCTCTATTGGTGGTGGGGAAGGAGGAGGAGAAATAGAGGAGGAAGAAGGAGAAAGAGGAGAATAATGAACATCTCAAATTGAAGCAATAGAGTACCGAAGTGTGATGTCATCAATTTCCACTTTTAGCATATCAGCATTTTCGATACCATATTTTGGTAGAGCATGATGCAAACCCCACTACCAAAATTTGGTGGGAATCGGTCCATGGGGCCCCAAGATATGACCTCATGAATACATAATTAGCCCCATCGAATTAATGTATTATTGCCCTGGTTCCTAACATTTAGAACCAGGCCAATAATTCACTGACTTCAATGGGGGCTAATTATATATTCATGAGGTCGTATCTAAGGCCCCTTTGGACCGATTCCCACCAAATTTTGGTAGTGGGGGTTTGCATCATGCTCTACCAAAATACGCTGAAATGCTAAAAAAAAAATTGTGACGTCACCACTTCGGTACTCTTCTTACTTCCTTCTAGGATAATAACGTTAATGCTCTTAACGATAATGAATGACACCAATTCCTCAAGGACATAGACATCTCAAATCAAGCCATTCAACCACTCACCTACAAAGTACATTGTACATCTGAAGTCTAACTACAAACTTCACCTATATAATCCCATTTCATGGACGGGAAAACACGAAGAAAACACAAACCACTGCACTGTAACACAGAAAATTGCAATAAATCACAAATACCACCATAACCTACGAGTACATGATTAACTACAATTGAAATCAATTGTATCATTTAATCTTTTTGGTAACAAGATAAGACAAACGAGTACAATCCAATTTATAATCAATTGCAACTCTTCCGCCTTAGAGTTTGCCATGGATAATGATCGATGTCAATTGTATGATCGATTGCATTATTCATGTTACAAAACACAGTTCTCACTTTCAGTGAAAGAATTGATGAAACTATAATATACAAGTTTATTCTAGATAACAAAATATAAACATTTCAACACCAACATATTTGTACATTACACGAGCATACACTGAACCTAACCTGCAGTTTTCTGCAGCATTTCACATATGTTATAGTACATAATTATTGCATGCAATTCTTTCTATTAATACACATGCAAAATTGCGTATTTATCTTACATCAACTGCAAAAACATTCTTCTTCATGAACAACCATAGTAAACTCACACAAATATCTATACTCTATTCATAAACCTGTATCATGATTTCAGAAATTAGTCAGGACCTTGTTTCATAAGACTTGCTATCGATGGCAAAGTAAAGCCTTTTGTTATAAGTGACTCAAATCAAGCAAATCTGACTGGCTCAGAGCATGTTTGCTGCTAGTTCTGTGAGCGTTAGCATGTTTTATGAAACAGGGTTCTTGGCCTTGTAAAGATGTCAGATATTTCACAATATCCAAGATTTCTGAAATGTACATGGATTGCGCATTCTTCAGACACGACAAATAATTCTTATCAAAGAAATTCACCCATAGCTATTGCATCTTCTTTGTACAATAAGGGGGATTAAACGAGCAATAAATCTCAGAGACGACTACAGACAGTTGCATGCATCCCCTGAGCGTGGTTATACTACCAAAGCTTCCCTGATCTGAGGAATATGGTAATATACATTCAGATTTTATTAAATCAAAGTTATAAAGAAACAAAAACCGATGATCTAGGAACCAACTTCTACCGGTCTGAGAACCACTGCTGTTTGAAAATGCTCTTCGTAGAGACAACCTAGCAATTTGACATTGTACAATTGATGCATTGAAATGATTTCAATATGCTAATTGAACAGATCTGGTGACAAAGCACAACCTTGTGGAACTCCCTGTTTGGTAGCGCTCTCCTGCTGAACTTTGCAGATGCAGTGGCAGGGGGGAGGGGGGTCATAAGCTCCTAAGTTCTAATAGCCTACCCTGATAATAATGGAACAGTCCGAATCACCATATTCCTACCATAACATCTGAATACACTTCCTGGACCACTCCACTACAAAGTAGGGGAGGCCCAGATGATTTCAATCTTTTCTCACTGAATACCACAGCTAATTTCAGATAAGTTTTGATATCACAACAATGGATCTGGGAGCCCTTGGCAGAAAGAGTTGTGATCAAATGCAACTTAGAAATTCAAACGTAACTTGATTTTAAACCCAATGAAATACATGTACCAGGGACTTGCGCTTGATTTTTGTTGTTGTTGCATTCAGACGAAATTCATTCTGCAATGGGTCCCTGATTTCCTCAAGGCAAGAAAATTTCCTAGTTCTTATACATCATGATGGATGAAATAAGAGCAATATTTGAGTAATTCAGATTCAAAAATATCTTTAGTGTCAGGATTTATACTAAAGTTGTGTAAATTGTCCGAGGAAAAGAAGATAAAGGAGCATTTCATGAAACAATAGTCAGAGACTTTCAATATTTGTTATAAGCTACTAAAATCCTTGCATCTGATTGGCTCAGAACTAAACTGTCAGAGAAAAAAAAAAAATCACTAATTGTTATAAGCTACTAAAATCCTTGAATCTGATTGGCTCAGAGCAAACAGCCAAAGCGTTTAGATTATGTTTAAAGCATTCCTAAATGTATTTTGGAAAGAAGATTAAGTGCCAATGGCAGTGCTTATGAATGAAAGTTGACCCATGATGCAGATGAAGTGAAATGGAAGATAAAGACAGCAGGACAATTTCAATATACATATTATCTATTTCTCATCAATTCATAGAATTTGACTTGATAACATAGAAATATCATTTCAGTTTGACAAATATTCATATCAAGTAAACACAGAAATGTATGCATTACACACTACATACCTTTAACCGAATCAGACCCACACATAGAATTTCATGTAGGGTTTTATTATAGTAATTATTAGAGACCAATCGATCCTTAAAGTAAATTCAAGAGTACATCAAGCTAGGTGGCCTGGTGGGTGTTTTATAGAGATTAAAGTTTGATTCAAAATGACACATAAAATCCTATAATGCATCACCGCATTGGTCAGATCATTTCACGGCAGTACCTACGCTTGCTAAGAATGATGAGTCCCATATATGCTTTTTCATGTTGGTTTGTACCCAATCCTTAATAGTTTTCTTTGGGGTGCTATCTGGTCCACTGTATGAAAGAGTTTTGGTTTTTCTGCAGTGGACTGCCTGACAGTTAATGCTCATCCTCCTCTTCATCGTCGTCGTCATCGTCGGGGATTGGTGTGGATGCACGAGAGCTGTTTGGTGATGGCGGAGCCGAGGCTGCTCTTGGATAACGGAACATCTGGGGGTTCAAAATAGAGGGATACAATTGATATTTACAATGGACCAATGATGAAGAAGATGAAAAACAAGAAGAAGTAGGAGAACAAGAACATAAAGGCTGCTCTTGGATAACGGAACATCTGGGGGTTCAAAATAGAGGGATACGATTGATATTTACAATGGACCAATGATGAAGAAGATGAAAAAGAAGAAGAAGAAGTAGGAGAACAAGAACATAAAGGCTGCTCTTGGATAACGGAACATCTGGGGGTTCAAAATAGAGGGATACGATTGATATTTACAATGGACCAATGATGAAGAAGATGAAAAAGAAGAAGTAGTAGAACAAGAACATAAAGGCTGCTCTTGGATAACGGAACATCTGGGGGTTTAAATAGAGGGATACGATTGATATTTACAATGGACCAATGATGAAGAAGATGAAAAAGAAGAAGAAGCAGAAAGAGAACAAGAACTTAAAGGCTACTCTTGGATAACGAAACATCTGGGGGTTTAAAATAGAGGGATACGATTGATATTTACAATGGACCAATGATGAAGAAGATGAAAAAGAAGAAGAAGTAGGAGAACAAGAACATAAAGGCTGCTCTTGGATAACGGAACATCTGGGGGTTTAAAATAGAGGGATACGATTGATATTTACAGTGGAAGAGCCGTGGTGTAGTGGTTCTGACTCTCGCCTTGTAAACAGAGGGTCGTGTGTTCGAATCCCACCGCGGTCTAGCGTCCTTTGGCAAGGCGTTAATCCACACTTTGCCACTCTCGACCCAGGTGCTAAATGGGTACCCGGTAGGATGCGAAAGATATTGTATGTTTGATTTTGCCAGCGCCATAATGAGGCTGCGATGAATGCAAGGAATGCTCCCCAGGGAGTGGATATTGTGCACTTTTCGTGCGGGATTGAAATGAATCCAATGACCGGGGTAATAATATGCTGTAACGCGCTTTGAGCCATTCAGGGAAAAGCGCTTTATAAAAATTGGCTATTATTATTATTATTATTATTAATGGACAAATGATGAAGAAGATGAAAAAGAAGAAGAAGAAGTAGGAGAACAAGAACATAAAGGCTGCTCTTGGATAACGGAACATCTGGGGGTTCAAAATAGAGGGATACGATTGATATTTACAATGGACCAATGATGAAGAAGATGAAAAAGAAGAAGAAGAAGTAGGAGAACAAGAACATAATGAAGAGGAAGAAACACTGAAACAACAATAACAAGAAGAACAATACAGAGAAGAGGACAAAGATGATGGAGGAGAAGAACAAGAACAAGAAAAAAAATAGGAGGAGGAGAAGTAAAGAAGAAGGTGAAAAAGAAGGAGGAGAAGGGAGAAAGAGGAAGAACAAGAACAAGAAAATAAAGGAGGAGGAGAAGAAGAAGAAGGAGGAGGAGAATAATAATAATAAGAATGAGGAGAAGAAGGAGGAGGAGGAGAAGAAGAAGAAGAAAGAGAAGGAGAAGGAGAGGAATAAGAAGAAAGAGGAGGAGGAGGAGGATAGGTAAACAAAAATAAAACAAAGAAGACAAAATGAAGGAAAAGAAAAAGAGGAAGAACAAGAAAAGATAACTTACCGTTCTTTCCTCTCCATTCTCTGGTCCTTCAAATAATTCAGGATGCGTCTTGTTGAGTGCTACATAGCGAGCCTTACGATAATACTGTTAAAACAATATACATGGATAAAAGATAAAGTATAGTTCTGTGCCCCGTCTTACAAATAGTTGCGATTAATCCAATCAATCGCAACTATGGAAAGCCAGCAAAGCCAACATCTACAATGCATGTTTGTTTAAAAAAAATTTAGATATGAATGTATATCCATAAATTCATAGATTTTTTGACAATTTGATGTGTTCTCCTTTGTTTACAAAGGACATTTTGCAAATTTCCTGTTGAAAAAATTATGACACTGATGGATTTCCAGAGAGTTAAGATTGATTGGATCAACCGTAATTCTTTTTTAGATGGGGCCCTGGTTGTGAATTTGAATAATGGACGAAAACGTCTCTGTTCAAAATAATTCAACCATATTTTATTCTGAATATATTCAATTACATGAAGAGTATTGTCTTACCACTAATAAATTCTTCCAAGAAATAGTTCATCCAGCATCTCTGTTCAACATTGTTCAAACCTATTTTATTCTGAATATATTCAATTAAACATTTATATATAGCACTTAATACAATAATTCAAAGTGCTGCATGCTAATACCCCGACTTAAGCACGGCTACCCTGATCGGACACTCGAGCATTCAAGGAATTCCTTCCTACCAGGTACCTATTTACTACACCTGGGTGAAGAGTGGCAAATGTAGATAAACGCCTTGCCAAATGAGTGTGAGTGCTGCAGTGGGATTTGAACCCAGACCTTGTGGTTCAAAGTCCGGAGACTTATCCAATGAGCCACAACACTTTAATATTACATAGAGAGCATTGTCTTACCACTCCTAAATTCTTCCAATCTAAAAGTTCGCTCAGTCTCTCTGTTCGATTCCTTTGCAGGATGCGTTGTCTTCGGTTTAGCCGTGTGAAATCAAACATATACTGTAAAACAAACAGAAAATTATTAATGCTATGGTATATATATCATAATTTTTACATTAAAGGGGAATGAAACCTTTGGAACAAGTAGGCTTGTGTCAAAACAGAAAAATCAAAGAATAAGAACAAAGAAAGTTTGAGAAAATCGGACAAATAATGAGAAAGTTATGAGCATTTGAATATTGCAATCATTAATGCCATGGAGATCCTCCGTTTGGCAATGCGACAAGGATGTGTGATGTCACATGTGAACAACTTTCCCTTTGATGGACTATGAAATACCCCCAAAATGTCTCTTTTGCTTTTTCTTATGGTGATACAAACTCTTTAACCATGATGTATTCTTTAAAAATCTGTATTACATGCCTTCCTATAGAAAGATCACATGATCTACTGATAGATGTGATAAAAGAGGCATTTTAAGTAAAATATATACTTAAGAAATGGGGAGAGTTGTTCACAAGTGACATCACACATCTTTGTCGCATTGCCAATATGAGGATCTCCATTGCATTAGTGATCGCAATATTCAAATGCTCATAACTTTCTCATTATTTATCAGATTTTTCTCAAACATTCGTTGATCTGTTTCTTTGATTTTTCTGTTTTTACACAAGCTATCTTGTTCCAAAGGTTTCATTCTCCTTTAAAGGTTGAGTCCACCTCGAATAAAAGCTGGTTTAAGTAAATCATTATTATTTTTTATTATTCCTATTGGTACTAATATCATTATCATATACATCATCACCATCATGATTATCATGATTGTCATTGTCCTCAGTATTATTATTACTATCATCATCATCGCCGTCAGCGTCGATGTCGTCATCATCATCATTATCATCATCATCACCACCATCAACATCATCATCTTCACCATCATCATCATCCCATCATCATCATCATCACCATCACCATCATCATCATCATCATCCCCATCATCACCATCATCATCACAATCATTATCATCATTATCATCATCATCATCATCATTGTCATCGTCATCGACCCGGCCACGTGTACAAAATCTATGGGAGGTCGTCTCCAGCGGCCTTGTAAATCGGAGCCAATGACCTCAATTACATCTCTGATTATTATCATCATCATATCTCGTTCCTCATTTTGGTAAAGCTTACCCCGGCCAGCTGCTGAATCGATTCTTCGCCACTCTTAAAGCGTCTATCGACGATGTAGATCCCGTAGAACATCGGGTCCGCTATGTGCTCCATCATTAACATCATGATCCATAACATCATCTCATTCAATATCACCACCATCATTATCACCATTATATCTCATTCCTTATATTTGCAAGCTTACCCCGGCTAGCTGCTGAATTGATTCTTCCCTACTCTTAAAGCATCTATCAACGATGTAGATCCGGTAGAACATTGGGTCTGCTATTTCTTCTCCCATAGATCATCCTTATCATCATCTCAATCATTATCACCATTATATCTCATTCCTTATATTTGCAAGCTTACCCCGGCTAGCTGCTGAATTGATTCTTCCCTACTCTTAAAGCATCTATCAACGATGTAGATCCGGTAGAACATTGGGTCTGCTATTTCTTCTCCCATAGATCATCCTTATCATCATCTCAATCATTATCAACATCACCACCATCCTATTATCGCCATTATATCTCATTCCTTATATTTGCAAGCTTACCCCGGCTAGCTGCTGAATCGATTCTTCGCCGCTCTTAAAGCGTCTATCAACGATGTAGATCCCGTAGGACGTCGGGTCTGCTACGTGCTCCCCCATGAACAGGCCAAACCCGGAGAGATTGGTAGTAACACTGGGTATACCCATCACAGTACACTCAGCTGAAAAATAAATAACACACTGGTGATAACATTTCGGTGTTGGTTAAGTTCAGTGTTAAACTTTTGGTGTAAAGTTCAGTGTTAACATTATGGTGTCTGTTAAGTTCAGTGTTAAACATTTAGTGTTAAGTTCAGTGTTAACCTTTAGGTGTTGTTCAATTTCAGTGTTAACAATTTGGTGTTTATATTCAGTGTTCACCTTTAAGTGTTGATTTAATTTGGTGCTAACATTTAGCTGTTGGTGCGGTCCTGACTTTTCCACCAGCACAGCACCAAACTTTAAAGATAACATGACAGTGGGGGATTTCAAGTTTGGTGTTTAGGTGTTAATGATGGGCAGATTTTTATACCAGCACAGTACCAAAATAAAAAGGTGACTAAACATTCAGATATTTGAAGCTCAGTGTTAAGCTTTTTATGTTGGTGTTGGCCAATTTCATATCAGCACAGCTGTCACAGCAACCAAATAATATTTGGTGATTTAGCATTTGGTGTTAACATTGTAGTGTTAATGTCAGGCTGATTGTTACAAACTCATCATCCACAATACCATCATTGAAACCTTAATCACCCCCACCAGCGAAACCTCCATCATCATCATCACTTCAGTCACCATTACCATCATCATCATCATCATCATCCTCAATTCCTCCTCATCATCATCATCATCATCATCATCATCCTCATCATCATCATCATCATCATTATCATCATCAACATCATTATCACCATCATCATCATCATCATCATCATCATCATCATCATCATCATCATCATCCTCATCCTCATCCTCATCATCATCATCATCATCATCATCATCATCATCATCATCATCATCATCATCATCATCACCATCATCACCATCACCATCATCACCATCATCACCATCATCATCATCATCGCGATCATCATTATCATCACCACTACCAAAATCATCCTCCTCTTCCTCATCACCACCATTTAGACTTAAGAATGGTCTGTATTACCTGGTGTATACCCCCACGGCTCATAATAAGAAGGGAAGACGCCAAGATGGCATCCACGAACAAACTCCTCGTAATCACAGGCAAACAGTGGATTTGTTGACGAAAGGAACTCAGGATGGAAGATCACCTGAAAAAACAAAATCAATCAAAACATTTGATTCTTATACATTGTTGATAACTGTGCTCAAAGTTAACTGTGCTCAAAGTTGAATGATTATTTTGTCACATTCTTCCTTCCACAGCATAAAATAATGTTCTGATGTGGAGAGATCTAAGAATATAAATGTTTCAAAATGAATGATATTGCAAGCAAGATATCTTTGAGAAGTGCAATTAATGAAATAGTTCTGTGGTATCATTATAACCCACTGACTTTTTAAGAGACAATTGATCTGGTTAAGATCACCCTCATCCAAAGACCCAAGCAATTGTCATTTCATGATTTCTACACACGATTGGCCCGTATTCTGATGTCAGGTTTAAAGTTGTGGTTTAAGTATGGATAGCCAATTGTTACATAAATCACTAACAGTAGAGAAATCATATTTCAGCTCATTTGGCTCTCAAATCTTTCATAATTATCTAGGAAGTATAAATAGATGATTGTCTTCACCATTGAAGAATCAGGAAAGAGCACAGTAAACACAAGAAACATACAACTTAATATAAATTTTGACGCTTTTGGCTTCCCATAAGTTTAGCACAGAGTTAGACCATGGTCTAAGTTAAACCTGACTTCACAATACGGGCCAATAAGATAATTGCACAGGGGAGGGGGGGGGACACTTTGCATAGAGGGGCTATCACCTTTCCATATGTTCATACTACATGATATTTTGTTACGACAAAACAGACATATTTTTACTGGAACACTTTTTTTTAAAAGATTTTGAAGAAAAATAACCCTTTATGTGAAAATTAACTGGGAGACATCTGCAAATATAAGGGGCTATTTTTTTTAGATTTTGAAAACAAATTACCATTTGTGGTAAATACAAGTATACAAGGGGAAGTTTTGCCAATGTAGGGGCTACTTTTTGGATTTTGAAGACTTTGGAAAATTTCAGGGGCACTTTTGCAAATATAGGGGCTATTTCTTAGATTTTGAAGACGAATTGCTCTTTGTTTGGAAAATTAGAAGGGCACTTTTGCAGCTGTAGGGGCTATTTTTTTTTTACAGAGACAAATTACCCTTTGTGTGGAAATTTACAGGGGAACATTTGCAGCTGCAATTTTTTTTTAGATTTTAAAGACAAATGACCTTTTGTGTCGAAAATTACAAGGGAACTTTTGCAGCTGTACGGGCTTTTTTTTTAGAATTTGAAGAGAAATCACCCTTCGTGTAATTTTTATGGAGAATCCATCATACCTTAACACGATCATGACGTTCATTGAACATCTTTAGACGGCGAAGATTACACAGGACAGGATCCTGATGGTCGTCGATGACGTTGTGCGTGCAGATGGGCGGTAGGTTAGGACGCTGGCTCGCGTAGATGCAACGTTTTAGCTTCACGAGGTCTTCAGAGAGCAGTAGGTCCTCAGGTTTGATGATCTCACCTCTAAGTATTGGAAAGACAAAATATCATCATGAGAGTATTTGCTGTGCAAGCCTGTGTTCACCAAGCAGTATTTGCACACTAACGCATTTACACCTACATACATAAAGAACACCGACCTTGGGCCATTAAAATAGTGCTGCAAGTCAGGCGCCATGTTCGGGTTCGGTTCGGTTCGGCAAGGTTCGGCAGAAATTTGCCGAACATTGGTTCGGTTCGGGGTTCGGTAATGATAGACTGATAAAGCTATAGTTCATTCAGGTATACGTAGCGTACCGGTAGACAATTTGTACTTGATTGACTGCATGTGCTCGCGTGTACCTCTGTCACATCAAACCATTTTATCTCTATCTTGTTGACATGAAACTATGAAAGTTATAGCGCTCAACGAATCTACTGTTATCTCGAATTTGATTATCTGATGACAGATTTATTGGGTAACTCACAGTTCTAAAATGGCGACTCTTCCTAGTCGTCCATACCTGGACCACACTTTGGATACTTGCCAAATTAACTACGCTCGCACTCGACTCGTACCAGCTAGGCCAGCGCATGCAGTCCTAGCGGGACTCTGAGCTCATGAATATTTATATATACAGTCCGGCCAAACGTGATTGGCAATTGCATCACATACAAGGCGGCCAGCGCCAGTGCACTGAACTGTAGGCATAGTAGGGCCAGGGGCGTGTCAAAGAAAGCGTGCTTATGTAATGTGCCTTTCGCTAATTGGCTCGATGGGTGAACTAAACCACCAATCGCATGTCGCTGATTGTCGCATCGGTACATACAGCCACGTGCTTTGTCTGCTCGCGAAACTCAGCTCACTGACCCGAGATTTCTATGATTTCATTGGTCAGATTTCATTTGGCCATGAACGTACAGACCAAGTGGGGATGCAAAGTTTTACGACTGTAATGGGACAGGGGGAGTAGAGTGATCATCGAATTGTTTGTGGTTAATTTGAGAAGTTGATAAGAAAGGAAAAAAAAAAGTAAAGATTGGGGGTCATTTTCCCCCAAGAGATGAATGTTTCCGCATGGCTTTATCTTCATTCAACTTGTCAACGAGGGGAAGGGGATCTTGCTATATGCTATACCGTAATCATTCATGAGTGTTTGATTTTTATTTTCATCTGATTGTTAATAATACAAAAGATAACTTCACCTCATCTCATTTCTATATTATTTGTTTTGCGTCTTTCCTTTCCATCTCTAACAGTCACTCACTTTATTTCCCACTTTCACTGGATCTCTCGTTTTCAAAACTCTTTACTTCTCTCTAAAATCATGAAAACTAGACAGTAGCGAGCCGACACCTCAATAATAATGTCAATCACCTCAATCAGATCTTTATTCTCCGCCGCAACAATACACGAGTTACGATCTTAATCACATCGTATCGTAATTCGTAATATTAATGGTACTTCATCTTTCACTTTCAGTTTATTGAGCTCGTTCATTCAAAATACTTTGAAGATTTTCAAACAAGAATCTTGTTTGCCACCTAAAAACAACAATATTTTAGATAATTAGATTTAACCAATGAACACTCATACAGTTTTGGTTTTCTTTACCATGCTTCGGCGATTCGGCCACAGAGCGAGAGATGATGAAAGCCAGTAAAATGATTATAGCGCAAGCTCGCGCAACATTCATCGGATCTCCTTTCTTAAAGGGATGGTCCGGGCTGAAAATATATATATCTTAATACATAGAGTAGAATTCACTGAGCAAAATACTGAAAATTTCATCAAAATCGGATAACAAATAATAAAGTTATTGAAGTTTAGAATTTAGCAATATTTTGTGAAAACAGACGTCATGAATATTCATTAGGTGGGCTGATGATGTCACATCCCCACTTTCCGTTTTCTTATGTTATTACATATAATCATATTTTTTTCATTATTTCATACTTGTGTGAATAATCTGTCTCCCTTATAATGAAATAAGTTGCAGCAATAAATATCTAATGCACTAAATCAGATGTCAATCCAATTTTTCTAGTTCTTGGAGGAAGAAATTTGAATAAACCTAATTTCATATAATAAAATACAAAAGAACAAGTGGAGATGTGACATCATCAGCCCACCTAATGAATATTCATGACGACTGTTTTCACAAAGTATTGCTAAACTTTAAAATTCAATAACTTTGTTATTTGTTATCCGATTTTGATGAAATTTTCAGCATTTTGCTCAGTGAATTCTACTCTATTTATTAAACTATAAATACTGTCAGCCCGGACCATCCCTTTAATCAGGGCCGTAAAAACCACAATGTCAACATGAAAATGAAAACAAAATCTAGTAACCGCAAAATAAGCGCATACTTCCAACATACAATTGCAAAGAAGATTAAATAGAGAATGCGCAAATATAATGATTAGAAAGGGTGTAAACTTATAAATTTATTAGCTGAAAGCCGTTTTTTTTTTTTTTGGCCGAACTTCCGAACCAAGTCTTAGTGTTCGGTTCGGTTCTGTTCGGTTCGGAAGTGCCATGTTCGGTGAACTACCGTTTGGTTCGGCGGTTCGGCGGTTCGGCTACAGCAATGCATTAAAACATTCTTTTCAAAAAATTATCTTAAAAAAACCAAAAAGTTCAGTTCTGAGTTATGTCATATTGTGTATGTGTGCATCAGACCCCAAATTGCTCAAAATAGTGGTTTCATGTACAAATCTAATGCAAATTGATATAATAATAATAATATAGGTATATTTAGCCAGGGTAGCCACTTCAGTTCCGAAAACTGTTCTCCCAGCGGGCCCTGCTATTATTACCCCAGCTTTAGCCGAGCTGCCTAGGCACTCAAGCATTCAAGGAATTTCTTCCTACCGGGTACCCATTCACCTCACCTGGGTTGAGTGCAGCACAATGTGGATGAGTTTCTTGCTGAAGGAAATATATCACTATTTATCTTTTACTGGTTGAAATCAATTCATCTCATAATGTTTATGCTTAGTGTCAGCAAAAAGGTTTATTTAAAACAACTTTACAAAATGGAGACAACTCAGAAAAAGACTTAGTTTTATAATTATGACACTGAGGTAGAAACCTTGTTTTGCTTAGAAAAATAATCTCTAGAGGAATTAGGAAAGTCGTATTTCGTGAGGCACCTGAACAACTCGCCTTCAGGCTGGTTTGTAGTTCAGCTGTTCCTTTTAGTTGTTTATATAATAGGGTTGAATATCATTCTTAAATTGTTCTGAGTGAAGTGTCTGAAGGACTTACCTAAGGGCCGTTTCAAAGAGTCTCTGACCCATCTTGGTTTACACATTAGAGTTGATTATCGTTTAAAAATCGTACTTTGTGAAACGTCTGAACGCCTTACCTGAGGGCCGTTTCAAAGAGTCTTTGACACATCCTAGTTTACAGTTGAAATGACCTTTCTTTGAGTTTACAAAATAGGGCTAAATATCGTTTTTAATCGCACTGTGTGGAGCGTCTGAACGCCTTACCTTAGGGCTGTTTCAAATAGTCTCTGACCCATCTTGGTTTGAAGCTCAGCCGACGTTTCTTTGAGTTGTTTACATGTAGCCTGCCCTCTCAACGATTCAACGTTGAAGTTGTTGGTCTTCGTTGGCATGATGAGAAAGGCAACAACCGTCTTGTCGCTCTTTGAAGCCTACCAAATAGAAAATATCACATTCCGTCATCAATCCCAGTGGTGTCATTCATACTGACCATGTGAATTGAATTGAATTGAATTTATTAGAACTTCACTGGCAATTGCCAATATTTTGTTCATAACAAGAAGTACAAAATGATACAAGACAAATATACAATGCAAGGAATATAAGCAAATAAACAAAAACAAAATAGTATTTCGTCAAAAAGAAAAAAAAAAGAAATAAAAAGAAACAACTTATAAATTATATACAAATATACACAATAAACATAGGAATCATTCGGATAGATATTTTGACAATGAATAAAGAGACTGATATCCAAGAAAAGATAAAGAAAACATAAAGAAAGTGAGAGAGGAAAGGGTAATAAAGAGGAAAGAAGTTCGAAAATGGAGAGAGCGGGAAAGAGAGGAAGAATGAGAAGAATGGCATTACATGTAAACTCATTGTGTAAAAAATATTGCGAATATATTACTTCAAAGTGTTACCGGTTGATATTTTAAGTACTCAGAAATCACCCCTAATAGCAATTATGTTTTGGACAAAAGAACAAAATAATTTAATCAAGGCTTCAGTTTCCAATTTCATGATGTAGATTTCATGTGTATGCATGATCGTTTCCTTTTTCGAAAAAACGTTGTCATTTGAATGAGGGTTGGCAATCATAAATGTACATGCTTTTTTTTTTAATGGTCCTTTTTGTTGATGATGTACTCAATATTTTCTTTAATAGCGTAAATTTTTTTTAAACACAAAATTGTTTTTTTATTTGTGTTATTCAAATTTAAACAAAAGGGGCGATTTGTAAAAGTGTACTTAAAATGCAATAAATGTTGTTTTTTAAGGTGAATTTGTACCCATTTTCATGTATAAAAAGGGGGGTAAAAATTGCTACAATGTACATGAGACCATGAGACATAGGGGGTATTTTCTTACTTGGGGAACGATCATGGGTTACTCCAATTTCTAAAAAGCAAATTCAGAGCAAATATTACTTTTAGCAGCAATCTTATTCTCATTATTGGAAACCATTCAGTTTCTTTACAAAAAAAAATCAATTTCACAATCTCATATAATAATAACAATATACTTATTCGTAAACGATGTGTATATATTCTACTGCGCTGTAATTAAGAGCTTATGAAATGCTTGAAAACATATTTAGAAAAGGAAAAAGAGAATATAAGGGGATTAGTTGAAAAGATAAGCTTCAGCTTAAAGGTAAATGCTAGTTTTGGTAACGATATCAAAATGAGTTCATACAGAATCCAATGAAATGACCACCAAAGTGTCTGTTTGTATAAATAAAACGCATGTGCCAAAGGATTCTGGAAGAAATTGTGTAATTGCTGAGAAATCAGCAAATAAGCACAGGATTCGGGTAGAGCGTCGGGCCCGACGCTCAAAGCGATAATTATACACAGTCCCACGTGCGCTTATCTGTGTTGGGCAAGTTCAGTCTGAACATTTTTCAGCGTAGATTTCAAGATTTCACAAAGTTCAGTTTATGTAACTGTACCAGATCTAGATCCTCGATGATATACTGACAATTAAGCCTGGTTTTACAGACTTTCTCATGAAATCAGTGTTTACTGCAACTACTGGAATTTCTCTTTAAGTTTGAACGTTTCTACTGATGGAGAGGATCTAATTACATATGGCAAACCATTCCAAATAGGCGAAAGCACGATCTCCCATAGTTTTCTTGGTAAATCTCATATGTCGCTTCATAACAAAGTCCTTCAAAAGGTAATGTGTAACTTTTCTTCATAAAAATTTCCCTGAAACACCCCCACAGAAAGTCTGCAGATTCAGACCCTGACTGAAACTGTTATCAATACGTGGGTCTTCATACAAGACTAGCAGAAATACAACTTGCCGTTTCAATTTCTGAACGCGAGGGACATTGTGTACACAAGTCATGGGCAGGAGCTTCAGGTTGCATATTCAGACCATTTACCTTGAGTGAAGGGTTTGCACAGCAAACTACCACAGAACCCTGTAAAACCTGGGCCTTGTCTTACAAAGAGTTACGACTGATCTAATCAAATTTAACTCTATGGAAATCCATCAGTGTCATAATTTTTTCTACAGGAAATTTGCACAATGTCCTTTGAAATCAAAGAGAAGCATATGGAATTGTCAAGAAAACAGTGACTGTATGAATGTACATAAATTCTATAAAATATTTCGAACAAACTTGTATTTTAGATGTTGACATTGCTGGCTTTCCATACTTACGATTGATCCAATCAATCGCAATGATATGGAAATCCATCACTGTCATAATTTTTTCAACAGGAAATTTGCACAATGTCCTTTGTAAGCAAAGAGAAGTCCACTTAATTTTCAAGGAAATGATTAATGTATGAATATACATTATATCTAGAAAATATTTTGAACAATTATGCATTTTAGATGTTGACGCTGCCGGCTTTCAATAATTGTGGTTGATAACATCAATTGCAGTTCTTTGTAAGACGGGGCCCTGGTAATACAACTAATATCTGCAATCAATTGTATTTTTTTGTGCATAGATTTCAATAGATTTACACTGATATGATTTGATTGTAATTTTGTTGATTACCTTGAGGTAGTGATTCAGTCTGGCAAGAGCTTCTAAGAAGAGATCTGCTCCCTTATTACTGTACTCATATCGACCAGCTATGAAGAAATATAAGGTCTTGTCAAGATCAAAGTCATAATGCCTGCAAGGAAAAAGTCAGTGTTAATTGTGATGATGGTGATGGTAATGATCATTATCATCATATTAGTGGTGGTGGTTATAGGGAATTAAAAGGCTGATGACAATGAAGATGATAAAAACAATGACGATGATGGTGATGATGGTGATGATGATGATAATGATGATGATGGTGGCGATAATGCTGGTGATGATGACAATGATGATGATGATGACAATGATGACGATGATGATGACAATGATGACGATGATGATGACGATGATGATGACGATGATAATGGTAATGACAATGACGATGATAATGATGGTGATGATGATGGTGATGATGATGGTGATGATGGTTTTGGTGGTGGTAGTGATTAAGGTTCTTAACGACATTAGTGGTGATGACGAGTTTGTAATATTCAGCCCGACATCAAGATTACAACTTTAACACCAAACTTGAAATTGAAAACAAATTAACGTTGGATTTCTTAATACAATATGCTTTTGAAAAGTTGATTAGATATCAAATACAATAACTTGATTCCAAAAGGCCCACTAATCTGTCTACGGGCAGAGCTGCTCTTACGTAATATCACAGCTGTTGTTTATAGTTTAACCCCGGGCTTGCTCCTGCGGAGGAGAAACGTTACGTAAGAGGGATTATCGGGCGATTCAGGGTTGATAGCGCTGGGAATGAAACATCTTGGTTCCTCCAACGAGGATTTTGTTATCGGGGTATAGATAGGACCGTAGCAAAACCATTAGCTGCGGTGGCGAATTCTGCAACGAGGGTTTGACGTAATGTGAACTTACCCATGAAAATGACCTCTGACAAAGTCACTAATTTTGTTTTTTGCTTTGGCGTGGAGATTCTGAAATTCATGAATGGCCTGAAACTTGACCACATTCAACCCATTTGGAAGGATCACATCTGAAATTAAAACAATATCATGAATCAATTATTGGTACTACACAATCAGAAAAAAACATAAAACAAGGATATACTAAAGCTTCTTGATATACACTCATCAGAGTAAAATCACATGAACACCCCACTAGAACAACAATATAACGGAACCAAAAGAACCACCATGTATGGTGGCTTATGGTTTCATCAACATCATTATCACCACCAACATCTTCATAATCATCATCATCATTATCATCCATCATCATCATCATCCATTGTTACCACCATCATCATCATCACTATCATCATTATCATCATCATCATCACCATCATCATAATCATCATCATCTTCATTATCATCATCATCATAACCATCATCAACACCATCACCATCATCATCATCATCACCATCATCATCATTATCATCATCACCAACATCATCATCATCTTGATCCTCCTTCAATATAATCATCATCATTACCACCATCACTACCACCAACTCCGCCATCATCATCAACCTCATTTTCTCACCCGGTCTTCGTTTGAGTAGATGTTCCGCTTCGTCAGCCGTGATCTTTGATACGGTAGTGAAGACATGAGAGGTCTGGGCTGCAGCTCTCTCCATGCAGTATCGATGATAGATACCCCTATCTCCTGCTTCCTTATCTAGATTAAACTGAAAAAAAAGATTGAGAGAAACAAAAAAAATACCTTTGTTTAATCCTTTCTGCAAAAGTGCCGTCTTGCTTGGAGCTAGAACTTTTAATACTGGGATTACAAAGTAGATAATCTCCATACGATTATATCCTGAAAAAATGGGAAATTTTATTCACTTTGTAACTTCAAAGTTTCAACACATAAAGGGTTGACCTAGTATATTCAGCACGTCCTAGAAAATAAATCTGAAACTCATTTATGCTTTACCAGAGTTTAATCACAAACATAATATTAAACACAATTGACCTATCACTGAAAAGCTTAGAGTCTCTTCTTTCATCTGCTATAGCTAAAGACAATACTTCATGAACAAATTCACCCCGATCTCCTGCTTCCTTATCTAGATTAAACTGAAAAAAAAGAAGAAGAAAAATTATGAGGAACAAAAATATAACTTTTTTCCATTTCATAAAGGTGCCTTTATGCTTGGAGCTGGTACTTTTCTGGTATTACATGGGTAATAATTGATTATCTATAAGATAAATCCTAAGGGGATGTGTTCTTCATTCTGCAAATTGGGAATTCAACATATAAGGGTTGACATTCTATATACAGTGCATCCAAGAGAAAAAAAAAGAGAATTATTAATGCCTAACCAGAGTTTAATCACAAAAATAATAAGACCTATCATTGAAAAGCTTAGTCTCTTCTTTCATCTGCTATAGCTAAAGACAATACTTCATGAACAAATTCACAAATTCTGATGTCAGAATTTTTTTTTTTTATTGAATTCATTCCCCATAAAAGGTCAAGAGTGTCTTTAATAAAAATGGGGCCCAGCAGTTTCTCAAGACCAGGGGTCCGTAACACAAAACTTAGCAATGATCGTAGTACATTTTTATACAATTGATTGCATAGACAACAATGTACAGTCAATCGTGAAAATCAAGCATACGATCAATCGCTAACCTTTGCGTTACGGGACCCAGATGTTAAGGAAGAAAGACATTTTCAAAAATACTCTTCTAACCACCTACCAGGGGAAAAAAATATGCGGGGGCTCGGGGCAATTTCATCCCCGAAATGCTCAAAAGAGCCGTGGAAAATAAAAAAAGCCCCCAAATTTCCCCCGTTCACTGCAATGTTAATGCTTATCCAATATTGCAGATATAGGCAGTCGGTCATGTAGGGACAGTGATTTTCCGCTCTCGCGGAAAACGGACGGAATTCACGGAATCGGCGGTTTGAAACGGAAAGTGGCTTTTCAAACGGAAAATCACGGAAAACATGTTTTTTCTCAAAATGCACAAAATAGCAACAGAAATTAATCCAAAATACGAATATCAACTGAAAAAAACACGATCTCACTTTGCAACAACAATCATGACAATCAACACATCCCAACTACACTCGAGCCTCTCTATCACTCGATCGTATCTAAATTAGTTTACACTTACGTCCGCATATAAGGCATAATATGGCTGTGTGTTGCTGCCCTCTGCGTTCGGTCATAATATAATGATCACGGTGATTAAAAAAATCCAAAATGGCGGATAGGCGGAAGTCGTCGACTGCTCAAAACATGTCCGAAAAGTCCGCAAATTAGCGATAAAATCCCATTTAACAATAAAATAATGCTAATAATATGAAAGGTGATAATGTATTCATGTTGATTATGTTTCTCTAAATAGTTTTTTTAGCTCGAATCTCCTCGATTAAAATGGATTTTAAAGCGATGTTAGTACATTGGTAGATGCAAATTTTGAGCAGCGCTAGCATTTTAACATCGCTACTCATTGCGTATTGGTTTTCTATGTAAAGAGAATTGTCAATTTTTGATGTACACAAAGTCTATGGGGAAACGGAATTTCCGTTTTAAGACATGCTGAAACAGAATTTGAGATTTTCTGAAACGGAAAAGGCAATTTTTAGAAACGGAAAATCACTGTCCCTAGTCATGAAAAGTAGACCCTTAAAAAAAAAAAAAAAAAAAAAATTTAGCCGTTTACCACCTACCTTATCAAGATTGTTGTAGAAGTCAACATTGCCAGCGCAGAGATAGCGTCCAAGCAGCGTGGCATGGGTGGTAAAGATCGTCGAGACATCTACGTGCTTGAGACGACACAGCAGAAGACCAACTCCCGACATCCATTCATGGAACTGGGCTATCAATAGAGGGCGCTCCCACTCCTCAAACTGCGCACGGTACTATGGGATTAAAAGGCAAAGGTGAGTGCATATCTTTTATCTTTATCATGATTTCAACGTGATGATAAGTGCTTATTTTACAATGATTTAGTATTTTATGGTAAGATATATGTATATCTTTATCCAGGGGGGGGAGCTAGCTCTGACCAATGCGGTGATGTCTTTTATACTGCACGCAACTAGGCATTTAAATACAGCTCTAACTCATACTTAAATCTCTGTTTATTTTGGTCAGTGGGCATGTGTCTTTGAGGGAACCCCGTCAATTTTCCATTCCAGGGCATACCTTCGACCGATATGCTGAAAATGCCAAGCATTATCAGATGTGATATCAATGAGAACCAACAATAAAAGCTGCCATCCCAGCCAATGACATTCTATTCAAGCTTCTCTAATGTCTGCATGGCAAATGAGAAATTCTATGACCTTTGAACTGTAATGACCTTTGACCCTCAATACTTACATCAGCCACGAACCAAGTGAACACGTTGCCAAAGATGGCATCATTAACTTCCTTGTCATGCCAAGGTAGTGTCCACCAATATGTGAGAAAATAATAATAATACCCCATAAAATGCATTAAATGCAATGAGAAAAATATATGACCTTTGAACTTGACTGACCTTTGACCCCCAATACTTACATCAGCCAAGAACCAGGTGCACATGTTGCCAAAGATGATGGCATAATTGCCTTCCTTGTCATGCCAAGGTACTCCAATACATGAGAGATCAAATACCTCATTAAATTCCATGAGAAAAATATATGACCTTTGAACTTGAGTGACCTTTGACCCCCAATACTTACATCAGCCAAAAACCAGGTGCACATATTGCCAAAGATGATGGCATCATTGCCTTCCTTGTCATGCCATGGTACCCCAATGTGCGAGAGATCAAAGAGCTCGTTCTTCCAGGTTTCCAGGAATTTAGCTGCAGTCCCGATGTCGAAGAGTACGACGTTGGGTGAACCATCTATCAACCAGCGTCCAAACACAGCCTAAAGAAAATTGTGAAGTAAAACGCAAAAGTGGACATTAGTATCATCAGTGAATGATCATTGAAAGACCAGGGAAAGTCCATGGAAAGAATTCTGAAAGATCACTTGTTGCATTAAAGATCTCTAAAAGACAATTGAAAGATCTCTATAGGACTAGTCTAAGACCAGTAAGACAAGAAATATCAATCAGACTTTCTGGGTTCTTTGAGGGGTCTTTCTGAGCCATTCCACAGAGATGACATATTTCAGTTATCTTGACCTTGCCAATTTTTGGTCTTTCAAAGGTCCTTCAAAGGCCTGCCCTCTGTGGAATGGGGGCCTAAGGAATGAAACATGTCAATTAAACACCAAGTAGATTAATTACAAAGACAAATTAACACCCTCGGATTTGTTAATTCTCAAAACATAGAAGGGGTACACATCCCTTGCAACCCCCCACCCCGCACCCCCCTCCCAGGATCTGCCGCTGTACCTACCTTGACATTTTGTTCTTTCATCTTGTCCAAGACGGCTTTGATGCGTGGGTTTTCCGGTTCCATGATCTCGACCTCGGTGCGGACCGTGCTCTCGTTGTACGGGCCTAACAGGATATACTGGTCTCCCAGCTCGTCAACGGTGTAAGGAGCTTTAGAGCGAATCACTGTGTAGATCCCACCAACTAGAGAGAAAAAAAAGAAGAGTTGCTCAAATTCGAGGGTGTGTAAAAAGAAGTTGGGCCAAATCGTAGTTTAGGGAACCATTCGTTGATTTGTACACATGTACGCACTTGTGTAACAGTAAATAATCAATGGAGGTGGAAATAGAGGACCAATGCATTTGACTGAATAAAGCGCTGCTTTAAAAAGTGAATGGTGGTTTCCTTCATGATAATGCCAAAATGTTAAAGTAACTTAAACACATGTGGTAAAATGAACCACAGCCTGGGGCATGTGTGACTGCTCCCTATATGTAGTACTGTGGGATGGGTTGGAGCAACTACCTCCTTGGTTGGAGCAAAGAGTCAGCATTGAGTATACTATGGGTTAGAGGCTGTGTGCACACAACAATAGACCCAAACCCTCAAGTCCTGCGCATTCATCCATGCTTGGGTGCACAACTCAGCAATGCTGCATAGTCAGACCAGCCAAGGGATCTCATCATTACTTGGAGAGTCAGATATACTGCGCGGAGGATTTTTTTTTTTATACCTTTATACCGCATCTACTGGAAAAATACAGTTGTGTCTGCAGTCAAGTTTCCAGGTCTCTCTTGTACTGTACGTTGTCTTCCTAGCTTGGATAAATTGCTATCTGTGCTATCTGTGCTTTGCTGTGCCAATGCAGTGACTAATACTCCCATGCGTGAACATAATGCCATGCAGACCAAAACTTGTCTAGTTTTGTTTTGAAGTGATTGATAGGTTTTTCAACCTACTAAAGGCAAACTACTCCTCTTCGCCCTTTTATCTCGACAATCCGGGTTTCTTCCTACCTGGCTGCCAGTAGAGGCGCTGGTCAGAAAATTGGGATCGTCCCAGTTTACAGGGACTGTCTCAGTTTTTAAGGATTTCTTCACACAAGATATCTAGGAAAGTTCATTCACCTGTCAAGTGCCGACACCAATCAAGCGTGCTAGTCAATGTAAACATATCAGGTTTCATAACAAGATTATATTGGAAGATGGGAAGTCATGAAAAATAGATTGTGAACTGGGTGGAATTGATGTCACTGAATCTATTTTTAGCACTCTCAATTCCCGTAATTGCTGTCTTTGTCCCGTAGGGCGAAGTGGAAAAAAAAACGTCCCCATAAAAAAGGACAGTCTCAATTTATCAAGACATGATTTGTCTTGGTTTATGAGGATATCCTTGTTTTCTGGGACAATGCCAATTTTTGGACCAGTGCCTCTACCGGCTGCTTCCTGAGCTTCTGAGGGATCATTAGGTAAGAACCATTCATATACACACTTGTTCACAGCAACCACCCTGCCTGTGGGAAGTGTACATGTAGATCTATGGTATGCCAATGCAGTACACAGCACACACTTCAAAAGTTCATAAAAGTATCACTTTCGTAACCAAAAATACTAATTTCCATACAGTCACAATTTATTTTTCATTAGTAACCTGGGGATCCTTTTTTTTAATTCACCAGAGTGCTCAAAATCTTGAATCTTGGGCATATTTTTATGTACGCCCTCTATTGGTGGAATGTAAAATTGCAAGAAAATTTTCATTTTTCAATCTCTATTTCTAATTTAGAAAAAATAATTAAAAGAATTCAATTTATTTAAGAGCCAAGTTATATGATGAATAGCTGTAATGGAAAAATCAAACTTGGCTATTTTCCAGCATATTTTTCGGGAAAAGGTGGAATTAATTATTTCTTCCTTTTTCCCCCAACAAAAAGCAAAATTTAGGAGTAATCGGTGATCGAGCTCGAGGAGGGTGCAAAACTGCACCCTTTTCTCCATCATGTCCATATATGCTGTACTTAAAGGACAAGTCCACCCCAACAAAAACTTGATTTGAATAAAAAGAGAAAAATTCAACAAGCATAACACTGAAAATTTCATCAAAATCGGATGTAAAATAAGAAAGTTATGACATTTTGAAGTTTTGCTTCATTTCACAAAACAGTTATAATATATGCACATCTCGGTCGGTATGCAAATGAGGGAACTGATGACATCACTCACTCACTATTTCTTTTGTATTTTATTATATGAAATATGAAATATTTTGATTTTCTCGTCATTGTCATATGTGCATATGTGATGTCATAGTGATGTAAGGCAAGGACTACTCTTCCATGTACTCCAATACATAATATGGCTAAAATGTCATTTTTCCAAAAAGTTTTATTTCAAATTATATTTTTCTTTCATGAGGACATAAAACAATATACTACCGGGGTTACATTTAGATTACTGCCCCAGGGGAATGGGTACTTAGGAGAAAACCACTAATCCCTGATAATAAAGTACATGGCCTATGGGAAAGTTGTCCTTGCCCCTTGTCATAATTTACTTACCGTACTCAGTTGCCAATTTGAAATCTACATAGTATTAGTGATCTCAATTTTAAAGCAGCTATAACTTTCTTATTGCTTGACGGATTTCTTTTAAACTTTGACCATTCTGTTTCATTTATTTTTCTCCTTCCCAACACAACATGTTATGGCCAAGGCTGGAT
This sequence comes from Lytechinus pictus, assembly GCF_037042905.1. Lineage (NCBI taxonomy): Eukaryota > Metazoa > Echinodermata > Echinoidea > Temnopleuroida > Toxopneustidae > Lytechinus > Lytechinus pictus. The sequence continues at coordinate 4,170,367 of NC_087253.1, forward strand.
TCCCCTTTAATTTTTATTTTGACATGATTGCTTACACAAATGTGCACATATGGGACAGAGCTAGGCTGTTAGTGTTACCTTTATTGGCTACCTCCCAGGCGATCTCGAAAACGAAACGGTTTTCCTCTTTAGCTGAGGCCCCTCTGTCCATGTCGCCCAGAAAATGCATCTCATCGACGTCGAGTCCGCCCAACGTCCGGAGCATTTTCGAACTCCCTCGTCGGCTCATTCTTAAAGTTGAACTTGAAGTCGCCATGCTTGCTTCGCCCTTTTCCACGTCCCTCGGAAAAACTCCTCTCGAGGCATCGTAGAAAATCGTACGATCGGATTTGCTCGTCAGGTTTTGCATTGGTGTGAATGGCAAAGACCTTCGCAAAAAAAAGAAGTTTAGATAGAAAATATCTTATTAAATTTCTTTGGTTTCAAGAGAATCTTCGCCTACCAGCAAATATTTTGCCTCACTAATACTAGATCAGACTTTGGTGCTTTATCTTTGTTATTTATTTTATCTTTGTTGTTTACACATGACGATAAAGCGTGCTTGTGGATCATATGGGGGCGGGGCCCATTTAAAGTTCATAGATCATGCAATGTCGTCGTGATTTGTATACCACTAAGGCCTACTTAAGACATCTACCTATTAATTCCTGATTTTGGCTGCATGTGTGTGAGTGTGCCATTGATTTATTAGGCCTACTTGTTTAACAAACTCATCTGTCTAATATGGTATTTATTACTCGAACTAATTGTAGGCCTATACTAATAGTAATTGGCCTAGGTTTAAACAGCATATAACAAAAAAATCGCATATTTTACCCAGGCTATGTACAAAAAAATCAAATACTGTGTTATAAATTGTGATAATGGTGACTTTTTTGCAACGTTTTAAACGTTTTTCCCCTTCAAATACTAGTAGAATTTTTAAAACTAAAAAAAAATGCAACTTTATTATTTATTGTAAGATCCATGGGCATGGGGGCCTCCAATTTGGCCTCAGATGAGATCAAGTATAATTATATAAGGACAACTATAGATTAATTCGCTCCAAAACTCTGAATAATATTTCATTTTTGTTATTTTTTCTTCAAGTTCATGACTATATCTTTATTTTATGAAGACTTATACTATAGGCCTACTGTAACAATGGCTCCATGTGGGACTATTGTCACAAGTGCAAGAAATTTGTGAAAATGCCTGAAAAATCAAAATATCCAGATACATTTATTTACTAACTCAGATGCAAATGCTAGAATTAGGTCTAGGCCTATATAGTTTTCGGGATCTCCTTTTTCAAATATATACCTTTTCATTTCTGACTTTCAAGAGTAGGTCTCGCTGATGTGGTTTACTGTACACCATGTGAAGTGTTGTAGAAACAGTGGATAGGAGAAGAGAAGAAATGGATAGGCGAGAAAGTGGAGATTTGAGAGTAGAGTATTCTTTCTTGAAAGTAGTCCTGAAAAGGACTGTAACCAGGAAAGATTGATGAGTTGAGAACAGCTTGAGTAGTAGAGCTAGTGAGGAGATGGGGGAGATGCTGGCTTGAGTCGGCGAGTAGAGACTCAAGCCAGCTCAAGCCAGCATCTCCTCACTAGCTCTACTACTCAAGCTGTTCTCAACTCATCAATCTTTCCTGGTTTACAGTCCTTTTCAGGACTACTTTCAAGAAAGAATACTCTACTCTCAAATCTCCACTTTCTCGCCTATCCATTTCTTCTCTTCTCCTATCCACTGTTTCTACAAACTTCACATGGTGTACCGTAAACCACATCAGCGATTGTACATACCACCATGCAAACCTTCAAACAACATCAAGAGTAGGTCTGTATGTTTCTTTTTTTTCTTTCACATAAATCAATAATGAATATAAAGGTTGGATATGTGATAAGCAATGTTTTAAATTCACGCCTTTGTACTTATTCGATTTGTTTGTCCTTTTCTTTTGCTTTTTTATTAATGCTTGAAATTGATGTAAAAACAACTTTTATGTAGACCTGTTAGAACTTAATAAAACATAATATCCTATCTACGTTCTCTATAGATCATACATGACGGGATATTATCAAAGTTAATTCAACAGGCATAACACTGAAAATTTCCTCAAAATTGGGAGTAAAATAAGACAGTAGTGACATTTTAAAGTTTTACTTTGTTTCACATAACAACCAGGATGTGCATAGAACTGTTTTGTAAAATTACGCGAAATTTAAAAAAGTCATAACTTTCTTATTTTACAACCAATTTTGATGACATTTTCAGCTTTATGCTCGTTTAATTTATCTCTATGGATTCAAAATCAACATTTTCTGTGGTGGTCTTGGCGTTTAATTAAAGACATTAGTCACATTGCATTGGACCTTCCCCCCCTTATACTTGCATCCTCAATTTAAAAAAAAATGATTGCAGGTCACTGTCCTGTCAATATCTACTCTGTCCATCGCATAATTCTTACTAGCGCCATCTATCGGTTCAAGCGACAATGCAAGTCTTCGATCATGATTATTTCTGATTTATATATATAGGCCTATATTTTGGCAGTATTATAGTAGTATAGTAGTTCCATGGTTTGGGAGTATTTTTTCTTTTCTTTCCCTTTTTTTTTTTTTGGGGGGGGCTCCTTTTGTTTTTAATGACACATAATCTTTGTGTACTAGCTTTGCATTTGGTCAATAATTATATTTACATCAATCTGCACGATTTCGACCTTTTTGTTCCTTCTCTTTTTTCTTTCCTGTATATACGCATATATGAATAAGTCGACAATATATATTTTTTTCATTTCCAAGGGGATCCACATTTTACAAGCTTTGCTTTAGTGGACCCCCTTATTTCTATTTATGCTCAATTTTATACTGTTTTTTTTTACGAAGTAAGAATGCTCGTCTGTAAAATTGTATCTGATTTATATTACTTTGTATGATGTTTTGAATGGAAATGGAATAAAGAATTGAATTGAATTGAATTGAATTGAACAAAAAGTAATGTTTAAATATGTCATGCCTCTATCTATATCAGTTTTAGTACACCGGAATGGTACCCCTATATTGAATCTAAAAGTGTACGTGTTATGGCGGAAATATGGTCTTATTTTGACTCTTATTAAAATCTGTCACAGCATATGTTATGTTGATAGCAGTAGCATTTCAAGAATTCTATCAGTTTTTAATCCCGCACAAGAAAATCCTTGGTTACACTATCTAAATTCAATTCAGTCAAAATTGACTACTTAATAGAGTCAGCTGGGTGCAACTGTTATTCTAGTCATATTGGACTATTTTCTAGTCGTATTTTACTAGAACATGTTATTTCTAACAAGAATATATGTCAGAAATGTGACTAGACATGTCAGTTGCACCCAGCTGACTACCGGTCTAGTCAATTTGACTGATTTGTTATAAGAGTGCATACAGTTCTGTGAATTTTTGTTTTCAGGCAGTACACCCTATGTACCAAACAATAATCCATTTAGTTAGCGCCCTTATGCATTTTACTCCGATAGGTCATAAACGGGAAACAATTGGTGCTAATATATCAAAGTACGGGGTACAGCATAAAGCCAAGGGCCCTTTTAAACGCACAATTATTCTCAGTCCAGTTTGAATTTGAAGAATGATTGTTAAACCCCCATTATCCCCAATTAGCCTACATGCATGTTCATCAACACTGATATATAAAGGATCGGAAAACATACTTGGTTGAGACTATAGATCATTATCAATATTTGTACAAAGCTAAACATGCAGGTGCGTCATAACGAGCAAATTCATATTGTTGTTTTTTGTGTAATACTTCTCCCTCCCTCCCCCGTCAATTATCTTCAATGCAATGCAGGGACGTGTTTCATAAAACTTGTTATAACAAACAACCTTCCACTAACAATAATTATAACTGCTGAAATACGCCAATTTGATTGGCTGATAGTAAACTTGTTATAGAAAAATTGTGCATAGTGCCGGGGCATAGTGTTACGGACCCAGATCGGTGCCAGGGTATTTTGATGACATATAAAAGAAGACCCCTTTTCTTCATTAATAAAATTAGGGGTTAAGGGGTATTATAATCACTTCTACCCACCCCCTTTCTTTTATTTGTTCTCTTTTTATCTATTTTTCTCACTTGAATATCATGAGATGGTTGCAGCCCCTCTCCCCACCGGCCCTCCCTTGACTTCAAGCCTATTAGAAAAAAGGATAAGAACTGCGATTCTAGTGAGCTTTGATTCTTAAGGCTCCCTTCTTTTTTTTTCAGGTGAAATGACCGATGAGTTTTGCGAGTTCACCCGAGGTAGAGTAGGTCGGGTGATTGTGAGTATAGGAGCCGGGGAGCTGGGCGGGGGAGATAAGGGCATCAAACGTGGCTAGTGTTAGCTAACTTCCGTTCTCTCTATCTTCACTTAACGTTCAACCGTCTCATCTTTGCTTCCGAGAGGGTTTCCGACCACCTTTCATCCCCGTTCCTTCCCGGTCCCCCTTCCTTCAAGGTCTGCTCCCCCAAGAAACCCGATGAATGATGCAGCCACCTTTTATCATAAACAAACTTTTTTTTGTCGAATCGCCGAGTCTAGGAACATTGGCCCTTGTCAAGACGAAATTTCTTTACTCAATGCGCACAAGACGTCTACTTTTATCAAAGTCTATAAGTGTGTGACATAAAGTACATGCGCGCTTTGTTTCCGATAGCCAGCGCCCCCCCCCCCCCACCACCTCCGGGGCCCCCGCACCCCACCCCCATTGGCGGCGGAAGCCAAAAAAGTTAGGGGGGTCCGCCTGAAATTTTGGGATGGACGCAGGTAAAAAAATTGACAAGGAAAAAAAAAAGGTGTTCAAAAAAAAAAAAAAAAAAAAATTACTGAAGACAGGACCCCCCCCCCCCGTTTCCGCCGCCTATGCCACCCCCTGCCTACTCAAGACAAAAGCTTTGTCAAAGTAATAGTGTATATCAAGAAGTACATTAATTCGCTCTTTGTTTTCGATTGCTCAGCCAGCCACCCCCCCCCCCCCCATAATACTCATTCAGGTTTTAAGTAAATTGTGTTATCATTTATTGATTTATTTCATTACTATGATTTTTATTTTAGGTGTAATCTCCGACTACCTATTTCCTCTCCGCAGCATTATTCTTACTCTCTTGTGTGGTGTTTCATAAAGCTGTTCGTAAGTTAAAAGAGCGACTTTAGGAATGACTAGCGAAACTTTCTTACGCGCTTAGCCATCGCCAATGAATATTTTGGTGTAGGCCTATACCATTTACCACAAGAAAGGATCCCCAGCCCACTGGCGGATCCAGGGGGGGGGGGCACAGCCGGCCCGTACCCACCCCCCCCCCCTTTGAGAAGCAAAATTAAAAATTTGTAATGTAAAAATACCAATGAAACAGAAGTGTGCCACCCCCTTGAAAGTGAAGATTTTTTTTTGCTTGTCATTTTTTTCCTCGGAAAAATGTGCCCCCCCCCCCCCACCTTTGGAAAATCCTGGATCTGCCCCTGCCCCAGTCGTTCTTAAATTCGCTCTTAACTTACGAATAACTTTATGAAACGGTCCCCAGGGCTCCGCAACACAAAGCACAACCATTGATCGTGCGCTTGATTTTTACGATTGATTGTACATTGTAGTCGATGCAATCAATCGTGAAAATTTGTTCTCCGATTATTGCTAAGCTTTGTGTTACGGGCTCCTGGTATCACACAATTGGGCTGGAGATACTTGGGGGCAACAAGCAATGAAGCAAATATATGGGGAATTATGTCCCCCGCTTTCCCCCAAAACGGACACGATGTTTTCCCCTCTTTTTGCAGAAGTACCTCTCATTTTTTTTAAATTATAATGTTTTATTAGGAAATAAATATCAAATCACAAAATTTACAAACTGCAAACAATACCTCTCATTTTAATGTAATACCCCTATTTTGTAAATTCTGCATGGGTCCATCATTTCTGATCCGTCCCTGGGGATTTTTTTTTAAATGTAATTATCATCAGGCCTTCTCCTTTAACAGCTTTTTAAAGTTTTAAACTGTTACTTGCTAAGGCATTTTGGAAAGGACCTATAAAAGTATCATGATCGGCGTCACGATAAAAAGAGTTCTCAACGAGATGAGGAAGATCGGGTCTAAAATTAGAAATATCCCACGTGGGGTTATAAGCACGGGTTGAAGTACTTTCTAAATCATCTTCAAGAAGATATTATACAAAACTAATTCAAACTGACATGTTTATTCACCTTTCATATATCATTATTTTGCAACACGTTTATGTTATTTTTCTTAAGTTATCAGTATAATGCCACAAGGTGGTGAGGCAAATTTTGATTGATTGGATTCTCTGTCAACCATGTATCATCTTTTGTTAATCTCGGAGATTGTTCTTAATCAATATGTTGTCCATAATATTCTGCCATTTTTTCTTTTTATGTTTTTTTATTTTATTCATATTGTTATCATGTTAATCTCTGTGTTTTTGTTATATATATATATATAGCGCTTAATACATCGGAACGACGTGTCTAAGCGCATTACAGAAACATTATTACCCGGGTCATCGGATTCAACCAGTCATTCCCGCACACAATGTGTGCACATCCTCCACTCCCTGGGGAGTATTCCAGTCAGTCGCCTGTGAGGCGTATCCAGTGCTGGACAAGCTACAATGACTTTCACATCCTATCGGGTACCCATTTAAAACCTGGGTGGAGAGTGGCAAAGTGTGGATTAACGCCTTGCCAACGGGCGCCAAACCGCGGTAGGATTCAGGAAAACACGACCCTCTGTTTACAAGGCGAGAGTCAGAATCTATTGTAAATATTGTGATTCTTGATGATTATAAAATGAAACATAAATATAAAAATATATATATATTTCTAACACGTTTATAAAATACAAACAGGGATGTAGTCGGCTATTGCTCATTTCAAACAATTTATTCTCTCTTGCGTATTTTCTTTTTTTTCTCATCGAAAAACACCTCCGTCACAGGAACAGAGGTACAAGGTGTTGTTAAGGTGTTCATCACCTATTTGGAACTTCCTTTTACACCCTTTTGGTGTTGTGTTCAATAGAGTGTAATTAAAAAAACCCTCAGTGTGGCATTGTGGTCCTTTCGGGACATCAGCATGGCCCGGGCTTTTTTTTTCTTTTTTGTTGTTGCTTGCTTGCTTGTCAAATTTAAACCAGTACCCCCTGTTAAAAAAATCGTTCCCAGGGCCATGGACATCGGCTGGTGTCAATTCAACACCTCAGTTTTAAAGTGTAAGAAATCTGGTAATCATTGGATGAAAGAGAATCCAATTCAATAAAAATTCTTTATAACAGTCCAACAATCGAGAAGTTAATTCGGAAACGTAATCAGATAACGTGAATCAGACTAGCATCCCCAAACATTGATTGTGAATAGCGCCCTCATCGGGACCTCGCAACGCTTTCTCATTGGCTAACTATGTTTGACTGACAGGTGCAAGGGAATGCGCATGCGTAGACGATATTAAAGCGATAAACGTTGTTTGATTTTTTTTTCCGTTCTGCCAGTCCAGCGCTCTGTATACTGATAAAGTTATCAATTTATAAAGGCATGTAGAAACCTTGAATCTTTGATTGTCTAAGGTTTATTGATTGTTTAGCGAGAGAAATAAATAATTAAATAATCATTACTATAATAAAAACAATACTAGATTTTAATTCGTCATGCGGACGAATTAGGTGGTCTGTCCTTATTCTCGCCATCATGATCACTATTTCCATGTTCAAGCAGATCAATATGATCTTCATGATGACAACGGAATGTTCATTATGGATGGAATACTTGCGAAAGTCGGGAGATGATAAAGAACTGTGAAAAGGGTCTCTTTGATATATGAAAATACATGTGATATGAAAATAGTAATTATAATCTGTTTAATCTTGCTAATTTTTAACTTTCATACCTTTTGAATACCATAAAGGATCGTGTACGAGGTGGTAAAAAGAAAAAAAAAATGAAAAAAAAATCACCTTGTTCACCCCCAGGACTCGAGCCTGCGCCCCCGAGATTTCAAGTCAAGTGCGTTATCCATTGAGCCACGATATTCCCCATAGAGATTACACGTTCCCATAGAGATTACACGTAAGCAAATTTGAGAATTGCAAATCCAACTTTGCAAGCGAAAAACGGGCATGATCCCGGTATCTGATCAAAAAATGGAGGGCACACTTCCGAAAGCTGAGAATCTTAGCTACACCATATTCAAAGCTCAGAGACAACTGACAAAAGAAAATGGAGATATAGCTCACGAAATAGAGGAATGTAGAATCTAGTTTTGAGAAAAAGTCATGTCCCATAGAGATTACACGCAAAATGAGTAAAAATGACATGCCTTTATTATTTGCAATTTTTCAAGATGATTCGTTCATTAAAATGAAAAATAAAGGCAATAACTCAGAAAGAGTAAGACCTAAGCTACAACATATCGAAAATTGGGCGAAAATTGACTAATATTCACGGAGTTAGAGCCTAATTTGCATAATGGTTATGACGTCATAACAAGCAAAATGGATATTTTGATTTCCAACGCAGTTTTGATGACGTCATGATCAAATTGAGAGACAATGGTGACATGAAATCAAATCTACAACTCATATTCTATCGACATTTGAAAAAAAAATTGGGGGTCAACGGACTATTTAAAGAGCTACAGTGAATTTCCAATAGGCATGTTTTCGCCCATATATGGCCTGTAGTGAGAGCTCGCGCGCACACGTGCTGCAAACTTTAACGGGTGTTAATTTCGTTATCAATGGTCATAGAAGGTTGATCAAGGTATCAAATTGCTCAGAATTATATCATCAATGCAATGATGTAAAAAAAACTGTGTTTCTGCGTTGCGTTATGGCGTTGCGCGCGGAAACGCGCGCGCATACGTGCGTGCGCGCAATTTTTTTGAAATGCTTAAAATGACTTGAAACGTACCCAAAAAAATTTATAAGCCATTTGGAGAATTTTTTTGGCTTTGACGCGCGTGTACGCGCGCGTCTTGACCTTTACATGACCTTTGATGACATTGACAGATGACCTTTGATTTAAAGTTTATGTGATGTAAATATGGTTGATTATTGATGATCCGTTATGTTGATATGATCAAATTGAGAATTTTACAAAATGGCGCGTAGATGACGTCATCATGACCAGATGACCTTGAAAAGCTTAGTATGCCGTCTCTATGATAGACTCTATATATGACAGAAAAATCAGCCAAAATGATTCAGCCAATCCGGAGAAAAGTTGGCGACAAACATAGGTGCTAAAAATAAATAATAAAGAAAGAAAATTCTGACGAAATTAAGAGGTGATCTGTCATAGACAGACCACCTAATTATGTGATGACTATTGGGACATGAATGGGATGCAATAAAATTAATGTTTGTGATTATGGCTATTTTCTGAATAATATGTTCATGAACTTCGAGTAACGTTTACAAATGTACAATTCAAATAGGCCTGTCTTTTTACATGTTGGGCACCAAAAAAAAGTTGACTATTGTTCAATAGTAATGGTGAAAATCATCAATATAGTTTTAATATTTTATATTTGATAATTGACTTTATTTTGTACACAGTAAAACAAAAATTATACAACGCTGTTTACTATATTGACCTTACAGTAATTGTTTAACCAGTTAAAACAAGTGTTTAAATCTTAAGCAACAAAGTTTAATTTTCAATATCTAATCTTCAATAAATTAAACATGATTGTTTAAACGGTTAAACAAATACTGTAAGGTTCATAATAGTAAACAGCGTTGTATAAAATCTTAAACAGCGTTTTTACTGTGTATATTTCACATGATTATCAAAATAATACAAAAACAATACAACATCAGAAGAATTTACATGGTGTACAAATCAGAAATGGTATCATTCATCTAAATTAAATAATACAGCGATTTAGAGAAAAAAATATGGTGAAATATGAGGAAACCTGCATGAAAAAAGCAGTGGTTATCTAATTTCGGTAGCTTGAGAGCCAATCTATATTGACTATGGTAAAGGACTAATAAAAAATTGGATTGAAAGTTTAAATCGAATAAGATTGACTTTTAAATCTATTAGATTGAAAGCTTCAATCCAACTTCGGATTGGTCCTTGATCACTATCTATTTTAATCTAAAGAATTTAGAGAATGATCCAGTAATGTCAACGAATTTAAATATAAAATCCCGATAACACACAAAAAAGAATATAGAAACAGTGAAATACATCTGTTGTGTTTTTACGGCAACATACACAAGATTTTTTTTATTAAACTTGCTTCCTTCTTATGCTCTTGTATACTTTTGTATAGTACTCGTTGATAAGATTCATCATCATTCTAATGCCGTCCGTTTGAAAGGAGTTGCACCCCGATGCCTTCTGTCATGAAACCTTGTTCTATAACCTTGGAGCTAATATAACCAAGAAGATTCTATGACTGGAGTTCCAACAGGCAACAAATTTATTCAAGCAGCTGTTCATTTCTAAAGAAGCACAAAAGAAAGAACGGCAATAAGGACATTTTTTATGTCCGCCTTCGAAGCCGCCAGTTTCAATGAAGAAATCCGAGGGGTGAAATTTTACGAATATTCATTTGTATCAATTTTTTATGTTTCATATTAATAAACAAACTGAAATTTGAATGCATGACAAAACATCAATAACCAAGCACTATTACGGCGAGATATTTGCCCATTTTATATCACTTAACCTTTAATTAGTGAAAAAAGAAAGAATTTGACCTTTTCTGAAACCAGATTTTAACACTATTCCGATCGTTTGCGGCGAATGAAAATTTCAAATGTGGTCGGTGGAATATTGTTATTCATTTGTATATGCCAGATGAGTGCCCGCACATGCCCAGTCGAGCAAATTTGAGTCATATTTCAGGACATTGCATAGTTTATTTTCGCATGCCTCCGAATTATGTACTACACATATAACCAGACCAAGATGCGGCGAAAAAGTAATTATCATCACAAAAGCATATTTCCCTTTATGTATGCGGAGTCATGCGGGAATCATTAATTTTGTCTACACAATTGCAAGAGATCAGGGGTGTCGATCGGTATTCTTGGTTGGGGGATGATTGACACAAATGTTCTTGTGGATGGGGATCTTTCAACATCACCCCCACTAAAATCACAAGTTAGGACATTTGGGAGTGGTTGATATGCATGGTGTTCTTGCAGTGGCGTACCGTGAGTCACGGCATTGGGGGGGGCACCAGCAAAATTTTTGAGTCACTTAGTGAGCGCGCGAAGCGCGCTCAGTTGCCAGGTATACTGACCTAATAGGGACATTTTAAGGACAGTGCCATTAAACGGATATGTATCTCACTGCTCAAATAATGCGAACGCGAAGCTCGAGCTGAAAATTTTTGATATGCAGACCAAAAAAGGACATTATAAGCAAATTGTTGTAATCATGATACATACCTGTCTCGCTAAACAAACAATGCGAGCGCGAAGTGCGAGCTGAAATTTTTGTAAATATTGACCCCAAACAAGGACATGTTAAGGACTATATTTTAGGAATCCATTAAGAGTATATATCTCACCATAGTCATCTAATGCGAGTGCAAAGCGCTTGCTGATTTTGCTACAACTAAACACATGAAGCACTTTTTGTAGTCATTGTAATCATGATAATACGCATCTCACTCATCAAATATTGCGAGCGCGAAGCACGAGCTGAAAATTTAGGATATTCAGACCTGAAGAGAGGCATTCTAAGGCCTGTTTGTAAGAATTCACTAAGACCATACGATACGTATTTCACTAAACAAATGATGCGAGCGCGAAGCGCGAGCTGAAAATTTTTGATATTCAGATCAGAAAAAGGGACATTTTAAGGACTGATTTTTAGGAATTAATGAAGAGCAGACATATCTCACCAATCTACTAGTGCGAACGTAAGCACGGACAGGAAATGTTTTATATTAACACCTTAAAATAGGGCAATCACTTTAAGTAGTCATGAAAAAGAACCATATGTCACTACATAAAACAATAATAAGTCGAAGTGCGAGGAAATATATGTGGTGTATATTGACTTAAAAACTTTTAACAGACAATGCGAGTACCGGGAACAATGAAGACATTTAGGCCTGAGCAAAATAAAGTTATGAAAAAAAATGTTTCTTATGTATTATAACATAATATTATTATAATATAACATTATAATGAACAATAATTTCTTCATTCCCACTACGTTTCTATTCCTTTCTCCTCTTCCCCGTATTTTTTTTTTGGCCAGCCGATTGGGGGGCACGTGCCCCCATGCCCCCCCCCCCCCCCCGTAGTTACGCCACTGTGTTCTTGGAAATTCTTTCATTGTTGCAGTGTACTGTACTTATATATTTTTTTTGAAAATTCAATTTGTGTTACAAGTAAGCCTATTCTAAACTCATACGAAAGAAAAAATGACAAAATTGTCTGGACCATGTACAAAGTGATCTGTTTATTGAACATGATGTATAGAACTTCTCTCTTAAATCTAACCCGACTGGCAATATCTTTTTTTCTTCTTAATGCATGATGATAAAATGCAGATTCGGACAAATGAAGACTACACTGTAAAAAAAAATTAGTAGAAATTACTTAATAAAATTGTGGCAAAAAATTGCCTTAATTTTTTCAAGTATTTATGACTTTGGCAGTTTTAAGTAAAATTTACTTATTTTCTTTGCTTCCATTTTACTCAAGAAAATTAAGTTACAATAACTTAATTCAATTAAGTAATACAATCACTAAAATATTTGAAAATATCAAATGGGGGAGTGGATGGACTTTCGTGATTCGAAAGTCCGCTCCCCCATCGTCCCACTTTTGGTGGCATCATTTTCATTTTATACATGTTTTATCCAAATATTAGACTTTGTGAATTGTCACTTACCTGTACATGTGTAGGTACTGACATTGATATTTATACGCGATCGTTTCATTCTTACAAATAAAACAGTGAGAATAATTTTCTGCTAAATGACTATTTAATGTTGCCTTTTCTTTGATTCAACAAAAGAATACAATAGTTAGCACACCCTTATCCAAAACAATTTCAAACACAAATAGAAATGACAGTTATTAAAAAAAAAAAACATTTACTTGCTCTAATGAATATTCATGCATTATTTAAATATGGCGTTAATTGAAAATATAAGTACATTCAACATGATTTTATAAGTAATAATCATCTTTGCCTAATTGAGTTAGATTTACTCAATCAAAGCAAGCTATCAATACGTGAATTTTCTTAAATGTATATTAAACCCAAATAAATCAAGTAAATCAAGTAAATTAAAAGACAAGTTGAAACTACTTAAAAACAACGAAAAATAATTACAAATTGTAAATTCTACTTAAATACATTAAGTGTTAACTACTGATTCAATGTTTTTTTTTTACAGTGTAGCACAAATTACAAACCGTGTGGCTTCTCGTGCGCCATCGGGCTTACCGTCATTCCTTAGACGATTTTAACCCTGGATTTTAACATGTTTTAAATGCTTTAAGTGCATAAAACAAAAACAAACATAAAAACAATCAAAACTCAACTGTCATGTTATGATATTTCTCCAACATTTTCTTGAACCATCAATGTGTTATATCAGCTAATATATGTGTTAAAATGAAATTTACGTACCGCATGAGTGTGCTCATATAGAATGCAAAACTGTCATCCCTTTCCAAACTCAAAAGAGATTTCTTTTTGCCAAAATAAGAAAAAATCAATCAAGTTTAGTTATTCAAGTCCATAGCAATAACAACAATAACATGGAAAAAAACATCCGATGTTCATATCCGAAGATACGCTTTAGAGAGAAATGAATGATTATTCTTTCTGAAACCATTAATTGATTTCACTTATTAAAAAGTTGTAAAAATATGATCATATTACCACTGGTGGGATGGAACACCCTATCAACAAAAGTTGTTTTTCGTCGGGGTCCTTTTATGTCATGTGTTAAAAAATATCATATACATAAACATTTCATTCTTTTTCATCTTGAACCTCCACCCATCTGTTCAAAAGTCCTGGAAAAGAATGTTTTTATTTGATAACAATATACACAATTGCGAGGGAAACAAACTGATTGATGGCATACTATAATAATCATGATCAAACTTTTCATTTTTTCATCATCATTATTATAAATTTTCTACCCTAAATTATTGGGGGGGGGGGATGATAATACAGGCCATCCCCCCACTTGAAATATTGGGGGGATATATCCCCCCCATCCCCCCGTGATCGACACCCATGCAAGAGATGTTGAGCAAAGTGCATGCCTGACATACTTTCTGCTGGCGGTTTTTAACCTTGTTCAAAGAGATTTTATTTGCTGTTACTCCATCTCATTTGAAACCTCCTTGATATAACAAATAGCTCTAACTACTTCACAACCAAGATCAGTCCATTTCTTGATTATTATAAACATATTTTTTATTTTTGTCCATACTCTTTGAAAGAGTATGGACAAAAATAACAAATATTTAGAGCTTTATTTATGAATTTATAAGAAAACTCTGATTTGCGCACAATTCAGTATTATGGAAGACTTCATGAATAACTCCGTGGAAAAAAAAACTATTCCAATAATTGGTTAATAACGTGACATGTCATAAACTACATGGCTATTTTAGGCGCGATCGCGCGGTCGACTACCGAAAATCAAGAGGAAAGTTAATATCTACCCCCTCCCGTATACACAGCTTAAAAAAAAACATCAGTCCAATTCGTTATTTCATTCATCACTGCCTCTTCATTAAAATCTGATATTGTATGCGATGCACATCATAGGTTTCAAAAGATAACTTTCACTTAAAAAAATCCCGCTCGGTCGCTACAGTCGTATTACGCTCCCTTGCATGCAAGTGCACTGCAAAAACTCCGGTGTTGATTTAACACCAGCCCGGAATCTATATATGTCTACACCAGAGATGTATTGAAACAACACCAGTTTGGAATCAAACCGATGCTGTTTTAATAATAATTGGTGTTGTATAAACACCTGTCTGGTGTTAGACCGAAACTGGTGCTGTTTAACACTTCTCTGGTGTGGACATATATAGATTCCGGGCTGGTGTTAAATCAACACCAGAGTTTTTGCAGTGTGCCACATTGCTGGGATGTCTTCTCATTTTTTTTTCAAATAAAATGTGTTCGGTATTCAAAATGCTAAGTTTTATTGACATATAAGCAGCAAGCTTTCCTACTTGAACACAGCACGCTTCTTTGAGCACAAATCCATTGCAATGTATTGTAGCATGCATGTTTAAAGTTACCCCCCCCCCCGGGCCCCCACCCGAGGTTTTACTGGTTAAAACAGAAAACAAATTCTGACCCGGGCCCCGTTGTACAAAGAGTTACGATTGATCCGATCAATCGTAACTCTATGGAAATCCATCAGAGTCACATTTTTTTCTACAGGAAAATTTGCAAAATGTCCTTCGTTATCAAAGGAGAACACCCCAAATTGTCAAGAAATCAATCAATTTATGGATATGCATTCATATCTAGAATTTTTTTTTAACAAACATGCATTTCATATGTTGACTTTGCTGGCTTCCCATAGTTGCGATTGATTGGATCAATCGTAACTCTTTGTACAACGGGGCCCGGTCACTACGCTCTCTCGCATGTTTCCAGAGATGCCGCGCCTCGCTTACGCCCCCATTCTTATCCCCGTTCCTATTCTTTTCTCCCTTTGACCAAACTACAACACAATCTTTACCATGGTTACACTGTGCAGAAGGTGACACGTCATTTGCTCCGGCGACAATTGCTACGAGATTAACTTCGTCTAAGCTAGGCGACCGCACACCTTACGACTGGTCTGCGACCCGATTTCAGAATAAAATGTAGTAGAATTTGATGCTAATATTGAGACTTGGAATATCTTAAATCATCGTACGAATACCTATGATCAAATCTGTGACTATGCTATCATCCTTCTTAGAATAAAAGCGAATTTAATATCTAATCGTAATGACGTCATAGCAGTAGTACGATTGACTACGATTTGAAACTAATTTGGCC
Organism: Lytechinus pictus; assembly: GCF_037042905.1. Taxonomy (NCBI): domain Eukaryota; kingdom Metazoa; phylum Echinodermata; class Echinoidea; order Temnopleuroida; family Toxopneustidae; genus Lytechinus; species Lytechinus pictus. Next base: position 4,186,404 of record NC_087253.1, read on the forward strand.
TTTACTCAAAAATAAAAGTTTGCAATCTTTCAAAATGGTTATATTAGTATTCTTTCAATTAATCTAAACCTAGAATAAAATGATATGTTCCATTCACATTTTCAGAAAATGAGCAAAATGCGATTTGTTCCAAAATCGGATCGCGAACAGTCGTAAGGTGCATGTGCGATGGCCTTAAGATGTATAGGGTTATAGGGTTGCAATAGAGTTATGTTAGGTTTAATGTTAGGTTAAGGGCAGGGTATAGTGCTTAACCGAACCCAGGGTTTAAGTTGGTCATTCGATCAGTGTGTGGAATTTAGAGCGGAGCAATTGTCGCCGGAGCAAATGTCTTGGAATCGTCGAGGGAGCGAAGCAAGTGACTGATAAAAGGAAGGTATATCTTCATCTGACGTTAGGGAGGCTATAGCTATACATTCCTTTACCAGTCACTTGCTTCGCTCCCTCGACATGCCACCAGGGGCGGGGCTGCAGGGCTGTGATTTTCCAAGTCATGGAAAACGAGGAGAAACGGAAAGAAAATGTGGAGGAAAAAGGAATTAAAAAAAAGAGAGAGAAAAGTATGCACCATAAGAGAGCTTTATGCAGTCTATATCAATCCAGTTATTAAAAGTGTTTAATTGAGAGAAGGAAATGCCGTCATTATTTTTTGGGTCGCCCCTTATAACAAATCCCCTAGCGCCGCCCCAAATTACGACTCCCTTGTTGAAAATTCCCGGCTGCGCCATCGCAATGTGGGACATGTATTACAATAGACATAATTATAATGAGGTATGAAGTGAGATCATGCATGACTTGAAATCCGCTTTCGGTATCACTGAGAAACATGAGAAGATTTTCAATATGATTCAGTGATGGGGCAGTCACACAATCTGACACGATTACACACCGATCAAAACTATTACGTTGTTTTCAATGACAAACAATCGATCGGTTTGGAGTGGGTTGGGCTGATGTGACTGAAGCATGGATCCTGAACGCGGGCATGGTATTTTATGGGACGTCAGAACATGATAATAGTTCTTGGTTTGCATGGAAACGAGAAGAGAATAGAATAGATTTGGATTTTCTCACCACAATAGACTCCCTTTGTTGCTATACGACGGGCATCCATCATTCGAAGTAAAATGGGTTTTCAAACTATTACTCTTGCGCGATTATACCCACAACATTCGCTTTTAAAGGGATGCTCCAGGCTGTCGATATTGATATCTCAATTAATAGATTAAAATTCACAGAGCAATATGCTGAAAATTTGATCAAAATCGGATAAGGGTTAGTTATTTAATTTTAAATATTTTCATTATTCTGGTGAAACAGTTCTAGGCATGTCTTCATGAATATTCATTAGGTTGCTGATGACGTCATATCCCCACTTGATATTTTGTTATTTTATATGAAATTATGTTTATTCAAAAATTTTCTACCAAGAACTAGAACAATTGGATTGACAACTGATTAAGTGCATTAGTTATTTCTTGCTGCAACTTATTTCATCATAAAGGAGACATGCATGCACATCATTTACACATTCATGATAAAATGAAACAATTATGATTTTATAAAAGTGGAAAATCCTGAAAATGATGATGATGATGATAATGATGATGATGAAGATGATGACGACGATGATGATTGTGCTAGTGACGATAATGAACTTATTGATGATGATGGTGGTGGTGGTGGTGGTGTGATGTTGGCGTTGGTGGTGATGATGATGCGGAGGAGGAGGAGTAGAATGGTGATGAGAGTGATGATGAAGATGATGATGGTGATGATGATGATGATGATGGTGGTGATGGTGGTGATGATGATGATGAGGATTTTTTTTTTCTTTCAATGATTTTTTTATTTTCATTACTTCATATACATATAACAAACATAATAATTATACATTGTACATATTATATACAAATTGAAATAAAATACAAAACATACGATGATGATGATGATGATGATGATGATGACGACGACGATGATGGTGGTGGTGGTGATGATGATGATGATGATGATTGATGATGATGATGATGATGATGATGACGACGACGATGATGGTGGTGGTGGTGATGATGATGATAATGATGATAATGATGATAATGATGCTAATGATGATGATGATGATGATGATGATGATGATTGATGATGGCGATGATGATGATGATGATTGATGATGATGAGGATGTTATACCGAGGTTTTTACCTGGCTGCTAAGAAAGCACAAATGCCTGTGAGCAAGCAACCAGAGGACCGACGGCTTAAGGTCCTCTCCGAGGGACCTGGTAATGAGGATAAATGCCTTACCAAAGGGCACTAGCGCACCACGATAATGATGGCGATGATGATGATGATGGTGATGATGATTGATGATGATGATGATGATGATGACGACGACGATGGCGGTGGTGGTGATGATGATGATGACGACGACGACGATGATGGTGGTGGTGATGATGATGACGACGACGATGATGATGGTGGTGGTGATGATGATGATGACGATGACGACGATGGCGGTGGTGATGATGATGATGACGATGACGACGACGATGATGGTGATGATGATGATGACGACGACGATGATGGTGGTGGTGATGATGATGACGATGACGACGATGGCGGTGGTGATGATGATGATGATGATGACGACGACGATGATGGTGGTGGTGATGATGATGATGACGACGACGATGATGATGGTGGTGGTGGTGATGATGATGATGATGACGACGACGACGATGATGATGGTGGTGATGATGATGATGATGATGACGACGACGATGATGATGATGGCGATGATGATGATGATGATGATGATGATGAAGGGGATGATGATGATGATGACGACGATGATGATGATGATGATGATGATGATCAATGGTCCGGGTTCAGATATAATAAAAATAACTTCCTCTTTGTATTTTTTATTTGTGTGTAAGCGTGGAATGGGCTGAAAATTTCAATATATAGTATTTGTTTGTAAATATTTTCCTTTGAAATCACTAAAAGATAAGTGTTCAAAATAACTTTTTTCAAAAGGAAATGTAACATTACTAAGAGAGTGCGCTAAATATCCTCAAATATAAAATTGAAATTTTCACGAATAATCAACTTTTATATAAGAAAATGGGGAACAAGACTGGAATGTTATATAATGCCTTGATTGATTAATAATATCAATCGATGCCTTTTTTTCAATTAATTCCATCAGAACAATATACGCTCGTTTTACCGAAACGCGCAAACTGAAGAAAATTAAAAGGGGTTCGCTAATCTGAACATTTATGTTTGTATTTCGAAGGTTTGATAGTCCGATAATGAATTAAAGATCGTTTTATCTCATTTTAGAATACCGGATCTTATTTCGCTTTCAGAGTAATGAAACCTCCGGAATTCAATATAACCTTATAATTGTTTTCGGACAGTTTTATTTTTTAGTTTTGAAATCATATTTTATTTCTTCCTCATCATATACAACATGTGAAAACAATGTTTAACATGAAATCATTAACATAATTTAGTTATCCATAATTCATACATAAACACTTTAACTTGATTATTCCAAAAGTAAACTTAGAGTCAATATATATATACATTTGTTTGACAGTTAATATTCACAAAGGGAGTATAATAATACAGAAGAGAATCTCCTAAAAATATCTATGAAATGAATTATATTTTAAAAAAAAACGCAAACACACTATAAATGTAGATAAATCTCAAGTTGAAAATTACATTATTTTTTCATTTATAGTGTCATTAAATGAAAATAATTTGAGAAAGTTATAGGAAGAAAAAAAAACACAAAAAACAAATGAAACATTAAAAAATCACACACTCAGCCCCCGCCCCATAAATGACGCATACGCAGAAGAAAGAAGGAAAGAAGGAGGAAAACAAAAACAACCCCCCCAAAAAACAAACAAACAATAAATAAATAAATAAAATAATAATACGGATCCCATCAAGGAAGGTTTGCTCCTGGGGGTGGTGGGTTGTGAGGCGGATTCATCAAGTTTTAAGTTTCAAGTGTATTGTATTAATTCCATATCCAAAGTTCCAAACATAAGAGATTACAATCAAAGAAAATCAAATTTTTTTAAACAAACTTTAATGATCAAACAGAGAATTAAGAGATACATTGATAAAGAACATTTGTTTTTTAACAATGAACAAAATCGTAAATTAAACAAAACGAAACAAAATAAATACAAAAAATACTACATGCCGTCAAAACCTACTGAATGTCATTTGAAACGGAGTAATTATTCATAAAATAATTATAATAATCAGGTACCATATTCGCATATATACATTCGTAATTCCGAAGGTTCGTTATTCCGAAGGTTCGGATATTCTGAAGGTTCGTTATTCCGAAGGTTCGTATTTCCGAAGGTTCGTAATTCCAAAGGTTCGTTATTCCGAAGGTTCGGATATTCCAAAGGTTCGTTATTCCGAAGGTTCGTATTTCCGAAGGTTCGTATTTCCGAAGGTTCGTAATTCCGAAGGTTCGTTAGTCCGAAAAAGAAATGAGGTTCGTAATTCCGAAGGTTCGTTAGTCCGAAAACGAAGTGAGGTTCGTCATTCCGAAGGTTCTTTAATCCGAAAACGAAATGAGGTTCGTAATTCCGAAGGTTCGTTGATCCTAAAACTAATGATTAACGAACCTTATTTCGTTTTCGGACTTACGAACCTTCGGAACAACGAACCTTATTTCGTTTTCGGATCAACGAACCTTCGGAACAACGAACCTTACTTCGTTTTCGGATTGACGAACCTTCGGAACATCGAACCTTATTTCGTTTTCGGATTATCGAACCTTCGGAATAACGAACCTTCGGAATAACGCCACAAATGTTCGGATTAACGAACCCTTTTACGTTTTCGGATTAACGAACATCGAGGTATAGGCAATTTACGTGTTTCGGAATTACGAACCTTCGGAATAAAGAACCTTCGGAAATACGAACCTTCGGAATTACGAAGTGTAACCCAAATATTTCCATCTAATTGTCAACTGTATAACATATAATTAATTTTGTGAGGAATTGGTAAGTGCATCAGATTTAATTTCAATGTTCCGAATGATCCGCGACTGAATCGGAATATCGAACCTTCGGAATAACATGGCTTCGGGGCGGAGGGGGGGGGGGGGGGGCGTTCAGAAATAGTACATAAGGAAGTTTGTTTTTAGTGAAGGACTAATATGAGTTTCATGCTAAAAACAGAGGAGTCTGTCTAAACAAAAAATATTGCTTATTTGAACAGGTGTGAAATACATATCAAACACAACGAAATCGTTTGCTATCAATTCCTGAGGGTATAAGAGGGAGGAAAGATAGAATAGGGACAGAGGGAGAGATAGAACAGTGGCGTATACAGATTCGGGGGGGGGGGGGGGGGCTGTGGGGCACTTGCCCCGCCTAAAAGATTGTTACGAACAAGAAAAAAAGGGAAAGAAAATGAAAGAGAGAATAGTAAATTACGACATAATTTTACTATTATGTTGAAATCTATCACAAAATTGGATTTCAGGATGTCGCTTTCACTCGCTCGCAACCTTCCATAAAATTTGCCCGACATGCCAAGTTTGGCCCTCTCAAAATATTTGGCTCATAATGCCACTGGGATAGAGAGAGGGAGGGGGGGGGGAAGGGAAGAAAAGAAAGAAAACCATAATGATATTCTTTTTAATGAAAAATATTCATACAAGGCGCACCATTGGTGGAGGGGGGGGGGTGGAGGCAAGAAAATTATAAAGCGGCTCGCTGTTGTGAAAATATATAAGATATAGGCCCTACACAGTAAAAAAAAATTATACAACGCTGTTTACTATATGAACCTTACAGCAATTGTTTAAACAGTTTAAACAACTGTTTAAATCTTAAGCAACTAAGTTTAATTTTCAATATCTAATTTTCAAAAAATTAAACATGATTGTTTAAATGGTTAAACAAATACTGTAAGGTTCATATATATATAGTAAATAGCGTTGTATAAAATCTTAAACAGCGTTTTTACTGTGTACCGAGTTGAGTTCTACGATCTGAAAAGTGAATGGCTATGAAGAAAAAAATGGAACACATCACCGACTTAGGCCGTTAGGGGGGGGGGGGGGGGTGGGAGGTAATGCCACTGCACACTTGGCTTCTGTTAAAAAACAAAACAAGTCAACATTTCTTGTCGTTTATTAATAAATGTTTTATTACAGATGAATGCATGTTACTATTTTCACAGTTTATTAATATATGAAATCATACCACTATTTAAGAAAGGAGATAAAATACCCGGACCTAAAACGATAAGACAAGAGAAAGAATTGAGAAACAAACAATCAAAACAACAAACCAATGACCATAATTACAATTTACAGGCCTATACGTTTTAATTTCTTGCTACAATGGTATATATATATATATATATATCCGGGATATATATATACCGGGGTATATGAAAAGTTATACGGAATACATGGCCTTGAAGAAAACAAATAGCAATCGTCAAACAGGTAAAACAGATGGAGAAATAGAAAAGAGGAAGAAAAAAAATCTACCCCTAAAGAAGACCGGAGACGGAAAACCAGGACGGAAAAGGAGGGATCCACCCAAACGTCTGTTGTCTTCGAACCAAATTATAATACATCCTCGCTAGCACTGTTATGAATGGGGCAAGGCCCGCCGCTAAACGAAAAAGAATAGCGGAGCATTTTATGCTAATCATACCAACTCCAAATTTGACATTAGAGGAATTTCAAGATGGCCGGAGCGGAGTGAGAAACAACATCACATTGTTGTAGCAAGGATAAACCGGCTCGGAGGGGCGCAATCTCAGACGAGAAAGACTTTTGGATGGAGAAAGAGAACGGGCTGGGGGTAGTTTTCAAGTAATAGAGCAGCAAGTCATTGTCTTCCATGGTTAATTATTCTTCCAGATTCGACGGGTTTTTGAGAGGGATTCATCAGCTGCTAGTTCATTCATCACCGCTAGCACTGCATTGATGCATTTTGTGAATGGTGCATTGAATCTGTGTGCTGGGCGGCAGGAACAAAGCCCATTGTTGTTTCGGGGCATTGTTAACTCGCTTTTGTCCCGCCTCGAGTGTATTCCCGGAGGCGAAGGGCGTTATTCACCGTCTGTTTCGAGAAAGCTAAACCACGGGAATGCCGCTTCCAGAGGGAGAAAGATCAAAATTAGGACTAAAATATTAATTTGGTAAGTAAAAACTGGGTCTGATTTTCGCATATAAGACGTAAGCCGACACACACGGGGAATTGTTACGAGCGTAGCGCAGCTAGCTCTCTGTTGAGTGCTTGTGTGGCATGTGTTATGTTTATGTCCATATTTAGCGGGGCTGACGGAGTGGTGTGCGAACGCTACCGGGTAGCGCTCGGCTGTTTTTGCCTTTGACCGGCGCTTCGAACGTGGCGAGGGTATGTGTATTATTATGTTGGCATGATAAAGGCCATTGTTTGGGAGTTATGTGTGGGAGTGCCTAGGCTGGAGTCCCATATAATATTTTTGTGAGACCAGCTAGACAGATGTTTGGCATTACAAATGAGATGTCATTCGTTTGGTTATCTCAAATTCAGTCTAAATTACAAACTTTTCTTGCCTTGCCTTGGCCAGAGTGAGACTGAAATATGTTGTCGATTGTTGAATTGTGGTCATGTTGGTTATGTTAAAGTTATAAATAAATTCATAAATATCAAAAGATGTAGAGTTGATTCTACTTGGTGTTATTTACATGTACTATGTAGGCATAGCCATAGGCTGCGAACTATGGAAATCCTGAATGTTCACTTAAGACTTCAGTTAAGCAATAATTATTTCACAAAAAGGGGGGGGGGGGGGAGAGTTGAAGGTAACTTTTCTCAAATTGGCACCCCAAATTGTTGGTCAATAAGATGTAGGCTCTATGTTGGATGTCCTGAAACTTTTTCTAGTGGAATGTATTAGGGTATGATATATTTCATGAAGATTTATTTTGGCCCCACGTTACGATCGAAATAAAAATGACTGACAATTTGTTTTGATGTGATGTAAATTATTTCTTGAACTGAAATTACATACATGTACATGTATGTTATCCTTGTATGGACTTGTCACTTTCATATAGTGATATCCAATCAATACATTTGTAAACTAAGGTTCAACTGATGGTGTACAAAAATCAAAAATTAAAATTATGAACTGATATTCCTGTAGTTTACATTATCAAATCTTTACTTAACTCTAAACATTTAAATACACTTTCTTGAAAAATTACAGGCCTACGTGCTCAATGACTGCTTTCATAAATCACTAGGCCTAGCTAATGTTATATACTAGAAGAAAGCTAGATAGAGGCAGTTTTTCAAACCTTGCGGCTTACATGTAACCTTAGAATACAATGCAACTTGAAAGAAAGTGTTACAACACCTACATGTATACTATGATGTCTCATTCTAACTTGTATTAATAATAATAGGCATTTATATAGCACCATCTATCTAGAAATATTCTATTCCGAGGCGCGTTGTTATTATTATTAGCCCGGCTTTAGCTCGAGCTGCCTTTCAGCGCTAATGCATTCAAGGAATTAATCCTGCCGGGTACCCATTCACCTCATCTGGGTTGAGTGCAGCACAAAGTGGATATATTTCTTGCTGAAGTATATTACGCCATGGCTGGGATTCGAACCCACAACCCTCTGTTTCAAAGTCAGAAGACTAATCCACTGGGCCACAACGCTCCACAATTATTACTCCACTATTATTACAATTATAATTATAATTCATTATGAATATAATTATATTTCATGATAATTCTTATTTATCATAATTATAATTATTAGATTTGCAAGCAGATGTCTCGTTCTAACAGTGGACAATCCAGTTGCGTTGCATTTTAAAAGTGCTACCCTTCTTGCACGCAAGATTTTATGAGAAGGCATAGTTCATGGTCGACCCAGAGTCTCTACATGTAGGACTATGTGAAGCGTATTGTAGGCCTATGTAGTATGTTTATTGTATAGAGAGCCTTGGAAACTATTTAATTACTTCCCGTTATGGTGAATAGTGATTAGAATGTCTATTGTTCTTCCCCATACACAATGCCCTTTCCTTCTGTATATGTACATACCCCTGGATCCTCTCTATTGTGTCAGGTAGACATCGTAGTCTCCTCATACAGACCCCGTACTAAATCTACATTATTTACATACAAGGAGATTGATACCCTAGTATTCATGTAGTGTTTGTTGATTAATATTAGTCTCATTTGCCAGACCTTATAATGATAAAATCATACCTGTGTACATTATTTCAGGTACATTGTAATTTGTAAACATCCTAGTCTGCTCATACAGACCTATGTACAGTGTAGCATGTTTGAATTACTCAATACAAAATATATACTGTACATGCACATATATGCCTATTGTTTTTACTTTTTGTGTGGATTGCTGACTGTGCTGTGGTAGGCTAATTCACCAGACCCCCTAGACTGCGCATGGCAGTACTGTGGTAGTCTAAGCCACAAGACCCATAAACCAAGCTTACTTGATTCTGTGTAGTCTACCGTGCAGACACACAACAGGGCAACAATTGTTTATGTCCACTCATCACAGAATGCATGCATACATGTAGGCCTATACATGACAGTGTTAAACTGTCAAATGACAACGTACATGTAGGCCTACTGTACAATGAGTATGGATCATGAACACAAAATAAAGGACAGGCTTGTAAATTACATGTACTGTAGGGACTATAAGGACTATATATACTATTGTTTGAAATCTAAAATTGTCATTGTTCAGTTTAGTTCATGGCAGTCAAACAGTCACCCATATTCTTTTTGTCAAGAACAGCTTTGAGTATGCATTAAAAAATTAATTGTCTTTGTTTTAGTTTATGCGGCGCATATCATTCAGCTGTGACTATTTGCCCCAAATATAATTTGTAGGTAGTCTTTTCAGAAGGCACAGAGCCCTGCATATCTGGGCCCTGTCTTTTTATAGTTACGATTGATCCAATCAACCGTAAGTCTATGGATATCCATCAGTGTCATAATTTTTTTACAGGAAACTTGTAAACAAAGGAAAACACACCAAATTGTCAAGAAATCAATGAATTTATGGATATGCATTCATATCTAGAATTTTTTTTGGTATAAACATGCATTTTATATGTTGACTTTGCTGGCTTTCCATATTTACGATTGATCGGATCAATCGCAACTCTTTGTAAGACGGCCCCCAGATTTTATTATTCAATTGATTGCTCGACTGTGTCTGTATTGATTTATCCCAGCCGCACATCTTCCGCAGCTGTTCAAAGCATATTATTGATGATTATACATACATTTTCATAGATATGAGCTTCTAATTTCATGCATATATCACATACATGTATGATACACACCATGTAGGGTAAAAAATGAATAGAAAAATTTCATTCTTAATAATTTCTTATGAAAGACTTCTGTGTCATTTTCAAGAAAATGTCACAACTCATGAAACTAATACCATTAACTCATCCATGGCCGTGGCCACACACTCACACAAGAATGGAAAGAAAGCTGCACACATTGCATTCATTTGGCAGCAACTCCAAGATTGGAATAGAAATATTCCAGATTGAAATATAAATAGGAATTTAATTTGTTTGATATGATTTTAATGTTATGGATGTTCTCATTTTCAAGGTAATGCATGACTGGCCATCAAGCTGCTCAAGCGCATAATGGCCATGTACATGTGTACACAGAAAAAAATAATTATACAACGCTGTTTACAATATATGAACCTTACAGTAGTTGTTTAAACAAGTGTTTAAATCTTAAGCAACAAAGTTTAATTTTCAATATCTAATCTTCAAAAAATTAAACATGATTGTTTAAACGGTTATACAAATACTGTAAGTTTCATATAGTAAACAGCGTTGTATAAAATCTTAAACAGCGTTTTTACTGTGTATGGTGCATTGATTTATTTTCAATTTGTCTAATGCCAATTTGTCCAATTGTCAACTCATGTACACTGTACTATCATTTGGTCTACTATCAGTTCGTCCATTATCCACAGGGTCTAATTGTCAATTCGTCCACTCACCATATCCTCTAATAACCAGTTGGTCTAATAGCCATTTAGTCCATACATGCATTTGGTCTAATTGGACTAAGTGTTATTTGTGCAAACTGAATGAAAATTAAATGGATATTAGACCAACTGGTTGAGAAAAAATGGTCATAGAGTACGAAATGGTGATTAGACGAAGCTTGATGATTGGACCAAATGGTTGTTAGACGAAATGTTGATGGACGGAAGGGCATTAGACTATTAAATAAAAGCAGACCATGTGGTGAGTGGACGAGTTGGCAGTAGACGAATCGGCAATTTACCCTTGCATAGATCTATGTTATTTCAAATTCAATCTAAAACAAAAGCATGCAAGATTGTTGGGCTACAGGCCAGAAGATGGTCAGGAGTCGGGACAATGAATTGTGACGTTTTTCTAAGAACGTCCTCCTGGTATAGAGAAAATGCCTCGGTGGGATAGCACATTCCTAGACAAGTACTCAGTGTTATATCAAGACTATAGCATCCCATTGTCTCCTTTGAATGGGTGAAAAGACGTGACCCCTGTATCTGACCTTGCACCAAGACAGACTACTAGTCTTCATTCACAGACACCTTTAACCTTGTAGGTATCTCAAGGTCAAATAGTTGTTGTCTCAAGGTCACTCAGTTTGTAAACACAGGGCTTAGGCAGTACTAGAACAATTGTCCCTTGGAAAGAATTTTGAGATCGCTTTAGTTACGATTGATCCAATCGTAACTCTATGGAAATCAATCCGTGTCATAAGTTTTTTTATAGCAAATTTGAACTACGTCCTTGGTAAACAAAGAGAAGCACAGTGAACATTCAAGAAAACAATGAATGCATGAATATACCATCATAGTAAAAAATATTTGAATGAACATGCATAGTACATGTACATGTTGACGTTGCTGGCCGTTCATAGTTGCGATTGATCAGATCAATCACAAGGGGCCCAGGACATGCACCCCCATAAATTCAATTCAATTCATTTATTTTCTCTTTCAATCTTTTTACATTTACAATGATAGTTCAATATACATATTTACAAAATATAACATTTAAATCATTTTTATAATACAATAATACTATGAAATCGAAAGAGAAGGAGACCAACCAAAAAGCAGAGCTTGTAGGGTAAAGGCCCCCTTTCATAAAAGTACATTTTATGAATAAAAAATAAGATAAAATAAAGAAATAAACAATTTATATATATAATGAATAAAAAATAATAATAAAAATAAATAATTCAGTATACACTGTATACAGAAATCATAAAACGATTTAACATATACAAAGAGAAATGAATAAACACATTTACATATTAAGTTCTGAATTACATTACTTTGTGAAAAAGCGATAATCTAAATAAAACATGTTATAAAGTTGCACAGATAGTTTAAAGCTTCTGATTAAATTTGATTGGCTGGTAGTATTAAATGAATTGAAATTGTGCATTTTTTTTAATTCTAACAAATTATGAAACTGGACCCTGGGTGGATTGCAGCTTGGGAAAAAAAAAATTCCTAGCATATTAAAAGGGCCATGGGGATGGGCCGATTCGATTTCACCCCCAAAATGCTCAAAAGATCCTGTTGAATTCCCCATTCACTGTCTGCAGTGTGTAAAAGATTATTGTAGATTTATATTTTTACATACACATGTACAGTACCATTCACAATTCTTTGACTACCTACCTGTTTACCTGTTTCACCAGAGAACAATAGATTCAGTGGACCAAATCTATTGTTCTCTGGTGAAACAGGTAGTCAAAGAATTGTGACTGGTAGTTTAGGCTTTACATTACATGTACATTGTACATGCAGTAGATTGTGAAATATGAAAATGTTTGACTTGAACTTGTGTACAATAGAATTTTAACTTAAAAAAAAAAAGAGTTTTGTTTCTGAGACTAGCTGAGCTGTGCTGTGCAACGTGAATATTTTGATTTTCATTGGAGGCCTGGAATAGCCATTGTCTTTGTTTACGATCAAGATGTGTCAACTTTTTGATAGCCATTGTTCTGGAGGTCTCAATTCTAGAATTCACATTTCCTGAATGTACATAATGAAGGTCCATAAGAGACAAACAAGATACATGCAGTTTATTGCAATTGTTTTATAGATGACATTAGGCGGTGCTGCACCAGTCCGAGTTTGCTCAATCTTGAGATTCTAGCCCGATCGGCCCTCTTCGCGATTAAAGAAAACCAACACCCAAGAAGCGAAGCAATCTTATTGGTTGGAAAGAGTAAAACAAATGGAACAATTTAAAACAAGTTTCATCAAAAGTGGTTATGAAATATTAAGCAAGTTATGGACGATTAAAAAGGGATCCTCAAATTGGCAAAGATGCTTTAAAATGGCTGATTTTGTGGACAAGCCTCCATTTGTTTTGTACACAAATTTTCAGATTTTCCCCTTTATTTTACATATTTCACATCATTTCCTCCTGACCTTGACATACATGTATGTGGTGTGAATTATATTTTCTCATTACATATATATTATGCTCAGAATGAGGCAATATGCAATTTGAAAGATAATAGGGGAAATCTGAAAAATTGTGTACAAAACAAATGAAGAGTTGTGCGTCTGCACTTGCGAATTAGCGGGATAATTCGTATATAGCACGCTATTTTGCAAATAATCCCAAGTTGACCTGTGATTGCAGTCTCGAGATTAATCCAGCGGAGTATCCCGATGATCGTGTCTCCATTACAAATAATAATCTCGAGATTGTTCAGAACTTCAGATCGGGATAATTTGGTGGATCAGAAATAGCACGATATCTGGTGCAGAAGGACCTATTAGGGTATTTTTGCAATCACTTAGCAGATGCTTTCGATAATGCAGAAATCTTTTGACAAATATTGTTAAAAGCCCTTCAACGACAAAACAGCCCTTGTTGAAAATCGGTGAATCAAAACACTGGTCAGTTTCCACCTGGACTCTGGATAAACCACATATTTGCCCATTTTCGTCCGGTCCGAATCTACGGACGATCTGCTGCCCTGGCTCACCAATTTTCGACAAAGACCTCTCAGCTATCCATTGTGATTAGACTTGCCTTATCAGAGGAATTGGTGTGTTGTAGAAATCTCCTGCATAGTGATAGCCAAAATATGCTATGATTACATGGGGGATCAGGGCGATATAGCCCCCCAAAATAAATGCTCAAAAGATCCCTGGAAAATAAAAAAAGAGCCCTGTAAAATCCCCCTTCAGCTTTATTATTAAAATGTTGCAGATTTTATACTTGTACATGTAGGTAGCCACTTGTGAAAAGGACCCCTCGAAAATTAATAATTATTTTTGCCCGATTTTAAGAGGCATGATTTAATAGCAGATCTTGACAAAGCAGAGAATATTTGTGCTTAAAAAAATTTAAAAGAGAAACACGCTCTTTTGTCAGAGTAATACTACAGAGCCCCATCCCCATTGCAGAAAAATGATTTCAAATGAATGCAAAGTGCATTTGAAAAATTAATTTATGGAACTACTAGTATTATTATTAAAAGCAATGGTTGGGTGGTCCATTTGTCCGTCAATTGCAGATCTTGCAGATTGAACTACTTCCTCAGTTTAGTTCCAATGCTCATGAGAGACTTATATGCATTTTATGCTTGGACTGAAGATGTGAAGATACATTTTTAATGTATTTATGTATTGTGTTACCATGGTAATGGTATAAATCATATTAGAAAATTATACATGGTGTTACCTTGTAGTACCGTGATTTACATTGTATCCCTTGCATATTGCTGAACATTACGATAGGGTGGAGGTTATACATTGTACATGTATTAATCACCTTCAATGATATTTCTATTTCCGTTCATTCATAATTTCTTTGTAATTTGAACCCAGCAAAGCTGACAGTTTATTTTGTCATACATACCAGCATCAATTTCCCTGACCATTGTTAATCCAAATAAAATCAAGGCTGAAATACCTCTCTTATATCCAGATCAGTTGTACAACATAATGAATAACGTATCCAGTATTTGTAAATCCACGTTCAAGCATATCTGTTCTTGTATTACTTGGTTGTTGCAGTATGAGTATAATGCTCTTATTAAAGAGCTTTTCACCTTTATTCCCTTTTTTACAGAGAGGATTAACGCATTATTAATCACTTAATAAAATACTTGTCAGTTTCTCATTTCCTCTGTCATTTTGAGATTAACCCTCTCAGTATTCGAAAATGGAGGTTGTGGAATGACGTTCTACATCTATGCCAAACTTAATATTACTATCTAAAGTAAAGGTATTTTTTCCCATGCTTTTCATTGTCTAATTATTTCCAAGTAATCTCTTAATTGTTTCTTTTTTTACTTTTGTATTCTTAGTGATTCAAACAGATTTTTTCCATTCTATTATTTTATGGAGAAGTGCTTCTAAATGTTATGAGTCTCATGATTGTGAATAAGGGCAGAAGTTTGACCACTGAAAAGAAAGTATGTACATGTACATGTAGTTAAGTCAATAAAAAAGAAAATAGGGGCAGAAGTTTAAGATACAATGTATTGTACACATGATGACAGGGGGTCCCCATATACATGTACAGTATATCTGAGCCTTGACTCTGCATTTAATAAAACAAATAATGTGTTGTGAAGTTTTTGCAATTTTGCAAGTTCTGTCAGTGTTTGTTGCACTTCAGGTTTCAAACATTGATTTATGAAAAATCAATAAATGTAAAAATATGCAAAATGTATGTATACCAATCATGTACATGTACCTAAATTTAATCTAATTTGAAAGCAGTTTGATTATTTTCATAGAATGATTCATACTTTGCACACACCGTAGCCTAGGCATGGGTTTCACTTTACATGCCATTGTGAAACATTTGTGATAATGAATATGGGTGGTATACTCAAACCTGAAATTTGACATTCCTAAAAGAAAGAAATGAATTGTTAATCACATGAACTACCTCCGCACAAAATGGTTAGCAATGATCTTAATCTGGGATTAACTAATCCACTAAGCTATTAATGCCCCCATTTCTGGCATAGTCTATGACAAAAATATACAAGACTATCTTGTTACCGTGATTGTTTTCCAGGTAATGTACTTTTTATTCAGAGGTCTCTATTTGTCCTGTCTTTAAAGGTCAAGTCCACCCCAGGAAAATGCTGACTTGAATAAATAGAGAAAAATCAAACTAGCATAGTGCTGAAAATTTCATCAAAATCGGATGTAAAATAAGAAAGTTATGACATTTTAAAGTTTCACTTATTTTTCACAAAACAGGGATATGCACAACTAGGTGACTCAGTCGATGATGTCCATCACTCACTATTTCCTTTGTTTTTTATTGTTTGAATTATACAATATTTCATTTTTAAAAATAGATTTGACAATAAGGACCAACTTGACTGAACCATATAGTATTAAACAATGCTAATTCCACATGTTCAGGGAGGAATTAATTGTTGTATCACTTGACAATGAGGAGAAAATTTGAATGTTTCATATAAAATACAAAAGAAATAGTGAGTGGATGACGACATGACGTCATAGTCTCCTCATTTGCATACCAGCCAGGATGTGCATATAACTGTTATGTGAAATTAAGCGAAACTCTAAAATGTCATAACTTCCTTATTTTACATCCCGGTCAGTATGCAAATGAGGGAACTGATGACTTCACTCACTTTTTCTTTTGTATTTTATTATATGAAATATGAAATATTCTAATTTTCTCCTCATTGTCCTGTGAAACAAAGTTTTATATCTCCCTGGACATGTGGAATTATCATTGTTTAACATGATATGGTCCAGTCAAGTTGGTCCTTATTGTCAAATCTGTACAAATTGAAATATTGTATAATTCAAACAATAAAAAACAAAAGAAATAGTGAGTGAGGGACATCATTGATTCTCTCATTTCCATGTGACTGAATTGTGCATATCTATTTTGTGAAATTTAGCGAAACTTTAAAATGTCATAACTTCCTTACATGTATTTTACATCCGATTTTGATGAAATTTTCAGTGTTATGCTTGTTGGGTTTTTATCTTTTTATTCATATCAACTTTTTGTTGGGGTGGACTTGTCCTTAAAAAATAATGTTTTTCTCACATTATGTTTAGTTTTAGTTTTGGGAAAATAAGTATGTTAAGAATCACTCAGTCAGGTAGACTCTCTTCCTCTGTAGATTAAAACAAAGAAAAGTTAATTTGATCGAAAAATATTCCTTTATTGGCATACATATTGTGCAGCTAAAAAGTCGGATACCTATGACATTTCTGGTGCATTGATCAAATTATTATGTAAAAAAAACCATAAACATTAAAATGAAGGCGAGTATTAAAAATGACCCAAAAAGATGGATTATGTATTATCAATCAATAATAGACTAATGAAATGTTTTTTATGTAGTTTTTTGTGTTTTATCCAATCCATATAAACATTTTTTACAACACTATTAAAGTTCAGGATTAATTTCTAAAGCAGTCATTGAAGACTGTTACGCGGGTATTAAACAATTAATTGAACACAGCGTATGTCAGATCTGATAACAATTGACCTTGATTTTATAGACTCTCCCTTTAATAAAAAAACCATTGCTCACTGTGACTGCTTTATAATAAAGTTTATATTTGGCTATATCATATTTTAACAGTTGCATTAATCTGAAATTCTTCTAAAATGGCAAATAAGTCTCAATATGCCGACAGGAGGGTTCATTCTTCAGAGGTAAATCATTGATGAATGATCGTTAAATCCCAGGAAAAGACCGTCTCAAAACTGAGTTGAGAGAAGCAAGGGATCGTGACAGAGTGGATTAACAAACTAGGGGTGAATAAGATCCCCAATTAATCTTAATCCCCTTCTTCACATTTCTATGAAAGTAGATTAAGAACCATTAAATCTACATGATAATGACTCGAACATTGCATATTATTTGTCATGTCCTATTTAGCACTAGGCAGTGATCAATGTGGTCATATCATTTTAGTCATACAGATATTTATCATTTATGCACTAGTATAAAGTATGTTTTCAGGGTAATCAAGATATTGTTTTTGCAATTGGCAAGCAAGTTTGAAAAAAAAATCCCATTGGACAAGTGGGGGAGATTTTGAATAAGATTTTTATCATCTCTTGCATACAGTACAATGTATGAATCAGGAATCGGAACCCAGTTCTAGTTAGGGCCTACATTTTCTAATTTTGATTTTGTGGCATCACAAAGCGATTTTGTCACCATCAACTGCAAGTAAACTGCCTGTGATATTGGGTTCACACACACAAATAAAGTTAAGTCCATTTATGTACAGTGTTCATATCAGAAAATGTGAT
The DNA here is from genome assembly GCF_037042905.1 of Lytechinus pictus. Taxonomy (NCBI): domain Eukaryota; kingdom Metazoa; phylum Echinodermata; class Echinoidea; order Temnopleuroida; family Toxopneustidae; genus Lytechinus; species Lytechinus pictus. The sequence goes on from NC_087253.1 coordinate 4,204,799, forward strand.
TGTTTTATATTATTTTTTTTCTGCATCATTGTATAGTTGTATACATACGCTTTTTACATGTACATGTAGGGTACCTTATTTGACCTCAGCTCAGACGGTTATAAGTTCGTTGACCTGAGATGATGTTGCACTAGCCATAGGGCTTTGTGTTGTCAATGAGTTTAATGAAGTATAACAGGTCGATGGTTACCTGAGATGGGCCAGTTCTGCAATGAATTTCTATCAAAAGGATGCAACAGATTTTACTGGTAAATTTCAGACAATATATATTTTTTTTACTGGTCATGATGACTGCCGTAGTGACTAGACTGCCCTCTATTGATAAAATATGTACACTCATGTATGGAAGTAAACTTTTTGGTTGATGGTACATACATTAGTCTTGATCTTGAAGACTGAAATTATGAAGGGTAGGCGGTACATTACATGTAGTTTGCTGTGCAGCCCTTCCCTTGAGGAAAGTGGTCTGTAAAAGCAGCCTAAAAATCCCTGGTAAGTAGTAGTGACTTGTGTACAGAACAGCAAGTTGTATTTGTGCTAGTCTTATTAAGTTAAGACCCAGTTATTGATAAAAGTTTCAACCAGTGTCTGTTCTTGCAGACTACATATAGTGGTGGGGGTTTGCCTTTCCCACTATAGCACCATTGTCCTCTTGCAAGGTGATCTTGATGAAACATCAATCTCCTCCCTGGAGCGAATTGGTGCTTGTGCAACCCAATAAAAATTACATGTTATTTTTTGTTCGATGCCTTGCATTTGCTCTAGGCCTATAGTAAAAAAAAAATGGTGGAAAGTGTTCTGTAGAATGGAGATGGTGCACATATGTTCACAGATTATGAAGGGAAGTCTATTTTTTTCTCAATCCAATTTCATCATTAGGATCAGCACAGACACTTTCAAATTAAGATTTTGCACAAGATCTCCTGACATAGCATCCTATTGTATTTACATGTATATGTAAATTCTAAGGAAGAAAGACGTGGTGTGAACCAGATGACCCCATGGAGAATGGTACTTCAGTGATCAAATTTGGAAATTTCTTGCCAATTTTTTACACATTTGCTATTCTTATATTTACTATAAATACTGACAACAATGATTTTTGAACACTTTGTTTATCTTCAGTGGATGTGATGAAAAGAATTTTTAAAAGGAATCGTCAGATCAGAAATTATGCTTATGTCAGTATATTTGAAAACCACCTCGATGGTTTATCTCGAATGACCTTTTACAGCCCATGCGCAGAAAGCTTGATCTTTTCCCATCCGGCCAATATATCAATATTGTTTGTTTATCACTGTTATTAAAAGCAAATAGGAAACATCCAATATGTATCCCATACATGACATGATTTGCACAAAACTAAAACTCAAACCAGACCTCAGTTTTGGCCGAATCTGGGCTGAATCGAGTCAGATGCTTGACAAGCCAACCCCGATCCTATTCATAAAGGAGACACTTCATTCATTAGGGGGACACCCTGGGGACCATTCCATGGAACCAACCATCACCGACTATTGTTTCAAGCTACTGAAATCCTTGCATCCGATTGGCTGAGAGTGAGTCAGTCTGTGATCCTCGCTGGCAAAACCCTCTCATGAAACCCTCCCTTGTTTGATCGTTGAATAGCACAAGACATAATCTCAAGTTCAGCTCAGTAATGAACATAATATGACGGTTACAGAAGATTGCCCTCCGTCTGCACTTGTTTGAGCGGAGAAACGGCTTTATCTACTGATTTCAGGCCGGTCTGTCAGTAATAATGCGATTAGAGCACCTCTCAAACCGATATCACGCATCCCAGTGTTTCCTGACTGTCAACCTACTCCTATAACTTCTTCTTTCCCCTCCTTTCTCCTAAAAAAAGGAACAAATCTTGTTTGTGACATTGACATCTTATGTTTTTGTGAATATCTTCCTTAAAAAAAAAAGGTGACCACTGCCCTCTGACATGTTTGATGAAATGTTGACTTTAATAAAAAATGGGTGATGTTTAATGTAGATCATTCTTTGTCATTTTAAATAATTTATTGATTATTTCTTTGTATCATCGGCTCTGCTTGGTGTGGACCCAATGCTGATTTTTTATTAATTAATTAATTTGTTTATTTATTTATCTATTTGTTTATATATTTATTTATTTACATGTATTTATTTATTTATTTTTATTTTGTTTTATTTACTTATTTATTTATTTATCATTTATTGCTATTATTTTTTTGGGGGTGTACCTTTTAATAGCAAAAGTAAATGTTTACTGGAAAAAAAAAACAGATGGTGGGGGATGTAGGAAGAGGGAGAGAGGGAGAGGGGGGGGGGCAAAATAAAAATAGACACAGAGAAGGGGGCAGAGGGGGAGAAAGAGAGAAGGGAAGGAGTATAAAGGAGGGTAGGAGAGTGGTGTACATGGTATAGGGAGAGAGCAAGAAAGAGGGACAAATGAGCAGTGGCAGAGAATGAGAAAGAGAGAGTGGGAGAGAGAAAGATACTTGGAAAAAAGGGGCGGGGGTAGATGGAGAGAGTCAGAGAAGCGATGATATAGATGACAAAAGGAAGCTGACAGTAGAATTGGCTTTCGCTGTCAGTTCCAATAATACAAAATGAGATAATTTCCTGTTGGAGCATATCCTCCTATTATCAGCCGTAATGCCTCTTGTTTGAAAGCTTCCTATTTGAATTACCAGACATTGTAATATCGGACAAGTTAGAACCGCCTTATCATGGCTTGGCCTTTGCACGAGTCAGTAGGGGTCACGCTCCTTGGCGCGACTTGGGAGGCTAATCTTGTCACTTCTTTTTAATATACATGTAAAAAAGCCCTTTTTCATGCACTTTGTCTTTTTTTTTCTATTCTCTAGCATAATTATGGAGGACTGCATTCATGATCATCGCTTTTTGTAACATTAATTAGCTGATTTTCTATAAAAATGTAGAACTATTTCCATGCAATCATCTTGCTTTGTGTGTTGTTTTCTGATTCCTTGCACTTTTACACTAAATTGAAATGAATAATACAAAAAATTTCCTTTTCTATCAGACCGTTTCATGAATATTGCATCATCATATCACAAGGCGATGGGAATATAACCTCTGAGGCTGTTCTCACTACGTTCCTAAAACTAGTTTACTGGAAACTAGTTTAGTGGAAACTAGTTGGTCGAAGCGGTCTTGGAAGCGATCTTCCAAACCAGTTTGGAAAACCACCTCGCGATGTAGTTTTCAAGATCGCTTTGCCTCGTTAAACTGGTTTTAGCGTAAGTGAGGACACAACTGTTCTTCGGGAAGCGATCTTCGCACATTTTGAGCGCGCTACTCCACACGACAGGTGTAGAATGCCTATGCTGCGGTTTCGAATTTCGCGCGAAACTTGTCACCCCACTGAGAGCGTTTCCATAGCAACAAGAGCGCTTTACGTGAAGTGATTTTGAAAACCACTTTCGTGTGATCAAGTGGGAACGCTAGCAAAGCGTTCTTCCAAAGTGGTTTCCTGAATCGGTTTCCAGTAAACTAGTTTTAGAAAGCGTAATGAGAACGGCCTCTCTTACATGTATTTTAATATACATGTACATGTAATATCTAAACTAAAAATTTAGAAGTAAGACCTCCCACAAAAACCCCAAGAAAAAAAAAAAAAATTCTTTATTAATTTTGGAATTACTTTGCTCTTGTATTTTTATCCCTTAATTCTGGTAAAAGTCGAATGTCTCTTTTCAGACTGAAGCCGAGCCGTGTTCTTTTTGGAAACATACAGTACATAATTTACATCAATTGAATTCATTACATACATGTATTCATTATTTTTTTTCCGAAGTCAAGATAAGACAATAGATGAAGGTATACATGTTCATGTACATGTAATATGTGTAGAGTTGCACAAGATGTCTTCCTGCAGCTCACATTTCTTTGAATTCTGACTCTTTGTTGTGGTTAACCAATTGTCACCTTGATCTTTTTACATGTATGCCTGCCTATTCAATTCAACTGTTATTTAGATTGTTGAATGTCAAATTTTATGAAATGAAAGAGTCTTGTTTTCAAATACCAAATCCCCACACTATAAAATACAGTATCTTAAAAAAAGAAAATATAAAAACTAATATGACAGACAAGGTTTTTTTTCAAAGAAAATTTACATTGTAGAAAATAGAAATAGTGTCCTCAAATAGAAAGTAGAAGGTAGAAAAACTACCATTATATTGTTTCTTAATTGTAAATATAATAATACAGCATTTTAAAACATAAAATAGAAAAATTAATGACAGACTTTCTTTCATTAAAAATTGAAATATTTCTTTTTCTATCAAGGAAAATATGATTTATTATGGTATCTTCAAACAGAAATTACAAAAAAGTGATGTTTTTTCAAAAGGAAATACAGAAGTACATTGCACATTGCACATTAGACTGTAGAATGTAGAATGAATTGTTGACAACTTCTTATTAGGGTGGAAAGGGGTAAATAACCCTTTAAAAGGGCCGAAGATTGACGGCTTTTTTAATAAGAATGGAAGATGCTGACTCTCCTCTGCCTTTTTCCACCCTTTTTGTCATTTGTGTTGTAGAGCACTTACATCCTATCCCCCCTTTTAAGGAGTTGTCTTCAATTCTACAGTCTCATTTGCAATGTACCTCTGTATTTTCTTTACAAAAATAATGTTTTTTAAATTTCTGTTTCCTTGATAGAAAAGAAATATTTCTATTTTTAATGAAAGAAAGTCTTAGTAATTTTTCTATTTTATGTTTTAAGATACTGTATTTTCATGTTTTCCATGAAAAAAAATGATAGCTTTTTTACCTTCTACTTTCTATTTGAGGGCACTCTATTTCTATTTTCTACAATGTATATTTTCCATGAAAATTTTTTTTGTCTGTCACATTAGTGTTTCTATTTTCATATTTTCCTTGGGGGAAAAATTATAGTCTGTCATATTACCAGTAGTTTTTCTACCTTCTTTCTATTTGAGGACACTCTATTTCTATTATCTTCAATGTAAATTTTCCTTTAAAAAAAAAAATCTTGTCCGTCATATTAGTTTTTCTATTTTAAATTTGAAGACACCATATTTCTTTCCCATGACTCCTTTTCATGACCTGCAATCTACATCTCTTTCTGTCTCTTTGATTTTCGACTTCCCCCCGAACGGTCCAAGATAAGGAGTTCAACTGTCAGTGTTATTAATATAAACTAATCGGTTTATGGGTTGTTGATTGCGTTGCCGTGGAGATGAATTGAGCGGCTATGTTATCTTCTCGGAGAAACTCGCACCGTGTTTGCAGACAATTAATGCAAAGTTTTCAATAGCTGGGGTGTCTTTGTTGATTACTGCTCCATCTATTAACCCTCGCTTCATACTGGGTGGTTTCTATCCATTGGAAGAGGGGTACATTTTTACCCCCCTCTCTGCTGCTCCATTTTGCTCTGTCTCCTTCTCTTTCTCCTCACTGCAAAAACTCTGGTGTTGATTTAACACCAGACTGGAATCTATATGTGTCCACGCCAGAGAAGTATTGAAGCAACACCAGTTTGGAATCAAACCGCTGCTGTTTTAATACTAATTGGTGTTGAATGAACACCTACATGTGTTTCTGGTGTTAGACCAAAACCAAACTGGTGTTGTTTAAACACTTCTCTGGTGTGGACATATATAGATTCCAGACTGGTGTTAAATCAACACCGGAGTTTTTGCAGTGCAATCTCTTACAAAAATTAATATACCCTGTATTATTTTTGTATGACTTGCATATAGGTAAACTGGTTTATTGATAACAAACATACAGTAGTTGCGACATACATGTGCATGTAGCTGAACTTGGAAGGCATTACATTGTTTGCAAACATTATAAATGGATATAATATTGCCAATTAAATTTTATCAAAAATTAGCAATTGGATTTGATTGATAAAGTAAATGAAACGATATTATGGGCCTACACATTAATAAAAATTATAGAGCATATTGCAATGTAAATCATATATTAAAAGAGGAACAAAATAAGAATATAGATGGAGAAGAAAATAGAGACAAATGCTGGTGAAGCGGAAAAGAAAGAAGAATAAAAAAAGAAGAAAGTGAATGAGTAGAAATGGGGAAAATGATGAAGGATGGGAAAAGATGCTTGATGAATGTAAATCCCTCAACATCTCCTTTTCCCCATTTGGAAGATGTTTATAACCCCCAAAGCTCCCAGGAAAGGTGGGAATGATAGGGGGGGGGGGGGTCTCTGAAGGCTGAATGCCCCTCCATATTCTGCACAAAGAATTTGTAACATGAAAAGTTTGCCTGCAATGTTCCATTCCTTTTATTTTTATACTGGCTGTATATACATCAACATTTTTATTTTATGGTTTAATCAAATGTAGCATCATTAATTCATGTAAAATGAAATGAACAAATTTTCTAGCGAAGAGGTATTTATTTAATTTACCCACCATGAATGTCTGAACAAATTACAGAAATGTCCCACACAGTTTTTGGAAATGTTGGTACCAGAAAAGAGCACACATTCAGTGATGGATTAAATCCTATTGTAAAAAACTAATGTTAAAATGTATGAAAAATTCAAGGTAGGCCTATATCTTTTTGGGCAAACTGTGAGTTTTGATCGTAATACTGCACATCTCTATGGTTTTGATTACTTCTTGCATACAGAATGAATATTCATTTTATTGAAAACACAGGTTACTGGAATCTGTGTGTTGGTTTGTGAATGCACACGTAGTGTGTGTATTCACTTGAGAAGAAAACAATCTACACACAACCATGCTTATATCGAATGACCATCTCTCATTGGTCTAGCATTGCAGTGGGTGTTGCCTCAGCTCATGCATATTCATGAGTTCATTCAAACTTTTCATGCTCATTATGTGCTGCTTGACAGTATCAGCTCACAGGCTTCACATATATATCCTAGTGACATGAGGTGTGGCTTTCTAACCACCTAAGAATAAAGGACTCCCTTGTTAGCTCAATGACATTTTGCAATTCCTATCCAGATTTGATTAGTAGATAAATGTTGAGATTGTTAGGAGATATGGGTTTCCCTTGAGCAAGCGAGCGAGCGTGGATGTGGATCTCGAGAGAAACACCGAATGTTCAAGGCATCCAATCGGCTTGGGGATTTCGATTCCAACATCAATTGCCTGTTTGATAGAAAGACATTTTTTTGACTGGCATTGGTTGTATGTTTTTCCCTCTTACAGCGTGATCTGTCATCGTTATTGTCATCATTTTCCTCCTCCTCCTGCTCGTTATCATTCATCACAGCGATCATTGTCAGAGAGTTGGAGTCGGAGGCAATCTTTGGGACAGAGAAGCAACATACCAAGGCCCTGTGGTACAAGGGGTAGTCACTGAGTGGCCTCAAGGTTCAAATCTCTTGATAAGTGTGAGTTGAGGAAGATCTACATCCACTTCTGGCATTTGGTAAGTTTCAAGTTCTAATCTTTCTTGTGTATTTCTACAGGGCACTTTGGTGCAGCATGTGCATGTACAGAACAAATGGGGGAAAAAAGAAGAGGGGGCCCCAAAATGGAATACACCAATGGTGAGATGGGATATGGCTGGCACGACATTTTTCTCCTGCGACATTTCTGTGGTCTCAATATCTCAGAGGGTATAGGGTTAACTTATAGCAAAGATACTACAAGGGGAAGATCGGACACTTCGACGATTTTTCGAAATGCTTGATAAATGCTTATGGGGAAGGGCGTCCAACAGCGTTGAGTAAGTAAACCTTTGCATATCGGCACGCGACTGTGTATAAAACATATGGGGAAAATGAGAGAGGGGAGTTTGGAGAGGGCTCAAGGGTGGCACATGGGAATAATTCCACGTTTTATTACCAAGAAACCTCTGAAATATATTCATCTCAAATTTGAGGGGGAAAGTTTTGAAGAAAAAAATTTTGAAATGTAAAAACCGTCTATTCAGACTTCAACCCTTCACCATATCTCTCATATGTTTTGTACACAACCATCTCGCTCGAGATTCGCAAAGGTAAAAAAGGTTGTTACTTACCGGTACTCAACGCTATAGGGCGCTCTTCCCGAGCGTTTCATTACGCTGTCTATGTACTGTCCGATCTTCCCCTTGTAGTATCTTTGGTTATAGCTACATGTAGGATTGTAATAGTCTTTGGTTCTGATTTCTGAATGATGTAAAGACAAGGATTAGGGTTTTTGTAGGTTAGATTTTATGTTTGGCTTTAATGATAATGTGCAAATTTTCCATCGGAGCAACTGCTGCCAGATCAAATGCTATTCAGCTGGGATACGAGGCCATACTGTATGATACAGTCCTTGGTAATGGCCTACGTACATGTATGAAGGCACTGGAGTAATTTCAGGCACTGCATACTATGCCCTCTCATGAAGAAAAAAAAATCAGCAAATTCATGTTTATTTAATAACATTCAACTCTGTTTAAAATATGTTGTATGAACCCCACCCTAATTAAGCTTTTGAGACAAGGAAGCGCAAGCCACAAAGAAGGAAGCAATGCTTGTCTTGGAATTACCTTACCTTTTCTCTTGAAAATTAAACAATTGTGTGAATAGTGGGCATCAATAAAACCAGAACTGGTGTCAATTAAAGGTTTACTTTTGTTTTGTCGCATATATATTCATGTCTACAGTAAAGGCAGTCACTTTTAGTCGTTGACACAGGGTAACTTTTTTGTGGAGTATTAATAGAATACTCCATTAATAAATTTACTTTTATATGAATTTGTTTTAAATAGACATTTTCTAAGAGAGGAGACTTTAATATGTAATATCTCACACCACATACCCCAGGTAAGTGAATATCATCCATCGTATGGATGATCAAATATGATTTTCTGAAGCCGAATGTATGAGAATGGTGTTTTATAAATATACAATTTTTATAGATTTCTGCGGTGAAGGCGTTCTGTTTGAAAGGTTTCTTGCGAAGCAGAACAAAAATTTTTGTCTCCTTTATCCCACTCAGTAGTTTTGACCTTGTTACAAACATGCATGGGGCAAATAAAAGAACAGAAACCAAAAGAAAAAGGGGGCTTTCATTGTCGATGTTACAAGGAAATATTCAGCAAATAGTTGGCATGAATCGGATGAAAAGAAAGGCTGGCCTAGACTATATGTTCTGTATGCTTTGCTGTGTGGGGGCTTTTCATTCTCGCCCTCAATAGTTTCTAGCCGGAACAATGGCCAATTGTTTGAGGAATGGCAGTATGAAAGAATATTGTGAAGATTGAAAGCCTTTTATTTCTTTATTTCTTTCTCCTTTTGCATCTATTGTGTTGTATTGTATCCATCGCTGCCCTGCACCAGCAAATATACATTGTGGAGAATCATATGATGGAATGGTAAATCTACAGTGTGTCTCATAAAAAAGGAAATCAGTGTTGAGAGCTAGAAATCACAGTTCTCAGATTAAGTATCATTTGCTACCACTAGAGTACATGCATATTTATGATTTTGAGAGCTTATTCTTCATGAATTATCATGCATGGCCGATAACAATGATCTGAATTAAATTAAAGCTATTATTATTTTGAGGCTTCCAGAAAAAAAAACATTTGAAGAGAGATTCATCTGTGAATCTATATTTCCTATCAGTCATATATTGAGTTGAGTAAAAAGGCAAAAAGAACTAAAAATTGAGGTCTATATCTACATGCACAAGGTCAATTTTTGCAAATGAATCTTGAGCAGTTGCTCTGCACAATTTGATATTGACTTTCCTTGCTGGAAAGAAAACAGTGTCAGACAGTGTGATCACAATGTGTTCACAGTGTGAACTATGTGAAAATATTATTCACACTGTTGAAATGCTCAAATTCAACAGTGTGGAGATATTTTCACACTGCGGACACCTCGACAGTGTGACTGTTCACAGCGTGTTCACATGGTAGACTATTAAAGTGAATATGTGATTGGCACTGTTGATATGCTCAAATTCAACAGTGTGAAGATATTTCACACTGTGGACACCTCAATAGTGTGACTGTTCACAGCGTGTTCACAATCATGGTCGACTGTGAATATGTGATTCACAGTGTTGAAATGCTCAAATTCAACAGTGTGAAGGTGATTTCACATTGTGTTCCACACTGTGAACAGACTGTGGCACACAACTGTGGGACACTGTTCTATCCAGTAGGGGTATCTTTATGTGTGACCCTTATTGTTGCCTACATTACCTGTAAGGGGGGGGGGGTACATGTATGTACAGTATTGTTGAATTGACTACAATAGATTCACAGTCTGAATCAAAGATTGAAAGAGAATTTAGAGAAACGAAAGAATGAAAAAAAAGAACTTTTCTCTCAGTGTTTACAAACAGCCACAAAATAATAGAATTGAGAGAATGATGATTTAAAAAGGAAAGATTTGGGCAAAGAAAGCAAAGAATTAAATATCAAAGGGCGGGGTTGGTTCAGTTTGGCATAGGCATCAGGGTAATGTTTCTCAATGTACCTTGTCAGTGATTTTCTCTGGGTACTTTGCTCTGAGCCAATCAGATGCAAGGATTTCAGTAGCTTTCAACAGCTGTGAGTGAAAACCAGTGACATTCTGTTTCATGAAATGCTTCCCAGAAGTTGACTATGTGTTCAACAGAGCTTCAAGTTGGTATTGAGAAGTATGAATACATACTGTAGAAATCACAGTGAGGGGTGTGGCCATATTTTAAAATGTACACTTATTCTGTCACCGAGCTATGGATCGGCCTACTCTACATCTGTATTTAAAAGAAGCAGATCTGCAGCTTGTTCAAACGAGAGATAGAGCCCATTCACCTATGAGTGGCCATGAAACACATTTTGAAATGTGTTTATAAGTGGGAAAAGTTGATAAATTCAGCCTACGAGAACCAGATGCATGCAGATTTTAATAGAACTGTGGCCCTTGATTGTACAACTGTATTACTGGAGAATATCGCCACTATATAACTGATATCCACTTCATGAAGAAAATAGAAATGATGACTTCATCTTTACTGTGCATGCCCACTGAAAACAAAACAAAGATGAAAATATTTTTATCTATGTGGGATGCATGAGTGTGGTTCTTGGGAGTCTTGCGCCGCGCCGCTTTGCCCAGAAATATCTCTTGGTATTGTTTTTATGTCTTGGCTGATCTTGTCCGGGAAGAAACTGTCCATATTTACATTTTACACTCTATTTCTTGTTTTTAGTGGGGGGGAGGGGGGGGGGGGGTGTATATGCTGTAAAATCAGAACGTTGAATAGGCCCTAATTTGTGCATAATCGATTTCGATATTGCTGTTGTCGTCCAGTGGATAAGAATTGCTTTGTTCTACATATTATTTTCACATTTTCAACATTTAAATAGTGAGCCATTTATTTTTTAGCATACATGCCTCAAAATTCTAGACTGTTTCTTGCCAATCATACGCGACAAAGCGTATTTACATGTAGGTATCTTTTGCAATTCTTATTCAGGAATACATCTAGTGCACCTCATGTTGAGATTTTTGGGTGCATTATTGGTTGCGTTGATTTGTTTTTTTATTGTTGTTTCTACACAAGAAATTATGTCTTTTATGAGACATTAATTTTTAGCAGGCCTAATTTTTTTAAGACTGTTTGTTTACCAAACATAATGTAGCACATTGCTTCATTTTGTTCTGCAATTTTCCTACATGAATACCTATGGTGCACCTCATTTTCTTCAAGATTTTGTATGCACTTTTTGTTTTGATTTGTAATTCTACTTGATAATAAATGATGAGACACTATTTACATGTAGTGCACACCTTCTTGCAGGACTCTCATGTTATCAAAGGTGCATAAACTAGGGCTAAGCACCTGCTTCAAGTCTGCAGGGGGTTGCCATGGGGGTCATGATAAGGGGGTGGGGTGGGATCGGGAAGGGGGGGGGGGGAGAGGCTGGTACAGCAAGATACATGTATGCCCCAGCCAAGAATAGGAGAGAGGGTTTATTTTCAATTGGTCCAATGCCAATTCGTCCAATTACCAACTCGTCTACCATCAGTTTGTCCACTATCCACATGGTCTAACTGCCATTTTGTCCACTCACCATTTCGTCTAATAGCCAGTTGGTCCAATAGCCATTTAGTCCATTTATCATTGTATTGTAGTGTTAATTTGGCGAAATGAGTGAAAATGAAATGGATATTAGACCAACTGGTTATGAGACGAAATGGTCATGGAGGAACTGGTGATTAGACGAAGTGATGATTGGACCAAATGCTTATTGGACCAAATGGTTATCGGACCAAATGGTTGTTCGACAAAATGTTGATGGACAGAATGGCATTAGACTATTACAATGAAGGTACGTGTTGTAGAACATGTGATGAGTGGACGAGTTGGCAATAGACGAATTGGCAATTTACTGGGGAAAGTACCAAGGACAATCTTTAATTGTTGCGATTACATTTTCGGGATAATGCTACACTAACAGAGTACTTTAGAGGTTTACAGCTGGTATTCTGAATGGCTATGATAATAATAAACAAAAGAAACAGTGAGTGTGTGACAGGCTGACTAGTCTAGTTCTAGACGATTTTAAACGAATCTATTTGCACCGATATATACGTTCTATTCCGTGCGTAAGCCCAGCCGAGTGTGCGCGCAAAACCGAGAACCTGTACTCCGAGGAAAAAGGAATAGATTCGTTTAAAATCGTCTAGAACTAGACTACAGGCTGACATGTAACTGCCCATGTTCAGAAAAATTAAGCAACACAGTTTCATAATGCCATAATTTTGTTTACTACATCCAATTTTGATGAAATGCTCAGCGTTTCCCTTGTTTGATATTTTATTATTTGTATTTGTATGAGGTCAGTCTTAGTGTGGACGTGACCATTGAATTGAATGTTCTAGTTATTCACAGATGAGACATAAATAGGGAATTGTTAATTTCCTGATCAAAACAATAGAAAATTCTCTGTTGCTCTCTTCCCCTCTCCCCTCCCCCTCTCTCTGGTAATGTGAACAAGTCTTATTTCATGAAATTTAATTTCTTAGAAATATCAAACCCACATGTACATGCACTGAGAGAGAGAGACACTGTTCTCATTACAATCCTATAAACTAGTTTACTGGAGACCGGTTCAGGAAACCAGTTTAGAAGATCGCTTTGCTAGCGTTCCCATTTGATCACCCGAAAGTGGTTTTCAAAACCACTTCACGGAAAGCGATCTTGTTATGGGTACGCTCTCAGTGTCGCGCGAAATTTGAAACCGCAGCGTAGGCATTCTACACACAACATATTTGAAGATCGCTTCCCGAAGAACGGTTGTATACTCACTCGGTCTTTAAAACCAGTTTAACGAGGCAAAGCGATCTTGAAAACTACATCGCAAGGTGGTTTTCTGAACCGGTTTTGGAACATCGCTTCCAAGGCGGCTTCGACCGTTCTCATTTAGTTTAGTTTCCACTAAACTTGTTTTAGGATGGTAATGAGAACAGGGTCAGAGATTGAGAGGGAGAGAGAATATTTAGTCCGCTCTGATCCCCTGAGGCCTCTCAGTATGGTTCACTGTGAAACAATGAATCCATTGTCTGATGAAATGCTAATGATTGAAACGTCAAACTGTTTGGAGTGTGAGTAGTGCACTCTTGACATGAGACACACACAGGCTCTATAGGGTGCATTCATACATGTACATATAGAATTAATCTTCATACAAATTTTAAGTGATAATGATTGAAACATAAAAATGTTTGGAGTGTGTATAGTGCACTTGACAAAAAGAGCCTCTGTAAGTGTGCGTTCATACAAATTTCTAACAAACGTTTACCATTGTGCAAATATGATTTCTAGTCCTTTTCATTTCTTTCTCTTTTTGTTCCTGTAGGCAAGGCTCCACATTAACTTTTTTTGGTGGTGGCCCGTTCGGGCCACCAAAACCTTCAAATAATTTTTTTTGGTGGCCCGATATTAAAGTCTGGTGGCCCGAAAAATATAAAGAAAAACATTAATTTAAAATAAATAAAACAAACTTCTGAAATATTAATTCTGCAGCCACTACCACCAAGTATATTAAAAAAAGAAAACAAAAATAATAAAATAAATAAGTGAAATAAAACAAAATAAAGAAAATGAAGAAAGAAAAAACACAGAACAGGGAAAAAAAGAAAAGAAAAAATTTAGAGGAAAAAAAACAAAAGAAAAATGAATAAAACAAAATTTATAAAAAATGGGGAAAATTTATAATTATTTTTCAGTAGAAACATATTCTTTAATCAGGCATATTCAATGGGAAGGGGTATAAATGGTTTAACCACTATAAAAAAAAATGAAAGAAAAAAATAAGAAAATGGCATAAGTTATATCTGGAAAAAAAACAGTGTGAGAAGAGTCCTTCCGTATATTTGCCAAATGCTGGAAAAATTCACATTTCATATCAATGAAATGCCTTCCCAAAGTATTTACTTCCTCAAGAGTGGTTTAAGAAGTCATTTATAAACAAGAAAGAAAGAAACTGTCTGCTTATTTTTGGCTAGAAAAGACACAGCTTCGAAAGAAACAAAGTATCAACATACATACAAATGCACACGTGGGACTGTGATGTACTCACCTATGTGTTTTATGTGCATTAATGCATTTGGAAATCGGTCTTTTTGAGTCAAAAGAGAGGTCATAATTCCTCTATTTAATGCTTGCAAATAATCAGGTTACACCAGATTTTAGTAATATGGACTGTAGAAGGGCATTTCATTGGTGTAAAATGTGACTTTGACGTAGATTTTCAAAGTTCTGTGGAAGATTTCTAAGCAGCAACATTTCGTATCGCAGCTCCCTGAGTCTAAATAGTCTGCTAGCGCACAGCTAGCTAGCTGCATGCAGTGGTTTCATGCATGCAAAGCTCTCGTCAGACGGCCGGCGCAGCCGGCTGGATAATAGTTTACTATATGCAATCTTTGTGTGTGTGTATTTGTGTGTAGATTAACAAAAAGGGCGCATGACGAATTGACTTGCAATTTGAACTGTAGAAAGTTGATAAATGCGTGCAAAATTGGGAGAAAAATTGCGCTACTTTGAAAATGATTGGTTGCCCGATTCGGGCCACCAAAACTTAACATTTTTTCAATAATGGTTGCCCGAGGTGAATTTCTGGTGGCCCCGGGCCACCGGGCCACCGCTAATGTCGAGCCTTGCTGTAGGTCTATATGCAAATTTAAAATACCAAATTTTGTAATACTTATTATTTTTTTTTCGGGGAGGGGGGGGGGGATGCACACTTTACAAACATTGCTTGTAGTAAAATTTCCATATATGCTCTATTTTATACTGCTTTTTAGTACAATGTACTGTACTGTACAGTATAAGTCTGTCTTGCTTTTGAAGGTATAATAATATTCATTCGTTAATTTCTATCTGATTTACTGTACATGTACGCGTGTACTTTGTATTGTTTTTGAATAGAAATGAAATAAATGACTGAATACTTTTACAATAAAGGTGGAAGTTGTTTCAACACTGTTTTATGTTTTTTTTACATGTACATATATAATGGGCTGGTGTTGGATTCACACCGCCTTTTTGCAGCGTGTGATTAGAATAATCTAATTTTAACCACATTTATATACATTTATGCATGTATATTAAGAACCCCAATTTATGAACCCCTATACACGGTACACCTTCACAATGCTAGTAGGTCCATGATACTGTACAATTACTGTATAAAGGTCTACTCTAGGCCTATACTGTACCTGAAAATCTTTCCCCTATCAACACCCATTTCTCTCTCTTTCCATCTATTAAGCTTTCAAACCTGTCATTATACCCACCAAAAACCCTCAAGAATAATACAGCTAGATTGCATTGTATTGTCGCACAAAAGATGATAGAGAGAGAAAAACAGAGAACTCAGAGGAAATACAAGGGGAACGAAAAAAAAAATCAGTGCGAAGTGAGCGAGGTATAGTCACTGGCTTTTCCATCATACGCTCTTCCTGTCCCCCTCGCTCTACCCATATCTCTTTTGTTTCCTCCGGATCTGGGGCTTTTGTTGCGCAAACAATACCCTTCGAGGTGCTGCTGCCTGCTGCCATCTGCTCCTATTATTCTCCGGCCGCTGTAATCTCACTCCTCACGCAAGCTACCCAGGGTCTCCCTCTTCCGCTCGCCATTCACGACGCCCACCATACCGACCTCTTCGTGTGTATGCTCTCTTTTGATTTATTCATTCTGGCCTTTTCTGTTTTTCTCGCTTGCTTCCTTCATTCTTTCTCGCTTCTTTCTCTCTTATTATTTTTTTACAATGTCCTAGGTAGATCAAAATAAGAGAGGAAGAGGGAGAGAGAGAGAAAAGGGGGATACATGTAGTAAGAAAGAAAGAGAGGGTGAGAGAAGAAGGGGGGGGGGGACCAGCCTCTACATGCAAGCACCCTTTTGATTTACATCCATTCTGGCCTTTTCTTTTTTCCCCTCTCTTTTCCTTCAATCGTTTGAAATAAGAGAGAGAAGGGGGGGGGGTATTTATTAATTCTGTCCTTTCTCTTTTTTCTCCCTGCTTCTAAAAGCGCCTATGTGTTTTGGAATATTAGAAATAGAGGGGGAGAGAGAGAGAAAGAGGAGGGAGGGGGGGGGTATGTATTCATTCTGGTCTTCTTATTTTCTCCTTTCGTTTGGAATCAGAGAGAAAGAAGGGGATGGGATGGTTAGACGGAGAGGAAGAGAGAAAAAGAGAGAGGGTAAGAAGTTTCTCTCTTCTTTTCTATAGTGACCTCAGTACAGAGAGAGAAAAGGAGAGAGAGAGCACCGGGGGGGGGGGGGGGATGCTTTTGTGAGAGAGATCAATAAAGAAATAAAGAAAGAAGGAGAGATAGAATGAAAGAGGGATGAGAAAATGGAATTTGGTGGGAAGGTTGAACCTGAATAATCATTAAAGAAATGCACATGTATGAAGAATTAGAGGAAAGTAATGCAGCAAAATAGAGAAAAAAATGAAGCTACTTGCATGAAGAAAGTAGTGGCATATGTAAAGAAATATAGCAATAAACAGATTGGCAAAAAACATCAAATTCTTTTCAAACCATGTTAAACACTCAAAACCATACGTCAGCTGATCAGTGTAAACATCGATTCACCCTTCTACGCTTGTGACTTTTTTCCTTCCCAAAACCATAAAGTAAGAAATAAAACCAGCTACATGCAAGCGACTGCAAAGCACTGGATTTAACTTGACTTTCCTTCATCTATTATCGATATTTCATCCCTTGCTTGTGTAAATTCTAAACATCGTCCCTGGCTTACAGCGACTATTGTGAAATCTTCGGCATAATACAATAGATCTTGAGGCGAAAACATCGGCTAGATGCTAGGTTAGGGAGTGAGCTCCTAAGAGGCTTTGCGTGACGACAGTGCTCTATTGTACTCCAAACACCATCTCCATATGGCGTTGCTTTTCATCTTTCAAAAGAAGTATACCTCCAATTAGTCTGCAGATACAGACCTTTGGTTTTTGCAAGGTGTACCAAGACATGCAGAGTCCGAAGAAGTGAGACTATGAAGATTAGATTCACACATGTACTGTGATGGCCTCTACAATGTGTTTTGACACACACTTGGGTTCAGGTTCGAAGTCTCCACGCTGCAAAAACACTGGAGTTGATTTAACACCAGCCCGGTATCATGGAAAACACCAGGGAAGTGTTGAAACAGCACCAGTTTAGAATCAAACTGATGTTGGTTTAACACTGATTTGTTGTTTAAGTGCCTATTCAGTGTTAGCTTAAAGCCGAATTGGTGTTGTGTCAACACCTCTGGTATTTTCCTATATATAGATACTGAGCTGGTGTTAAATTAACACTCATTTATTTCCAGTGTGGTATTTGAGTCTGTGTGTGCAGACTATTAATATGGCATTGCTTTTCATCTTCAATGCCAATGCAGATAGTGTCTTTTTTTTTATGGCAAAAACTGGTTTAGACCGAGCGAAAGAAGATTCCTCTTTGATATAAACTTGGGCATTATGAAAGAAGCAGTAAATATGATCGCTTTAAAGGTAAAAGACAGTAGTTGCAGCAAAAGATTATTTCATGAGAAAGTCTTTAAAATCAAGGTTAATTGTCAAATTCTTATCATACATCTACATGTGGATCTGTAATCTTATCTTTGTAAAACCATGAAATCTTAGCTCATAATCGATATTTCTGATGATCACTGACACAGAAAAGCATATGTGGGACTGTGTATTAATATTACTTGGAAAAATACCCAACATTTGATGGAATTCCATGCTTATTTTGCTCATTTCTCAATAATTACGCATTTTCTTCCAGAGCTTTTTGGCACATGTATAATCTTTATTTAGACCTACATGTACAAACACTTGGGTGTTCATTTCATTAGATTCAATAACTTTGTTATTTGGTATCCGATTTTGATATAATTTTCAGCATTTTGCCCTGTGAATTTAACTCTATTTATTTAGATATAAATATTTTCAGCCCAGAGTATCCTTTTAAACATAATATTGGTTTAAAATACACTGGATTTTTTATATATTATTAGCTCATGGGCCTGTTTGGTAAAAATTAACAACTTACAACGAAGATAACTTGCCATTACAGTAAATACCATGGTAATAGGGGTCAACAGCCAATCAAAACCAAGGTTTCCATGGTAATATGGTAGTTACAATAATGTAAAAGTTAGCATAGTTGTACCTCTTCAGGAAACAGAGCTCCAGATTGGCTGTCGGTAATTGTGACCAGGCAAGCTTTGATTTTTTTAATGAATTGAATTTGAATTTTTTAAAATTTGAATTAAAGTCTTTTGAGAATTATAAATAAATCTTAAGGATTCAAATTATTTGAATGGGATTATTCCCAGTCAATCTGGATTTACTATTCCCTGTAAATTGGAGTGTAATTTCATCAGTTTCTCTCAAGTATTGTCAGAATTTGTTGTAGCTCAGTGTGGTTTAATAGTGAATGATTGTTGATCAGTCTTAAAATCTGAATAAATATGAAAACTGTTTGTCACCTGAACTATACATAGAAATGTATGTATAGGACTGCATCAAAATGTTTAGCCAGAATGTTTTAGCATAAAAAATAGCATCTGAAGAGATATATAAATAGTGGACCTTTTCAACTTTAATATTCTTCCTGAACAAAAACATGCAGGCAAAAAGGACCAAATTTGGAAACTAATAGTGATGTTAGAAGGAGTTCCCCTCGAAATCCACTTCATATTCTGCTTCAAATATTGTTCTCAATGTTCATTTAGACCAGGAAAAAGTAAGGATTGGCTACCATAACAAGTAGTTCTTTCTATGGTGTAGAGTACCATACGTTTTGGTCAGTCTGAATGAGAGATTGGTGCTGTGATTGCCATGGTAGCAAGTAAAAGCTCTTGCTTAGTCTGCAGGCACAGACCCTTGTTTTTTTCGCAATTCGCATAGTGCATAATGCAGAGTCTGAAGTAGTGAGACTAGATTCATGATGTACTGTGGCTGGCCCTTATTTAACACAGACAGAGTCTTTGGAGTCTAGTCTTCACTCTAGACCTTTAATTGGTAAAAAACTGTCAAATATGAGTCTGTGCATGCAGACTAGCTCTTGCTTGCATTCTCCAAGTTGAACACAATTTAGTTTAGACCTGCCGAGGAAGGAGAAGATGAATGATGGTATTGTGTGTTGGCTTGAATGCCCCATTGTCACCGCATCAAAGTGAAGGCCATTAAGCAATTTACCAATCAGGAGCGGAGTTCTCCTTTCAAGTTTAGATGACAAGATGGAAATGAATGTAAAATGTAGCGTGATGAATATGATGGAGATGGTGAGATTACTTTGATGAAGAATGGATGAGGAAAATATAAGGAGGAGGAGGATGGGGAGGCCGGAGGAGGGGGAGGAAGGAAGAGGAGGAGGAAGGAGGAGGAGGAAGAGGAGGAGGAGGAGGGGGAGGAGGAGGAGGAGGGGGAGGAGGAGGAGGAGGGGGAGGAGGAGAAGGAGGGGGAGGAGGAGAAGGAGGGGGAGGAGGAGAAGGAGGGGGAGGAGGAGGAGGGGAGAGGAGAAGGAGGAGGAGGGGAGAGGAGGAGAAGGAGGGGGGGGGGGAGGAGGAGGAGGAGGTGGGGGGAGGAGGAGGAGAGGTGGGGGAGGAGGAGGAGGGGAGGGGGAGGAGGAGGAGGGGAGGGGGAGGAGGAGGAGGGGAGGGGGAGGAGGAGGAGGGGTGGGGGAGGAGGAGGAGGGGTGGGGGAGGAGGAGGAGGAAGAAGAAGATGAGGAAGTTTGGGAGGAAATTATGTTATCAATTTTATCAATCAGAATCAGATTTCTCATTTCAAGTTAAGATGACAAGATGGAGATGATTGACTAATGTAAGATGTAGGATGGAGAGTATGATGGAGATGGAGAAGATGTGATGAAGAATGGATGAGGTAAATACAAGGAGGAGGAGTGAGGAAGGGGAAAGCGGGGGAGATGGAGGGGGTGGAGGAGGTGATGAGGAAGAGGGGGAAGAGGAGTCTTTCTTTTTTTGTATATCCTTACCTTAAAGATTATACATTGTACACCCACTGCATTTCATGAAGGAAAATAAGTTCGTTCTTTTCAATTGTAAATTGTCTAATACATGTTCTACGGCTACTACTTACTACATGTTCTACCTACTGGTACTCCTATACTACTACTCTTCTGCTCCTACTACTCTTCTACTCTCATTACTACCACTTCTCCTCCTACAGTACACTGCAAAAAAATGCCGGTGTTAATTTAACACCAACCTGGTATCTATATCGGTCCACACCAGAGAGGTGTTGAAACAACATCGGTTTGGCATTAGGCTGACACCAATTAGTGTTAGGCCAATATCGGCTTGATTCTTATCTGGTGTCGTTTCAACACCTCCTGGTGTGGACCGATATAGATACCAGGCTGGTGTTAAATTAACACCGACGTTTTTGCAGTGTATACCACTCCAATTTTTCCTACTCTTCTGCTTTTATCACGCTTTGTCAAGTCCGTTGTTTTCGCTCATTTTTAAAGCTGTACAGAGAAAGATAACTGGATCTGGATCTGGATCTGGATCTGGATGTAATACAGTGCAGGACCGTTAGGTATAATGCACCGGGTTAGGAGAGGGCGCAAATGAGTTTAGTCGAAACGTAGGTGACTTTCTTCGATCTTGGCTTTAAACACCTCTGGTGATGTACTGCTGACAACTTCGTTAGGGAGTTGATTCCAGGCCAACGTTGTATTCACAAAAAAAGAATTTCTTAACTGCTCTGTGTTACAATGTCTTATTGAGAAACACTTGGAGTTATTTGTTACTTGTTTCTCTACCACATTAGTAGCATCAAAATTTACAAATTTCTTAGCTTTGATATTACGTTAAAGGGGAATCCAGCCTTGGCCATAAAATGTTTTGTTGGGAAGGAGAAAAATAAATTAAACAGAATGATGAAAGTTTGAAAGAAATCGGACAAGCGATAAGAAAGTTATAGCTGCTTTAAAATTGAGATCACTAATACTATGTAGATTTCAAATTGGCAACTGGGTAAGTAAATTATGACAAGGGGCAAGGACAACTTTCCCATAGGCCATGTACTTTATTATCAGGGATTTGTGGTTTTCTCCTAAGTACCCATTCCCGTGGGGCAGTAATCTAAATATAACCCAGGTAGTACATTGTTTTATGTCCTCATGAAAGAAAAATATAATTTGAAATAAAACTTTTGGGAAAAATGACATTTTAGCCATAATATGTATTGGAGTACATGGAAGAGTAGTCCTTGCCTTACATCACTATGACATCCCATATGCGACCAATTTGAAGTCTCCATGGGTAAAGTGATTACCAATATTTACAACATTTAAAAATTCATAACTTTCTTGTTGTTTGTCCAATATTGTTCAAACTTTCACCTACCATCTTGTCTGATTTTTCATTTCCTTATAAAAACAAGTTTTTATTTGGGTTGGATTCCCCTTTAAGGTCTTGCTTTAATAAGAAATTTATCAACAGGAAGGGCAGGAACCAACCCCTCGACCACTTTGAAGTAGGATGTAAGTTTCAGGACTTGGCGTCTTGAGGCAAGAGTAGGCAGGTTGAGATTCTCTCTCATCTTGGTAATCGAACCTGGTTCTCGAGATCTGTATGCTTTATATATAATTATGTAGATAGAGATTGACATTGTTTTTACGTTATAAAGATTTTTCAATCAGCCTTGGTAGTGAATGTCATCGAAACCTTGAACACTGTTAACCTGCCTCCTGTAAAACCCTTGTTTTGTTGAAGAAATATCATGGCATTTGTTTGAATCTTTAACACCCTTGAAGAGATAAAAGGTGAAGAAGGTTTAGACTAAAAGGTGTTTTCTGATCATCGAATGTTCAGAGCGTGAAAATGCCCACATTCGATTCGACATTTTCCTCCCCATTCGAGTGAGAGAACGGGGAGATGAGCATCGAATAAACCCATTGATTATTCCTCCACGAGAGTCGAGCCTCAGAAAGGAAACCGCCCTCGTCTGCCGCAGCAATGACATTTCACGTCATAATGCGTGCCGCAAAGCGCCTTAGCACAAATTACACTCTTTTTTGTTTCTTTGGAGGAGAGAATCCCTGAATTAGTCGCTTGGTTTGACAATGCTTCCCATCTCTTGTTTATTCTCCGCCATCTTCCTCGCTCATCCATTCTTAGGGGTGTGTTCAGGGGAGCATTTCATGGAACGAACAGCCAGTGATTATCACTGACAACTGTTACAAGCTACTGAAATCCTTGCATCTGATTGGCTTAGAGCAAATAAGTCGGTGAAAAATCACTGACCAAACTTTCATGAATTACTCCCCACATTTTATTTTTTTTTTCTTTATTAAATCCAGAAAAAGATGTTTTGGAAATTTTGGTTCAAAGTACCATGTACATGTATTTTGAAGTACTATTGTAGATGCACCGTTTGATGCGAATGAGATAGATGGTTTAACTCTGAAAATGCTGTTACTTTGGAAGTATAAAAAGATGATGCATCACATATAGGTTGTGTTTCTACTCAAGAATATTGTTCAATTTTCCTGCCTGGTCGCCTGGCTTCTCTCAAACGTATAAAACTTGAGTATGAACAGTACTCTATTGAACAGTGTTTCAATACCAGTTATCCCTTAATAATCCATTCAAACATATTTTGAATGTAAATTTCCTTTTTCAAAGTGAGGTATAAACGCACCCTTTTTTAATACTCTCCCAACCATTTACTAGGAGTTCATCCTTACAAAACATTCAAATGTTGCATCATTTTCATAAAACAGATGAATAAAAATTTATATTGAAATAAACGTTTATGACATCTTCAAAGAATACAAATGTAAATTATGCAAACTTTGTACCGATTTTGTTTCACCAGTGCCTTCCAAGACAGTATTGATACTGAGAGAGTTAACCTGCTATAAGAAACAAATAGGCCTACATGTACATGAATAAATAGATAAACAAATAAATCATGGAAAACACATTTATTTCTGATTCAAAATAAAGTATAAACACAGCCTTCGTACTCCCCCAACCATTCTTAGATAAACAGGAAGAGATGCGGCCCAGTCATTTGTAAAGCATCCTCGCTCCATAGCAAACAATCTCGCTTATTCTTCTTTTTGATCTGCTTGCCTCTTCAGTTTTTAGAACAACCCATCTTTCCCCATCCTTCATCCTCATCACGGAACAATGGGCAATGCTCTCTTCCGCTCTCTCTCGCTCTCCTCCGCTCTCTCCTCGCTTCATCCCTCCTCCATCCCTGGCATCCATTCAGCCTCTCGTCTTATTCCACATTGTCGTGACCAATCTTTGTGTTTCCACCTGCCGAGCTTGCGATGCACCAAACAAGATAAATAATTGCCTTAGAAATAAAAAAGTATATGGGGGAAATGTAAAAGGCAACCCAGTTTATATCATCTATATATGGAGTGGAGCTTCTTTTCTGTGCATAACATCCTTTGAAGATTCACTTCTTGGGAAAGCTTTTATAAAAATTCATAAAAAAAGGAGGAGAATCATTCAATGTCCCAGTTTCTGTCCAACCGAAAGGCAAATGCATTCTTTAGTACTCGATCATGGCGCTCCATTGAATATCCAGAGACATGTAGAAAATACGTAATGATATGCCTCAGAATACTCCTTTTGAAATGTTGTTTTGTGGTGTAATCTTTACCATCATTTTCCAAGCAATATTGCCTGTTTCTATGAATTTGTGTTTTTATTTGCGGTAGCTGTCTTCACTATGAAATAGGTGGTGTATTCATTATGTTTTGAATTTGACATGGCGTAGTTTCAAATTCCATGTTTAGGTCATTTTAAGTTTTAACTATCAGAACTAGGCATGGTCAGACAATTTGTAAAATGCAATTTCTGTCTCCCAGGTAGAATTTAAGAGGCTCTTGGTATTGGTTTTGGAAACCTTGGATTGTTTTCTTGCAGAAGTATTCTTTATTTGACTTCAGAGCAACTTATGACGGCCATTACTGGGGGGGGGGGGGGAGGGGTTCAAAAAGAAGAATAAAAGCACTTTTCATCGATTATCATTATGCGTTGAACTATGTGTGTTGCTATGTCAGGGAATGAGCTATCTTTTGTTAGGCATATTTTAAGCCGCCCCCCCAGTACCATAAAAGCAGTATAGAAACCAAATTGGTCTACACATTGTAGATCTAGGCAGAAATAATAGGAGGCTGCATTCTACAAGCTTCGCTTTTTAACGGCTTCCTCCATTTCCAACCTGATAGTATGCTCATCTTGGTTATTATACATAAAAGTTTCCTTGTTTTATTGATAATATCAAGATGTATGTAACAAAACTTATTGTAAAGTATTGTTGGAAATGGAAAATAAATGAAATGAAATGAATAATGGATTAAATCAGCTGAAAAATGGTTTTACGTCAGCAAACATGTAACCAGTACCGGGGAGCTTTTCATCAAGATTTGATGTCTGACAAGTTGTTGGATCCAACAACTTGGATTTTGATTGGCTGAGAAGCACCGTTACTATAGTAACCCTTTCATGAAATGCCCCCCCCTGATGTTATTGTAGAATTTGAGTGTCGGTTGGTTTCATGAATTATTCATAACGAACTAACGATAATTGCTGTAAAGTTGTTGCATTGTTATGAACATCAGGGCCCCGTCTTACAAAGAGTAACTCAATGGAAATCCATCGGTGTCATAATTTTTTCTACAGGAAATTTGTAAAATGTATTTAGTAAGCAAAGGGGAGCACACTGAATTGTCAAGAAAATAATGAATTTACGTCATATCTACAGAACATTTTGAACAAACATGCATTTAAGATGTTGACGTTGCTGGCTTTCCGTAGTTGTAATTGATTGGATCAATCGTTACTCTCTGTAAGACGGGGGCCAGATGTTTTCAGTATGAGCATACCTTGCTTCTAATTTGTATGCATTGATTATTTTAAGTACATGTAAAACTATCCCAACAATTGTATCTTTTCTCGATTAGTTATTTAATAGTAGGGTGCATATTCTATTCTGTGTTTTCTCGACTGATTTTTGCTATTTTTTTTTTTACTGTTTAGGATTACATTACACATTATCACCATGTGGCATACATGTATATTGAAATGTGAGAGTTTGTGATTAGTGCGATATATAGTGTTTCTAAAATGAAAACGAGTTGAAAATAGTATTTCATATTATTCATTTTAATACTTTGCATAATTGTCTCTGTAGAACAAATAACCTACATGTAGAAGAAAAAACCCAACAATGACAATAATGGTTCTCATAATATTTACAGTAATAATAAAGATAGTAATATTCATTATTCTTGTGTAATAGTATAATAGTATGCTTGTATTTTGCATTTGATAAATGCATATGAATGACTGAAAGGGAATAATTGTACTTCTCAAATTTGTATTTCTGGTTGTAAATAAAAAAACATTTACTTATAATATTATGTTCTGCGCAGTCCAATAATCATAAATTTTGTGTAAAGCAAGCAGTGCCAATCATGAAAAGAAACGTGCAACAAATTGTGATGCGATACCAGGGAAAAAAATTCCTTGGAGTGTTTTGTAGTTTATTCATTTTTATCTCATTCTTTATTTTGAAATGATTGATATAATAATTCTTTGACCTATGTTTTAAGGGATAAAATGAAAGCTTTGTGATTCACCCTCAGTGAACATGCCCCTACTCAATATTGTATTCCCCCCTTTGCTTTTGAATGCTCTGATTAATGTGCAAAGCAAATAAAATCTTTTAACACCCCCTGGATTAATGGATCGACCCTCGGTAAGCCCCGTGATTGGTCAGTCTCTAGTTAGAATCACTCAGCATTTGAATTGGGAGGGGAGTGTGAAGCAAGTCAAGTCTCATGACAAGTGTTCCTCTTCGATAGCAGGGCTGCGGATCTCACGTCTGGCTTACAGACTGATCAGCCAAGTCAAACAACACATATTTTAGTTTATTTTTCTCCACAAGATCACGCATTTCCGTGAATTTCCCCCGATTAATGGAAGAATTAGCAATTCATGATTCATGGTATAGAGATTGTTCTTGGTGAACGTGAAGAAAAGTGGGGAAGATTTGACAGGGACTTTCCACGATCCATTCTGGACAATTGAGTAATCAGTCCTGAGAAGGGCCACGCCTCGTGTTTCAATCCGACGTGAAATAATTTTCTATTTTTCACAGGAATTAGAAAGAAAATCTTCTAACCTCGGAGAGGATGAAATTAGACTGGGGTTTCCTGTCTATTTTTACAAGAAAAGCCAATTGATATCCATCTATTTCTCGACATCATTCAACTGGAGATTATCTCTTAGATATTTGTAGTTTGTACTGATTTTCTTAAGATTCCACATACATGTAACGTGTTCAGAATTATTGAAAAAACGTTTTGGACAAATGAGTCGAAAGGACAAGAACATGGGATTCGGGACAAAAGTACCAGATGATCTCGGGGGATAATAATTAATGATGATGATGACGATGATGAGGATGATGACATATTTTCCCAGGGTAGCCACTTTAGTCCCAAAAACTGTTCTGTACTGTAGTATCTCTGATGTACATACTGTACATTGTTAAAATGGGCACTTTAAATAAATTTTCTCAGGTAAAAATCACAAACAAATCCAAATGCAAGCATAATAAATGGTTATTTCTCGGTTATGTGTAATTATCATCATTCTCTTCAAGCTCAAGACCACCCACCACATTTAAATCCCGCTTGTGATGTTAAGTCAGGGCAGTGCCTACGCATGAAAAAGAAGACATTCGTTCACAGGATAAGCTGCGTTGTTATTATTTTATTATGATGAAGTATTAAGAATAAAACCACATAATCCAAGACAAAATTACAATAAAATCAATTTACAGTGCATACAGCGTATAGATAGAGAATGTTCATAAATCAAACCTCCATTTACGAAAATGGGCAGAGAATCCTGTTCATGAATTCAAACTTAAGATTGGATCTGCTCCGAATCTGAGCTGCATCCATTGATGTACATGTATGTATGAGAGGGATGTTGCCATTTATGGATACAAGCATTATGAGATGGTAAAGTGGGGGTTTAGTTGTTAAGACTACAACATGACAGAGGTCCTGTTGTTTAGAAAGGTCCAGACCATTGTTTAGCTTTTGTCTCCTGTCAGGTTCTCAGCATCACACACAAATTGGATGCGAGAGGTCAGATAGGGTCATACCCACTAGTCTCCTGGGACAGCAGTTTCTTTTCATTTCAAACAATGGAAATATTATCCATTTCCAGATGAATGATGAATGGTGTTGGATTGAAAGAGGATTGGATTACGATTTCATGGTTTTGTGATTGATTATGCAAAAATCAGAATTTTGAAGGCATTGTCTAATTTTGGAGGAGGTAGAAAATTGTATTTTGATAGAATGAGAGGAATGTGCGAATGTTTTTCCTCTCTTATAATCAACGATATAACTTCATGAAGTCATTGCGCGCCATCTTTATAGAGGCTGATGCCATTGCCTTGCATGCATTGATGACCTGTGCTGGAGCATCCCTGCCAACCCCGTAACACGCGTATTCCTACAATGTATATCCTCTGGGAGGGCGCTTTGAGATACGTATTTAATAAAGATCTGTTTGTGAAAGTTGTCTTTTATGAATAATACTGATTGCTGTCATCATAAATGCCCTCTATTTTACTGTACTATTTGACATGAAAATTCCAGGAATGCTTGCTAAAATAGCACAAAAACCTTATACAATAACAAATTATGACTCACATTTAACCGCAATAAAACTTTGTGTGAACGCAACCTATAAAATGGAAATGAATAAAAGTCTGTCACTGGAGACTAGCTGTTGAGAGAAAGTTTGCTATTAAATAGGACAAGGGGAGAGAGTTTATTGTTGGAAGAGATGTATATTAAATAATAACAGTAGTAAGCATAACAAGAGGACCTTTGTGTGTGTGGTCTTTGGTGTCATCTTCTTTGAGTTCAAAGACACAGATTTGAGGTGATTACCACTAGGGGCCTATGCATCAAATGTGTCAATTTTGTATTGTTCAAAGGAAATTCCTGTTGTGAAAAAGAACCACAAAATGAATTCCTGTCAAAAACAACATAAATTTTGTGTTGTTACAAGACTATATAAAGTTACATGTATGCTCAGGTGTTGAATATACACATTGGAGTTTGAACTTGACACTAAATACTTGTTTAGATAAAAAACATGTTGGTTTTGAAATAACACTCAACACTTAACACCATGTAAACCAGTGGTGTACAGATAGAGGGGGAGGGTTAGGGTAAAATATATATTTTTAATGTTCTGTCAAATCTATCACAAAATTTGATTTGTGTAATAATACTAATAATAGACAGTTCTTGTCTAGTGCATATCCGTTATGAATAATGTCTCTATGCGCTTCCAAAGGACTTGGATATTATACCCCGGCTGTACGTAGCTCAAGCAGCCTTCCAGCGCTCAGTGCATTTCAAGAAATAAATTCCTGCCAGGTACCCATTCACCTCACCTGGGTTGAGTGCAGTACAATGTGGATAAATTTCTTGCTGTTCCAATGAAAATACGCCATGGCTGGGATTTGTAATAAAAATGCCAAATTTTTTTCTTGCTTGCAACTTGAAAAAAAAAAGCCCAATACTATAATTATCTTACTGTGTCACTGATGTAACTGCCTGGTGTGCGGTGCTCTGTAAACACTAGTGGTGTAGATTAAAAAACACTAGTGGTGTAGATACAACACCACTTATTTGCAATACAAGTGTTATGTAGTATACATATGCCCTACAAGGTTATGGTTTATGAGTAATTCCTCAGTAATCAGCACTCGGCATTTTGTCAGTAGACGGCTTTTTGAATCTGTTGGACAACTTGGACTCTAGTATACTACATGTTCCCATGTGCTCGAATTTGTGTTGGTGATTTCCACCACTATACTATGTTTTTGTTGTTTCACTCAATTTGGCTTTGTGGGAGGGTCCATGCTCTATCCATGGGCCATTCTTTTTCGGTTTTTTCCATTTTCCAGGAAATGGGGGGGGGGGGGTGGAAGGCTGTTTATATTTTATTCATTTCATTTTTCGTAGGGGAGGGGGCAGGGTTGAATGTGTAATAATTTGCATTTTTAATTTACTACGAGCCAGCAGGTCTGAAAAAGAATCGGAATGCTTTTGAATTGACAGTAAATGACCAACGTCCTTTGGATTAATTTTCCTTTCAGACAATGACGAGACTTGGGATTTAGAAATTCATATTTTGACAGCATCAACTAGACACTGTCTATGATTAGTGTGAAAGAGACGATTTGACCACATCATGCGTCCTTCCATTTTAATCCTTAATGAGTAATTTCCCGTTTTTGAAATGATATTAAGGTTATATTTGACACCTTATTGGTAGGCATAATGACCTATTGTCATGGTTGAATGGTCCCTTCAATTATTCACCTTCTTCAAGGATGCTAATTATGTATGCTAACTATCAAAGCTCATAGGAAGTTATTACCAAGCTTTAATAATATACACTTCTCTAAATTCCAAGGATAGAATAAATGCGGGGGGCCGTTTCATAAAGCTGTTCATAAGTTAAGAACGACTTTAAGAACGACTGGTGAACCCTTACGCGCTAAATAATCACCAATGAACATGAATGGTGAATATCATTTACCATAAGAAAGGGTCACCAGTCGTTCAAAAAGTCGCTCTTGATTTACGAACAGCTTTATGAAACGGCCCCCAGATCTGTGAAAAGTGACCTACTGAATATTAGATTTAGAGTTAAACATTGTGGATTTGAATTTACAAAAAAACGAATTTAAATTTAGATGATTTAAATTGAAATCTTCGATTTTTAAATGTCAATCCTTAGGATTAGAAATGAATCAAATGTTATAATAATAATGGCATATTTACCCAGGGTAGCCACTTCAGTTCCGAGAACTTTTCTCCGAGCGGGCCCTGCTATTATTTTTACCCCGGCTTTAGCCTGGGATTTGCCTGGACACTATTTACAGCTGATCTAGATTTATTTTAATAAATCCGTGAAATTTAGAGTGTAGGCCTAAATGTATGATAATATTATGGTCATTTGTACTACTTGTATATCGTCGGCGTTCATCCGAACCGTCATATCAGTCAATTTTGGTCTTTAAAAAAATGATTTTGAGATTTTTGCAGAAATTGAAAGTAAAAGTCCTATTCTATGCGTACTTAAATTTCTAGTGAATTATTATTCTTCTTACCAACTCTCCTGAGATAAAAAAAAAATCACAGAAAATTTTGATCAATTGAACTGAAGAACTAAATCAATATACATTGTATGTTTTGGAAGATTCTGAATTTAATAGCCTGTGTTGCAATGAAATATCGGCAATCAATTGCAAATTTATGTTGCAATTTTACTTAATATTTCAGTTTTAGCAGGAGCAAATCTGCTGTACTCTGGCAAATGTGTCTTTGTCATTTACATAGGCGTCAATGCAATCTAACAGCATATTGCATATTGTCTTCAATATCTTTCCAAAGAACGATCATTTCTTCCCCAAATTTTGCCTGAACGTGCAACATACAAAGGGTGTTTCAGAAATAACAATAACTCAAATTTGACTGATGTGTCACTTGCTTCCTTTTGCCAAAGTTGGGCAGAAATACATGTATGTTTACCATCTTTGGTGCAAGAAGCTCTTCAACAATCAGTTGCAAATCACAACATTTATGATTGATTTTTAGGGACCCCAACTAGATTTGCAATCAAACACCAATTTTTTAAAAATCAATGCCAAGTTTCTTGTAATTCCCCCGTTAGACTGTCTTGAAGATGGTTACAAGAATGGCGCAAAATGAACAAGCGGAATTGTCTGAATAGTTGGCAGAATTGTCCAATTAGACTTCAAGTTTTAAGAGACAGAGTGTATTATTGTGAGTGTGAAATATGGCGGGATCAATAAATATTGCAGCGACAGAGGGTTTTATTGTACGGTATTGTGCGAGGGAGCGGGTAGCTGATATAAACAACCCCAGATGGCCAATGTCAAAAATGCATTCTTCCTTCAAGGGTCTGTTCACACTTGAAAATTTCAGCAACTTAATGTTGGAAACTCCCATGCTCTCTCATTTACATGAGGAAATTTTGGCAGATCTATGTTACAATGACCTTTCTGTGGAGAAGTGTATGGTTCTTGTTGAGACCAGAACCCTCTATGTAATAGTTGGAAGATTGCCAAAACAATAATCATATTCATACAACAAATTGTTTGACATTTCATCAACATTTTATCCGCCCTTTACCGAAAATAATAATAAAGAAGAATGTGATATACTAGTACATTGTAGGTTCATTTACACAGAAAAATTCATTTTAGAGATGCCCCGAAGGTATTTTTTCAGTATTCCATGGTTGTTTTTCCATCTTTGAAAATAGTTTTTATTTCAATAGCATAATGTTTATGATGATGACATGAGGTCAAATGATTTTTATGCCTAACTGTTGAATTTTCTTTTCTGTTAATATCTTTATAGGTGTGTGACAGTGAAGATAGGATCAGATTGTGACTGGCATTCATTGTTTCAAACTGGTTCTTCTGAATAAAGAATCAAAGGTAAATATCCAAATCACATGTAGATTCCCCTGAAATTTAGAATAAGGAAACAGAAGAAAACAAAATTTCTCTGAATTTATGAAAAATGAAATGAAAATCCATATTTTATTGTTCGAAATTATTTGCTTTGCCCAATGGATCGTGGGCCCAGCAGCCGCTGTGCAGCGCCAGATCGACAAGGCTCTATCCCTTTAATCGTTGAACGCCAAACAGGGTAGCAGCAACTCCCATCTTTTAATGTCTTTTGGTCTGACGCAGCCGGGGTTTGAACCCCCGACCTCCTGGTTGTGAGACGGACGCTCTACCAACTGAGCCAACACACCGGTCATGATCATGATATATAAAGTTGATTTTTAATTCAATTTATTTAGCATGGTAGTTCGTGCGGTTACTTTCTGTCCATTCTGGCATGGCCTTTAATATGTGTTTCATATTAGGATCTGGGTGGTTTGAGTTTGGAGGAGGGATATAATACTTGCTATTGCCCTCAGTAGTGTGCTGTATTAGTACTATGCCCTCACTCCAGCAAAAAAAAAGAACTTTTTACAAATCTTGTAATAAACCCAAAACTAGGCACGTCAATTCGAGATACATTCAAGAGCCATCATCCTATTAAAGGAGAATCAAGGTTTTGATTTTAATAGTTTTTTTGTTTTTGTTTTATTTTATTTCTGCGTTCACAATACATTATCAAATTTTTTAAACATTGTTTG
The DNA here is from genome assembly GCF_037042905.1 of Lytechinus pictus. Lineage (NCBI taxonomy): Eukaryota > Metazoa > Echinodermata > Echinoidea > Temnopleuroida > Toxopneustidae > Lytechinus > Lytechinus pictus. The sequence continues at coordinate 4,237,562 of NC_087253.1, forward strand.
CAATATATAAAACAATCCATAATGTTTACAACATAAACATAATAATTAGAAAAAAAATGGTTTGGGTATATACTTCACATTACATAATTAGAAAAAAATGGTTTGGGCATATACTTCACATTAGGATGATTATAAAAAGCAGCATAAACAAATGAACGCAGGAGACCGCCATCGTGAGCGGTTTAGCTTTTAGTTGATGGCGGCCTCATAAAAAGGGTTCGTGACTAGTTGAAACAAATGAAGTTGAAAGTAAGGTTGGATTTCTGCAATTATTCATTCTGATGGGAAAGCTACTTTTTGTGAAGGATAATATAACATAAATAAATATAAAATGAAGACGGTCCCAAAGAGTCACTCACTGGTGTTTGAGATGTCAATAATGTGATCTGGATCAGTTTTACAAACTCTGAATAAGTTTTGGAGCTAGGGGAAGAAATCCAAATTTCAACACCAAGGCCAACACCGGACTTAAAATCACCCATGGTGGCTTAGTGGTAGAGTGCCCGCCTCGCGAACGGGAGTTCATGGGTCCGATCCCTGGCCGAGTCATACCAAAGAAGTTTTTAAATAATGAGACCTTCTGCCTCCTTGCCAGGCGCTAGCTGTATGAGAATGGAGAAGAATAATAGTAACACACATCATGTTATGGAGGGCCTGCTGGTAGAGCAGCTACATAGTATAGCTGAAGTTGCTACCCTGGTAAAGAAGAGCCATTATTTTATGACTTTAATTGTTCTGTTTTTGTGTTTGGTATATTAAAGTCAGAGGCCCGCATTCTGAAGTCGGGTTTAACTTAGACCACGGTCTAACTGTGTGCTAGAATTATGGGAAGCCAAAAGTGTCAAATTTTTTATTAAGTTGTATGTTTCTTATGTTTAATGTGCTCTTTCCTGATTCATCGATGGTGAAAACAATCATCTTTTTATACTTCCTAGACAATTATGAATGATTTGAGAGCCAAATGAGCTGAAATATGATATCTCTTTTGTTTAGTGATTTATGTAACAATTGGCTATCCATACTTAAACCACAACTTTAAACCTGAGTTTAAGTTAAACCCGACTTCAGAATACGGGCCAGAGACTTTAAAAGCAGCTGTTGTTGTAGGATGGCCCGACACCCCATACCCTCTCCAACCCTCAAAACCTTATTAATAAAAGACGAGAAAAGGATGTGATTATTATCATTCTGAAACTCTTTTCACTCCTCCAACGCGATCTCAGAGATCTCCCGATAAATGAAACATTGAGCTTGGTATATATGTCTCAATGGGTATATCGAAACCATGGCGTCACCTCTGCGTTCCGATGGGGGTTTGAAATGGTGTGGCTCGACTACTTTCGCTGTCACCGTCCCCTTGTGTTCTTCATTTTGTCCGACTTCCTTGAGAACCATGATTCTTATTTCCTACAATGCTCGCCTTATCATGTTCACCACACCTCTCGTGGAGCATTGTTTTGCTTTCACTTCGAATCAGAATCACGATCAAAAAGTCAAAAGCTTTTATTTCTATGGAAACACAATCTCCAAATGGGATGGTTGTAATGTTAATCATATCTTCTCGTGGCTTTGCGTCGATCAGCTATTCTTTTAAAATGATAATGTGTGCTTTTTATTCTCTGGTGTCTTTTCTTTTCATGAATTGAATAGTCTTTTGGTCATTATAGAAAAGAAAATTTCTCTATCATGTCGGGCCTGACATGTAGGCCTACTTATGAAATGTTGCGTCATTTCAAAATCCCGTACCAGGGGTGACAAATTTGGTCTCAAAAGTTGTGCGAGACTTGAAAGTGAAAAAAAAGCCATAGATCGACATGGCGCCAGCTTTTCACGTCACAGACTTATCATGGAAAATGCCAAGGGGAGGGCAGTATTTTAGGGTTAAAACTTAAAGCTAAATGACAGAATTTGCAGTAAAATACTGATTTCGTGAGAAAGTCTGTAAAACGAAGGTTAAGTATTACTATATCATCGTGGATCTAGATCTGGTACAGTTACATAAACTGAACTTTGTGAAATCATAATATCTAAGCTAATAAAACGATCACACTGAAGATCGCCAACACAGATAGGCACACGTGGGACAGTGTATTATTATTGCTGGAATAAAGACCCGACGGAAGTGACAGAATCCGTGCTTATTTTGCTTATTTCTCAGCAATTACACAATTTCTTCCAGAATCCTATGGCACATATTTTTTATTCATACAAACAGACTCTTTGGTGATCATTATATTAAATTCTGTAAAAAGTCATTTTGAGATCGTCCCCACAACTGGAATTTATCTTTAACGTAACATTAAAATATAACACAAATATTTGAAAAGGTTATTTTGACATAAAAATGACAAGCACACACAAAGTCACACATGTATTTTGTTTTGATTGGGCAGCGGTCAAAACAAATTTTGATGTAAAATCTGTAAAATTTTTCAGTTAAAATTTTGATGTAAAATCTGTAAATCTTTTCCTTTTAAAGACATTTTTAATATGTACTTCACATCTTACCCATTTTATTGCATAGCAATGAATTGGAATAATGATGTGCAAATTGGGGGTTATTTACCAAGACTAAAGATAGGCTTTGAAAGCAAGTCAATTCGAGACACTATCTGGCATCCAGCACCAGTAAGAAAGAGACAGAGTCGCATTCTTATTTTAAATCCCCCTTTTCCTGTTGAATGTGCATGTTCCCTTCTGGCTTTAAGATAGACAAGTCACATGGGATCCAAGTATGATGTAATGAAACGTCTTTCTGGAAGTGACATCATTCTTTGTTTCACTGGAGTAATATAGTATCTGCCATGTTCACATTTGTGAATGCATGATTGGTATACAATGAATACAAGTAATTGCTGTTTTGATAAAATTATGAAACCATGTTTTGCGTTTAATGGTTCAGAAATAATAAAATAGATTATTCAGTATTTTTATATATTGAAACCCCTAGATCATAGACACACATTTACATTTATGCATTATTTCATTTATATACAAACAAGGAGCTGTTGTTCTCCTTTTGTTGAAAGCTCCTTGATACAAAGGATTTGGGACAAATTGAAATATTGCTACGTGATGTGCTTTCCTGACATAGCAGCAAATGAAAATGATGAAAATTCATATTTTATTGCTCGAAATAGACATGAAATATAATACTCCAAAAATTTGCTTTGCCCAATTGATAGTGGGCCCGGCAGCCGCCGTGCAGCGCCAGATCGACGAGGCTCTATCCATTAAATCGTTGAACGCCAAACAGGGTAGCAGCAACTCCCATCTTTTAACGTCTTTTGGTCTGACGCGGCCGGGGTTTGAACCCCCGACCTCCCGGTTGTGAGATGGACGCTCTACCATCTGAGCCAACACACCGGTAATAACTTCACTAATAGTTCACAAATAACTTTACTAATGCTTGTAGTTGAATTGAAATAGTTTTAATGGATACTTAAAAAGTTCAAGGTCGCAATATGAAAATTATGAATCTTGCCAAAATACTACATTGATTGGAAAACATAGAGTCAGATTTTTTAAAACCAAGCCATGAGTGGGTTAAAACATGAACTGACCGCATTTTGGTCAAAAAAAATCAAATCCCAATGTATTTTAAATCTACTTGTGTCTAAACCAATAGTTGATTGGTTAATTTTTAAACAGCTTAGAGGTTGGTTAAAACATTTCTGAGAGAATTTAATGGAGATTTTATTTCTTTAAAGCCAAACATTTGTTATTACTTGATACCTTCATTAAGTTTTAACCAATCTTGAAATTCTAACCAACTTCTGAGAGATGAATCATGTTGCCAAAATTGTCTGATGTTCTGCGTTTTGTGGATATTCACACATTTTAAAGATTCGATATTAACATTATTCATTAAACTACAATACAATATTCAGATTTTTGGTCATGCTGTTCAAATTTATCATCCCATAACTGCTAAAAAATGACACATGTGAACAGAGTTGAAAACCTGCTGATATATTCTTTTGTTTATCATTAACATTGCTATTAAAACATATTGTTTCTATTTTGAGGTGGGTGGGTGATAATCAAAGGATACTTTTAGAATTTCCTTTCAGAACATAACTTTTGTTTTGATCCCAAACGGTACTTCTCTGACGTCACCTTGACTATCTGTTTTAGAACGAATACTTCAGGTACGAGGTAATTCTTTTTACTCCAAGGAATTGCTTGGTTTCCGAGCAGTCATTTATGAAACCACTATAAAGTGACACTTTTTCATGAACCAAAGCAACACTTGTGGAGCATTGTGGCCCAGTTGATTAGTCTTCTGACTTTGAAACAGAGGGTCGTGGGTTCGGATCCCAGCCATGGCGTAATTTCCTTCAGCAAGAAATTTATCCACACTGTGCTGCACTCAACCCAGGTGAGGTGAATGGGTACCCAGTAGGAAGAAATTCCTTGAATGCTTTGAGCACCTAGGCAGCCCAGCTAAAGCCGGGGTAATAATAAAAGCAGGGCCTGCTGGGAGAACAGTTTTCAGAACTGAAGTGGCTTCCCTGTTTAAATATACTATATTATTATTATATTATTATTATGATTATAACACTTTTCACCAATTCTCTTCCAAAAAAGTTGTTTGGGCCACTAAAATTCAACACCTCAGAAATTCACTTACATCCTTGACATAACTTTTCAATCTGTAAAAAAACTGTTGCATCCTGGGTAAGGTAAACAAAAGGGATACTCCAGGCTGAAGATATTTGAATCTCAATGAATAGAATAGAATTCACAGAGCGAAATGCTGAAAATTTGATCAAAATCGGATAACAAATAACAAAGTTATTGAATTTTAAAGATTTGCATTATATCGGTGAAACAGTTCTAGGCATGTCTTCATGAATATTCATAAGGTGGGCTAATGATGTCATATCCCCACTTGTTCTTTTGTATTTTATTATGTAATATCAGGTTTGTCCTAATTTTTAAATACCAAGAATTAAAACAATTGGATTGACAGCTGATTAAGTGCATTAGTTATTTATTGCTGCAACTTATTTCATCATACTGGAGACACATTATTTCCATATGTATGAAAAATGAAACAAAATGATTTCATGTAATAACATTGAAATTCAATAACTTCGTTATTTGTTATTCGATTTTGTCAGCATTTTGCTCTGTGAATTTTACTCTATTTATTATATAAATATTTTCAGCCCACGTTATCCCTTTAAATGAGCAGTGTTGGTCTTCAACTGGTGCTGTTCAAATTTGCTTGGGCAAGTTGGTTTTAATTTCTTCCGTCTCAAACTCATGAGCTCTCAAGTTGTCAAATCAACAAATTCAAACATTCTATTTGTATGAATTTCTTGTCATATCCTTTTCAAAACATCGAGAAAAAGTACTTTACCTTAATTGGTCTATGTGTCAGGATCTATCTTGATATTTCTCTGTTTGTTTACATCCTACTCCAGTTCCTTTTGATACTTGGATGCGTACAATAATTTCAACGCTTTTACATTGAGTACAAAACAAACTTCCTTCTGAAAATGATAGTGATATTAATTGATACCCAATTGATATCATCATGTTTAATAGATAGCATGATATGACATTTGTACTTGACCCTCATGACTCATGATTTAATTTGACCAGGATATACCAGCCCAGTCAACTTTTTTTTAATAAAATAAATCAAAGCCAAAAATACCTCTATCAAACTCTATTTTCCAGTTCATCTTTTACCTCTTCATGAATTTATGAGTGTGGGATCGGTTTGGACTTTCCATTCGTGCACGACAAATGCTTGTTTTGATGCAAGAATGCCCGCATCAAAACATTTTCACGCACCGCATCGGTGCAGAAACGCCCTTTTATACTCAATGCACTTGTGCGTGCTGCTAAGGGCGTTTTTGCGTGCATGTGATGTGTGAAAGTGTAGTGTTAAGGGCACTCTTGCACCAATATGACAAACTGTAGTGTCGATTAATGTACATAGTTGACCACATCAGTCATATTTATACTCCAGTGTTAATTTTTGTGTGTGTTAGTTTTACACCCATGGCCGCACACCACTATGTTCCGGTCATATTGGGGAGTTTCCCTGACCTGCACCTATAATTTGACTTCATAATAAAAGAAATAAATTCTTAGAAAATCAATGATGCACGTCTGAGAACTTTATCACGTGAACTTGAAATTGGAATATTACTGCTTCAGGTCAAAGTCCAGTAAAACAGTATCACTTCATTAGCTTATGGGGACTCAATTAGTTGCCTTAGAATACCGCCACTGTTTGATGCAAATGAACGCAGAAAAACATCTTCAAATGGAGGATATTTGATGATCTATTAATGACAGGGGTATGAATTGTATCATTATTAGTACTTCAGTGATTTTTATCAAATCTCATTTTTAACATGTGAGCCTATGGAGAAATAATTAGTAGTGTGCGTCCCCATGAATGTTATAACAAACAACACTTTGTTTGTTACCAGGGCGTATCCAGGATTTTCCAAAGGGGGGGGGGGCAAAGTTTTTGGAGGAAAATTTTGACAAGCACCCCTCAAAAAAAGGTTTTCAACCACAAATTAAGGGTATTTTGTACCCGAAAAAATTTAAAAGAGGGGTACACCTCTGTTTTAAAGGTATTTTTACATTACAAATGTTGCTTCTCAAAGGGGGGGGGGGGGGCATGTGCCCCCCCTGGATCTGCGTCTGGTTGTTACTTTAACAAAACACATGGGACAGTCATGTATTATTGCTTGGAAAAAGACCATGACACATTGCTGGAATGCCATGCTTATAATTCATATTGTCAATTTCTCAGCAATTTCAATATATTGTACAAACTCTTGAGTGGCCATGTTGTTGAATTGTTTTTGCAATCATTTTTAGATTTTTACCATAACTTTCATTTATATCTAATATACTTTTCACACTGCACATATTCTCCTTAACCTCGGAAAATTGGTGGGGCTAAGGGGGGGGGTCTTAGCCCCACCAATTTCCCTGGGTTAAGCTTAGCCCACTTCGGTTTCACACTACGTTTAGCAAAGTGGGCTAGCATGGTAAATAGTACAGCTGGCTTATTGCGGTGCTAGCACCACAATTCCGGTGCTAAGAGATGCAGTGTGAAACGAAACCGGGCTAAGGAAAAGTGGGGCAAAGCAATAGCCAATCACAGAAATCGAAATTGCACGTTAATCACGCTCTGTGTGGCAAAATCATCAATATTCATGAGCTGTGCGATTGCCGGGGTTAAGGCGTTATTAACCCCGGCTAATCAAATAGTATGGGGTTAAGAAAGACAGTGTGAAACCCCCCAAAAGATAGCATGGGGTTAAGGAAATGCAGTGTGAAAAGCATATAAGAGAAAAAAACATGATATAGGCCCTGCATAATTTGTGAAGATTGCTTGTCTCTGCAGAATCCAACTTCAATCTTGCCCCCCCCCCCACTCCCGACTCCATGTTAATGAGACAAGATACTTAACCTAAATTAATATTGAAAAGAAAATTACATCGTCTGTCATCCTCTTGAAGTTAACCACAAATAGTGAAGAAGAAATGTAAGCAATAAATAAAAAATTAATCATATTTTCTTATACCATCCACCCATCAGGAATTGTCTACTTAACCTGAAAAAAATTGCACTTGACCATCCTTATTTGGGGTTATTATTTTTTACAATGAAAATGAAAGTGCGATGAATTATGCCTTATACTTCCTGATCTATTGTTCCAATCAACAAGTCTCGTACGTCATTGGTTTGGTTTTAACACGATCCACGGAGCTTTTATATCATAGCTCGCCCACAAGCATTTCCCTTGTTTTGAGTTGATCTCGTTGACACTATTGCAGGTGAAATAAGTAGGCTTACTCATTGATGATATACAGAGTGTTCATTTATCAATGAATGAGATGGCAATTAGGTGAAGTTTAGATCAATGTTGATCAAATGCGTATTGATTGAAATGGTCATGTTTCTCTCTCTCTCTCTCTCTCTCTCTCTCTCTCTCAGGCTTTCTCTGTTCTTTCCTGCTATTGCTCTAGATGGTCATGTTTAGTCTTTCATTCCTCCTCCAGCTCTCCCTGTCTCCCTATCTCTGTCTCTGTGTTTGTCTTTGTCTCTATCTATTTCTGTCTTTCTCCCTCTCTCTTCCTCTCTTTATTTTTCTTTTTCTATGCCTCTCTGTTTACTTTTTATCTATTGCTATACTCCCTACAGTCGTGTATATTCTCTCCATTTTTCTCTCTCTGTCTCTGTTGATCTCCATATCTCTGTGTCTTTCACTTTCTCTGTCTTTCTGTCTCTCTCTATACATGTATATATGTCTCTTGCTCTCCCCCTGGAAATCCTGCTATTGCTCTATACAGTGCGTATCAACAAAAATGGGACAGATTTGAAGTCTATAAAATTTTTGTTTCAAATTATGATGTCTATATTTTGGTGTTAATAGGTGCTCTGAAGTCTTATCTTTCAAATGCCATTAAAAAATTTAGTTTCGTTCTTGATTGAGCGAACATAGAATGTTTTTGTCTGGGTTTAAAAATGATAAATATGATGATCGGGCTTCTTGCTAATAAGCAGACTTCCTCTTAACCTTTTCATTATCTTTGCCATAATTTTCAAATTACGTGGTCAAAATTAATTTTCAAATCATTTATTTGCTTGAATTGTTCTGCTTTTGTATCTTTTTAATATGTTCTCGTTTAGCTTTGAATATTCCTTCTTCAAGCAAAAACATTTTTTTTTCAACCGAAGTATGGGAGAGCGTGTATTTTTTTTTCAAATCCTTTCATTGTGTGCTACAAAGGTTATGGTGCCTTTTGAACAGTGCCATACAGATGGGCGGGGGCTCGGGGATGCCCCCCCCCCCCCAATAAAAGCTATGACCAAGAAAAAAAATTTCGAAAAAGGAAATAAAAGGAAATATAGAAAGTAAAGCATGATATTATGTCAAAATCTATCACAAAATATGATATTGTAATAAAAAAAAATGTGAGCTTTGCTCGCTAACAACTTTTTGATACATTTTACCCGATCTGCCATATCTAGCTCCTTCAAAATTGACTCAATACATCATTGCCATTGAAAGACATGAATCCCTTCCTGTTTGTCCTGTCAAGCATGTAATTAAAGTTGGTCAAGGAATCGATAAACCCTTGAAAAATGGATTCATGTCTTTTAAAGGTACCATAACATAATTTGTTTCACATAATAAGGGACCGTATTTTTATTATTGAGGTCCGTTCGCATGCAGGAGAACGCTGGACAGTTTCAAGAACGGGTTCCGACGATTTGTGGGCGTGGCAATGAACTTGTGGGTGTGGCAATGAACTTATCGGGCGGAACGAAGCGGAATGGTGATCGGCGGAATGCAGGAGAATGGTACCCAGTCACATCCTGGCGTCAGAGATGTGAGAATCGAGGATCTCGGCGCCGGCCGGTATAGAATGCTCGCTCAGCTTAGCTCTCAAGAAAACAGCGGCATGAGTACAAGTGCGCTTGCTTTAATTTAATCTAGAAGTAAATTATCAGTTGATGCTTTACCACCATTATCAATATCCTTTCTTCCCTTATTCCCTTTCTCGTGCATGTGATATGTGTGACACTTGACTGAGGCCCGTATTTTGTTTTGGATTCGAGTACTAGTATGGAGGCGAAGTGTGTTCGAACATCCAACCTCCATGGTTCAAAGTAACTAGTTGTGTCGCGTCGGACGTGATTTTGGTTGGTTGATTGATAGTATTTTTTGCAGAGGGGGGGGGGGGGGGGGTCATTAAATTTTTTCTCCCATTGCCTACATTGTGATATGAAATGATTTTGTTAAAATTATTTTCTGTATTTGATGAATCATTGTATGCCTTTCTTCAATTATTATTTTGACATGAATTCATGAATTCTAGATTTACTGTACTCCAACGGGTATGAATTGAATTAATTACCGTAAGATGAAAATGGGCCATTCCGGTTAAGGAGAGAAAACGGCAAGGTCAAAATCGAGCCCCTCCCCCAAAAATATATATCAACATAAGAAATTTGTAGTGAGTGAATTATTATTCACCAGTCCTGTAGAGATAGCAGTGATAACTTCAAGACGGAAATTTTTTTCATTGTTGAGAATTTTACGATTTAAGTATGAATTTCTCCCCAAAAATGTACTGAAAATTTGGACAAACAGAATATATACTTAAACAAACTGGAATAAAACAAAATTAAAGACAAACGTGATGGAGTTGGATTACCATAAAGAAGTCTGATGTGTATGTTTGTTGATAATTCCAACTAAATTGTTGACATGTTTTACGTTTCAGAAATATTGCCGTTTGAAAAACTAGTATTGAGACGTTACCATGTCCGTCCCCTGATAATAGATTAATTAATCTCTTATTATATCGAGCCTGTAAATCATCTTGTCTTTCTTAACCTTATCATATTATACACTCATGAGGACTCTTTCAATCCCATATGGTATGATCAGATATTCCATGTACGAGAGATATGAAAATGTACTTTCAAAAATCTGATATTTTTGTCCGTCCCCTTCGTAACGTCCCAACTTTCAAGTTTCTATACCACACACACGATACGAGATTCATCTCAAAAGTTCTTGAGCACGTGCGCCGGTCAACCCTGTTCATACACATACAAAATTTTCCATGTGTGTTTTCAGTCACGTAGTCCCAGGGAGAAAAAAAGCATGTCCGTCCCTTCAATATGTTTGCCGTAACGTCTAAACTTTCGTGCTTTGTCTTGGGTGATTGTTATAGTTTTGGTGTTGATTTCTCGTATTTTGTCGCGGTGTGTTGATTGATTAGTGATATTTTTCCGTACTACCCTCATTTCTAAACGTATTTGTAAAGATATCCAATGATTTTCTTTCTTTATTAGAATATAATTTGCATTTACTTGAATATATGTTATCAAATTACGACGACCTAAATATTGATGATTATTACAAATATTAAGGAAAAATCTACGTAATTCTAAAAATGGCCGGGAATGTAGTAATCAAGAGATGTAGTCTTGTTGGGAGTTTCATTCTGAACAAACAAATAAAAAAAATATATATAGGTAAGGAGATAATCCGGACAATTATATAGATATCATGACGACGTTACTCATTTGATGTGGACATGATTTGAGGGTGTCCACCGTCGCGTCTCAAACTAAAAAAGTTTACTTACATGCATAATCGATACTTTTATTTAATTCTGATCTACAATCATATCTAGTTGGCAAGATTATCGAATTCTTATTCTTCATAATGCTGCAAAATAAAGCAAGAAGTTTTCTTACCTTTTTGCCATGCTTCACCTTCGCTAGGACGTTATTCTGAATCACAAAGACATGTCCAATATTTTATCCAATGACGTCCAAATTGTAAAAACGGCACATCGTACATTATCTACTCTTTTATAGATAAAATGTGTATTTCCATAATAAATCTTACGACTGCCCATACCTTCCGAGACACTTAAAAAGGTTTTATAAATTTTACATGTAAACAAAATGATGTAAAAGGCACTAGAACAGACTAGACGTTATGATCTCCATGAGGACACTGTAGAATTAAATGTCCGCAATAACGTCCTCGTAACAATTATGTATTTTACCATATTTAGTTTTATATTTATTTCAAAAACATATCAAAATCTTCTAATCGTTCTCAGAAAAAACGTTTAAATCACAATCAGGCTTTACGTTTATAAAGTGATCACCGTATGTGATGTTTATGGCTGCTCTCTTTACTTCAGACGTTATGATTTTAAACGACAATGTCTTCCGTAACGTCGCACGACTTTTACACCATAATTTGTTGCTGGTGATTCTTTAGATTTAGGTGGTTGTTTTATTCACATGAATTCATGAAATAGTGCTTTCAAGCAACTTTGATTTTCTGTTCTAGAATTAAAAAAAACAATCGAAAGATATAAAAACTACAAATTAGACGTTACGACTTTGACGATGGACATTGCCAAAAATGTGTCGCATATATAATTTTAATAATGCTTGAAATTGTCTTTATTTTCATTTGTTTTACCTCGCAATAAACTAGTATTCAAGAGTTGAAAAAAAATGTTAATTTAGGCATACAGTATCAAGCGATGCACGATGTGACAAGTGTCCTTTTAAGACGTTATTTATTCTTTTTAATATTCCACAATGTCTCATATAAAATTCAGGATTTTTGGAAAGTGGCGGCTAAATTTTTTGACATCGAGGGCTGCGAAACGGGATGAAAGTCGGGGGGGTGGTCGACCATGCAAAAAAAAATCAAAATCAGATGTTTTTTTCTGATGGGATAAAGCCATCCCAGCGCCCCCCCCCCCCCCCCCGTTCTGGGACCCCTGGTATCAGCGGCGGTTTGGATTTAGGTGCCCAAATTATGTCAATGTTGTGTGGCCAATGTTGTAATTCGAATTGTGACAGAATTCCATTTTCTTCTCTTTTGACAATAAAATTATAATCTTGCTTTAATCAAATGTATTTTATTTTATTTTATTTTGGATTCTGAAACAAATGTATTGAATAAACATATTTTAATGGTTCGCTACCTAAAAAGATATTTTATACGGTTTCATTTGTTCCTGAATGTACCATGCGGCGGATCCGGATATGACAAGGGGCTCAAACTGATGACTTCCCAACAAAATTGATATTTTTTAATGTTCTAAAACTATTCAAGTTGGTTTTTGGACGTTTTGTGTAAACATTTTATGGACGTCAACATGTGGTAGGTTTTAGACGTTTTAACACCTTTTTTTAAACGTCAAAATAACCCCCTCCCCCAAAAAAAACATTAAAAAAACTTTCGGAAGTTCGATGAGATGATGATGGTGATGATAATGATGATTGATGGTGATGATGATGATAATGACAATGAAGGTAACAATTTTGCACAATGGAGATCCGATTAATGGTCGTAATGACAAGAATGATGTGAAATCATTTTAACAAGCTTTCTGCCTTTTTATTGCATCCCCGATTTCCTATATCAATTATCTTTCAATTTGTATGAAATATGTGCCAACAAATAATATCACTTTTGTTTAAATTTATTAGATTTTTATTCTCATTGTTATATTCTCGATCTTTGTCTGATGATTATTTTATCACCCAGTACTTTTAATGAATTTGAAATAAATGCTGAATTGATATTGACAACTCATTGTAGCATGAATAATCGGCATTATAGGCCTACGCAATAAAAAAGATGGTTCATTGAGGGCAGAAATTCTGTCAAAGGATGCATTTATAAACGATACAAGACACAAAATTATTTTTTTAAAGACACATCACGCGAGACTTTTTACCTTTTATTATTTTCTTTTACAATTTCATTCAAGGATTTCATCACGAAATTGTTATTTAAAAAAAAGACACATCACGCGAGACTTTTTTCCTTTTATTATTCTCTTTTCCATAATTTCATCACAGCATCAATCAATCAAAACATTCACAACCTAAATGGTAAAAAAATAAAAATAATTCTTATCAGGCGCTTTTCCAAAAGTTGAAAAGTGCTATACATCAGCCATTAAAAACAAATTGATTGCATGGATGTAACCACGTTATTTTGATATTGTTCCTATTTTCAATCAAATTTATTTGTTTATTCTATACATTATATTTCATTAGTTACTTTTAGTTCTTTCGTTAGAATTTATCTATTTCAATTTTATGATTATCAATTCTCCCCCCCCCCCCGTAATGTTACCGTGTCATTAATTTGCGTTGAAACAGTCACATCGTTTGTAAAGCCGAGAAAATTTCCTTTTCTTTTTTTTTTGAAAATTTGTTCCTTCATTAGCACCGTAACGTCTCAACTGGGGACACGCGAATTGTCTTCGCCACAGCGAAGAATTGCTGCACAAAACTCGATGTTTCTGTCTTTTATTTACTGGTATTTCATCAAATATCAGAGATGTTTGTCATTTAAAGGCACTTTCAAGTCATATTTTGGAATTATGCAATTTATTTCGATATCGCTTAGAGTAACGTCCCAACATACCGGCGTATCGAAGATTGCGCTTGCTACTGAGCTTGGCAGCGCAAACTAGTGCTTCGATCACCTCCGAGTTTCTTCTATGATCGACTTTATGCGTAAAAACAACGAAAATTTTCCTTATTTATTCATTTTTATGCATGTCCACTCGGGAAGAGTAACGTCCCAACATTTTTAGAAATCAGGTGATATTGTGAAATAGACATGCCAGCTTATCTTTTCCTTATCTGAACCAGTTTACCGATGTGTTGGCCTATCTAAAACACATGAAAAACCAAGCCTAGCGAGTACTTTATTTTTCGACCCCTTTGTCCAAGTCTTAACCGGAATGGCCCAAATACGAATTGGAATATAGCGAAATTCCATAAAGATTTGACCCAACATACCGGTACTAAGAATATCTGGCTTCCAATGCCTAGAAATGGGCCACATCACGCGTCTTCCAAATGAGTGCCAGTTGGTAAACTGTCATAAAGTCATTTTCATAAGGTGTTAATTATTTTGAAGTCCACCTATATGTTTTAAGCAACCTCATAATAGAATAGCCTTTAATTAAAAAAAAACCCAAAACAAACAAACAAACCGTTCGGCAGGAGGCAAGGTCATGCAGGGCGACCTGACGGAGGGAGAGAGATTAGAAGAGGGAGACGGGTGGAATCGACTAGAAGTGGTGTGATTTATTGATTAAAAAGTGAACTTTTCTGATTTATTATATTTTGTGTGTGTGTGTTGGGGGGGGGGGGGGGGTGACTGAGGTTGACCAACGAGTATTAGACCCTTGTACTATTTTCGTTAAAACGTAGTCCAACACAACTGCAGGCAAAAAAAGGCTATCTACGTATAACTCGACAATGAAAAAAACACCAAAGAATAAGTAATTTCACAGAAGGTTTAATGGCAATTTGACAGATTTATTAATTTCCTGATAGCATACATTATCCCATCAAATGACAATGTGTTTATTTTTTTCAACTGTTGAACATGTCGCTCACAACCCATGAACGAGGCATGAAGACGGCATATCATATATCAAGCCATTTTCCAGTATAATCTGCTCATCCCCACTCTCTTTCTCTCTCCCATCCCTCCATGGTTTGGAGATCGAGAGGCTCTTGTAATCACCTTTGCATTACTAACTTACGCTCCAGTGGGACTTAGAATTTGCACAAAAGACTACTCTGGGATATCGGAGGTTGACTAGAATTTTGTCAACCTGGGGGGGGGGGGCTGGGGTTCATAGGCTTATTTTGTCTTACATGTAGAAATCAATTTACATCGCCAGAATGTAATCCAACGAGAATAGGGGAACGGAGCTTTAAGAAAAGATTCCTTCGTGATATTAAACAAAATTATTTATTCCTTGATAGCAAATTTAACGTTTCTAGTAGTTCCAGCATAACCATGGAGTAAAAGTAGTTTTATGAAGACATCTCGAGTGGGAATTTCCACCCCGGCCCCCTCTCTCTCCCTCTCTTTAATACATCTTCAGCTCGCCCCTTGGAGTACGGCTGGGGGTGTGTATTGACGCAAAAACTCTTCCACACTCCGTCATGAAAAAGAGAATCAATGATACAGGTTTGTGTCGAATGAACAAAACAAAAATAAACATTATTCGGCCGATCGGTCAGACCATAGATAAGCATAGCAACATACATTTAACAATACTAAATCATATTCAAGAAATGCATGCAAATGAAAAAAAAAATTGACAAAGCGTCACTCAATTATTATGACAGCAGCAGCCGGGGGGGGGGGGGTACCCATTCTGCTGTGTCCGAAATTCGTCGAAAAGTCAGTTATAGAATTGATCATATTCTGTCAAATGAATCTAAAACTTCGAGATAATATATTCAAAACGCGACAAAACCCGAGTGATCACAATGAGAGGTGAAGAGGTGGGGGGGGGGGGTACGTGAGATCGAGTATCAACGAGAAATTAACCCCTGCGAGTGTGCTCCACATGCATTACTAATAGTATGCATTACACGTATCGTGTGTGTGTGCATACAGCATGCAAAGCTGTGTATACGCGCTCTATCTATAAATAGAAAATATGAATACTAATTAGGTGAAATCGTATGCGCGTACACCGTATACGTGCATGCTAGATTGCATACAGAAATGCATACACGTAGATATTCTATGGAGCTAGGGCCCCGGCCAGGGGTTTGATTTTAGTGCCCATGTATATATGGGCATGGCCTGCATGTATTCGCCCTAAATTTAATCATCTATTATATTTTGTGTTACCCTCATACACTACATTTCCTAGTTTTGCAATAACCAAGACGTGCCATTTCACTAAATAAGACCTTTGTATATTTTCCCTTTATTCATTCATTGAATTAATTAGCTTAATGCAAGTTTTATTACCCCTACAAACTGACACTAAATAATGTTCATGTAACATGATCATTAATTTATGCATTCTGCTCTTGCTTCGCTCTCGCATTATTTATTTGAGGCTATATTTTTTGGGAGGGCAGTTAAAATCTCAAATTTTCATAAGACATAACAAAAAGCCTTATATGCTTCCCACTTGATCATTAATTTACTTTCTTAGACTTTCTTTAATTAATGCACTGTATGCACAAACGTATTCATGTTTACCGTTTTTCAATGCATGTGAATAAAAATGATTTAGAATTTATATTTCATTAATCAGGAATGTTGCACGAACAGTCCATCTACATTTCAACCTTCATTCATCGTCACTCCTGTATAATTGGAAAATATGTCAAATGGTTCAGTTGTCATTTTAAAAGATGTAAAACTAAAATTAAGGACAACCCAGGGCCTTAGGCCCTATCTTTATTTGCATACTTGTTCTTATTGATTTAATTCATTTTCGATTCTTGTGAGATCTCATTTCATACCATTATCATTGTTGCCATTATTACACGATGGATCATTGGTCTTAACTAAGGCCCGTCGATGGATCATGAACTAAAGGCCCGACGAAGGATCATTGGTCTTTTATAAGGCCTGACGAAGGATCAGATTGCCATTGATAAAGTAAGTACATGTACCAAAGGGTGGGGGGATGGGGGTGACATTTGTGTAATAAGAATTCACGTACGTTTTAGGGGGCAAGATGGCATATAAAGGGCAAGATCTGGAAGCTTGGAGCGCGCGATCATGAACATCATCAAAATGGAGATTCACGATCGACAGTAAATTATAATTGGGGGGGGGGGGGGGGGGTATGATAGCGCAGGCCTTTCCCCGGCCCCTATAAGATCGGAGGGTCGTTAGTCGTAAAAGTAGAGGGTCGTATCGTTCGTTTAAGGACAAGCCTACCCCAACTAAAAAATATTTGAAAAAAGAAAAAAATCTAAAAGCATAACATTGAAAATGACATCAAAATCGGATATAAAATAGTTATGAAATTTCAAAGTTTCGCTTAATTTCACATAACACTTGTATGCACATCCTGGTCGGTATGCAAACGACGAGACTGATGACGTCATCCACTCACTATTTCTTTGTATTTTATTATACGAAATATGAAATATTCTAAATTTCTCCTCATTGTCAAGTGAAACAGTGATCAATTCCTCCCATGTGGAATTACAATATGGTTCGGTCAAGTCGGTCAAATCTGTAAAAAAATAAATAATTATTGTATAATTATTCAAACCATTTAGTGAGTGATGGACATCATGGACTGACCCATTTGCATGTCACCGAGTTGTGCACATCACCGTTTTGTGAAAAATAAGCGAAATTTTAAAATACCACAACTTTCTTATTTTACATCCAATTTTGATGAAATTTTCAGTGTTAGGCTAGTTTGATTTTTCTCTATTTATTAAAATCAACATTTTGCTGGGGTGGACTTCACCTTCAATTATAAGGAAAGGAGTGTCGCTAAACAAATAGTAGAGGGTCGCCGGTCATAAGAGTGTCGCTATAAAGTACGAGAAGACTGTTACATAGTCATCATCATGTTAAAGGGGGTCGCTATTCATAATCAAAGAAGAGGATCGCTAGCATACAGTTATAACATGGAAAAGCTTAGCTAGGTTTAATATTCATAAGGGTCGCCAGTAGTAAAACATAGACACGATAGACTCGTAATATATAGTCATAACAGAAGAGGGTCGCAAGTCATTAAAGCAGAAGGGGATCGCAGGTCATTAATAGTATTAGTAATGCCAGAGGTCACCAGTCACAATATTTATGGGGGTGACTTAAACTATATTTTCCCCAATAAGACATCTCAAAAGGTCTAAGTTAATTACAAATGCAAGGTCAAAGCGCGAGCTCTTTTTGGATACTTCATTTATTCAGACCTGAAAATTTGAAACAACGCAATTGGCCGTAAATTCTTATTCATAGACTTAAAGACATTATGAAGAGAATAACTTGGCCATTGATATGAGCATGAAGAATAATTAGGGATGCACCATTAGATATCCAGGGGGGCTGGAAGTTAAAAAACAAAACTTGTTAAATGAGCAAAAAAAATCTTGACTCGCCATCAGAGTAAAAAAAAAATTGGTCCACTGATAAATCATATGAAAGGGGCAAAAACTGCTCGTGCTTCGCGCTCGCATTATTCATTTATTTGAGCCTAGTATTTCGGGGGGAGGGGGTTACTCAGTGTGTTCCTTATGTAAAGGCGCTTAAAATCTCAAATTTTCATATCACATAAAAATCGTCTTATAGGCTTCCCATCACTTGCATCAAGATATCAATCCTTTTCATTACAAAAAGTACATAGAATGTCCTGTTTGGGGGTCTAAACCTTAAAAAATAGCACACACTTTCCGCTCATATTAGATCATGGTTACAAAACTAAGTGTTTAGAATGTCCGGTCATGAAATCGAGTTTTCAAAGGAGGTAAAGAAAAGGTAAATTGCCGATTCGTCCATTGCCAACACATCTTCTCACGTCCATCAACATTACGTCTAACAATCATTATAGGTCAATGACCATAATGTGCTATCAACATTTAGTCTAATCACCAGTTAGTCTATGACCATTTCGTCTAACCAGTTGGATTAATACTCGTTGATTTCCATTCGTTTTGCCGAATAAACATTTTAGACCAATTGTATAAAGAAATGACTTTTGGACTAACTGGTTATTAGACGAAATGGCAATTATACCATGCGTATATTTTGACAACTGATGGTAGACAAACTTCTATTATACGAGTTGGTAATTTGACGAACTAGTATTTGACTTAATGAAATTTTTTTTTGACTAAAGCTACTTAGCGCCCCTCTTAGTATAATGAGCAGTGACCCTCTTCATTGATTATTATTAAAGGTCAAGTCCACCCCAGAAAATGTTGATTTGAATAAATAGAGAAAAATCGAACGAGCACAACGCTGAAATTTCATCAAAATCAGATGTTAAATAAGAAAGTAATGACATATTAAGGTTTCGCTTATTTTCACAAAATATAGTGATGATATGCACAATTAAGTGACATGCAAATGAGACAGACGATGATGTCCATCACTGTTTTTTTATTGTTTGAATTATACAATATTTATTTTTTAAACAGATTTGGCAATAAGGACCAACCATATAGTATTAATCAATGCTAACTCCACATGTTCAGAGAGGAATTGATTGCTGTTTCAGTTGACAATGAGGAAAATAGTTCATATAATGAAATACAAAATAGTGAGTGGATGACGTCATCAGTCTTCTCATTTGCATATCGACCAGGATATTTTTTTCGTAAAATTAAGTGTAACTATAAAATGCCACAACTTTTTTTTTACATCCGATTTCGAGGAAATTTTCAGTGCTATGCTTGTTTGAATTTTCTCTTTTTATTCAAACCAACTTTTGTTGTGGTGGACTTCTCCTTTGAATAAAGATCATTATTAATTTCGTCTCCCGAAAAATTCCCTTTAAAAATGTCAAGCTCATCAGAGAGAGAAGGGAGGGGCAACGTCTTCCGTCCCAAGTGATCGCAGTTTCGCACTCGAATGGGGGCCCGGGAATGGGTGTATATTTTTTTCCTTCAAATTTACGGGGTGTGCCTCCCCCCCTCCCCCTCCTTTGATCCGTGCCTGCAATGGAATTTGTCATCTAGGGCAAAAAGATGTTGAAATAATAAAAAGTGTTCCTGTCAGCTGATGATTCCGAACAGGAAAATGACAAGCCTTCATGTTGTTTCATGTTGTTTCTTACCTTAGAATGTCCAGTGGAATCTGTTCCTTCCCCGTCGTCGAACCAGGGACGTCTGTTAGTCCCTGGTCTCATGTCCCCGGTTACATGTAAATTAATGATCCATCGTAGGGCCTGAGTTCAAGCCAAGTAGAGTTCTGTTAAATTACCTTAAAAGTATACTTGGCGGATGTCACTACCATTAATTGGATAGTGGACAACATCCGCGAGAAAAAAAAAATCATGAACAAGGCTTATAGCTGTTTATCGTTGTTAGGCGGGTGCACGAATTCAGCCAAAACACAAAGAACGAGAAAACAGCCCCGGGCTGAAAATATTTAGATCTAGATGAATAGAATAAAATTCAGGGCCAAATGCTGAAAAGTTCATTAGAATCGGATAAGTTATTGAACTTCAACGATTTGCATCCCCCGGGTACTCTGGTGAAACAATTCTTGGCATGTCTTCATGAATATTCATTCGGTGGGCTGATTATGTCACATACTTTCCTTTTTCTTATGTCATTACATGAAATCATAATTGTTTCATTTTTCATTATGTAAATGATGTGTCTCAATTATTATGAAATACGTTGCAGTAAGAAATACATAATGCACGTAATCAGTTATCAGTCCAATTGTTTAAGTCCTTGGTAGGAAACTTTTGAATTTATAGTACACCTAATTTTCATATAATAAAATACAAAAGAGCAAGACAGTGGGGATATGGCATCATCAGCCCAAGGCTAATGAATATTCATGAAGACGAGCCTAGAGCTGTTTCACCAGAATAATGCAAATCTTTAATTGTTATCTGATTTTGATCAAATTTTCAGCATTTAGCTATTTGAATTTTATTCTTTTTAGTGAAATATGTCCAGCCTGGAGCATCCCTTCAATCACGAAGGCCTAAATTGTAAATAGAGGACGTCATTTGCAAAATTGATGGAAGCGTGGCATTTAGTTTATTCTATCTTATACCTCGGTCACATTTGCTCCACGGCGGCCGTCGAGAACGGCATTTTTATTCATACCACATATGTAGCTATTCCAAAAAAATGTGACCGAGATATTAATCGTAATAATGGCAAAAAATGTGAGGTACTAGTGATAGGCCTGGGAGTAAACATCGATTGATCGAATGGTTCGAATGGCTTGCCGCCAATCGCTAATCGATTAGCAAAATTTACACGAATCGAATGTAATCGAATTTAATCCCACCTGGCCTTCCATGCCCTCGATACACAATGTATGTTGTATGCATAGGTGTATAATAACTCTATGGTTGCATGTCTATGTGCTTAAAACAGAAAGTACACACACACAAGGAGCTGACTTGAGCCAATATGTGATTGGACATTCAATGGCCAATGAAACTTCTGGGATCGAGGTCGTGACTCCAGAAAAAATTGACCCCTCCCCATCTCTGTGTATGGGTGAGCATGGTGTGAGTGAGAGAGAGAAAGGATAGCGGTGGGAATTCTTTCACGTTTCAAAACAATGCAATCTCTTTTAGCCTCTCCCTCACACAATCAAAATAACATTCCAACACGCGCCATCACCTAATTTTAGATGTCGACTAGTTTCCCAAAACAGACCCAGTTATAGGTTTAAATGATCAGAAATTGTAATTCTGAGAGGTATTTCAATTGAAAAATATTTTGCAAAATATTTTGAACATCATGGGCAGAGTACCACATGTGAGGGTTGGGGCGAGGTATGGGCAATGAATGAAATTTTACAATAAGTAAAAAGCACCACATGCGTGTCTGTCTCAAAGAATACTTCATGAATGAGTTGTTTACAGAGATGTAAATTGGACCCAAGACTATAGGCTGATTCATTCATATGCAGGGGTGTTGCACTTGGAGGGATGCATAATACAAGGATTGATTTGGGATAGATTTTCATTGGAACAATAAAGTGAAAGTTTTAATCTAATTCCATATAGTTTCTTTTGAAATAGAAATCAAAGAGAAGGGGGAATACTTGGCTTACTTTAATTTATAAGGAATAGATGTACTCTACCCTACATCAGATGTTCAATAATTGAAAAACCCTATTCGGGAGGTCTTCACAAGTAGGTCAACTAACTATTGGCTTAGAAAACGTGATTTCCGACGAACAATCGAATGGTTCGATTGTTTTTTCAGGAACTATAAATCGAATAGTAAAATTGACATTCGTCCCAGGCCGAAACTTGTGGCTCGTCAGAGTGCCCCCCTGCCCCCCCCCCCCACCCCCCGTAGGTACGCTAGTGATTACGATACGTAGACTGCAAAAGAGTAATATTCAAAATTCAAAGATAAAATCCCAAATTCCAACGAGGATATACCGGTATTTTAGAGTCGGAAATTAATAGAGGAGTGATTGCATCTTGGCCTGAGCTAACAAAGTCAGGGAATGGTAGGCAAGTTTCTTACAATTGCTTTATTATTGGTATTCGAGCCAAGCGATTGTCATCGCCTTTGAATTGATATGGATTGGGGAGCGACTACATAACAGTGCAGTACTACGAACTAGCTAGCGTCGAATCCATCGGTACTGCAGCGCTAGCTAGTGCAGCAGGCCTGGCCTCCCGCTGATATCTGCTCAGTGCAGTGCATGCAGAGCAGATCGGCGGCCGGAACGAAGCGGAAAAAATTAGTGCAGTAGCGTACTACGAGCTAGCTATCTAGCGTGGAATCCATCGCTACTGCGGCGCTAGTGCAGCAGGGCTGGCCTCCCGCTGATACCTGCTCAGTGCATGCTGTGCGTGCAGATCGCCGGAACGAAGCGGACAAAATTAGTTCTCCATCGTTCCGCCGATTTTTGGCTCCTCCCACTTTTCGACTCTGCCAAGGAGGTGGGGCTAAAATCGTCCACCGTTCCGACGCAGGATCCTGCAGGCGGATGGAGGAGAACGCCATCGATAATAAAAATACGGTCCCTAAAAGGATTTGAATAATTACAAGTTTTCCAAATTAATAATACAAATCTTGCTTGGGTTGACAAAAGTCTTCTTTTCTTACTTATGAAGGAAATTCAAAGGTAAAAGAAGTTTAAATAAAAACAAAATAATTCAAGTAAATAGATAAATATTTGAATAGAATTTGACAGCATAATTCGAAAATTATGGCACAGATAATGAAAAGGTTAAGAGGAAGTCTGCTGATTAGAAAGAAGTCTGATCATCATATTACTCGTATTCTGCCATTCTGGCGCAAGCGTCTTTTTGGACCCCTGACAAAAATGTCCCGTGTTCGCTCAAGCATGAACAAAATTTATTTTTTTAAATTGCATTTCAAAGACAAGATTTTAGAACATCTATTAACATCAAAATATATTAGATATCATGATTTGAAACAAATTTTTTTATAGACTTTTCAAAACTTCCCATTTTTTTATAAGCACTGTATATCCCTATGGTCTTGTTAAGTCTTTCCTCTATCTCCTCCATCTGCCTCTCTCCATCTGTCTTCTCTCTTTCTGTCTGTGTCTCTCCCTTTCTCTGTCTTTCTGTCTCTCTATGTCTCTCGTTCTCTCCCCTTCCTGTTGTTGCTCTGTATATCCCTATGGTCTTGTTAAGTCTTTCCTCTACCCCTGTCTCTCCATGTATGTCTCTGTCTGTCTCTCTGTCTTTCTCTCTGTTATTTCCTGTCATTCTACTTAAATCACTCTGTCTCTCTCTCTACCTCGCTCTGCTCTTTCCTGATGATTATTATTCTAAAGTCCTATAAATATGGTCCTGTTTCATCTTTCCTCTACTCTCTTTCCATCTCTCTCTCTCTCTCTAGTTGTTCTTAGTCTGCTGTGCAAACCCTTAACTCGAGTTAAGGGTCTGAATGTGCAGCCGACTCATGCCTTGTGTACTGAAGGCCCTCTCGCTCAAGTATTGTATTTGCTAGTCTTTGCGTGGAGACACACTTGCTGAAGTTTCAATCAGGGTCTGTGCCGGCAGACTAAGTTGTTCTCTGTTCTTTCCTCCTATTGCTCTATAGTATTAGTCTGCAGGCACAGACTCAATGTAACACTTCAACCAATAACAGGTCTATAGAGTGAAGACTAGACTCCAAAGACTGTGTCAAATAAGATATAGCCAGCCACAGTACATAGTGCATCTAGTCTCACTAATTCAGACTCTGCATTATGCACTATGCATAATGCGAAAACCAAGGGTCTGTGCCTGCAGACTACTATATTATTTTCGTGGTCCTGATTAGTCTTTTCTCCCACTCTCTCCATCTCTCTCTGTGTCTCAATTCATCTTGCTCTGTCTCATTCATTCTGTATTTCTGTCTGTCTGTCTGTCTCTCTCTCTTGTTCTCTGTTCTTTCCTGCTATTTATCTATATTATCCCTATGCTCCTGATTAGTCTTTTCTCCCATCTCTCTCCATCTCTCTCTTTCTCTCTCTGTCTCTGTCATTCTGTATCTCTGTCTTTCTGTCTCTCTCTTGTTCTCTGTTCTTTCCTGCTATTTCTCTGTATATCCCTACGGTCCTGTTAATAGTCTTTCCTCTACCCCCCTAACAAGCCTAGGTATCCGTTTGATATCTCAATTGCTAATCACACTTGGCAGACCAACTATGCTGCTATACCCTTCCTGTGCGCCTTCATAGGGGCTCTTACACCATCCCCATAATGGGAATTTAAGAATCGAATTCACATTGAATGTATTGTAGTGTACAGCAAAAGGTAGGGTTAGGAAATCATCTCACACACCACATATAAATATCTAATAATAATTGCAAGAATTGATAATTAACACACTGTAAAAACTGTGGTGTTAAAACTGACACCAGTGGGTATTACTAGAGGACCACACCCTCTGGTGTTAAATCTACACCCTAGAGATTGAATATAACACCAAAGAGTGTACATGTAACAACCAAAGGTGTTGCAATAATACCTATAGGTGCTAAACTAACACTGTCAATTTAACACTGGTGTAAAATAACTGGTGTGGTCCTCTATGTACACCGGTTAACACCGCATTTTTTGCTGTGCAGGAACCAATACAAAATGAATAATATAACACTGCACCTCTGCCGTAGCACAATGAGCCAAAATTTTTCACTAGGCACATGGCAAAATCTTTAAACAGCTGTGAGCGAGAGAAGCTGCCGAGTGATTTTTTTGGGTCTTTTTAATTTGAAAATATGATTTTGTGATAGATATTCACCTAGACACCTCCCCCTTTTAATTTTCTCTTTCTATTTTCTTTTCTTGGTTGTTAAATTTTTTTTGGGTGGTCAATTCCCTCTCATTTAATGAGGATCTTTTTAGTTATATTATATACTAATTATCTAGTATTTTCGTATGGGAAATATTGTGAAAGTCACTTAAATTCCCCAATAACAGATTACCAAAATAAAGATTATTTTCCAATTGCAGGTATATACATGTACATGATCAGAAAAAACAAGTATTTCTTTGCTGACCAGGCATGTGTGAAATTACCTCGTGTCGGAATATAGCCATCAAAATAAATGCTGTGGTATTTTTTGACATAATTATTAGTACCAGAATTAATCCTTGAATGAGACCACAACGTTGCGCACCGTTGTAAAACAATTTAAAAGCGACAGTGGTTTTGCACCCCAAAATGTCAAAAAACACCAGTTTTCAGGAAAACGGGGATTATCACCAATTTATGGGCGTTCGTTGACGTCAGGTGATCAATTAAGAAATTATTTTTATGGCGGGTTTTGGTGAGGTTTTGTCTGAAACAATAACTTTTGGTGGTCATCTTACCTTTCACGTTGAATTAGAAGAATGCCACTTCAACTTCACACTAAACTATTTTCGTCAAACAATGTTAATTCATCAATAAACTTTGATTTTCCCCTTCGCATATTCTTCTAGTTCTAAATCTGTAACAGTGGCTACTGTTATTTCCATTGTTCAGAAATTTAGCTTTTTTAGAATTGACTGAAAATTGTTATTAAGAAATGTCATTAAAAGAAGTGACTTTTGTTTTTTATTGTGGAAGAAACTTTCTTCAATATTTTGTCTTGCTTTATGTCAAGGATTTTGTAATTATGAAATATTTTCTCCCCCAGATTTTTACATTTTAATCTTGCATATCATAAATCATATTGTTTCTTTTTATCTTGCATATTAGAATTCATTTTGTTTCTTTTCTTCATATCAACTTCAACAGTATGAAGATATTTTCACACTGTGGACACCTCGGCAGTGTTACTGTTCACAATCACGGTCGACTATGTGAAAATGTGATTCTCACTGTTGAAATGCTCAAATTGAACAGTGGGAAGGTGATATCACATTCTGTGCCACACTGTGAATACACTGTGGCACACGCTATCGGATACTGTGCTTTTTCCATTTGGAATATGGCAATATTTGGCATATTAATAACTGTATTGGACTGTTGAAAGATACACTTCAGACTGAACTTTTTAAACCTGATGGAGAGAGTGAATAAAGCTATAACAAAGTTTGTGAGACCACACCCCGTTCTTGAAAGCCATTGACATTGCCTGTGTTTCCCCGGAAACCATATTCATTCACCACCTTTCAAATTCAATCACACTTTTGTTTGCCAGTGCCTACATCAGATTGAATGAGTGGGACCAATTAGAGCGGGCACTGCTGCGCTCAGAGATAAAGGAGGTATGGAGTGGAAGGGTATTGCGATAAGACTCGATCCCCCCATCAGGAAGTTATTAATAATACCCAACACTGCTCGAAATAGACGCTCCTCGCTCGCGCTCCCCGTCCCCACGCGCCCACCGATGACGTCCAACCCAACGTTTCAATTTGGGGGCGCGAATTTGAACAATTATGATTGTGATTGTACGTGTTGTCTCACGGTCGAGTCGGCCTAGTCTTATCTCCCATACCCTCTTTCGCTCAAAATAGTATCAGAAATGTCACGTCTATGTCATGTTTGTGACACGACCGGGGAGTTGAGTGGAGGAAATGGCATTCAAATCCGAGCAGTCGGGGTGTTTTAATTTGTTTGAAAAACATTGAAAGTGAGATTTTGAGCAGAGATATGATATCTGGAGAATTAGAAGATAATGGAGAAAAGTGCTCATTCATTCCGAGTTTAAATATTTCTTCCTTGAGCCTAACGAGGCTTGATAGCAGAATATATCTGTGCCCTGATTCATTTTGGGTTAATTTGATATTTCTCTTTTATCTCTCATTTTTAACAGCTTTGCATTCAACCTCCCCGCTTCATTGACCCCCAAAACCCTACATCTCATTAAGCATATGGGACTGAGGAGAGAAATCTTGTGTATTCTTCATTGCACACAATCCCTCCCATTGTTACACATGGTATCCCGGAAGGTGAAATTGCGATAGAGAATTTGAAAAAAAGCAATGTCAGGAAAGCACTGGGCTATACGAAATTGAAAGGATAGAAAAAAAAGTGTGAAAAAGTAATCAAGAAACGAGAACATTTCATGAAAGCTTAACAGGATATCATCAAGGGTTTGTCATTGTTCCAACTTTTGTCGGAGCATGCCTCGTTGGTTTTCTTTATTACGAATAATGACGATTCTCTCTGATGAGGTACTGTGCTCATGGCGCGTAGCAATAATTGTGGCGCCATGTGCGGTCAGCTCTGTGAGCGAAAGGTCTTACTTTGGATGTTTTCTGCCCTACATTATCTACCATTATCTGTCTATTTCTGTCTGCCATTCTTTTCCTTCTCTTTTACATTCTTTCTTTTCTTTCTATCTTTCTTTCTTTCTTTCTATCTTTGTTTCTATCTTTCTTTCTATCTTTCTTTCTTTCTTTCTTTCTTTCTTTCTTTCTTTCTTTCTTTCTTTCTTTCTTTCTTTCTTTCTTTCTTTCTTTCTTTCTTTCTTTCTTTCTTTCTTTCTTTCTTTCTTTCTTTCTTTCTTTCTTTCTTTCTTTCTTTCTTTCTTTCTTTCTTTCTTTTGTTCTTTCGTTCTTTCGTTCTTTCGTTCTTTCGTTCTTTCGTTCTTTCGTTCTTTCGTTCTTTCGTTCTTTCTTTCTTTCTTTCTTTCTTTCTTTCTTTCTTACTTACTTTAGTTTTCTATTTCTCTCTGCCTGTCTGTCTCTCTTTTCCCTTTTCTTCTTTCTTTCTTAAAATTTCTATCCTCCTCAGTCTTTGTTTTTTAAGGGGGGGGGGGGTGTGAATAAAGTATGTGTGAATAACCCCAGTTTGTTGTTTAAAACAATCATGAACATATAATTTTGTATAATATACTCTTTTTTAAATCGTCCAATCAAAGAATAATAAAAAACTTTAGTTTGCTGTTTCCTTCTAGATTGAGTAAAGGTCGGTGCACTATGCAACCTATATCTTGTTCATATTTTATTTGTTAATACAGGAAAAAACTGGGAGGGGTTGAACAAGCCGCTGATGATTAATATGTTGTCCTCCCCAGGGTACGGTCCCCCTGCCTGCATGCCACAAATAGTAGGCAGGACGACATTTATCAGGGGACTGCAAAAACCTTATCAGAAAATTTCATCAGACTATGTGGTAGACTTTTTTTTGCGAAAAAAGTTGAGTGATGTACGGCTTTGTTCTGTAACGAGTTTATTTCATAGTTATAGCTTTTTTATTTCATTTTTTCTATTTGCTTGCTTTTTAGAATGTTAGATATTGTGAAGTGAAGAAGTTACATTCAAACTAAATATCATGCCTAAAATTAATCCAAGGCTATTTAAGGCCATGGCAATTGATGTCCTTTTGACTGGCCGGTGTTAATTTAACTCCCCGGTGTTGATTTAAATCCAGACAGGTTCATGTATCTAAATAGGAAAACTTAATAAAACACAAGAGGTGTTACAGCATCGCCAGTTTAGAAGCAAACCAGTGTTTTTTTAGCACTGATCAGTGTTTAAATGCCAAGCTGGTGCTAGCTTCAAAGTAAATGTGGTGCTGTTTCTACACCTCTGGTGTTAAAAGAATGCTGGCATTTTTGCAGTGTACATAAACACTTTGTTAACATAAACAGTATGGAATTGAATACGAAACACCTTAGATTTTATGCTTTAAACACTTTCTTGGCATTTTGCTTTACAAGATGACAAAGTGCTAGATTGGTATCACTGATAGACTTCCTTCAAGTTCCTTGCCATCATCTAAATATCTGCAAAGAAGTGGATTCGACGTTTGTAGAGGCAATGCCAAATATCTATATTTTCCTAGATCGGCAGACTGCTCAAAAAGATGCATGGCGACTTTATTATTCTTCGCATCATCCATATGAAAATTGCAAGTTAACATCCAGGAACTTTTTGAATAATAATCTGGTTATAATGCTCTTAAGACATACATGTACATTGTGCATATCATCTAAGCGCTTGCAGATCAATTATTACCCGGTCATCAGATTCAATCAGTCATCCCCGCACACAAGGTATGCACATCCTCCACTCCCTGGGGAGTATTCCAGTAGAGAAAGACTTGATACCTTTTGCTCACTATTAGAGGGAAAATAATGCAATATTTCATACAATGATGTACATGTACACAAGAAGGTGCATTGTATAGTCTTTCTTTGCATATATCACCTGTTATGTGAAAATATAATGATCAATGTCATCAAGTTTTTAATTTTACTTTTGATTTCAATAATATTTTCAGTGCTTTATGCTTGTTTGAATTGTTATTTGTTTGAATAACTTGATGTACTTGACTTTGAGAGCAATTTTTTTTACCTCCCCCAAATGCAAACAAAAACAAAACGAAAATTCTGTGAGGTATCAAGTAAATGTAGAGCATTGATTTTTTAATTTTAAGCATTCTTTTTTTTCATTATCTTCAGAAAACTATCCCACCTGTCAATGATTTTGCCAAGATTACAACATATGATTTATTTTGGCACATTTGGACACAATTACGCGGAATCTCTCACAAAACTTTTCAACACCACACACTTCTCATTTGCAAAGGTTACTCCAATTACTCCAATAAAACTCTTCTGACTTGGGCGCTCTTTTCTTGATAAGAATTGTCTAGTTATGTTGTTTGTTAAAGATTCCAAAACGTTTAATCTCATTAAATACGTTCCATGATTCGAGTCCCATTCTTGGAGCTTGTTTATCAGATTTGGAGCGGGTCTTCAGGTTAACGTGAGAGGAAAAAGACTGAATAATCAGAAGCTGACTTTAATTGAAATTTTCCTCTCATTTCCTTCAATTCATACGATGAAGAATGAGTTTATTAAAAAGCTAACGCAGGAGAGGAAAACCTCATTTTAATCAACATTGATAAAGGGAAGCATTGGAATAAAGGTTACCTGATTAAAGTTGTTGGGAGGGTGGGGCAGTCTGGGGGTGGGGTAGGGAAGAACTGCTCCTTTCTTAGGAATTAACAGGTCAGGTCGAGGCAGGATATAATAGCCAATTTGCCAATAGCTATTTATTTCGAATGAAAAGTACTGCTTCATTTTTTATTAATGATAAAATTTGAAATATATTTTTTTTCTCATTTGTTCTGTAATATGAAATATGGTCTTGCCCTGAAATAAGAAAAAAAAAGGATATATATTCAGGGTGCTACATAAAGTT
Organism: Lytechinus pictus; assembly: GCF_037042905.1. Lineage (NCBI taxonomy): Eukaryota > Metazoa > Echinodermata > Echinoidea > Temnopleuroida > Toxopneustidae > Lytechinus > Lytechinus pictus. The sequence continues at coordinate 4,268,170 of NC_087253.1, forward strand.
TTAAAAACACTTGCCCAGTCGGGCAAGTAAATTTTTAAATGGTTGAAATATACTTGCCCAAGTATCTATTTCACTTGCCAAAAAAAATCCTTGAAAAAATAGTTTTACCTCTTTAAAAGAAAGTTTTGCAGTTTTATAAACCATTGACCCTTTTCTCTCTTTTGACATGAACTGATCTACCTTGTTATAGCATTTCTTTTTCCAAAGTGATTTTATCTTGCCTGCCATGACCAAAATTAGGGTCAATATCATATCATATCGACCCTAATTTTGGTCATTCTACTGTGAAAATTTCACTTGCCCAATTCGGGCAAGTAGTTTTGGTCTTTACTTCAAGACACTTGCCCGACTCTAACTTTTACTTGCCCTGGGCAATTGGTTATGTAGCACCCTGATATTATCATGGACCTATTATGAATGGACATTCAACGAATCCCCTCCTTTGACCCAAAGACCGTCGCCGCTAATCCTTTTATAAACAGAGCGCTGGCAGCTGACACCCATCAAGCCGGTCGTAAAACACGCTCTCACTGATGGACAGCGGAAATCAATTGTACGCTGCTCCTTCCCATTGCGATGTTGTTCGTTCACTTTATCAAAAGCAACGCACAGCAGCGAACGTTAGCGCTATGAAAATGATAGCAGAAACAAGAAAACAGGCGTGCATAAACGTATTTTTTACGTACATCGCTAACAACCGGAAATGAAATGCATTGACATCACCTTGCAGATCCGTATATCTACGGCAAAAAAGCAGCTGAAATTTGACGAAAAAATCTGCGGAAAAACGTTAAAATTTCATCTTTTTCGGACAGTATTGATGTCGATAGTAGCGCTTACCTTCGGTCAGAAGTTGATTTTCATTTGGGCATAAAATTCCACAGGATTGATGAAATTTAACAGGATTTTTTTTGATGGACAGACGACAATCGCACATTATAGACAGCCTAAAATAATGTACTGAAAAACCGGATATGAATTGCGCATCGCATTCTAGGTAATGTAGGGACTTTCCCTATTGGCAATCGGGGCTACAACATGACCGTCTTTGGTCGAAAGAGGGCCAGTGATCGATCATCGGCCGAAAGGAGCTTGTGTAAACAATCGCCCCGGGCGGTCGTCGTAAAAACCGCGTAAAGAGAAAGTTAAGGGTTAGACAGCAATTTTGACAGCTGGTAACAGGTGGTGGTCATAAAATGCTCTCGTTGAATGTCCATTCGTAATAGGTCCATGATATTATAAAGCCTTGTTGTCTAGATGATCTGAGGTAGACCAGGGTTTTTAGATTCCAGTGACCTAGGCTCGATTCCCACTTGGTGCGCTCGTCCCTTTTGGTAAGGGATCTATCCTCATTACTAGGTCCCTGGGATAGGACCTTTATAAGCCTTTGGTCTTCTGGTTGCTTGCTCACAAGCATTCATTCATTATTGACAGGTATGGTCGAAACAGTATTGTGATAGTGGCAGTGAAGGGGTTAAAGACATCTTCCTGACTGTTGTGACATTGACAGTGAAGGGGTTAAAGACATCTTCCTGACAGGTAGGCCTATGATCCAGAGTGTATTGTGACATTAGCATTGAAGGGGTTAAAGACAACCCTCTTGACAGGTATTCGTATGGTCCAGACTGTATTGTGACATTGGCATCTCATCGCTAGGAAGGAAACAGCCCTTACCGGCCGTCGGGTACTCGCACAATAATTCAGCGCCACTACTTTGCTGGGGGTAATATCCTCTTTGCAGACGACACACCGATAAGAACCAACACTCTTCCGTTTGGCCAGAACACGACCTCCTTTCTCCGCGCCGCTAATTCCATTAAGCCCTTAATAAATCTATGAACTTTGCAGGTTGTTTCAACGGGGTATTATCATTTTGACAGCATTGTCAACGCCTCTGCCAAACTCGGTCGCTTCGGTGATAACTTGGCAGGGGGCGGTTTGTGGGGACCTTGCTTCGGTTGAAGCTAAAGCAGAGTCTTGAGTATTGTTTGGTTGTGCTAAAGGCCACAACAGACATTGTGTTCTGTTTGAACTTGGCATCGTGAGTGAAGTCTTATATCGTCCAGAAAAGTGTGCTCTAATCATTGTCATTATGTGCAATTCTATTCAGTCCCATTCAAAGTGTTGCCTCCTTGAATTTATTCCATCGTGATAATAACAGAACTATGAGATATTATTGGCCTATGGTTGTAGAAAAGAACTTTTCCACCTTGCATATGATATCATTCAAGCTTTGTATGATCGGTTGCTGAAGATTTCAATGTAGTATCCAAATAAAAATCCCAACAAATCCCCTATATTAATTTATTCTATGTACTATGATGTCACTATATGAGTTTGACATTGCAATATTGTGATTTTTTATCTTTTTCACACACAATTAAATGCCAAGTTCATCCTAGTCTGCGGGCACAGACCCTTGATGTTGCAATTCGCGTAGTGTGTAATGCAGAGTCTGAAGTAGTGAGACTAGATTCACTGTGTACTGTGGCTGGCTCTACCAGACTGAGAGTTTAGCATCTAGTCTTTACTCAAGACTTGGTATAAATTGATTAAAGTATAAAATATGAGTCTATGTTTGCAGACTAAGTCCATCCCAAGTCTAACAACATGTTAATTTGAATAACTAAGAGAAAAATCAAGTCAGCAGAATCAGTCCTATGGCTCCATTCTACAATACAATTTTAAACTGTTTATAAATGCTGAATATAAAGGCATTTTCAAAAGTATAATAATAATAACAATACCAACATGCTTATATAGTGCATATCACTGCCAAATGCGTCCCTATGCGCTTACTTGGATATTATTAAAGTAGTTGTCTGAGAAAGAAAAACATTCACATTACCAAACATTTTTGCCCTCTATTGAATAGAAAGCAAAAATGTTCATTAATGTGAGTTGTTTTTCTTACTCAGACAATGCTTATATATTCAACATTTAAAACAGCATTCATTCCTTGAACTGTTTTACGCAGGTGATATCAAGAGGTTCTGTGTGTAATTCTGTCCTTCATATGTTTCCACCAACTTGTCCAACTTTTGAAGGAAGGCAGAGGGGGGTATATCGCGGTCTTTGAACTCGTTCCATTCTGGACAGGTTGTGATAATTGGTTTGCCATGGTTGCCTGCCTTTGCACTCACCACACATAGAACGGTTTCATTACATAAGGATACTCTAGGCTATGTCTCCTCGTCATATTTCTCTTGATAAACAGAGCGGAGGAAAGACAAAATTAGACCCCGCTCCTCAGTAGTCTGCAGACCCAGACCCTTGATTTTCGTCGGTTTACATACTGCATAATGCCGAGTCTGAAGTAGTGAGACTAGATGTGGCTCTGCTCTACCAGTGTGTTACTTGACACAGACAAAGTCTTTAGAGTTTAGTCTTGACTCTAGACCTGTTATTGGTTGAAGTGTCAATTATGAGTCTGTGCGTGTAGACTCGCTCCTGAGCTGCTTCCGGTGGTGGACTTGACCGGGGGTTGGTTAGGAACCGTGAACGGTGCATTTAACGGGATTGGGGTGAATTCGGTGGGGTGGAATTGGGAGGGTAAGAGGAACGTTGTAAAATAGCGACCCGAAGTTGTTGGGGTTACAAGAGGAGGGTATAAAGTCTTTAACATGCCTGAAAGAAGACCGGTTACTGACCCCTGTATGCCTTGTACCTCTGCGTGTAGGTTTCACAATATGTGGGTTGAGATAGGAGTACAGCTTTCACTCACACTTTTTAATAGTCTTACGATTTCAGACCCCAAACAGGAAAAAAATTTGAGGGCTCCTTTACACAACTTACCGGTACTACCTGGATCTGCAACATTGGATAAGCTTTAACATTGCAAGAAATGGGGATTTTCCATGGCTGTTTTGAGGCCGACATTTCAGGAGGGGGGGCTAAATTGCCCCCCAGCCCCGTGTAATTTTCACCATTCTGCCAAACGATTCAGGAGCAGGTCCTCCTATATGAAAAACCTGCTCTTGAAAGCCCAAGTTAAAAACCTCATCCTGTAACTATAACTCTAGCTAGAAAAAGCTAGAAAAAGCACCTAAACAAAACAAAAATATACCCCCCCAAAATAAAACCTCCAGCCTCAACAAATAAAATATTTATTCTATCTGTCATCAAGAATTTTATACTTAAATTTGCTGTCTTTTAAGCTTTTCATTAATGTTTAATATGCAATCTTATTTTTCCTTTCTTTGTTTAATTTCAGAATGTCACTCTGGATGTAAATGTGTGCAGTGGGAGGCTTGTCCGCTCTTCTCCATTACCAATACATAGAGCTAACTTGTAAGTACATGTGCATGTATGTAATTGATTAAAGTACAAGATAGTGAACAGCGTATGTTATTCAACTTAGGCCAGGCCAGGCCCACACTACACGATCAGATTTTTAAAGAAATTGTTCTCGCATTTGAAAAGAACATTTCAACCTGTAAAATCGCAACATTCAAAGTTCTGAATATTCGTTTGAATACATGTAGGTTGAAATCAAAATTCCACTCTATTTCGAGATTCCCTGTAGGAATAACAGCAGTTTCATTTGCAAATCATAATGACGTCATCGTCAGGTGCGACTTGGAGCAGAATTGGGCTTTACTCTGACCACAAGGCCTGCAGCAAAGCGGAATTCTTATTTTGATAGTATTCTTAGCCTTATGGCAATCTTTAAAATGCAATTTTTGTTAAAAAAAAAAAATCATGTCATTGTAGGATTGTGCAATGTGCCATGGCTGGGGTTTGAACCCATGTTCCTCAGATTGAAAGCCGAAAGTCATAACCACTAGACCAAAACACTTTCATTCTTAAGACCCTATGAGCGTCCAAGTTTTATCAGACAGCAGTCTTTATTGCATAGTACGTCATAGGAATATCAGAATGTCAATTGACAAAAAATGTCAAAATTTGAGATCCCCCCCTTTCCCTTCCCTTTATCTTAGAATTCTGGTAAGGTGAAGACGGATTTTTCCTTTTTGACTAGACTGAGACCGAACAACCATAAATTCTGAAAAGATCAGGCATCGCAAAATTACCTGAAATGCCTTTTTGTAGAGCCACTTCAAGCCAGTGTTTCTGAACTTTGTGTGGGAATTTTAATCACCTTTTCTTTTCTTCAGTTGGATATTTATTGTTCTTGTTGGGTATAGAATCATAAAATTATAATATAAAATACGATGAAGTGAAAAAGAAAGAAAAAGAACACTAAGAGATGCTATGAAAAAAACTAGGTGACACAGGGGGAAAGTGTGGGAAAAAGATAATACAAGAGAGATAGAGTTGAAGAAAGGAAAGAAAGAAATCGAATAACAAAATATGCTACAAAAAGAGGGGGGAGGGGGAGGGGGGTAGACTAAAAAGGAGGAAAGAGAGGGGGGAAAATACGAAGAAATGCAGAGTGGAGGAGAGGAAAGAAAGAAATAGAATAGCATTGGTTACTATAAAAAAAAGTGTTAGGGGGCAAACTAATGATGGAGATCTGGAAAAAAGAAATATAACAGAAAGACAGAAATAAGGAGGGGAAAAAACGAAATAGAACAGCACAAGACGCTATAAACAAGGGGGTTGAGAGAGGGGGCAGGGGGGGGGGGAACTGCTCTGACAAGGGAGAAAATGTTATAAAATAAGAAAGAGAGTGGAGGAGGAAAGGAAACGAAAGAAATACAATTGCACAATATAAAATGGGGGGAGGAGAGGTGAGAGAAGGGGGGGGGGGAGGGCAGACTGACAAAAGGGGAAAGTTTTGGAGAAAATAGAAGAATAGCAGAGTGGAGGAAGGGGAAGAAATCAATAGAATGGCATGATAAGCTATAAAAAGAGGGGAGGGGGAAAGGGAAGGATAGAAAAAAAGCAAATTAAGCAGAAAGGCAGAATGGATGAGTGAGGGGAAAGAAATAGAATAGCACAATATGCTATAAAAAGAGGGAGTGGGGGGTAGGGAAGGTTTGAAAGAAAGTAAAAAAAAACAAAATAGGGGTGAAAGAAGTAAATAAAAGAGCACGAGATGCTATAAAGGGGGGGGGGTAAGAGTAAGGGCAGGGGGAAGTAAGGAAGGGTAGATCAAGTAAGAAAAAAGGCAGGATGGAGGAGGGGGAAGAGAGAAATAGAATAGCATGAGATGCTATAAAAAGAGGGGGGTAGGATGGTCAGAAAAAGTAAGAAGAAAGAGTAGGGGGATAGAAATAAATAAAAAGAGCACGAGATGCTATAGGGGAGGTACGGAAGGGTAGAAGAAGGAAGAAGAAAGACAGAATAGGGGGAAAGAAAGAAATAGAATAGCACGAGATGCTATAAAAAGTCTGCATCCCCTCACGTTGGCCACCTTGCTTCCTCTTGTCTTTCTTTCTGAGAGGAAGGAGGTCATTTCTCTCGAAAGTGAAATGGAGGAAAAGGACTCAATAAAAGATGAGGCAGACTACGATGAACGGATGTCTTGCTTTTCTTCAAAAACAAAAGACCCCAAGAGTTGGGGAGTAGTAGGAACAATGTGATATGCTCCCTGCGCTGAGAGATATATCATTTAATAGAAACCATTTGAACTATCCACGAGAGGGCATTGATCTTTGATTATCACCTGAGGATCAAACTGACACTTTCTTAATATTCAAACTGACATTAGTACCCTTTTCTCATGAGCCTATTTGTCCTTAGTCCCGTACTATAGGTGGGGCTAAATGGTCTATTCCCAATCGGTCTGATCATAGCTCTATGGTCTAATGCCATTTCGTCAAATTACCAACTCGCCTACTATCATTTGGTCTATCATCGATTCGTCCACTATCCTCATGGTCTAATTGCCATTTTTTCCACTCACCATTATGTCTAACAATCAGTTGGTCCAATAGCCATTTAGTCCATAAACCATTTGGTCTAATGGGATAAGTAATAATGAGGTGAAATGAACGAAAAGAAAGTGGGTATTGGACCAACTGGTTACGAAATGGTCGTAGACGAATTGGTGATTAGATGAAGGGATTATTGGACCAAATATTGGACCAAATGGTTGTAAGACGAAATGTTGATGGACAGAATGGCATTTGACGAAATGAAGGTAGACCATGTAATGAGTGGACGAGTTGGCAATAGACGAATCCGGCAGTTTACCGGGCTAAATGGCAAGTTAGTCCCGCTTTATCTGATTGATCTTGAAATATTAAACAAACACTTCCAGCTATTTTTAGAATTTGTTTTTACTTTTTCATGAAAATCAAAACGATATACTTCGACTGACGTCCCCCTGATTTATATTCACATTGAGATCTAATGAACTAATTTCAAAATCTGAATAACTTCCTATAGGTGCATTTGGTTTGATATATATTTGAATTATCAAACTAGAATATTAAAAAAAATCCATCTTAAGTGCAGTATTTTGTAGGGAAGCATATTGAATGAATGAAGGAAAAGCCGCAAGATGTTCAAGGTTTCTATTGTTCAAGAGAGTACATGCCCTCGGGTATGTCCTATTCAAAACTAAATCCAGAGAAGGGGGGGGGGGGGGTGTAATGAGATAACTTTCCTGTTAATTATTTCATGGATGTATTAATAGGCCCAGTGGATGCGCCCCTGGGGACGTTCAGACTTTGCCCGAAGCTGCGAGCATTCCTCGGAATGTGGACAGGAAGCGAGTTGATAAAGGTAGATCTCTCACGAAACCTATCCCATGATCCCTCGGTCGGACGTGGTGCTCCCGTTGTCTTAATTATCCCTCTTTTCCCTCTTTGTTATGTTGGAGAGCACGAACAGCGTCGCTGTGTCTACGCGAGCCACCAGGATTGCACGATCTTGTGCTTGTGTCTGCTAGTTGATGGTGCACTTTTTGTCGTCGACTTTCTTTTCCTAACGTTTTTGTCCTGAATAAAGTTCTTGGATCCTTCCTGAGTCCTGTTTCATAATAACAAGTGCATGATTTTGATTTACTATCAGCCAATGAGATTGAAGGATTTCAGTAGCTTTTAACTCTTCATGTAAATTTGTTACAATAACAAGTTTTTTGAAAAGGGGCCCCATTTGTAATATATGGCTGCCTCTTGAAGATGCACTTTTTGTTGCCCTCTTTCTTCTTTTTTATTATTCTGCAAAAAGTTTTTATTATTCTGAAAAAAGTTCTTGGACTCCTATATTTGTCTTTGTCATTTGATGGTGCACGCTTTGTCACTGTCTCTCTGATAATTTTTTTCTGAATAAAGTTCTGGACTAGTAATATTTTATATTTTTGATAGTTAAAAAAAAAAGCTTGACACAGAAACGGTTAAATAGTTTACTTCAGGGAATAATTTTTCTGGTATCACATTGCAATTTGCTCCACTTTCTTGAAAGACTGCTAGATGCATTAAATCTTTTGTATAGCATATTTTTACATAGGACTGTACATTACTTAGTTGAGAGCTTTCTGTTATGACCAAATATGCTATTCAAATTTGTAAAGCAAAATTATTCCCTGTTACTTGTACTATTTCCTTGATATTTTCATCAAGGCATAAAAGATAATTGTTCTATTTCTTGGGCTTTTACCTGTATTGCTATACACGGATTCTCTATTAAATATGCCTGTCTGCTTTGTTTTATTATAATGTTGTTATTTTCACGATTATGGACCAAGTGGGGGCAATTTGGAAGAACTTAATTACACGGTTAACGTAAATCCTCCGGCAATAACCTTGGTTTCTTTTTGTCATGTAAAACTATCGATCTGTAAGTCTGAAACGTGCTTTATTACATATTGTCTTACATTTCCATCACGGAGTGAGGAGCACTATTGTGGGCTGGATTGAACTTTGCAGACCTACTTTTTTGGTACTTTTAACGATGCCTCCATGATAATTCCTTTCTCTTACTTAAGTCCATTATTTTCAAAGTTTGATGTTGAGTAACTCCACAATCCGGAGCTTTTATGAGAATTTGTCCATGTAAACGTCACCATAAACCCATAAGCTCTAGCTAGGTCTTAATCGCAATATCAACCATGTTCTTTCTTTGTTTATAAACCCCTTTCCGTACTTCTTTTATAATATTTTTTTATCTCGGTATTTTTTCCTCTCTCACACATTTTCAGGTCTTATCCGCAATATCAACCTTGTTCTTTCTTTGTTTATAAACCCCTTTCCATACTTCTTTATATAATTTTATTTTTATCTGGGTATTTTTTCCTCTCTCACCCATTTCCCCCTCTATTTTTACTTACTTTGTATTCCTCTAAACTACTTTTTCTGATTTGTTTCTTCTTCCCTTGTTTGATCTTTGTCTCTTCTTCCCTTGTTTCATCTTTGTCTCATTCCCACTCTCACCCATTTCCCCTCCTAATATCTTCACTTCGTGTCTCTCAGTCAAAACTACTTCATTTTATTTCTCCTTTTTCTGTGTCAATTTTGTTGGTGTCTTTCTTCAAAGTCTGTATGTCTTTGCAGTCATAACTCTTTATGGCATGTTTTTTGTAGGCATGTTATCAGCTAGAGGACTTTCTTCTTGGATGTGTTTGACTGTTGATTTTCTCGAGCTTTTTGCATTGTACAAAAAATTCCATTCAATGTGTAAAATGATTAATACCAAGATAGGCTTTTTAAATATTGAATTTTGTTGTTTTAATAAAAAAAAACTTCTCTTATTTGTGTCTTCTAATTACTATAGTTTTAATTTGTTTCTTGTTCTAACCCCCTTTTATAATAAATAATAATACTATGTCCATTTATATAGTGCAGTTACTATGTGCATATACTCAACTGGGCTTTGATACTTGGCATCATATTATTACCCCTGCTGTAGCTAAGCCCCCATATTAATAGGCGCTATAGCGTTCAAGGAATAAATCCTGCTGGGTACCCATTCACCTCACCTGGGTCGAGTGCAGCACAATGTGGATGAATTTCTTGCCGAAGGAAATTACGCCATGGCTGGGATTCGAACCCAGGACCCTCTTTTTCAAAGTCCGAAGACTAATCCACTGGGCCACAACGCTCCATATTTTCTTATTTTCCCTCTTTTTTTTCTTTCTTCTCTCCCTCGCTCTCTCTTCTTTCTATGTACTCGTCTTCTTTTTCCTCCTCTCTCCTCTTCTTTCTTTGTCTCTGATCTACCTTTCCCTTCCTCCTTTCTCTTCCTGTCTTGTATTTCTCTAGTTTTCCATCCAGTCTTTCAGTTTTCTGTAACCTTCAAAAAGTATTTTATACTATACATCATCATGATATGTTTTTTTAAACCTCATCTCAATTCTTTTTCTTGTCAGAAATTCATATTTGTTGAATTATGATATCTCATTCTTCCACATCCTGAATTTAATTCCCATTGGGACGCTCATCCCCATAAGTTATAAGCAGATTAAACCGCTTCATTTTCGACTTGTAGCTATACTAAAAAAAATATTAAAGTCCTCCATTCATTACGACATTTAACAATCCTTGAACATGCCAATAGCATAGATAATGAACAACATGCGTAAACCGGATAATGCAGTATAATCTCCAATATGTGCTGGCATGCATCTTGCATTTATAATGCTATATAGGAACACAAAAGCCTTTTGAGATGATGAATGAAAGGGGATATTAGGGCGGGTTGTTGATTAATAAGGACATCTTCTATTAAGGAAAGTATTATTGTTATGAAGCGGTTATATACCCCATATATTCCTCTGTTCGTCAATGTAAATTCTTAAAGTATGAAGTATAAACTAGTTGATGTGGCGTACTTTGTGTAGCATTAACAAGTACTATTTTTTGTGTCATTTACGAAAGCTCGCCATCAATGCACATGTTATCCTGGGGAAAAAATGAAATGATAAATATGTTTGTTGTTTTTTACAATGTGACATGAGAAGAAAGTTATGGTGACCACCATAATATAATCTTATTCAGTTTGAAGTATATTTTTTCTTCATTTTATATTTTGTTTTTTGTATATTTAGGCCTATTCATTTACTTATATATTTATTTAGATATGGATTTCTGTAATAATTATTTTGTGAATAGAATGAGTGAACAAGAATGAGAAGATGAGAGCGAGAGAGAGAGAAATTATAGACATAGGAGGGTGACTGAGAGACATGTAGAGAGGAAACGAGAGATAGATAGATGGATGGATAGATGGATAGATGAATGGATGATAGATAGATATATAGATAGGGAAATAGATAGATAGATAAATAGATAAATAGATAGATAAATATTTATATATATATACTGATAGAATAATAGATAGATAGATAAATAGATAGATAGATAGATAGATAGATAGATAGATAGATAGATAGATAGATAGATAGATAGATAGATAGATAGATAGATACACTCTTAAAACAAATCAGTCAAATTGACTAGACAGGTAGTCAGCTGGGTGCAACTGATATGCTAGTCACATTTCTGACATATATTCTAGTCAGAAATGGCTCTGTTCTAGTAAAATACAACTAGAAAATAGTCAATAGACAGTTGCACCCAGCTGACCCTATTAACTAGTCATTTTTGACTGATTTTTTTTTAGAATGTAGATAGATAGATAAATAGATATATAGATATACTGATAGAATTGTAGATTGACAGATAGATATATAGATTGACTGATAGGTAGATAGAATGATAGATAATATAGATACACTGATAAAATTGTAGATAGATAGATAATTAGATCAAACAATAGATAGATGGATATATAGAGACCTATAAAAATATAGATATGTAGATAGACAGATAGTAAGCTACGTATATGATAGAAAATTAAGGGAAAGACACAGGAAGAGAGAGAGAGAGATGAGGATGGGAGATTGCCCTTTTAACGAACCTCACCAAATCAAAGCATCTTCCATCCATGAACGAGCTCATAAAGAGAGAGAAAAAAATCAATTAATTTTATTCTTTCAATAGATTCTGTTCTGCTTGAGTACCCTTAGAAGACTCCATCCCTTCTGCTTCATAATTTTGGCGCTCTCATGGCGCTGTCACACCGGCTAAAATAATTTTTGAATAACCATAATGATTTGTTATCAATGAATCTATTGAAACGTACTGGAACTTATTCCAGAACGAAGAAGAATTCTTGCTCTCTTTCCTCGTCAATATTTCATTTAGAGTACATGAAATCGTAATCTTTTGATAATAATTCTTTATTAATTTTCTAGATGTTTCACACCAATCTTTTATACTAGCTATATTGTATGAAAAATCGGCTCAGATTGTGACCAATTCACTGTTTAATATTCATGTGCATATGTTTTAATTTTTTTCTTTTTGGTGGGGTATTGATTTCACTTTCATTTTGATATAAAGTCCAATTAATACATCGAGAATGTTGCCTCGTAATACTCTTTATTAGTGGTAAATGATAGGACTAAACTCTTCAAATATAACTGTACAGTTTTCTGTCTGTAGTGCAGTGTTCTTATCTGTTTAGCAATTGGAAGAGGGTTATAGATATTTACATTTATACCACAGTCAAACTGTCCTATCTGTTCTGCTATTACTGTACAAGATTTAAATTTGAAGTTTTTTTGAAAGTACAATGATCATGCTTTCTGCTCTGCTCCATTTTGATTTTGCTGCAAAATATGTGATCTTATGATTTTATAGAGAGAGCTACAAATCAAGGATACAGCCGCTCTCAGCTATTTTGAATGACAATAAATGTAACTACTGTACCATGAATGTAACTATCGGGGAATCATTGTTACCTCAGCCAAATGCTTTTATTTATTGCCTGAGATGACATCTTAGCAAAGGAATATTGAGGGGATGCTTTGATAATGCAGCAATAAAGGGAAACGTATGGAGGGGTCCCCGGTTGAGATTAAAGCCAATATCAAGTGCAGAAAATATTCCAGTAATTAACATAGAGGAATGTCATTACGATCGGTGCGGTAATCACGTTGTTAAACCATTCATTTTTATGCAGTCGTGAGTCACCCCCTCATCGAGATGCTCTTGTGCGTAAAATGTGTATGCGGGGAGTGTGTGAGTAGGATAATTGCATTGGGTGTGCGTGCGTGTGTGTGTGTGTGTGTCTCGTACACACTATCCATCTTAAGATATGTGTTTTGGTGGCTATTGTGTGCCTGTCCCGGGCACACAATGGACTTGGCGACACAATTCGGGGGCTTGTTTTCGCCAAACGTTGGGATGTGTGCTTTCGTGCGTGCTTCATCACTCGCCTGCTCGCCCGGGATGAAGGGGGGAAAATCGAAGAAGGGTTTTTCGCGGTAGGTTGACTGGTGAAGGCCTTAGCAAGAATTATTTGCGCTTTTATCAACACTCTTCCCCCACTTGTCTCTCTCACTCTCTCCCTCACTCTCACTGCCTCTTTCTCTCTCTCTCACTGCCTCTTTCTCTTTATCTCACTCTCTCTCTTACTCACTCTTGGTATATGCTCTCTTTCTATCTCCATCTCTTATCTTGTTATTGCTCCAATTGCTCATCTGAGAGTAATCTACCTGTTTCTCTCTTGCTTTCTCTCTCCCACTATCACTCATCTCTCTCCCACCCTCTCTCTTTTTCCTCTTCTCTCCATCTCAATCTTGTTATTTGCTCCAGTTTGCTCATCTATGGTAATCTGCCCATCTCTGACTCATTCTATTTTTGCACATAATACGTTCACAATTTTTCTCCCTCTCATTTTGCGATTAGATTCTGTGTGTTCACGCATATTACGATGCTTTGATTTTCCTTTATCTCTCATCTTCACCGTCAAGTTACTGTCTATATTTTTCCTATTTCCGGGTCTTTTTCTCCCTTATAAATCCCTTACCTACTCACTCATCCTTTTTCCTTGATCCCCCTTCTCTTTATTTTCTATCCATTCTCTTCCTCCTTGTATCCCTCATTTTCCTTGCCATGTTTTTTTTTTTTCAGTCCCTCCATTTCCCCCTCCTGCACCCCTCTCTCTCTTCTTCTTGGCTCTCACCCCCTCTCCTATCTGTTCGCGCGACAACTATTCCCCTTCCTCACCAACTTTTCTCGCTGCCTCCCACATTTTCCTTCCCCCCTCTTTTCAATTTTACTTTTCCTTTCCTCCCCTTCCCTCCACTCCCTTCCCTCTTTCCCCCTTTCCCTTCTCCCCCTCTTTTTTATATTCTGTGTGTTTATGCATTCTACTTCATTCTACTTCATCTCACCCTCTCTCCCTTTCCTACCCCCTCCCTCACCCAATCTCCCCTCCCCCTCCTCCACCCACTCTCTCCCCTCACCCCTCCTCCATCCCCCCTCTTCTAGGCCTCACAATCTCTTCCCTCTCCCCCTCATTCTACTTCATCTCACCCCCTATCTCACCCCTCACTTCCTCTCTCTCCCCCTCTCCCCTTCTTACCCCCTCCCTCCCCAACCTCCCCTCACCCTCCATCTCCTCCATCCCCCTGTTCTAGGCCTCTCAATCTCTTCTCCCCTCTCCCCATTCTCTCTTCAATCAATGCTTGTCTCTTCCATTCACAATCCGACATGTGCTATCTGACTCATTCTGAGCCCATCTCCTTGCATCTTATCAACCATTCCTCCACCTCTTCTCAGTACCATTCTTTTCCACAGCTCATCGCCCCCACCCCCCCCCCCCCCGAATCCCCTTTTCAGCTCCATACAGCATACACATCTCTATTTTCCATTACCCCACCCCTCGAACCCAACGTAATGATAAACATTTATGAGGTGCTGATTATCTACATGTAGTTTCTTATTGAGTGGCACACTGTATATTACACGGCTTTAGCACCAGCTGCTAAAGGTGCTTGGTGCGTTCAAGGAGACAATCCTGCCAGTTACCCATTCACCTCACCTGGGTCGAGTGCAGCACAATGTGGATAAATTTCCCGTCGAAGGAAATTTGCCATGGCTGGGAGTTGAATAAAGCACGTGTGGCTTTTTCTCATCTTACCCGCCCACCCCACCCCAGGTTCTCACATATTCATACATAAATGGTAATTTATCATCAACCCACCCCATCCCACCCCACCCCACCCTAGGCCCTCACACAAGCACTATGCATGCAGATATGGCCATTTATCACCCACCCCACCCCCAACTCTGTTCTCTCATGCAAGCAATATGCACACACACCCATTCTCTCTATCTCATCCAGGCATTGCATTGTATTGTAACCCGTTCAATTGTCCCCATCTTCCGTACCATACCAAACCGCTCCCACCCAAGCTCGCTAGCCCACACACACACACACACGCACACACATCCCATTCATTCTCACCACTGACGGTCGGTCGGTCGCGGAGGAGCCGCAGATTACAACCATGTATATACACTATCCTAACAAATTATCCCTTCATAATTACTGCCGGGCCTGAGCATGCCCTCGTCCGCGGATACCTCCTCATCTCTCCATCCTTGTTTATTCAGAGGCTCCGCTCCTTACAGCACGGTAAGAAACAAACTTGGTATTATTTCCCGTTCATATCGCCGGCGTGATTGATATTCTGGCGGCGTGTATCGCCCTACTGCAGCCTCTTGCTCTGATTCATCCATTCATTCACAAACTATCTCCTCGCTATATAGCTCTGTGCGTGCATTATCCATCCCGGGACCCTCGGCTTGCTTGCTTGCTTGCTATACAGCCATACTATACCACTACTCCCAATGAGAGGTGGGCATAGCTAGCATTGGATTGTCATGTATTGTTATTGATAGCATTAAGCAATAAAGCATAACTGTTACCCTCGAACCAGGGAAAGAATCGATGTATTTTGCCCATGGGCTATGTTCCTTCTTATTCTGCTCGTTCATAATCATCTGTTGTATTGAACGCAAGAGCCAGAATTTACAGGGGCTATTATTGTGCAGCTTCATAGCAAAAACTGTGGTGTCGATTGGTGTACATGTACATAGATGACTGTGTACACCAGTCATCTAACTCGGGTGTTAAATGTTTTTTTTGTGGTAGTAGAACACCCATGGGTGTTATTAAAACACCTTTGGTTGTAACTTTAACACTCCTTGGTGTTATGTTCAATGTCTATGGTGTAATTTTAACACCTCAGGGTGTGGTCATTTAGGGACACAGGCTGGTGTCATTTTTAACACCCTGATTTTTAAGTGTTTATTTGAGATATTGTACTCACTTTTTTTCTATGCGGTATTATCCTACGACCAGGGAGTTGAAGTACTCTCAGTCCTAGCTCCCTTCTATGATGACCAATTTGTCTACTGCCAACTCGTCCACTCACCACATGGTCTACCTTCATTTAATCTAATGCCATTCCGTCCAACATTTTGTCTAACAACCATTTAGTCCAATCATCACTTTGTCTATTCACCATTTCGTCTCATAACCAGTTGGTCTCGTATCCATTTCATTTTCATTCATTTTGCACAATTAACACTTAGTCCAATCAGACCAAATGGTATACTAAATGACTATTGGACCAACAGGTGAATAGGCGAAATGATGAGACAAATTGGCAATTAGACCATGTGGATAGTGGACGAACTGATGGTAGACCAAATGATAGTAGACGAGTTGGCAATTGGAAGAAGTAGAATCGGACTAATTGGAAATAAACCGTAGTCCCTGGTTATTATTCAGTTAGACCCTCAAGGCCACGGAACTGGGAGGTGGAGGGGCTAGGGGGCTTCTGCCACCCAGTTCTGTCTAAAACCGTGTACAAAAACGTAAAAATGACAATCTGATTGTCATTTTTTGCATAGACAGCCCCCCCTTTCAAAACCGTTCCGCGGCCCCTGACCCTAATACACATGTTTTTTTTCTCTCTCTTTAACCCATTTTATGCACAAAATAATGATAATTTGGAAAAGGGATATATTCATGAGTTCAAAGGTAATAATGTAATGGATATCTTTATTGGAGTTTGCCGGTCTTTTGAAGCTTTATGGCCTGAATTCACAAAAGTGGTTTTTAAAATCATCGGTTGAACCCATGGTTTATGTAGATTTCCTGTATAAATTACGCTTATTTACCGTGCATATTAAAAAATATCCAATGCTGATGCGTGCTTTTGTCACAGTGCGCCTGTTGCCATGGTTAAGTACACGTAAGTTATTCAAATCATTGAACAATATTTACCAAAACTTGAAACCTGCTTTAAGCGGTTGACTTTACGGAACTACATGTAAAAGTGAAAGTCTGTTTTCAATGTTGTCCAAACAGTTTATAATATGATAATACCCCATTCAAATCAAACATTGTTTGATGAAAACACCAAGTTCAGTTGATACTGGATGTAGAAGGAAGCTAAGAATTATTGTAGAAAATATACGGTTCATATCATAATAATTAATATTTAGCGATTCTCTTTCGAATTTGATATTTGTTTCAGGAAACTCAGTTGTGTGTTTCCTCCTCCATATTATTGTATGATTACTTATTGGATATATATGGTATATTTATTGTAAGGAATGATACAGTATGTTTACTTTGCACTTGCCTAAAGTTTTGGTAAAGATTGAAAATAAAAGAATCGCATTGGATGGTTTACTCCAACATTGGAAGTGTTATAAAAGGGTAGTCACTGTACGTGTGGTATCATTTTTAATTGATTATTTGATGGGGGCGTCGTGGTCTAGTGGTTACGACTCTCGTCTTTCAATCAGAGGGACATGGGTTCGAATCCCAGCCATGGAGTGCTTTCCTTCAGCAAGAAATTTACCCACATTGTGCTGCACTCAACCCAGGTGAGGTGAATGGGTACCCGGCAGGATTAATTCCTTGAATGCACCAAGGGCCTTGACAGGTGGTGCTAAAGCGGGGGTAATATATGAATAGTGCGCCATCGAATTTTCAACTAGATAATCAGCGCCTCATAAATGCTATATATATTATTATTATTATTATTTGTGAAAATTGACCATTTGATTAATTATTTGTTGCATTCAGTCGACTTCAAAATAGAAATGAACTAGCAGCCTCAGCGCCACATCAAGTCCTGGCAAGCATAATGCAGTATTCTGAGCTGTGTAGTCTTGTAATATAGACCCACTTGATTGATCATATTTTTATTCACTATTCAATACATTCATGCCACACTTATTATGTTACCAAGTAGCAAATTGAGTATACTTTCCTCTCAAAAACATTTGAGATTCTCTGTATGAAAAAAAATACTATTTTGAAGGCTATCTCAAAATGTATATTTTTAAAGACTAGTTATTTATAACACACAGTCAATGAGAGACAGTTGGTTCTTCTGATTTTAGTTCCAAAATGTCCTTTTTCACAATTTCATGTATTGCATTTCGAAAAAAGACGTTCATCTTTACGAACGACAAAAACTTGATTGAACGCAACCGCGGGCCGGGTGAAGTAAACATCTTTGAAAAAAAAATGTGTTTCTGTTTCAAGGGTTGGTGAAAAGTGTCAATTGAAAGCAGCTAAGGATTGACGAATGTGGAACAGGATAGAGTGTCTCTGCGTCGATTATGTCCTCATTAATTAGATCTTACACAAGAACAGGTGTCACAAAACTCCTGTGGTCCTAGAATTCCAATGACACTTGTCGACGACGTTCTCCTCTTATCTTCGCCAAAGTCTTTGGTGTCTTAGAGGACTGGTTTATTTCGAGATTTGAGGTAGTCTCTTCACATTTCTGGAGTCTTACTCATGGAGATATTGTGTTTCATACTCCCAGGGTTGGGCTTTCACCATTCACGAAAAGCGCCAGAAACTGAACTAATCTTCAGGGTTTAACCAAGCTTGGGAGAGCATTTAGATTGTAAAGTTATGCTAAGCCTTGCCAGTCCCTGTGTTTTGTATCTTAAAATAGACGTTTTTCTCAAAAACAGTTGCACTTAGCTAGAATTCAAGAGCTAGACTTTGACTTTCTAAGGGCCTTTTCACACATTGTAATAATGATTGCTAAATTATTGTGACTGATTAGCGTTAATGATTCTAATCATGTTCTAGTTTGGTTTCACATGTGCTAAATATTCGTCATTAGCCTTATTTTTCACTGGAATCATCATTCAAATCACAATTTTTTTTACCGTGTGAAAGGGCAGTAAGTGTGAATCAATGTTGAATATAGGAATTATCATCACAAGGAGATATTGTAAGAAGGAAGAGGAGCACAGGGCCCCGTCTTACAGAGTTGCAATTGATCCGATCAATCACAACTATGGAAAGCCAGCAAAGTCAACATATAAAATGCATGTTTGTAAAAAAAATTCTAGATATGAATGTATATCCATAAATTCATTGATATCTTGACAATTTGGTGCGTTTTCCTTTTTTTTTACAAAGGACACTGCAAATTTCCTGTAGAAAAAATTATGACACTGATGGATTTCTATAGAGTTACGATTGATTGGATCAATTGTAACTCTTTGTAAGACAGGCCAAGATGTATTTTGCACAGATTTATTTTTTTCTTTTTTCTTCTCTTTCTCTCTATTGTATCCTCTTAATTTTTTTCTTTCTTCCTTCTCTCTCTCACTTTCGATCTTTGTGTCACTCTTGATAATATTCACCTTATTTCTTGTTTTCTCACATTTATCCTCTGTATTTTCTCTTTGTTTCATTCTCTCTACACAGTAAAAAAATATAGCATGTTGTTTAAGCCTGTCACTCTAAAATAAGTTGTTAAAACTTTTTTGTAATTGTTTAATTTTTTTTTTAATTGTTTAACTTTTTGAACAACTTGTTTAAAAAAGTTTAAACAGTTGTTTAAAAAGCTTAAACAGTAGTTGTTAGAGTGATGGGCTTAAACAACATGCTTAAAATTTTAAACAGCATTTTTACAGTGTAATTCCCCATCTCTTTCTCTCTCCTCTCTTCCCCCTCTTCTTCTTTCTCTCCCCCCCTTCACCTTCTTTCTTGTCTTGAAATATGTCTCAGCGGGACTTCTGAGCTTTCATAGAATCAAGAAAAAGAAAGAAAAACAGATAAAATGCTGATCCTGCCGATAAGTGACTTGAGAAATGTATCCGATAATTTTTCAAATGTGCGAATTTGTGATGGTTCCCATGGCAGCCGACCAACATTGCTGTCAAATGGTGGCACGTGGAGCCCTTCCGCTCCTCGGCGGGTCACGTGACCCGTCTTCAGCCTGCCCCCTTTGGGTCTGGTAGGATAGATTCCAAGTGGAGCATCCAAACACATTTCACTCTGAGACAGATTTGATTGAACCCTTTGCGGATTTTCTCCCGCAGTCGTTGTGATGTTGTTGATGATAACGTAATTGATTTAATTATCGGCATCATCACCGAGCACAGATTTAGCGATTCATTTTTGAAGAGATGAAATCCTCTTTTCTGTGCGTGGGGTGAAGAATTATACCCTTGCCGAGATGTGGGGCAAGGCCAGACTCCCTTATTTTGGGAAAATGCACTAATTTTCAATCTTTTCTTGGTGGGAGCGATAAGCTAATTTCATTCTTCAGAGCGTCTCCGGCACATCCTAGAAGAGATCCAATGTTGTTAAAGATATTAGTTCTAGTATAAATAATTGTTATCATTTCTAGCAGGTTTCATGCATGTCATAAAGGGAATATACACGTATGATAAGCTTTAATACTATAAGTAGATATAATGTGGTCTAGTGGTTTATGTCACAGGATGGTAAATTAGGAGGTACATGTACAGGGTTCAAACATTACTTTTATCTGTCACAGAAATTTGTACATTTGCTACTCTGCAACCATTTGCTGAAACAGGTTCTCAGAATGAAATATGAATGTTGTTTCACCATCTTTTTTAACATGGTGAGCATTTGGTAAACTGACAACATCTTGCTTGAATGTACACCAGGGAGTGGAGGATGTGCATCGATTATGTTTACAAAAGTCTAAATTATACAATTGCCACTTTGCACTCTTTATCAAATATTTTGCCAGTCAAGGATGTAAATTTTACATAATTGTTCAGTGAAATAGTATTCAACTACAATGTTCCCCAGAGAGTGGAGGATGTGTACAGAATGTGTGTACAGAAGTCTGCATTTATACATTTACATTTGCCACTTTGCACACCCAATGTTAAATGGGTTACCAGTATAGAGGATGTGAAAATCTTGTGAAGTGGTATTTGAGTAAAATTTTCCCCAGGGGGTGGAGGATGTGTATCGATTGTGTGTACAGAAGTCTTGGTTCTCCATTTGCCACTTTGCAACCCTGTGTTAAATATGTTCTCAGTACAGGATGTGAATATTATGTGGTTTGCTAAATCTTGTGAAGGGCTGGAAAATGGTTTCATTGCTGGAATGGTCCCCAAGGAGTAGGAGATGAGCATAGATCAGGCATAGAGTTTACATACATTGTAGGCAGGACTGGATCTGGTTACTTGAGCTGTGATACAATGTATCCCAGATTAAAACAATTCAGAGAATTATTATTACCCCCTTTGCTCTTCACATCCTCAGAGCATGGCAGGAACATTACCAAGGGAGTGGAGGATGTGCATAGATAGGCGTTTTGGCAATTCTGCATCTGGTTGCCTCAGCTATAGTATAATGGACCTCTTGTGTGACAAGCATAGGATAGCTAATGTCAAGTCTACCTCTGAATCCTTTATCATTGCCCGGTCAGGAGGGGGGGGGGTGGAAATAATGAAATTAAAACAAGAGGAACTGGGATAATGAACAGACCCCTGAGATACTAAGATAATAGGGGTAATGAATTAAGTCCTCTATTCTTGACTCCAGACATTATTCTAATTTAGGCTTGGTCAGATGACTTTACAAAGAGGAGGTCAAGTAAACATTAAGTGCCATGGAGTGTTAAAAAAATAGGGGTTAAATGTTGTTGAATTATCGTACATCGATAGGATTATTGAAATTAAACTCTGAAGAGGTTTGAAGATTTGGATTATTATCTTTTTAACTCCATGAGTTTGGAAATCAAAAAGCTAAAATCATTTTCGAAGTATCACACACATTATTATCAAAAAGCAAAAAAGCCTTGAGGGAAATCTAGCACACTGTTTGTGTGCAAACAATGTGTTGTAAAGACCGGTAGCCCTTCAATTTTCTGCTAATGGGTGACAATTGCATTAGCAGTGTAGGCACGGGTGAAAATGGTCACCGTTACGTTCTGCTTCCTGTGGGTAAACTTACTGTGCCAAGTAAGAAGCGCATATATTTCACATTCGGTTCAAGTATATAAAGGCCTATATTTATATCAATGTGTGGTTGTGATTGAAATGACAATAACAATAGAGTAATTTAATGGAGAGATAGAGAATGAGAGAGAGAGAGAGAACAAGCAAGATAAAGGGAGAGAGGGAGATATTCAAAGAAAGATACTGATACTATTCATTTTTTTTTCAATTCAAATAAACATTTATTATCTTCTATTTCATTACATTTTTCGTAAACATTCTTTCATACAAATATCAATTTGTTATGAAGAATATAAATATGTACACCCTGTACGTGTTGGGTTTAAAGAAGAAGGTATATACCCTAAAAGCTGAGGCTTGTGGCGGGATACGCCTATAGACAAAAATACAATACAATAAACAATACATACAATACAATAAACAATACTTTTATATAGCTTAATAATAATACATCCAAACTACATGTACGTCTCTATAAAAGTGATTTTCAAAAAGGACCTGTTAGTAAACTTTCTTATATAATTACTATTTTCTAGAGTTACCAGTAAAACATAAAACCTGTTTATATCAGAAAAATTGTAAGATCTACAAAATTATTCAGTAATATTTGATGATATAGTTTGGTATCCATAAATACTGTTTCATTTTAATAGCATTATTACTTGAATCATTGGTAAATACACATGATCAAAAATACAAAACTTGTGTCATTTTAAAACTTGTTAGTGTTGTAATCACTTAGTTAATGATATTATTTATTGTAGTCTCGAAAGTGCCAAGTAATTTTATTTAGTTCAATATCGTAAATTATGAATTGATTCAGGAAAGGATTATAAATAATTGCAATCCAAATGTAATTTTCACGCTTTTAGATCGATTTTAATCACAGATGTGCTCATATTTACAAAATTAGTTCTGATTTGGGGATCTAGAATTGACTTGTACAGTGAATTGATTAGAAGAAGGTATCAGGTATTAGACAAATAACAATTAAAACAAAGGATGAGTTTTATTTCCTTTGTCAAGCCACAAAGATCGGGATTAAATTTTGTCTTACAGTATGTCACCATACACCTGTTAAGAAGTGTTAAGGACAATGAAGCACTAATTAGATTTGCTAATTTACTTTGCCGGCAGTTTGCATAACACCGGCATAATGGTCCTTAATTGCACATGAAATGTTTAATTATCTGTGCAGTGTAGAAGATACGCTACTCGGACGCTCAGAATCATAGTTTTGATATTTGTAGATTATTCATAGGGGAAAGGAAATTAATTCAGATTGTAGGTGATGATGATAAATTAGGATGTCAGTTGTTTGCATGTACGCTGTTGTGGTGTTCCGTAATTCAGACGTTCAGAATTGTAGTTTTAAGATTGGGAGATTGTGGGGGGAAAGAAAGTTTATTATGATCATGATTATGATAATATTATCATGATTATGATAATAGATTATGATGATGATATGACTATGATTTGATGATGATGTCAATAACAATAATAGTTAATTTCTTCCCACGTGTTTCCATAATGCCTAAAACTAGCCAAGGAAGAATCTTTGCTATGATAATAACCGTTTTCATTGATATAGGATCGTGATAATGGTAATGAACATTTGCACATCACATTCCAAATAGTTTTAATGCTAGAAAATAGATAAAAGAATGCCTTTTTGCAATATATGAATAAAAGCAACTTAAACAAAGCTAATCAAAACAGTCTTGATTATTCTTTGAAATTCTCGGCTCACTGCTTTATTAAAGAATCTTTAAACGTCCCATGAAAGCGTGTTTGACAGTTCCGACAATGCAAATAAAGTCAGGCCTGAAACAATACACCGCATTTGATATTCAAGTGCATTTTACTTTGATGAATAGTTAAACCAATGCAATAGACTCGTGGCATTGTCTCTTACATAGAATTCATTCAGAAAGAATTTGAATAAGTGCCATTATTCCTTTGCTTTGTATTATTACACCTTGGCTCCGTGCCTTCTTATATCTGAAAAGAGTTTTCTTCAAAGGTCATCCATCCATTGAGCTATCGAGTATTAGAGAATAGACAAAAATGGACAATACATAAAACAGAATACAATTTATGGAAATTCATTGGGAGTGCGAAGCTAGCAAAGAATTAATCCCGACACTTTATTCCGAAGATACAGTACCACAGGAAAGTGGAGTCATCGCAATAGTAAACAGTTCAAGGTCATATCTCATACAGCTTTGTATCATTGGCTAAATGAACGTCGTTGTTTTAAGCTACTGAAAACCTGTATTTTGATTGGTTAGGAGCAAATGTAGCACAGTTCTATTTGCGTATGTCATTGATAGCTTTTATTTCATAAAACAGTGTCCAGATTGGTGATAGCAGTGTTGTAAACTTTTGTTCTTTTGTTTAATTAAGTATTCTAACGAAACTTAGTATTTACTTTCTATATCTTTCTTTTCTTTGCCCTTTTCTTCCCTTTCTTCCTTTTCGTTGTGTATTGTATTTGTGTTACAGGCATTCCCGTCACAAGCTTTTGCTTATAGAGAACTATGCCTTCTTCTGTTAACAATTCTTTTGTATATCTATATTTATATTTTTATGACAAATGATTTTGTATAATTCAAATTGAAAAATGATATCTTGTGAAACGTGGAAGATAATAAATTTTTATTTGAATTGAAAGATTGAAAATATAAATCCATCAGCCAATCTGATATTTTGTCTTGCTGAGAACAGAACCTGCTTTTAAAGTCAGGGTTTAAGTCAAGAAAAAATAAAGTTTCTAACTTCAGAGTACTTCATTTTGTGAAATCCTCCTTCCTGGAAAGATTCAGCATGAAAGTTAAAAAAGTTTACTCCAACTGTCATGCAAGATCGAAGATCAGCCAATCACAGACGTGCTTTGATCGTGCCCTTCACACCCGGATCACCAATTAGCCAATCAAATAAATTCTTTGAGATTGCATCAAGCTTTGCAGAGAAAGGATGCCATTCTGAGATGACTTAATTAATTTCATTCATTACCCTGTTTATCTTGTTACCTTCATATCCTATTCTCGCTTTCCGACTCTTCACTTTTAGTGCGTCTTCTTCTTTAATTTTAGAATTCTAGAAGGATGTGGAATTAGCGAGTTTACCTATCACAGCGTGAAACTTCAAAGTAAGAGTAAACTAGAATTTTAAGGTCTTCCTTGACGATCCTTAAGGGGGGAACGTCTTATCTAGATACAGCATGTCAGACGGAAACTACCCACCCCTCTTTCCTTCTGTTAATTTCCAAGTATAGTGCAAGATTTTCTTACGCAAAGACAATTTACTCCATTATTGGATTAGAAAATCTGCTCGGGGTGTATAGTTTTCATGCAGTTTTCTATCATCGAGCAGGATCTTTTCAGAGGTGTAGCAAGTTCAAGTTGTTCAACCATGCCTTAATTTGTGGTTTGATTATGGGAAGCCAAAAGGGTAGTTACGTTTGGCTACCCATAGATAAATAAACCTCAGATGTGTTTACTGGCTTTTATTCTTATCTTTCCCAGACATTTTTTAAAATGTTATTAAAAAGGAGTGCCAAAATTGCTGTCATCGACTGAGACAGATATGTATCACATTTGATTTCCATATTTGGGCTGATGTTAACTGTCTTTTAATTAAATCATTTTTGTTTATCCTGGATATAAAATCAGACAATATGAAGTAAAATAGAAATTAGAATAAACAAAGAAATCATACTCTACATTGACTTGTTTGTCTTCCTTGTAAACATATTTGTTTTTGTTTCCTCATTGTTTAGTTGTGTATGCCCTGAATATCACTGGTCTATTTTATGACCAATTTCTTTGATTGATCTCCTTCAAATTGTGAAGGAAATCACAATTTTATCCATTTCCATTTGTCCTAGTTTTGGAGTTCAGAGAACCATAAGAGAGGGATCTTTTGTTTTCTCTTTTGAGTCGGAGTCCATCAAAACAAAAGATTAAACAATTAGTCAGTATCCAGCTATTCTTGTCTTGAGCCTCGTTGGGATGACCCCCTTTGCCCCCTTCCTCTTCCTATCTTACCCCTCTCCCCCACTGCCCTGGTCCCCCTTAGCCCCTCCTCCCAAACCTCACTTACCCCCTATACAACAGGTGCATGGTGGTAAGGGGTAGCTGATCCGCCCCCTACCCAGCTCTTCCTCCTTCGCAGAAAGCTCAAGCCGTCAATAAAGCCGGCTGTATTAAGGAAGGAGTGTTAAGCACAAATACTCACTAGTCTCGTCATTTTCATTTGACGTACAGTAGGCTAGGTGGCAGGGAGCCAATACCTCTCTCCTTCTCTCGCTCGGTGAATCGTTGGTCAGGCAGCGCAACAATCGCTCACGCTTTTCCTTTAAGTGCCTGGCTCGTCGTCGGAGTGCCATGCATTGTTTCCCCAACCTCTAACTTGGAGATCCATGACTGCATTGTTTAGGGCCGGGGGTTTGTGGCGGCGACGGCAACTCTGCTCCTCTCTCTGGAATCAGGATATAGTATTTGTCCCTGCCGTATGGCATTTGCTAATTTGACAAGCAGTGGATGGCTGGAAAATTCTATACACTCACGGAGATGCCCTATAAATTGTGATTTCAGCGTGTTTGTGAATTCTAGGTAATGCTCATATATTTTCTGGATCAAGACAACCTCAATTTATCTTGTTAAAATTATGGTGCTTTCTTGTCATGGAATATGGATTTGTGTTTTGTGCTTAAAGTAAACAGGAATATCCATACAATTATTATTGGTTCTTGAGGAATATATATCTAAAACATGTTTGTTTTTTTGACATCCAAAAAAGGACCAGATATTACGCGGTAGCGGTGAACTCTCCTCAGTCATATTTCAACTGACAAAAGAATAAATCAGATATTTTTGCCATATTTTTTTATTATTTATTTAGAGATATTAGATAAAATTTTATGCACCTGAGGTGTGGCTGAATTATTTTGTAATATAATATTTTCTGCTTTCTCATTCTGTATTTATTCTCTCAGTTTGAAATAATCAAGACCTCACAGAGTAAATTGTTCAAGAATCCGTTTTAAATATTTATATTTTTCCTTATCAGTAAGTATTGTGTAACTCAGTTGAATATTCTATGGTATTTCCTTATTTACTGATTTACTTAACATGGCTTTACTTCCAATGATCATTTTGCAAAATTGCCAGTCATTTCACCCACAATTCAAATAAAGATTGTAAAAAGATATTATCTCGACTAAATCTAGTTCTGACTGTCATTAATTAAAAAATAAGTATTCACCCAAAATTCAAATAAACATTGTAAAACAATATTAGTCTTGACCAAATCTGAGTTGTGACTTTTATTTTGAAAAAATTAACAAGTATTCCCTTCTGATAGTAAGTATTGAATCATGTTCTTCTAATATTTTGTTTATTCAGCACTGGAATGTATGTATTTCTAATGTTGCATGCACATAAAGTTAGATTAAAATTGATTAAAGTTGAGCAATACAAATCGCATTCCCTTTTTTCAGAGAGAATATTAAGCATGAAGACAAGATATGCTTTTTTTCTGTGTTTTTTTCTCTGCTTACTTAGGTTGATGTCTTATATTATGCTCACTGTAACATTAATAGAAACTAATTTTAAGAATATTGTATGAGATAGGATATTTTGTTTACAAACATGAATTTTATGTATTTTAGAAATTGATCAGTGTCAATCAAAATGTTAATATTAGTAATGGATTTGTCTTTTTCAACTATCTTTCGAGATTGATTTTCTAGTAGAAATGTTTTAAAAAGAACTTTGGAATTGTTATGAAATGTCAGTGTTTGGCATGTAATTGAAGGTCTATTGTCTTTGTTGCCTTTGATTACTCTTGGTTCTACTTGACTATTCAATATCTGTTCGATTATGAGCATTGTTCTGAACTTTCTAAACAATAAGGCTGCTGTTCTGAAAATGAGCTATCTGATTGCAATATTTAAGATTGAATTACATGTTTAACATTCGAATAATTGATTTTCACACAGGAAAAACGCTGTTTAAAATTTTTTTATACCTTACAGTACTTTAAAAGGATAAAAAACAAGAGGTTAAAAATTGTAAACAACAAAGTTTAATTTTTTAATATTCAATGCTCAATTAATTAAGCATGGTTGTTTAACTTATAAACAATTACTGTATTATGCGTTGCATAGTAATAGATTTGTATTCAATGTTAAACAGCGTTTTTCTGTGTAGTTGGAATCATTGACAGTTGGACTGGATTGATAATGGTCCAACTCTACACTCTAAATTCCAAGGATTTAGAATAAATCCAGATCGGCTGTGAATAGTGACCAGCCATATCTTTTGAATTTATTTTAAATCTTAAGAATTAACTTTTAAATCTCAAAAGATTTACATTCAAATCTTTTAGATTTATAGATCTAAATCAAGGTTTAAATCTAAATCTAATATTCGGCTGGTCACCATTCATCTGGATTTATTTTACAATGTAGATCCTTGGAATTTAGAATGTATACACAGACCTGCCAACCAGTACGTTTTAGCCGTATTTAGTACGTTTTTGCAACCAACATACGGCAGTACGTTTTTTCTTTAAAAAATACGCTTTTTGTAAAAAAAAAATAATAATCTCTATATGTCTCTATTTCATAAAACGTACACAAATATCGTTATTAGATCAATGTAATTTCAGGTAACTTGTTTTTTTTTCAATCATTTTGTAAAAACCAGGGTGAGACATACACAAGTTTCAATGGTTTTTTTTGTGTGCGCATTTTAGCTTGCATGCAGCTTGAGCGCCGTGATGGGCGAGTGCGCCAAGCATTTTATTATGAAATACACTTTTTTTGGGAAAAATACAAAATATTTATCTCACACGGTAAAAATACTGATTTTTTCGTCAAAATACTGATTTGGGGGGATAAGAATACTGAAAATGCAAAATACAACTTGGCAGCTCTGTATACAATCATTCAGACAAAAAAAAATGCTGATTTGCCCCTAAAATGAGCCATGGTTATCTCAAAACTGCCCATGAAATGAAATTCCCACTAGGTCTAGTATAAATTGTAATGCAACGTAGCAAATTTGGGCTAGTGCACGAGCTCAAAAAAGTAGCTCCGGAAAGGTTTTTCATTGATTTTTTTTACATCGAGTCATTCCTTTACTCCAATCATATATACACTGTAAAAACGCCGTTTAAAATTTCAAGCAGGTTGTTTTAGCCCGTCCCTCGTAACATCAATTGTTTAAAGTTCGAAACAAGTTGTTCACTTTTTTTTTCAACAAGATGTGTAAAAACTTTAAAGAATTTCAACGAGTTTAAACAACTTGTTGGGAGAGTGACGGGTTTAAACAGCGTGCTATTTTTTTTTTGCTTTACAGTACCATACTGCTAGTGTAGTTTAGTCAGCTCACTTTTCCATGGATCGTTATAAATTTAAAATTGAAGAAAAATGATACCATGAGGAATAGCACAAGCTACTGTAAACATATATAAACAGCTTTCTCTTCATATTTTTTTTGATCGATCTATTATTTTATAGAATTGTTTTTTTCTTCTCCCCTTTGCTATTATCTGGATGGATAAAACAGATTTTGTTGAAATTTAGAAGTACATGTATACCTACCTCTATACAGAATTCAAGTTGTTTTTGTCATTTTATTTTTTCTGATGGTACTTTCAGAAAGAATGTTTTTCTTAATTTTAAGTATCACCTAATACTCAAAACAAAGGGAATACATAGAATGAAAATAAGTCAAGGTTACTCGTTTTTTTTTTCAGGACGAAGTACAGGACGAATAAAAGAATTACAGATACACAATATATAACATATAACAATAAAATTTCCATAACACGATGATTTTAATTGATCAATATAGATTTTTTTTTTCTTGGAAAATAGGGGTTCAGAAAAAGTGAATATACCTGTCATAGAGTTCAAGTTGTTTAATTGTTTAATTCTGGTAATATTTTAAGAAGTTTTGCATATCTCCTTCATCTTATGTCCATATCGGTGAGTGGAAATTTTAAATGAGGGTATCAAGGTTCCTGTATTTGATTCCGAGAATTGTTGATGTCTTCCTTTATCGCCAAGATAATTTCAAGTAATTATCTTTGCCCTTGAACCTGATTTTATCTTTATAAACAGAAAAGTATTTATTCGGTATGAAGAAGGTGTAAAGTATTAAAGGCATCAAATCCTTACCATAGAAGGGCATATAACCTTTTCTTTGAGAAAAATGCTGGTGCCTAAAAAAAATGGGTGTTTATGTTTGGTCTAGTGCAAACACATTTCTATTTTGTTGGCCTCAATGAGCTATTTTGAAAATAAAATACATGTTAAAGACATTTTTCTTATTAAATATGCTGGTGTAATAAATGCTATATATCATGCCATCGCAGGATCAAAAGGCTTTTTGCTTCCGACAACAATATTTTTTCTCTTTTTCTTTTGTTTCATTGCATGTGGATCTTGAATGTAATAAAATTCAAGCAAAGTTTTTAATCATTTTGATTTTTTAATATTGAACCAACTTTATTATTTTCAATTATTTGATTAGATACAGACTCTTCAAGAAACACATGTATCTTACAAATATATTTCTTAGAAATAATTCACAAAAACATGTACATTCCAAAAAAGCAAGAGAGAAAGAAAAAAAAAGACCCAAACAAATATACATGTAACACCTGTACATTTGTGATCAGAGGTTCCATTGTTTGATATTCTGATTAATCTGTTCTTAAAATATCAGTATGTTCATACAATATTTATTTTATGCAAAATTAAGATATTTTTGTTTGTCATCCAAATATGGAAAGGCTTGTTAGTTACATTTTGAATTTAGATGTTCGGTATATCCAGAGTCTGGTACCGTACCCATTTCATAAAACATGATATAATAACATATTTGTGATGGCAGTTAAAAGCTACTGAAATCCATCAATTTGATTGGCTGATAGTAAACTTGTTATAGAAATTGTGCATTTGTTATTATGATTAGTCTTTATGAAATGCGACTTAGAACAAATTCCAGGGGTGTGTTTCACAAAGATAAATATGACCCAAGAGTCGCACTTAAATGTTGACGCGTTCATGATATGCAACGCGCAATCTTATTGATCAATACGCAGTAGTGCGCGTCCTCTTGACATGATCTAACCAATGCGGGGATGTCTTTTATACCGCGCGCAACTAGGCATTTAAGTGCGACTCTAAGTCATACTTAAATCTTTGTGAAACACCCCCCAGATAATATGACATTCAAGCTGCCATCATGATCATTCCTGCAAGGTACATGAACCTATTCAGAGTCCCAATAAACATGTCACAAACTTCAGCCCAGCAATATCACCGTACAAGCCGATTCCCATATTATTTTCCAGGATAATTAGTCGAGATTTCCTCTCCGTGATCCCACAAAAGTTTTGAGACTACCGGGGTGAGCTCCAACTGGCCGAAACTCTTGGCCGCCGTCCCAGTCATGAACGCTCCCAAAGAACACAATACAAGCCGATCGATCTGCACATCGGATATCCAGTTGGATGAAATCATTTACTCTCTAAATCTCTTTCCAATCTGTTAGGGTTTTGTTGTTTTATTGTTGTTTCGCTGCCTTTCTTTAAGCCAGACAAATGATTGTACCCCTGGGTGTGTGATGTAAGCTTTAAAGGATTTGGTCTTGTGTTAGGGGGCTTCAGACAATAGGTCAAAGGCAGCATGGGGTTGAATGGACTCTAGTGCGACAGTGAGAGAGTGATTTTTCATTTTTTTCCCCTCTGGATTGCTTAATCAAAGTTTTGACATATAATTTTGCTGCTTTTTATGTGTATGATTGGTCCATGAATTACTTACCTCTGATATTTCACTTTGAGACAATCCAATTAAAAAATTAAATAACTCATACCCAAACAAGTTTTAAAGAGTTGATGATAAAAATCTGATTGTTTTCAATTGCTGCCTCAGACTTTCTCTGGTTGAAAACAGTCCTTATGAATAAAAGATCTCAAAATACTTTCAGATGAGTATTTTAAACTATAATTTAATCATACACCCCTGCACTTTTTTCAGATTTTGCAAGAATTCAATTTTCTGATTTTAAAAGGGTGTATTCTGTCTCATCTCTTGTTGGAATGCTCCCCAGGGAGTGGGAGAAAGGGCATACGTGTGTGGGCTAGCACGGATCTGGGCCCTGTCTTACAAAGAGTTATGATTGATCCAATCAATTGTAACTCTATGGAAATCCATCAGTGTCTTAATTTTTTTCTGGGAAAATTGCAAAATGTCCATTGTAAACAAAGGCAAACACACCCAATTGTCAAGAAAACAATGGATTTATGAATGTACATCATAATCTAGAAAACAATTTGAACAAACATGTAATTTAAGATGTTAATGTTGCAATTGATAGGTTCAATCGCAACTCTTTGTAAGACGGGGTAGTATTACAGTAAAGCCTGTCTTGGCGGCCACCTGTCTTTAGTGGGCACCAACAACTGTCTCCCATTGGATAGGAATGTGTGTTTTAGAACCTGTCTATACAGGCCATCTGTTTCCAGTGGTCACTTTTTCTGTTTCTCTCTGGTGACTTTAACAGACAGGTTTGACTGTACATTTATATCTATGAAGTCTGAAGATGTCTTTCTGATCAGGGGCGAATCCAGGATTTTCCAAAAGGGGGGGGGGCACATTTTCCTGAGGAAGCAAAAAAAAAAGTTTTTTTAACCAAGAATAAGCACATTTCGTCCATGAAAAAATTTGACAAGCAAAAAAACTTTTTAATAGAGGGGGGGGGGGGGGGCACACTACAGTTTTAATGGCATTTTTACATTACAAATTTTAATTTTGCCTCTTTAAAGCAGTGGGGGCATGGGCCGGCTTTGCACCCCCCCCCCTGGATCCGCCAGTGGTTCTGATGTATTAAGCACAGTATTAAGGTGGAATGTTTGTTATGAGTAATATTATCCATGTGTCTTCTTTTCTTCTTCAGATGTTCTGAGTTGTCGATGAAAACCAAGGGACAGTACTGAGAAGTGAAAGGGACATTAATAAAAAGATGGCATCTGAGATGCAAGAGACTACGGCAGTGACTTCACCAAGTCCTGTAACCATCAAGAAGGAACCTTGCGACCCTCTTGACGAAGCTATGGACTGTGAGGAAGGTCAAAGGTTAAAGGTCACCGAAGATGGACTGAGAGACGGAAAGGAGGATGAGGAGCGGAATAGGTCGCCAAGGGTCGGTGTTTTAGACCTTGCAGAACGGAAGCCCGAGCAGATGATCACGCTGAAGCAGCATATTATGATAGGACGGGCAGCTCTGCGTCGTGAAAGTGCCCTCGACGAGAACTTGCAGAGATCAGGGAGTGAGTCAGAGTCACGTGACGATGCACAGGGCAGGGAAGACGGGATGAGGGACGAGCTGCACGAGCGATTGCAGGAGGAAGCAAAGCAGAATGGCCACACTGAGGATAGTGACCTTTGTAAGACACGGCGGGAACAGGACCTTGAAGAAACTCTGGCAGTAAAGGACCAGAAGCTAGAACAGTTAGTAGGTCAGTTGGGAACTTTAAGGGAACAGCTGTTAGCGCAGCAAGCAGAAGCAGCGGCACTTCAACGAAGCCAGGTCCAGAGGCAACAGCGACAGATGGAGCTTCAGCGGATGCAGCAAGATATGTTACAACGACAACAGCAACAACTCATGGAACAACATCATAAAATAAACATTCTCATGCAGGTAAGCCCGAAGAATAGTATTTCTTTATAATATCCTGTTGCAGAAAGAGTTGCAGTCCAGCACAACTCAACAGATCATATGCTACCATGGTGTCAACCAATCAAATGCGCATACCTGGGTCCTGCTCTTGAACTTTAAATGGATGCAATTCTTTCAGCACCGGGCCCCTAGTTTGTAATGTGTCTGTCAGATTATGTTGGTATAATCTGATAATAGGTGAATATTGAGCCAATATGTTCCTACAGAGAGAAAATTTTGCATGTTTTGATGAAGTCCTTGATGTCTATTGCTGGTGGACAAAAACATTTAATTATGGTTACTCTGCAGTTCAGTGTATCCTCCACAGAGATCTTGGTTTTTGACCAGTGTAACGATGGCAGTTACCATTGCTTGCATAGATAATTTAGTAGTTGTTGAAGGTTTTGTGCATGGCGGCTCAACTAGTAAAAACAATGTTTCTCATGCACCAAATCGTAAAATTCTGTATTTTCTGTAGAGCTGATCAAATTCTGTTTTTTCCTTTATGCATGGCATCAACAGTCTGCTTCCCTCACACCTTCATTAGTATCAGCATTTGGCATTA
Organism: Lytechinus pictus; assembly: GCF_037042905.1. Lineage (NCBI taxonomy): Eukaryota > Metazoa > Echinodermata > Echinoidea > Temnopleuroida > Toxopneustidae > Lytechinus > Lytechinus pictus. The sequence continues at coordinate 4,302,456 of NC_087253.1, forward strand.
CTCTTACAATAAAATCATATAATCATATTCCTTAGATTCTGTGGTCGTTAAGAAGAGCTGAACAATTTCTCTGTTCTCCCCTTAGGCATTACAGCAGCAGCAACAGCAGCCGCCCGGTTCTCCTGCACCCTCATCGACGTCAGCAGCAGCTGCAGCCGCTTCAGCAGCAGCTTCTGCAGCTGGAGGTGGCTTTGTTCGTCTCATCCCTGTATACCCTACAGACTACGTCAGACCACCTGCCCCTATTCTTGTCACGAGCCCCAACGGCCACAACGCCTCGCTGGGTCTCGCCTCGCAAGCCAACGGGAAGCAGATTCCGTCGCCGACGACACCGCTGGGTCAGGCAAAGCTTGCAACGTCGCCCATCGGCTCGGGACACATCCCGGCGGTGTCACCGCTGACAGGTAGCCCCAAAGGCCTCCTGACAATCCCACATGCTTCCTTCCCTCCGACTGGGTTCCCGACCATGCCACGAGGGAGCCCTACTGGTATGCACGCCTATCATGAGATGACCCCGGAGCAACCACTCAATCTATCTCAGAAAGGATCATCATCGGATTCTAATAGGTCTGATGGCTCTCCAGTCGGGTCACCTCTTACTCCTCCACCAACTCAGGTTTGTCTTGAAGGCTTATCTCTCGCAGTCACACCAATGATACTGTCTACATTGTCTCGTTTGATAAAGACTTCTTTATAATGACAAATGTGCAATTTCTATAACAACAACTTTACCATTAACCAATCAAGTTGAATGATTTCAGAAGCTTTAAACTGTTATCGCAAATTAGTCATTGTAAAAAGTGTTAAGAAATAGGTCTCAGACAAAAGCTATGAAATTAATCTGAATTACATACCTTTTTTAGTTGGGGTCAGCTTCATTGGTTTCACTGTTACATGACTCTGGTAGAACCAACCCTTTTTAATCAGACTTTCAATATTTTGAAAGAAAGAATAGAAAACAATACAAGAACAAGCAAATTGTGGATTTTAAATGAAATCTTGAATCTTTTTCATAATATTTTGTTTCAAATTCAAGAGGTAAAATTGGTAGCTCTGTTGGTTAGGTTGACATTCCTTCCTCACATTTGATTCTTTGTCGATGTTTTGACCCTTCATGTTGAGATGTAAATCAAAGTTGATAATCTTGCGTTTGGAAAATCATCTCTAGGTTTGCGTGAGATCACGTCCGGTCACAATAACGGAACCCCTGAAGAGAAGTCAGTCGTTATCGCCGAAAGCCAGTTATCAGAAGTACGCCACACATGAAGCAGAAGTTGTCAACAATGCTTCATCTCACGCCCACGTGGAACTCACCAGACCTTCGGGTAAGTCATTTTTCATTCTGTTATAATAAGGTATGTCTGACATAGCAGCAGTCAAGAAGCCAGTGTGGAGGTACAATCTGAACATGTGCAGAATAAAGGTCATTTGTACCGAAATCTAAAACCCACCGACGCAAACTCTTTGAGGATTGCCTAACATAGCTGCACTCGAGCCAATTCAGAGATACATTCTGATCATGTGCAGAATAAAGGTCATTTGTACCGAAATCTAAAACCCACTGACCTAACTCTGAGAGGATTGCCAAACAAAGCAATACTCGATAAGCAAGTTCAGAGATGCCTCTGAGCATGTGCAGATGAATAAGTCGTACACAAAAAAAATGTGTAACCCACTGACACATACAGATTCTGAAAAAATATACTTCATTCAGTTTACCCATGCCTATTACACTCATGACAGTGGGGTATGCGTGTTTTCCTTCAGCAAGAAATTTACCCACATTGTGCTGCACTCAACCCAGGTGAGGTGAATGTGTACCGGCAGGAAGTAATTCCCCCAAAAGCTGTGAGCACCGGAATCGGTAGACTAGCTTAGTCGGGTAATATAGGAGTGCCTTGAGCACCTAACAAGGTGGAAACGTGGGCTACACTAAAAGTCCTATATTATATGTATTTATTTTTATATGAAAGAGAGGAAGAGAGGGAGAAAGATGCTTTAATATTCAATCTATGAGCATGATGATGTTTTTTTTCTTCGAAATCATGCATCAATAAACACATTTGTTCTTAAAGGAAAAAATTGAAATGGCAGATGGTTCACTTCCACAGCACATGACAACAAAGAGACCTGTCCATGGTGTCCTGAGACTATTTTTGCTCGTACATTTTTATGATAACTGTGCTGAATACAAATACCACCTGCATTCGTTAGTGTTTTTTCCAGAACAATGATATTCAGCGATGCTTGTACAAAAAACTCTAATTCATGGTTTCACAAAAACATTTCCTCAAAGCATTTTCACCTGAAACGTCTATCATAGCAGCTTGTTCTATATTTTTTCATTAAAAATACGATTTTTTTGGGAGGTCTGAAATAACCAATTGAATACATTTCACGAGGGTAATGAAGGAGCCTTTTTCTGACAAAATGACCACATGTTACAGTTGTGCTCAGAAGTTAGTGAACCCCGCCACAAAATGCACTCCTTCATGCTGAGTGTTGAATGTTGACAACAACTCTGCAATGTTAGGCAAGCCCAGAGAAACAAACAGCATTGAATGATAGTTTATCACCTGACCTCACAATTTAAAGGAGAATGAAACCCTTGAAACCAGCTGAATCCATATCAAAGAGAAAAATCAATGAAACATATTGTTGAAAGTTTGAGGAAGATTGAATGAATAATAAGAAAGTTATGAGCATTTGAATATTGAGATCACTAATGCCATGTAGATCCTCCCATTGGCAATGCGACCAAGATGTGTGATGTCACACACGTACAACTCCCTCACTGCTTTAGTACTTATTTCACTTATATTCTCACTTTTATAGAATCTATCACAAGGTGAGGTATTCCTTTATGAGAGGACAAGTACAGAGGTTTCACAACATTATATCATTGATGAATCGTTTGTCATATGATTAGAATGAGCAAAAAGAGATGTTTTGGGGTATATTTTCAGTGTCCAAAAGGGGAGAGTTGTTCATCTGTGATATCATAGATCTTGGTTGCGTTGCCAATAGGAGGATCTCCATAGCATTAGTGATCTCGACATTCAAATGCTCATAACTCTTCTATTGCTAGTCCTATTTTACTCAAACTTTTGTTGATCTTATTCTTTGATTTTTCTGCTTTAACAAAAGCTAACTTGCTCCAAGAGTTTCATTCTCCTTTAATATCTAAAACATGGTACAACTTGAGTACTTGAAATATGATCATTTTCTGGTGGGGTTCATCATTCTTTGAGCACCACTGTATGTTTTAGCCCAATAACTGATGTCAAACAAAAAATGGAAATTTAAAAGAAAATAGTCTTAAAATTTGCATTGCAACGGAGTGTCTTCCTACACAATTTGGTAAATTGTATCATTCCTCTTTAATAGACCTTTTTCAGTTGGCTTTATGTTTCATTTATAAAGTCTAAAATGAAAAAGAATAATTGAAAGAAAACTATAATGTTGCCAATTTGAAGAGCAACAGCTGATCAAATAAGGATCTAATCATTCATAGGCTTGATGTAAAAAAATGCATGTTAAATAGATATTTAAAATGATTTACTTTGTTATTTTTTTTGTACTTATTATGAAATAAAGGTTCCTTCTGTACTTTGGAATAAAAAGGAAAAGAAAAGAAAAAGCAGTTGCATTATTTTTTATAAAGTTCAAATATCTTCGACTCTTGTTTCTGGAAGCTTCCAAAGTCTTTCAATGATTGCTTATTTCTAGAAATAAACAATGAAAGTGAAAACAAAAGATCAAATTTGTTTTTACTGAAACCAAATCACAGTTTTTCTATAGTCATGATAATAGCCACCTTATGAAGGTTTTTTTTCATCATTTACAAATGGACAAAAGAAGAAGTAAATACTCCAGGATATGAAAGGCTTATTATCATTTATACAATAAGAATATCAAAAGAAATATTCTTGTTGCAAACATATGACTTTCATTTTTATTGAAAATGGTAACAGAAGGAAATGGCGTCAGCACCATTATTCTATTCTCGTATCAAAATTGTTTATCCGATCTCCGCTCTTGCAATTGTTGAAACAAGTTCGTAAGGCCTGAAAACGAATATAGTGTACTCTTGTGAATCAATTATGCGCAAGTATTAAAAGAGTGCAAAGTGAGCTGAAGGTGTATCCAAATTCTTTATGCAGTGACACTAGAAATATGCGGATTGAAGATGGAATTGTTTTTAGCTTAAACATAAAAGACAGTAGTTGTAGCAAACAATAATATTTCATGAGAAAGTCTTAAAACTCAAGGTTAATTGTCAAAATATTATCATACATCTAGATCTTGTATATTAATGTAAACTTATCTTTGTAAAATCATGAAATCTTAGCTAAAAATTGATAATTCTGGTGATCACTGACACAGAAAAGCATATGTGGGACAGTGTATTAATATTGCTTTAAAAAATACCCGACTTTTGATGGAATTCAGTGCTTATTTTGCTAATTTCTCAGCAAATTATGCATTTTCTTCAAGAGCTATTTGTACATAGACACTCTGTTGGTTATTTCATTGGATTCTGTTCGAACTCATTTTGAGATTGTTACCACAACTGGTATTTATCTTTAATCTTGAGGTATTTCTTCAACATCAAAATTGATCTTGATATTGATTTTAATATTAATTGTATTTTGAAGGTCGTTGATACCTACATGTACTCCCTCATAGTATATGGATATAAGTCCTTGATTGGTTTATTTCTAGAAAATGAAGAAAATCAGGATGATGTCTTTCATAAATATCACACAAGATTGGCTCATTTAGAAGCTACAATATCTCGGGTTTAACCAAATTCGACGAAGCGATAGATTTGGGTCGTCCTTATTCACATACTTGATTGATTTCAAAGTCAATTTTTATGTCAAAATCAATCTCATTTGACTGGCTTTTATCAGGTCTTTTGAAGAAAAAAAATGGAGTAGGATAAAAAGGGTTGGTTTGGAGTGAGAATACTGCATGAACACACATTGCCCTGGGTGTATTATGTAGTCTGTATTATTTCAGCAATCTCTTATCTCGTCCAACCAAATGCCCCGTCACAGTGCAAATAGAATTATGACTTTTTTATAGGTGTTGTCTCTGACATACAGATTAACATCTGTGAGAGAGAGAGAGAGAGAGGGGAAAAGGGTTAATAGTGCTTTATTACCCTTTTTACACACGCTAAAATTTCCTTAACCCCGTACTATAGGTGGGGCTAAATTGCCATTTAGCCCCACCTATAGTACGGGGTTAAGCTTAGCCCACTTTCTTTTTACACAGCATTTTTGCAAAGTGGGCTAACCCCACCTTTAGTACGGGATTATTTGGCCCTGCAAAAAAGCAGGGTTATCCGAGCAATTGCGGTGCTAAGAGCGATAGTACGGGGTTAAGATCGCTAGTGTAAAACGAAAGTGGGCTAAGCTTAACCCCGTACTATAGGTGGGGCTAAATGGCAATTTGGCCCCACCTATAGTACGGGGTTAAGGAAATTGTAGCGTGTGTAAAATGGTACGAGTGAAGTACTTGTACTACGAATGATCGACAAAAACCACTAGTCCGGGGTTAGCGAGTTTCGTGTGTGAAAAGCTAGCATTCCTTATCCGGGGTTAGCAATAACAATTTGGCATGTGTAAAAAGGAAAAAAAATAGTACGGGGTTAAGGATAGTACGGGGTTAGCGATAGTCCGGGGTTAAGAAAATCCTGTGTAAAAAGGGTATTTGTTTGGAACCTTTTTTTGTTGATAATTTGGCTGATGTAATTATATAATTGAAACGAGGAAACAATTGAAAGAACTTATAAAAGATAAATGGATACATCTATGGTGTGTAAAGTATGTCCAGTTCAGATGTAAATTGCAGATAGAAAGTAGAGGGGGGGGGGGAGATTAAAGTGCAGTAGGCAAATAACATTCTATATATATCCCTATTTTTTCAGAAAAACAGTTGATAATATTTTTGGCAATATTTTCCACTTTTCTCTATGGTGAAAGGTGCACATCGAAAGCATACGACAAATTTGTGATATGTTGGAAAATAACAAAATTGTGAAAATGTTTATATGCTAAAACACTCCTCATTCCTCAAAATAGAAGTGTTGTGGCATAGTGGTTTGGATTCTCGCCTTGTAATCAGAAGGTCGTGCGTGCAAATCCCACTTCGGCGTAGCGTCCGCAGCCTAGCATCCTTTGGCAAGGCGTATTCCACACTCTGCCACTCTCCATCCGGGTGTGAAATGGGTACCAAGTAGGATGTGAAAGCCTATTGAGTATGCCTAGCAAGTGAGTCTTAGAACTCTTGTTGGAATGCTCCCCAGGGAGTGAGAAATGGGTACCAAGTAGGATGTGAAAGCCTATTGAGTATGCCTAGCAAGTGAGTCTTAGAACTCTTGTTGGAATGCTCCCCAGGGAGTGAGAAATGGGTACCAAATAGGATGTGAAAGCCTATTGAGTATGCCTAGCAAGTGAGTCTTAGAACTCTTGTTGGAATGCTCCCCAGGGAGTGAGAAATGGGTACCAAGTAGGATGTGAAAGCCTATTGAGTATGCCTAGCAAGTGAGTCTTAGAACTCTTGTTGGAATGCTCCCCAGGGAGTGAGAAATGGGTACCAAGTAGGATGTGAAAGCCTATGTAGTATGCCTAGCAAGTGAGTCTTAGAACTCTTGTTGGAATGCTCCCCAGGGAGTGAGAAATGGGTACCAAGTAGGATGTGAAAGCCTATTGAGTATGCCTAGCAATTGAGTCTTAGAACTCTTGTTGGAATGCTCCCCAGGGAGTGGAGAAAGTGCATACATAAATACACATTGTGCGGGCATGCCAGGATCCGATGACCGGGGTAGCAATAATTGCAATGTAAAGTGCTTAAAAACAGAATGTAATAGTGCTATATACATGTGAAGTATTATTATGTATTCATACATATGTTGCTTAAAAAAATGATAATTAATAGATATGAAGAAAAGAATGTCTTTTTGACGTAGACTATCATTAAGCTTTCTTAACAAAGCTTTGAGTAGGGGGAGTCGTGAGACGAAGGAAACAGATGAAGGTTTACATTGTGGATTGATCGTATCAACAAGCTTAACCCCTTTGAAACATTATTCTCACTCGCAGCTTTGCTCAGTTCCTCCGCCTTAAACGGGTGGGCGGATCTCGTCTACTTTACGCAATAATCGTGGAATGCTGGGAATCTGTGATAATAGGGGGGTATGAGATTTAGGTGAGGGGGCACCCGTCTAGACGACCTTTGAGGTAACAGAACTTCATAGAAAATAATAATTGAACTTCCTTTCTTGTGTTTAAGAGCTTCTCTCGTTCCCCTTTATTTGTCTTTGTGTAATTCCAGTCACATGAAAGCATGCTTATCGCGGGCTTCTGTTTCCAGAATCAAGTTATTGAGTTATGTAGTTCATGAGATTATAACGGATATGCCCAAAAGATAGGTTAGGTGTATAATTTGCAGTCGGTGTTGACAGAATGCATACATCAGCTGTGTGTGTGCTTGTACTCAGCCTCTCCATCATGTTCTAGCCTCCTTTTTTAAATCACAAAAGATCTTTCATGACGATTGTAATTACTCTCCATTTGAGCATGTTATTTCCTGTTAAATGTCATCGGAGAAAAATCTAAACTTGCCTAGCTATGTTTGGTTATGGTATAAAAAATTAATGACAAAGAAATTATAAAGAACTTTCATCAGGGTACAAAAGGTTGTTATAAGTAAGCAATTGATGCAAGTGAAAGAAATGGAAAATATGTAATTTTGAAATGACTTCATTTTATAAATGGAAACAGGTTGCATTTTGAAAAATTATTCTTATTAAATGATCTTGATTCTTAATATGCATTAACTATTTCTGTGCTGATTGAGTTATTAATCAAATTATTCATAAAATGTTTATGTTCATCAATTCAATTATTTTTATTTGTTAGTTTGCTCGGGTAATTATGCTTATTTTTATAGAGTGTTTGGAGGTTTTTCATTAAGTAAGTGATAAGCGCAATATGAGCAAATATAATTATAAGGAGGTAGTGATATGCATTGTATTAGCGTGCTTAGGAATATATTTTTTTTTCAATAGATGGCGCAATATAAACCCCTTTATTAGTTTTATTATTAGCCATGTCAAAGGGATTTATAGAGGCAATTTTACCATCAAACAAAAATGAAACTTTTATTTACAACTAGCTTCTGGGTTAAAAAAAAGTACTTGATTGTTTCCTTTGGTAAATCATTAATTAATCATTATAATGTCCTTTGGAGAGGATATTAAGCCATTGTTCCTGCGGTAGGTTAGTTACTTACAAGTCAGGTACTCCCACTTTCCTCTGAAACTACTTATTTTTAGGCAAAAAATTAAATAAATAACCCCCCCCCCCTCAAGTTTATCATTAGAGTTAGAAATCTATAGATTGAGGGGAAGATCTGAATTATGATATAAAAAAACCCTGGTTTTTCATTGGAGTTGAATATCCATGATAAACTACATAGAAAACCTGTAGAAAACTTGTTGAATTATTCTTGATGAAATTATTTTGATGAAATTGGGGTTTATTCCACATAATGCGACCACATTTCTGATTTTGGTTGATAAGGAAATGCTATTATGAAATGCGAATGAGTTTGATCAAATGTTGCTTAATCATGTCTGTCATTGGAAGTCATTGTATATTGTATCAAATGGTGATTGAAATGCAGAGCAGACGAACATGTAGTGGAGGTGTTTGGGAGTAGATTGCGCAACAGATAGAGAGAGACAGAGAGATGGAGAGAGAAAGTAAGAGAAGAGAGAGAGACGGGCAGAGCAAGAAAGGGAGAAAATTGGAGAGAGATATATAATCAGATATGTTTCTTGATATAAGTCTTAAAGCCCTCGTCCAAAATAGATCAAATGGAAAACTAGTAAAATTATTAAATGGAATGGAAAAATATTAAAGAGGAATAGAGAGGGAGAGAGAGATGTGAATAAATTGACGCAGATAGAGATAGACAGATAGACAAATAGACTGATAGATAGAAAGATTGATTGAAGAATGGATGTATAGATACAGGTAGATAGATAGATAGGTTGGAAGATAGATTGTTGGAAAGACATACAGACAGATAGATAGATAGATAGATAGATAGATAGATAGATAGGTAAATGGATAAAAAGGAAGAAATTAAAAAGTTATAGAGAGAGATAAAAAGAGAAACGATGTATTATAGGAGGAGGATATGGTTACAGATTTATTCTACACCAAAGTTTAAAAAAATCTTTCTTTAATCAAATAAAAAAAGGAAGAACAAATATTGGACATCGTTTTCATGGGACAGCAAGACAGGTGTAGAAGAGACAGAAAGTGATAGAGAAAGATAGAAGACGGAAAGATAAGGGTAGACCTGAGAAAGAGGGGAGAAGACAATGAAAGAGAAAGAGAGAGATAGAAAGAGAAAGAGAGAGATAGAAAGAGATCACAGGATCTAGGAAATTCTATTTCAGATTAAGAGAATCCCAACCACCCGCGGAAATATGGGGTGCAGAGGAATGGCGCCAGCCGGACCAGCTCGTGAAATCCCAGCCCCCGTACCGCTTGCCTTCCCACGATTCCCTGCCTTTCTCTGATAGCACCGCAACAAGTTCCTGCCCAATTTCCTCCCCCATGATCTAGTTGAGCTTCTTTCACGCTCGTCCCTGATCATCTGGCTAGGCGAGCGTGAATTCCTCCTCTCGGGTTAGTCTACCTCCAGGCATAGACCAGGGGTTGTCAATTAGCGGTACATGTGCCAGTCAGGGACCCTTTTCATAAAGAATTAAAACTATTGTAACTTTTTTTTTCCTTTTTGGCAACTACCATGGTAACACGGCTCAGCAGCCAATCACAATCAAGGTTCCCATGTTAGTTACAAAGGGAATGATTTTACTTTTTTCAAATTTGAAAAGCATTTCTGGTTAATAATAATAATAATAATAAGCATTAATTTATATAGCGCAGCTTTTATATGGATATATTCAGCTGCGCTTGTTCAGAGCTCTTTTTACTTATGTCTACACAGCATATTTTCTTAACTAAAGAGATATGTTTTTAATTTTGATTTGAAGAGAGCCAAGGATGGAGAGCTTCTTATATCAATTGGCAGGCTATTCCATAGTTTGGGGGCAGCAAGTGCGAATGCACGATCACCAAGTGTGACTTTTGTTTTGTGAAATGGGATCTGAAGAGAAAAGCTTTCAACTATTAAAGTTCTACGCAGTTCTGTGAAGCAGTCCTCAAAAGGTGTGGAGCAAATTGCGATGTGATACCAGAAAAAAATTATTCCCTGTTATAATAATGGCAGATTCAGAATAGTTGTAAGACTCGATGAGAACCTCTGGCGTGAACCCTATACTGCACAAAGCAAAGAGTGGCTATGCATTGTGTTGGGTCTGCTGAGATCTGGCAGCCCAAGGCCTTGCCTGACGTGTCGTCACCCAGAGGTGTAGGGGAAAGGAGCCTGTAGCTTCTGCTTACGACTGCTGATAAAGCTCTGCCCTTGTTCATTACCTCCAAATGTTAAAGGAACGCTTTAATTTCCTCTCGTTTGTTAGAGCGAGTTCTACGCGTTGTGTGCGGTTTGATGGTCATTAAAGGTTGCTTTAGTTATGTAAACTTCTTCATCCACCTCCATTCTTTCTTCTTTATGTCTCTCATATTTGGTGTTCTATTTTGAGTATTCTTCTTCTAAAACAAAATCATTAACAACTTGATTGCATCAATTTCATGTTATTACATTTTTGTATAACCCGCCTTACCTGCCTCAAAGTCCAGCCATACTTGTCTTGTATCTGCTTTTCAGTCAAAGTTGTGATATCACACAGATGTCTCTGTTTTAGTTTAACATTTAGGAGATATTCCATTCAAAATGTAAAATAGCATAAAATCAAACATGAACTTGCAATTTCTTTCTGTTGTACATGTAGGAAGTACATCTAACTCTGAATTGCCTATGTGCCGGACTACGTGTATGTCATCAATATACATTGAATATGCATGATTGTCTATCCGACCCCCAATTCTTTGGCTCCCTTGCTGCACTTAATGAATGTCATTATGAGCCATTGTCTTGTGGGTATTGTGGTACAGACAATGGCTGAGGCTCAAAACAAAGAAAACTCTCCTCGGTATTCTCAGGCCGAGACTCTCTAGTCTGCATACTCAGACCCTGATTGAAACTTTGTTCAGCCAGTGGGTCTTAACACAAGACTAGCACATATACAAAATTTGCAATTTCAGGAGAGGGACCTTGTGTACACAAGTCATTGGTAGGGACTGTAGGCTGCATATTCAGACCATTTTCCTTGAGTGAATGGTTTGCGCAGCAAACTAGAGAATCTCAGCCTTTGCTCTAATATTACAGGCAAGCCAGTCTTCACTAGTCTGCGGACACAGACCCTGATTGAAACTAATCAACAAGTGGTCTTCACACAAGACTAGCTCATATAAAACTTGCTGTTTCAAGGACCTTCAGTACACAAGTCATTATAGGCTGCGCATTCAGACTCTTTTACATGAGCGAATGGTTTGCACAGCAGACCGTTCAAATTTGATAACTGAGTCAATAATTAGATGTATAATCATTTTTCAAAACAACCTTTGAATTTGTCACAGTCACAAGATCAATTATAACGCTGATATACTCCGGATTCTTTTGAACAACAGCTTGGATCACAAACCCTCTGAAAGCTACTAGCTTGCATATAGACGAATAATAATGAAAGATGACAGTTGATAGGGTGATAAAAGGGGAGGCCGAGGAGGAGGAGGAGAAATATCGTGTTTTTGTTAGGAGTTCTAGTCCAGTGGTATTCGATGATGGGGTTTTCTGAACCACGTCAAACCAGCCGGTTCTAAATGTCAGAACGGGAGGATATCGTAGGGTTCAAACGCGTACAGCTACAAACCAATCACTTCCACCTGTGCATTTGGACAGGGGGTGATTATTTAGCATTCCAGGTATAGGTTTAGGATGATAGAGATTTAGTGGATGCTGTGTATAAACCAGTTTGGACATTAGCAACAGTTTTTGTTTTGTTTTGGTATTTTTGCGGAGGGGAGGGGGGGCTTTAGGGGTTCACATAACTTTGTCTACACTTAATCCAATAGAAGATCTCCTTGGCCAAGTTGGAAATTTTCTTGTGTCTGATATTACTTTCAACCCTTTCTCTTGTCTATTCTTTCAAAGTTTGGCCAAAATTGTATGAATTTCCTTCTTATCTCATTGCTTATTTCCAAAGTTTCTCACCTATTTCACCTTCTTTCCGTCTTTCTCTATCATTTCATCTCTTCTCCTTCCTTCCTCTCTTTATATTCTCCTCTTCTCTCTCTCTCTCTCTCTCCCTCCCCATCTTTGTATCCCCCCTTCCCCTTCTATTTCCTCTTTTCACATTTCCTTTCATCTTTGTCCCACTCTCTCCCCCTTCCCTTATCAGTAACCGTCAGTCAGATGAATTTGTTTGCGAATAAACATGATTAAATGAATAACTTCCACATTGCTCTTATTCAACCCTTTCATTTAAACAGATATAGTGTCACCGCTCATTACGGTTCATCATATTCAAAAGTTCAAGGCCATTTTTATCATTCTATTAAACAACACTGTGACATAGACACAAATAGATGCAAGAAAATGGAATTTGTTTTTAGAGAGAGTTTTTATCAGTTCGTGGCATCGGGCTAATAAAATGATGACTTTTTTAAATTGAACAGTTCACGGCTGATGCTATCATTTGATTTTGTCTCCTTCATTTCGTACAAGATGGATTTCATTTTAATATTGAACATATTAAATGGTTAGACTTTTAAGATTTCATGAAATGTTTGATAAGCGACATTGCCATTATTGGCCTGTATTGATAAAAATGCAATGAAGGGACATTTTAAAATGGTTTATTAGATCATTGCCATGTTTAATTTAGTAACATTGAGTTATTTTTTAATGTCAGTTATAAACAAGTGGTTTTTTTCCATCAGAATTCAAGATTTAAGACAGAAACCAGAAATAGTTTCTGGAGGCATGCTATTAAGTGACTGTATGACACTTGCAATATATATATAAATGATAGTCATATCATGTACATACACATTATGGCCCGTATTCTGAAGTCGGGTTTAACTTAAACTCCGGTTTAAAGTTGTGGTTTAAGTTTGGATAGCCAATTGTTCCATAAATCACTAACAGTAGAGATACCATAATTCAGCTCGTTTGGATCTCAAATCATTCATAATTGTCTAGGAAGTATAAATAGATGATTGTCTTCACCATTGATGAATCAGGAAAGAGCACAGTAAACATAAGAAAGATTAGAAACATACAACTTAATAAAAAATGTGACACTTTTGGCTTCCCATAATTTTAGCACAGAGTTAGACCATGGTCTAAGTTAAGCCTGACTTCAGAATATGGGCCTATGTGTTTACCATATATACATTTGTTCAAATTTACCAAATTCACGAAATTTTCTATATTTCTCTTGCTCTTTCGCTTTCTCCCTCTTTCCCACCTTCTCTCTCTCTCTCTCCATCTCTCTGTCTTTTTGATACACACTAAGAAATAGGGGTTCAAATTTGAACCCTAGGGATGGGTACAATAGCAGAACCCAAGGGGTGCTAATGGGCGCAATTATGCTCATTTTTCTACCTGAGGTATATTATTAAGCACCTTATAGGGTGCAGAAATGAATCATAATTTCAATAGAGGTTCAAATTTAAACTTTTTTAAATGTCAAGAATCATGCCCCTTAAGATGTTGTGAAGTTGTATCTCTTAAGGTGCAAACAAGCATTTCTCGGTGCAAATAAAAATACTAAGAGGTGCATTTTTACACCCTTTTTTCCACCTAGGGTGCAAGATTACACCCCAAAAGGTTGGTACCAGTGTTTCATTTAGGGTGCAAAACATTCTTAGTGTGAAGAGTCCAAGAACATTGATGGATGAGATATGAATTAATATCAAGCGACCATTTCGAAAATGCTAAAATTACTGCTGCATGGTCCAACTTATCCATGAACGCTGGTGGTAATTGCATCTAAATTCTCACATCCTGGGAAGGGTTTCATGAAAAAAATTGTTAAAAGCTACTGAAATCCTTGCATCCGATTGGCTCAGAGCAAATTTGTCAGTGAAAATCATGAAACACTCCCCAGAAGTCTTTGAAGTTTTCCCCATCTGCAAAGAACCATATCCTTTGCCTAATACCACTTAAGAAAAGGAGAAAGTATAAGATTTTTAAAAAAGGCATGGACTTTTTGTAAAGATCAAATTTAAATCTCTGACTTTTAATGTAGTTGCAAAGGAGAAAAATTAGTTTTGAGGCAGAAATTACATGTACCATCATTCTTTGATATAATGATAATAAATTTGCAATTATGACCAGTGTAAACTTTTTTTATCTGCAAGACACATTTAGACATCAGATAATCTTAACAGAATTCATGTATGTAGTTATTTTTGTAAGTTTTTCTGAAGTTGGAATGAATCTATTTGGCCTTTTAAAGACCTTTAACCCAAGTTACGTCCGCTGTCTTTTCATCTGTAAACTTGAGCCAGTCTGCTTTTCAAAACGGATCAAAACTTGATCTTGGATAAAGACAGGCAAAGAAAAAGTTTGTTGTAGATAAAAAGGGGGACGTGTCACTCGAGGAACGTCGAGCTTAATCTCGTACATCGCGCTGAATGCACTTCCCAGGGCATGCCTTGTCGTAATGTACAAGGCGGATTAACTGGGCTCATCTGGGAGAAAAGTTAAAATCGTGCTTTCTCATGCCCCGACAACCATTCCAAACATTCATTCATTCTATTAATCTGACAGATAATCTCTTATGGACCTGTTGTGATCCCAGTTGGAGTAATAGGGGTGGAAGAGAGGGGGGATTTATGGTGGATCGTGAGCGATAGAGGGAGAGAGGAGGGAAGAGTGCGGGGCTGGGAGTTTGACAACACGACAGGGGGAAATAAAAATAAGGGAGGTCTTTAACATGCACTCTCTCGGAAGTATGGGAATGCGAGAGATAAGGCCCGGCTGGTACCTGTGACATAAAGATAGGGCTCCCTCGTTAGGCCAGCTGTCAGGTTCCTAATTGACCGCATGAATGCCAGGATATCCTGTATTGTCAACGACTACTACTGACTTAACCTTGCGCAGAGTGTGCTCATGAATATGCATGAGCTGTGCAGTGTGAATGTGTATACTACTGATGAAGAGTTGAACAAACTTGCTCATGAATATGCATAAGCTGTGCAGGGTGAATTAGTACAACTGAAAAATGGGTTGAACAACTTCTTTATGAATATGAATGAGCTTGACAAGCTAACTGGCTGACCCTTGTTCAAACTTTTTCATGAATATGCATGAACTCTACCTGCTCAGTGAATTCTACTCACTTGAATAACCTTTTACAAAATGTTTGCATGAATATTCATTCACTGTACATGGTGGATAAGTACTACCGATGGGTAGATGCACAATCTTGCTCATGAATATGCATGAGCTGTATAGGTTTAATGTGGACGACTTGCGGAACCATATTCATACTGTTCATGAATACTCATGACATTTACAGCTAAGTGGATAGTACTGACCATGTCCAAGTGTTATATACAATGATCATGACTGAGTTAACTTTGTGTAAGAAAAAGTGAATGAATTGTATATTTATGAGGACATAAATATAACATGAGATTTACACTATAAACTCAATGGGTGATTTCAAGTCTGGTGTTGTCCTTGGTGTTGGTGTTGAAATTTAAATTGCTTCCCCTATCTCAAAAACTTATTCAGAGTTTGTAAAACTGATCCAGATCACATTATTGACATCTCAACAACTAGTGAGTGACTTTTCGGGACCATCTTCATTTTATTTTTAGTTTTATAATCATGTAAAAATTGACCTAACACCACCACCAAAAGGTCAACACTGAACTTGAAATCACCCAATGAGGACTCTTCACTTTTCACACAAGTGCACATGAATATGCATGAGCTTTAGAATCTTAATGACATGAATCCTAAATGTCAGAATTTCTATTAAATCTGATAAAAATGTAGCCCTTGTGCTGCCTGATTTCCTTACACGTTTGAACTACACAAAATTTCACACCCCCTGGCCCGTATTTTGAAGTCGGGTTTAAGTTAGAACATGGTCTACCTCTGTGCTAAAATTATGGGGAGCCAAGTATTCAAAAATTCTGTTTCTATTGAGTATTTCTTATGTTTAATGTTTTGCTTTCATAATGAAGAAAAATACATAAAAATACTTAATTTATCATTCCCAAACAATTATGAACAATTTGGGTGTCATATGAGTTACATGTAATAGATTGGATGTGTACTGTTAGGGATTTGTGCCAGCATTTGGCTCTCCATAGTTAAACCACAACTTTAAACCAGGGTTCAATTTAAACCCGAGTTCAGAATACGGGCCCCTAAATCTATTCTTGAAATGCGTATTTACTTGGTTAACTTTGCATCATAATTCTATGAATATTTAACAAGTAATGAATATTCATATTAATCTTGTAACACAGCTCACCTCCCCCTTCTGAGTCTGAGACGCGCCGAGGAATCCTTGGGCATGCTGCAGTTTGGTGAGACAGGGGTCATAGGTCAATTGGCATGTCTTTTGAGCATCCGGGTTTAGAATCAAGGAATTAATCCTCCCCGCTACCTTGCATCCCAATTCATTTGCATTTTAGAATCAATCATTCCCCTTTTTTCAAATGATTTTCTATTGATTTCAAGTAGAAATTTGATTTTACCTTGAGCTTAGTTATCAACACTTACAGTGGTGTACATGTAGCTGCTGTCAAGTTGTAAGCATAAATTCATGCATAAAGCTGATTTGCATTCCTCGATTCATTGGCGTAAATCCATGACGTCATGTTATTCATGTGTGGGGGGGGGGGGGATAAAACAAAAGATCACCCCTCCCCCACGAGTTTCACCACTTGGATTTACGCCCATGCCTTGATTTACTTTGCTTATGAATCTGTAGCCTCGAACAGTGTATGAATGGATACTATTTTCAGTTTGAATTATTATGATTGGAAAATGAATATTCATGCCATTGCTGATTCCTTAGATGCTTGCAGCATGCCCAAATCATTTGAACGCTCCTATTGTGAAGGGTGTCTCACAAACACCAATATTGACTGAAATCTCTGTTCACTGTTCCAAGCAATGCTTTCAGTCCCTCTCATTTTCTTACCCACTCTCTTTTCTTGCCTTCTTCCATTCCTTCCTGCTCTTCAATTTCTTTCTCCTCTCCTTTATGTTTAATCCTCTCCTTTATGTTTAATCCTCTTCTTCCATTACCCTCTCCTTTCTTATTCCTCTCCTTACATTCTTATTTTTCTGACTTAGAGACTTGCTCTCTTTTTACTATCTTGTTACCCCTGTTCCTTACTTTCCTACCACTCTCCTTACTTTCCTACCAGTCTCCTTACTTTCCTACCACTCTCCTTACTTTCCTACCACTCTCCTTACTTTCCTGCCACTCTCCTTACTTTCCTACCACTCTTCTTCCTATTTTTCTACCACTCTCCTTACTTTCCTACCAGTCTCCTTACTTTCCTACCACTCTCCTTACTTTCCTACCACTCTCCTTACTTTCCTACCAGTCTCCTTACTTTCCTACCACTCTCCTTACTTTCCTACCACTCTCCTTACTTTCCTACCACTCTCCTTACTTTCCTGCCACTCTCCTTACTTTCCTACCACTCTTCTTCCTATTTTTCTACCACTCTCCTTACTTTCCTACCACTCTCCTTACTTTCCTGCCACTCTCCTTACTTTCCTACCACTCTTCTTCCTATTTTTCTACCACTCTCCTTACTTTCCTACCAGTCTCCTTACGTTCCTACCACTCTCCTTACTTTCCTACCACTCTCCTTACTTTCCTACCAGTCTCCTTACTTTCCTACCACTCTCCTTACTTTCCTACCACTCTCCTTACTTTCCTACCACTCTCCTTACTTTCCTGCCACTCTCCTTACTTTCCTACCACTCTTCTTCCTATTTTTCGACCACTCTCCTTACTTTCCTACCAGTCTCCTTACTTTCCTACCACTCTCCTTACTTTCCTACCAGTCTTCTTACTTTCCTACCACTCTCCTTACTTTCCTACCAGTCTTCTTACTTTCCTACCACTCTCCTTACTTTCCTACCACTCTCCTTACTTTCCTACCACTCTCTTTACTTTCCTACCACTCTCCTTTCCTACCACTCTCCTTACTTTCCTACCAGTCTCCTTACTTTCCTACCAGTCTCCTTACTTTCCTAACACTCTTCTTACTTTCCCACCACCCTTCTTACTTTCTCACCCCTCTCCTTACTTTCCTACCACTCTCCTTACTTTCCTACCAGTCTTCTTACTTTCCTACCACTCTCCTTACTTTCCTACCACTCTCCTTACTTTCCTGCCACTCTCCTTACTTTCCTACCACTCTTCTTCCTATTTTTCTACCACTCTCCTTACTTTCCTACCACTCTCCTTACTTTCCTGCCACTCTCCTTACTTTCCTACCACTCTTCTTCCTATTTTTCTACCACTCTCCTTACTTTCCTGCCACTCTCCTTACTTTCCTACCACTCTTCTTCCTATTTTTCTACCACTCTCCTTACTTTCCTACCAGTCTCCTTACTTTCCTACCACTCTCCTTACTTTCCTACCACTCTCCTTACTTTCCTACCAGTCTCCTTACTTTCCTACCACTCTCCTTACTTTCCTACCACTTTCCTTACTTTCCCACCACCCTTCTTACTTTCTCACCCCTCTCTTTACTTTCTGACTTTTTTCCTTTTGATACTTCCTTACCCCTCTCTAACTTTTTGAACTATCTGTTTACTCTCTTACCCCCTTTCTATACCCTCCCCAATTTTTCTTACCCCTCTCCTAACTTTCTTACCCCTCTCCAAACTTTTTTACCCCTCTCGTTTTTCCCCTTTCCCTTTGCAAATTTCCTATATTTTTGTATCTGTATCTTTTTCTTGGTTCTGTCCTTAGTTTCTTGTTTTTAAATTATTCATCTTCCCCTCTTATCCCTTCTTAGCTGGTTCTCTGGCCGATGCTCTACACCGTGTCAACGCAGATGGCCATTATGTGGACAGATCACCATCAGATAAGGAACAGATAGCACTTGATACGCTCACAAACCAACTACCAATCAGATCCTACTCTTCTAGTGACATCACAATGGGAAATACAAGTGGCAGTGAAGATGAAGATATGGTAAGCTAAACTGTGATCCTGGGAAGCACTTCGTGAAGCAAACAAACCAAAGATCTGTTATAAGCTACTGAAATCCTTGCATCTGATTGGCTCAGAGCAAATTTGTCAGTAAAAATCAATTGCTTCAAGAAATCCTTTCATTTATTATATATATAACTTATGAAAAAAAAATCACAGATCATGCATTATATTATGACACAGAAATTTGCATTTACTTTCAAATTTCAAACAATGTTTCTGATTGGTTGATAGTGGATATGCGTAACAATATGTGCATACAACAAAGATCTGATTGGTCATTTCATAGGAGTTAGTCATTTTGTGATTGATTGCAAGCTTTAGTGGTACTGTACAAGCCCAGGTTTAAAGTATATTTGTTGTGCATTATCACCGCAGAGCAGCATGTGATCAAATATAAGGTTAGATTATGTTTTTCAAGAGGAGAGTGTATGAATGTGTTTTTAAAAAAGAGAAGGTTATGTCATGCAGATTGTTCTTAGGAGGTGTTTAGAAAGAAGGTTTTCATAGCAGGAGATTATGGAAAATGAGAAATTAATGTC
Source organism: Lytechinus pictus (assembly GCF_037042905.1). Taxonomy (NCBI): domain Eukaryota; kingdom Metazoa; phylum Echinodermata; class Echinoidea; order Temnopleuroida; family Toxopneustidae; genus Lytechinus; species Lytechinus pictus. The sequence goes on from NC_087253.1 coordinate 4,322,259, forward strand.
AAATCTTGATCCTTTTTGCTTGAGCCAGTATGATAAGTTACAGCTTTGATTTGGCCTCCTGTATCTGTGCCCAGATCTGAAATTGATAACGGAGTTTGGTTTCCTTTTTTTTTCGTACAGTTAAGCAGAAAGGGAATAGTGATTGATCTTACTGAAGAGGATGAGAGACCGAAGATCGATATCCAGGTTGATCATGGTAAGTTTAAAGCGTCATCGTGGGCGTCGTCATCACCATCATCAACTTCATCATTACCATGATCATCATCATTATCATCGTTGTCATCATCATCATTACAACACCATCATCATCACCATCACGTCATCATCATCATCACATCATTATCATCATCACATCGTCGTCATCATCATCATCACCATCACCACCACCATCACCACCACCACCGTCATCCGCATGTTTTAATTAAGTCTCTTTATTACTCATCCGATCACTTTTTGTTCGTGATAAGTCAACCATCACTCTGAATCCCAACGTCTCTGTCTTTTCATCTCTCTACAGCGGGAACGATAGCTCGCATGTACCGGGATTCCCGCAAGGCCGAAGCCAGCAAACCTCACATCAAGCGACCGATGAACGCCTTCATGGTGTGGGCCAAAGAGGAAAGGAGAAAGATCTTAGCCAGGCATCCTGACATGCACAACTCCAACATCAGCAAAATATTGGGTAAAATAACATTCACAATTATTCGTAGCCTAAGATCATCACACCAGCAACTTCTTAAGACACGTGTAGCATATGGTGCACAAGCTTTCTCTGCCTCAGCACCTTCTCTCTGGGATAATTTGCCGTTATATTTAAGAATGATACCATCTCTGGAGACCTTCAAATCTAAACTGAAGTCTTATCTTTTCTAACAGTATTAGTTATTGGCACTTTGACACTCATCCAAACTTTCTTTCTTTCTTTTCTTGTGCGCCTCGGAATAGAATATTTCTAGATAGATGGCGCGATATAAATGCCTATTATTATTATTATTATAAGTAACTTGATTCACAAAGGATGTAGGTTGTTTTGAATCCATGGTTGTACAATTTTTGTAGATCATATACTGTCAAACTGGTAATATTAATGTTTTTCCTCAGGTTTTCAGCCCTCAGAAAAATTAGTAATCGCCAGTCAACCTAAGATAAATAATTCCCACATACTTTTTCAAAGCCTGGTGTATCTATACACTATCCCACTCATAAACCTATAATATTTCTGTGCAGGGTGCAAGTTGGAGACTGGTGAATAGAAAAAAAGCATCATGAAATAATTCGTACTATCGTATTTATAAATGATTGAATGTTGGAAGACTATTGAATATGGAGACAAATAAATGTTGAATAAAAAATAGCATCATGGAATAGTTTTTACTATCCCATTATGAAAACATTTGATTTTTCTATATTGGTTCCAAGTTGAAGACTGCATTGAATAAAAGATAGCATCATGGAATGATATAGATATATGGACTGCTATGAGAGGCATGGTTACTGGGTACCGCACTGGCCAGACCATGCCCTCGGGCATAGTCGCCTTGCGGCCCCCTTGTGCCGAAAAACAACCAATCAGAGGAAAGGATTATTTGCCATTCTTAAAGAGAGGTTTATAATACACATTATACAACACACGTATAGATCCTTGACAGCTGATTGGATGAAAGCGTGTCACATGACATTCAGAGGAATCAGCTATAGCACGCTAAGATATGCTAGCCGTGCTATAGTCGACTATTGCACGCTCGTGCTCTAGTCGACTATAGCACGCTTAAGTAAATGAGCCAGCACTGCAAAATCCCTGGGCACACTGAACCCATTGATAGCCCAGTACACGTTAAGTGAATTAGCGCAGGACATTAGCGGTATACGCGCGTGATCACTTTTTTGTATATCTCTGACCGATGCACGTAGCACTGCGCATACACGTTGCTAAGCTGAACACAATGCGCGTACGTACGTTGCTAAGCAAATTATTCCGAGGGTACGGCTGCGTACCTTCTGGGTTTTATGGAATTCATTCACAAATTAGACTTCATGGATCTATGACTTTATGGATCTATGTTGAAAGTACTTGACTCTCCTGGGATTACTGGAGTAAATCTACTCGACGCTCAAAAGACAACATTGTAAGCAAAACAAGACCTAATGCGCGTTAGTCATATACTACACCTATAGATCTAGCCTATCTAGATCTAGTCTAAAGTGTAAGCTATCGGTGTTGTATAAAACAAATATTCAATGTTGTATTCGTGCGACGTTCCGAATATTACATTCGTTGCAAGTTGATACAGCCTATTCAACTCCGCTTCGCGTCGTTGAATAGACTCAACTTGCACACTCATGCAATATTCGGAACGATCGCACTCATCAACATTGAATATTTGTATACTATTGAATGTTGAATTAATGAACAAACATGGAATAGTTTTTACTATCTTACTCATCATAAACATTTGTTGATTTTATGTAGGTTCCAAATGGAAGACGATGTCCAATGCAGAGAAGCAGCCCTACTACGAAGAACAGGCGAGACTAAGCAAGGCACATCTTGAAAAATACCCCGATTACAAATACAAGCCACGCCCAAAGCGCACGTGCATAATCGACGGCAAGAAACTCAAGATCGGCGAATACAAGGCTCTCATGCGAGCCAAGCGTCAGGAGGTGAGACACGTCTATTACACGCGCGATGGGGAGCATATGATTAGGGCGCCCTCTATCGCCACGACGCTGAACACACCGACGTTTCCGTTGCTGGATTCATCAGGCGGGTATACGCTAGCTGGTATCAGGCCTCCTACCATGGTCGACACCTCGTCGTACGAATCGGAAAATGGAATCTCGTCAGATCGATAGCGACCATGCGTCCCATTTTCGTTCATTATTTTTACAAATAAGTTTGTAAAATGTATGATTTCTTTTTGTTTTGTTTTATACTCGTAATTATTTTTATCAAATGTTTCTAATAGACTGCAATGCTGCTTTAGAATGTCCTGTGAATGTACACACATTCCGCCTACCTTACATCAAGGCGGAACATGCATATTCAATAAAGAAATTTCACAGCAAAGCGAAGCGTTAACGGATAGGTCAGCTCAGTAAATATCATAGATGGACTGTATGTATCTATACATGTACTGTTCTAATTTTTTGAATTGTGGTTATTGGAGTAATATAAGAAGTTAGCAGTGTACAGCAGCTTGTAGTCTATTATGAACTTGATCATGTGACCACCCACCTGACATACATCACCTGACAAGAACGCATAGAATGCGTTCACATATACTATTTATGATAGAAAGGAGATGAACTATTTATTTCTTGCAGCTATTTTTTTGACATATTTATCTGTATTATCCAGCTTAGTGCGTGTCAAATATAAGGAGAAGTATCTTGAAAGAATAAACGACTGATCATCCGAACGCATCTTTGCTGACTGGTCGTTATTTTTCAATAACGTTACGATTCTCGTTTAGTATGTTTTCAAAATCGTTTGTATTTCTTTCTTATAATTGACTTGAACTACGCAATAGTTCTTAAATGATAATTGGAACAGGACTTCCTCGTATTAAATATGTTTGTATCGTTGTATATACTGTAGTTGTGGATGCTCAAATTTTTTTTATTTGGGTTGTGTTTGTACAAAAATTCTAAAATACAGTCGAAAAAAAAAAACGATAAAAAACGGAAGAGGAACTACTTTGACGTAACAAGTAAGACGTGCAAGAATTACGTTTGCAACTGAATCGACGCAAATTGATTGATCAGCTGTAAGATTAAGATGGTGAGGATGTTGATGGGAGTATAGATTATCATGACGGCTTTTTATACCATACCTCATACGTTTCATGTGGTTTTAAACGGTGTGATATTTGTGACTATTGCATGGTGTAACGCATAATATATAGTGTGATTGAACGTGTCTATGGACTAGATAGTAGAAATGCGTATTTGTGGCAGTGCTAGTGGTAGACTGAAGAATTATAACAGAGCATGGTGATATTGGAAATATATATAAATATAAATATATCTATCATGGGTGGACACAGTGACTGTTGTCTTAATAGTATTGATGAATATGTATGAGCTAGAATGACGAATTGTGGATTGTGATTATACACATCATGAATTATGCATTAGTTGTCATGAATTATTTATGAGGCCTCCAACCATGCTGTTCGTGTAGTGGAATACCATGATGTTCCTTTTCGGCCCGTTATGTACGTGTAGATCTCGTTAGCCTGGTGACACTTTTTCTCAAACAAATTTAGTTTCCATTTTTGAGAAAATTGAACTTTTTATGCTCGATTTTTCACCTTGATTCTTTAGTATAAGTTTGTGACTCTTGTACATATAGTATTTACCATTTTTTATAGTACACTAGTTAGGCTGTATTTTTGGTATTTCATATAATTTATATATTTACACACAGAAGTGACCTGTATTAGATTCCCCAACTCTTTATAATGCTACATATTACAATGTGTAAGCATGATCAGTCCCGTAGCATTATTTTGGCGTCGTTTTATTTGCCCCATCCCTAATCTTGCCTGCTCGTGTTTTGCAGTATTTTTGTATTGTATTCACCCATGGTTGTATTCATTTCTGTTGACCCTGTTTTGATTTTTTTGACATTTTGTTTACTTTACCCCTTTAGAACGCCAGTACCATTTCAATCTTCATAATCCAGACTCACATGTCAATTTCTCACCACTTTTTCCCCCTTTTTTATACATATTTTTTTTCAGTGTTAAAAAGATGTGAGTAATTTTCATTTTCTTGTAAGTGACACAAAAATGCATTATGGAAGATATTAGACCCTTTTACTTTCAGCTATTTAAAGGAAATCATTGTACATCCTCAAATTGGCAATATAATGTGTGAATCGATGTCGTGGTGTTAAACAATGTGCTTCTGTCTATTGGAATGTGTGGAGAAAGTGTTAGTGTCAAAATGATAATCTTGCATTCGATAATCTACGTGTAATATACATGGACATGTGACATAAATGCAAATATTAGTCTTAGATACTAGTAGTGTAACGTACTATAGTAAAACTCAGAACTGTAGATTGTACACTGTAAGATCTTTGGTGTTAAGTGCAACACCAGATAGTGTCATGAGAGTGCTGCATCCTTAGGTGTTAAAATACACCAATGAATTTGACCAGAACACTAAACAGATTGAATGTGTTGTTATACATTACACCAATGGAAGTTAAACTAACACCATGAATTGAACACTGGTGTAAAGTGTTTGGTGTGGTCCTCTCTGAATACCCACTGGTTTAGTGTTAACACCATGGTTTTTGCAAAGTGTGTTTGTGCTTGATCGTCCTACCCCTAGCATTTTCTGTGGATTATGTGGCGTAGAAATATCTTATTCTGTCTTGCCCGTGTCGTCATGGAAATGTAGGTCGTGAGGTCATTGTTATGGCAACCCTTCCGACGCTGTTTTCTACAAAATGCCTCATTTAAAAAAAAAATTTACAGCTATAATTGAATTCCTATTTTAGATTTATTTACGCTTTTTTGTGGGGGTCGAATATTAAAAAAGTGGAAAAATAACAATTCAGTTTCTCATTACTATTGAATTATTAGAATATTTCAAGTTTTATAATAAGAATTATTCCCAGCCCTCTTTTTACTCATATTTATATTTCTTAAAACAGGATTATCAAAAAATCATCAATCAAATTTTTGTATTTTTCTTTGCTCTGAAAGAAACCACATTGTTGAAGAAAAACAAATTATACCTACATTTCTTGAACAGTATTGTAGTCAGCTCCGGCAACAAGAATTGACCAAAAAGCAGTTGGCTAAGAGTCTCAACATTTCTATTAAATCAGTTTAACCCGACTATTCTTGGCAGAAAAGTTAGGGAAATTATATAAGGTTGATGTTACAAATTTATTGATATTTCTGTTTCTAACTCTTCAAGTGAATTATGGGTAGCAGGTCTACCGGTATCAACGCAACCCTGTCCATTTACGATTGTCGTGATTTTTCAGCTGAGCGTGCTAGTTTGTTGCATAACAGTCCGTGGTTGTCAATTAATGTAGAGACAGTGTTTTATCAAAGCTTAGCGGTACTCATGCATGTAAAAGAAAAACACAAAAACACCAGTTTAAATTTTGTAAGTCAGCCTGGTAACTATATAGGAAAACACCAAGTATTTGGAGCTAACACCAGACAGGCGTTTTAATAACACCCATGAGTGCTAAAACAGCCCTGATTGGAGTGTTTGATGCTGCAAATTTGGAAAATAGCATTAAACATAGACATACTGAAGCTTGTAGAAAAGCTCATCAGAGTAAAATCGCATGAATGACCAGAACGCTAGATCGAAACAGTATATACTGCATATATGATAGAAGTGAAAGATTGATTTGATTAGATTCTTAACTGGTTTCGTTTCAAAGCTTATATGGCATCTTACTTTTTAGTTACCAAGCTGGTTTTCAATTAACTCTGGCGTTTTTGCGGTGCATCTACGTCTACGAGAGGAGGAGATAATCTTGTGTTTTTATGTTGTCAGTTACAGATCGTGTCTATGAGAGAAATAGATTTACTTATCACAAAGCCAATATAGATTATTTAGAGTTTTTGACTACGTTGCTTCTACCTCAATAATATCTATATTAATAAATCTAAGGTATGTATTAAGACCGCCTTCTCCTTTTGCTTGTCTCATTTTGAGGAATTCGAAGAAAGGTAGAGAGAAAATGTAATATAGTCTGTTTGCAGCCAAAACACATTACTGTAACAAAGCCCTTCTGGCATTGAACTGGTATCGAACTTAATGGCATTTTTGTCAAAGTGTTTGGCTGACTCAAAAGCCCCCAGTTACAATTGAGTATATTAAGAATGACCCAGAATTCCAGACATAAGTGCCCAGAATGAAAGAAAAACTAATTAAAACATTGGACAAAAAAAACAATCTTTTCTTTCTTGATTTACATGAAATGAACACGATTCGGGTTCTTCTTATATACATATATTCAATTATTTTTGCTTATATTACTATAAAGAAAAGACTTCTATTAAATGTGTATTTCGACATTGAAAAACAGATGTCAATGTGAGTCCTAAGTATTTTGGAAGTCTATTAATCTGTAACATAATATTGACAATTCATGAGGAGAAATATGATCAGTTATGGTATTGTTTTTTTGTTTTGTTTAATTTTCAACTTACACCTGAAAGCATTGTGAGAGCCAAAAGTTTTTTCATGTTTCCAAAACTTTATTATAACTTGTGCCAAACTACAGAGCAGATTTATTTTACCATATGAAATATTTGATTGAAAAGTTTTTTTCTTCTGTTGTAAATCAAGTTTGGATGAATTTATTATGTAATAATGATGTTATTTGTTTAAGTGTTTCTGTTCCCAAGTAAAACAATATTTCAAAGGTGATACAACCTGAAATTGATATCTTTATTACTTCTCCGTTCTTCCTCGTGTAAAGATTAAATAAATGACCAAAGCAATTAATTAGTGGTATATTTTTTATTCTGTCAAAATGACTTTAATGACTAACTTAAGCACTAAGAGAAAATCTGTCAAGCTTTATAACTCCCACAAAGTCAATTGCTACCTCAAATACAAGTTTATTTTGCTCACAAATACCTCGTTATACACATATATCATTTCATTCTGATCAATGGTTATTGGCCTTCGCCTCCCCCCCCCCCCATCGCCAACACCCGGAAAACAAAACTGATATGCTCAAGTGCAAATGGTTTTAAGTGCCATATAACCTGTACAAAAGCTTTGCTTTGACGCTCGTATATAGTATTGACGGTGCTGATCGAATCAGAGCTAAAATTAGAAATGACTGCATTTATCGTACATAACACTGTACTTGTCTGTGTAGTGAATAATTAATTCACGATGATAAAATAAATTCTTTCAAGTTTCATAGCAGCTGACGTTGCTGAAGTGAGCATTCGTTCTGTCTTAAAAGAAGGGGGAGTTCACCCTGACACAAAAGTTGGTTTTAATCAAAGCAGAAAAATGAGGGACTTGTATGAGTGAAGATTCATGAGTTATACTTTCTTTTTCAAAGTCTTTATTTTGAATCGTCCAATGACAGAAGCTGCCCCGTTTCTCATGAGATATGAAGTCCCATCATTTTCAGTTTTCTGAGAAAATTACACTTCATGGAATTCTCCAAGAAAAATTACATTTTAGGAATTTTCTAAGATTTTCTGCATTTATCATATGGCGTAAGGAGAGCTGCTCACATTATGTAACAATTTTGAAGAATGAAAAAAATTCCCACACTCTGTCGTTCTTCGATGGAGTTTCACCGAATCTTCATCAATAGGTTCTCTATTATTCCTGCTTTCATGAAAACAAACTTTAGGACAGGGTGAACTTTCCCTTTGACTAATTCGTTAATAATCGATGTCAGTTTGATAAGGGTTATTCTGTTCTTTATTTCAACCACTTCAGTTGATTAACTGTACATGATATACCCAGTTATGTACATAGTGTCATCTATATACATCATACACATCATCTGTGTTGTTATTTTTTAATCATATTTCTTTGTGAATAAACATTTTTATAATTGCGATCATGGATTTCTATAATTTTATGTGTTTAGCTGGTATATTTAAGTTTGTCTTGATATTAGCTTATGTTGCGGGCAGTCATCATTTTATTTACAAGTATGTGTTAATATTAAGAGTATGGGACATATTAGAATGAAAGTAAATTGCTAAAAAACGAAATACACGAAGTTTAATAATGGTGATTAAGATATATCACTCCGTAAATGTCTCCGGTAATTCCTCTTATCATCACACATGTAGATAGTTTGGTAAATTTGTCTACACGGAAATAACTCCTTTAACAGAACTTTCTTTTCATTTTTTTTCAACAATTCTCTCTCTTTATCATTTTCTCTATATCCAAGTAGAGGAAACTCTTATATACTAATCCTTCTTTAGAAAAACAAATCACATCAAAATGATGTGGTATATGAGAACTGTAATTGAAATGAAAAAAAGCATCTTGATCTCGAAAACACAAGCTTGTTCTCCCACCAGAATATGTAGTTATTGTACGATGAATTGTTTTAGAGTTAGTGAAAGATGTATATCAAATTATTATTGTTATTATTACACTGCAAAATCATTGGTGTTAATTTAACACCAGCCTGACACCCATATCGGAATACACCATGGAAGTGTTGACAGAGCACCAGTCTAGAATCAAACCAATGCTGATTTAACACTGGTGTTTTCCTATATAGATACCGGGTTGGTGTTAGATTAACACCGGTATTTTTGCGGTGTACTGTTCAAATATGTTTTTGTGTTGGAACTCCAAGTGTGCCATTATCATCTCTTCATTTTATCCTTCTGTAAATATTTCTTATTTCATTTATCTTGAGAGGTGTTGTGTGAAGTATTACGGGTTAAAATATGTTATACTGTGGGTTACATGGGCAAGGGTGCTATGACCGTGTCATATTAAGGGTGCGTCTATACTCACATTTTGAATGGGTCAGAACCTGGCAAGGGTATGTCTATACTTTACCTTTTCATGCATTAAAACTGAGTTTCAAAGCACTCATTCTGCCTCTGAAAAAAGTAAGTATGAACACAGCCTCAGAGTGTTCTTAAGAATGAACTTGCTCTTTTAAAGTATTTTCATTATTTGTAATACCCTGGTAAATGCCATCGTAAATTGTACAATGAAGGGGAAAAAGGGTTTGATCGATTTACCTGGGAGTAAAAACAAACCATTATGTTTGAAATTTGGATAGAATTATGAATATTCATGAGCAGTCACATGACTTAGGCTTGCATAAAAGCAGCCATCTTGGATCGATGTAATACAGTGCTACAATTGAGACCCACCTACATGTACTTAATGAAATGATAATCATGTCCGTAAATGGACATTATTTTAGGTTTGCTTAAAGTATAAGCACAAAGGTTATGACAAAAAAAAATGATGTGTTTATGAATGCTTTGTAATTAAGTATTCTATTTTCTTCAAACGATACCCTAATTATCCTCTTACATGTACAGTATAGCACAATCATGGTCTTGCAAAAAAACAAAAATAACTAATTGTGCATTCATCATCTGAAATAATTGCATGTCAAATTTTCATTTCTACAAATCATGGCATGTGTTAATGTCACGAGATGAAAAAAAAGGACATTTGGAGCGTTATGTCATGAAATTGTTAATTTCATTTTCAAATGCACTTTTTAATTTTATCTCATTTTGCATTTTCCCTTCAAATGTAAACAAATTATACAATATCGGTGCTCAAACCTACATGTACACCAAAAAAAAATGAAACCGGATATTGATAGAGTGAATTTGGTGTAAATGTTCCATTTGAATAAAGGTTCGAGTAAACGAATATGTTCATGTTTATGGAGATGTGTAATAAATGTATGGGGTGCTAATAAAGCTGCTTGTTTAACTTCAATTATGAATTATTTTATTTGTATTGCCAAAATTAGTTTTTTAAGTGTTTAAATAGAAGGAAATAACATAGCAGCATTTTATGAGGGTGCTCTGACATATCGCCAATCACTCTGTAACTCAGGATTGAGGTTACAAAAATATATAAAATGAGTATTACAGCGCATGATCATAACAAACCATACATTATCTGATGTTAGACTGTCAACGACGGAGGGTGGCGGAGTCACAGGTTTGGTTTTCCAATAGGTAATCATATACGTTGCTATGTTGGGCAAACACCTAGCCAAACAAAACCTATTACCTCTATGAAATCACATTTGATTCCTGTGAATCTGTGAAAGATTTATGATACATGCTATGACCGCCAATCACCCTCTCGATACCACCAAGCTGTACTGTAATACCTATATGTAAGCTTACCTAACCTTATATTTTGTTTTTATCATATTATGTCTCTTTAATAGTATCATTTGTGAATATTTTTGTTTACTTTTATTTGCTCCCCCTGAAGAGAACGACAATGATCTAATGTACCTGTTACCTGTAGACTGGTTGTATTTGTGCTGCCATAGGCTATTATGTATTCTTCTCTACGAAATGGGAGGAAAAAAAAAATAATGGAAAAAAAATGACATTGAAAAAAAATGAATAAAATTGACAGAGTATGGAAAATGTTGGAGTGTGAAACTTGTGTTTTATCTTGGTTTTTGACGAGTGTGTCTTGTATGAGTTCTTAAGATAAGGCTTTATTCTGAAGATAAGGCTTTGTTCTTACGATAAGGCTTCGTTCTTGAGAAAAGGCCTCATTCTTAATGTGAGTTTCATCTGGGTTTTTGATGATTGTGTCTTGTATGAGTTCCTAAGTGGAGGCTTTATTATTAAGATAAGGTATCATTCTTAAGATAAGACTTCATTCTTAAGTTAATTAATTCTTAAGATTAGGTATCATCTTAAGATAAGGTATAATTCTTAATTCTTAAGATAAGGCTTCATTCTTAAGATAAGGTATCATATTTAAGATAAGGCGTCATTCTTAAGATAAGGCTTCATTTTTAAGATAAAACTTTGTTCTTAAGATAAGACGTTCATAAGATATGGCTTCATTCTTAAAATAGGTCTTCGTTCTTAAGATAAGGTATCATTCTTAAGACTACATTCTTAAGTTAATTCTTAAGATAAGGCTTCATTCTTAAAATAGGGCTTCGTTCTTAAGATAAGGTATCATTTTTAAAAGAAGGTATTAAGATAAGGCTTCGGTTTTTTTTACAAGACTTCGTTCTTAAGATAAGACGTTCATAAGATATGGCTTCATTCTTATAATAGGGCTTCGTTCTCAATATAAGGTATAATTCTTAAGATAAGGTATCATTCTTAAGATAAGACTTCATTCTTTAGGGTCACCCTTTCTTATGCTACATGACAATCACAATGTAGCTGACTTAGCAACATGGGACTAGTGCGACAGAAGATGATGTGTGCATAATGAGCCCAAAATTTTGAGGGGGCCATGACAGGGCGTATGAGGCAAAATTTCTGAAAAGTTGTGAGAGAGCAAATTGGGTGAGCAACATTTTTACCTCTGTAATGCATAAAATATAATCTAACATAATATTCAGAAAAGAATATTATAATTCATCCTTTTCTTATCATTTTCTTGTTTTTCTTAGTGGTATTTTTTTTTTTTTTTTTTTTTTTTTTTTTGGGGGGGGGTCCATGGCCCCCAAGCGCCCCATCTGATTGCTAGTGAGTATTTGTATCCCCCCAAAAGGAAATGTGACATAGGAAATGACACTATGTCATATGAACACATAATCATATATGACTGTAAAGAGCATCTTCTCCCAAATAATTTGATACCATATGAATGAGGTATGTTTTCACGCTTGGATAATCATTAGGTATTCTTTGCAGTGATGAAAAATTTTGATTTGTGCCAAAGTAAGGCATGACTGCAATGAACGAATCCAGATGTTAATGATGTCATAATCCTACATGAATTAGTAAACATGTTTGCAATTGTGTTTATTAAAGAGTTATAATGTAAATAATGGAAAAGATATTTTGAAACATATTTTAATGCAACCCTTGTAGGATTATGACATCATTGACATCTGGATTCATTCATTGCAGTCATGCCTTACTTAGGCGCAAGTCAAGATTTACATCACTGCACAGAATACCTCCTGATCATCCATGCGTTAACACATACTACATAAATATGGTATCAAATTATTTGGGAGAACATACTCTTTCAGGCATGTGTTCATGACATATTTTTCTTTTTAATTGGGGATTTATGAGGTGTGATTTTTTTTACCTCACACGGTAGTAGGAAATAAACAATGTCAAAAGTGAAAGTTAAATGATCTATCTGGAGATTCTTTAAAATTATAAGTAAAATGAAATTTGCATTATATAATATGCCTAAAATACTTGTTAATTAGAGAGCGGAGTGAATGAGCAGAGCTTTTGGCCCGTATTCTGAAGTCAGGATTAACTTAAACTCAGGTTTAAAGTTGTAGTTTAAGTATGGGAAGCCAAAAGTATCAAAATTTTTATTAAGTTGTATGTTTCTTGTGTTTACTGTGCTCTTTCCTGATTCATCGATGGTGAAGACAATCATCTATTTATACTTCCTAGACAATCATGAATGATTTGAGAGCCAAGTAAGCTGAAGTATGATATCTCTACTGTTAGTGATTTATGTAACAATTGGCTATCCATACTTAAACCACAACTTTAAACCTGAGTTTAAGTTAAACCTGCTATCAGAATACGAGCCATTGTGTTTTGAGAATGGGAAGTTAATTAAATGGCATTTTTAATGATGAATGCATATGACCTTTTCAATGATGCCAGTTGTTTGAAGATCAAAAAATGATGATATTTAAATTCTGATGGATTATGGTGGATCGGGGGGGGGGGGGGGTTCAGAGGGGTTCACTGGATCTCCCGGGGAGCGTTTTATCAAGGTTTTAGTCTGACAAGTTGTCAGTTATGACCACTGGCGGATCCAAGGGGCGGGGGCAAAGCCTGCCCGTGCCCCCCCCCCCCCCTTTGAGAGGCACAATTCAAATTTGTAATGTAAAAATACCGTTGAAACAGAACTGTACGTGCCCCTTCCCTTTTGAAAGTGATGACCTCTTTTTTTTTCTTTGGCTTGTCAAATTTTTCCTCGGAAAAATGTGCCCCCCTTTTGGAAATACTGGATCCGCCCCTGGATATGACAGCTTTCATTGATTTTGATGAACTCAAAAGTGCAGTTCCTTTCGTAGTATTGGATAAAACATCATCCTTTGGCATCCCCAGGTTCCTGTTTCAATTCTGTAATCAGGGGCGGATCCAGGATTTTCCAAAGGAGGGGGGCACATGCATTTCCCCCCAGGAAAATTTGACAAGCAAAAAAAAAGAAAAAAAAAAGAAAAAGGTCCTCACTTTCAAACGGAAGGGGGTGGGGGGGGGGGGGGGCGTCAAGGGCTGACTGTGCCCCCTGGATCAGCCTTTGATAATAACAATTGTAACTAGTTCAAAGCTACTTAAATAATTCAATTTGATTTGCTGATTGTAAACTTGTTATAGAAACTCTGCATTTGTTAACAAGCCTTTATCAAACAGGGAGTTTTACAGAGTATACCATGGATTATGAATTTATGATTTAATTATATTCTCAGAACGTCATTGATATTTTACTGGATTATATCAACATTTTAATTATCTAAATTATGACAAAGTAATAATCATTAAAATATGTCGTAAATATACTATATGGATTATAACAATAGCAATCACAGATGATATTGATATTTCTACAATAATACTTCCAGATTATATAGCAAAAGGGTGAAAAGCCAATAATTTTATGGGAGTGAAAATAGACATATTTATAGAAAAATCACAATCTAATTTTTGTTAAATAATTTTTCTTATTTTCATTTTAGGGGAAGCGAGTTTGCAACCACCGTACCGTAAAAGTTTGTGACCAATCAAATCTCATCCTTTTGAAATATGCAAATATCTAAAGCCGCTGTATTTCAAAATACTGAACAACAGCTGACATTTAACGGCGTAATTCTGCTTTCTAAATCGAATTTAATCATTGATGCCAAGTGGTATGTTATTCCTTAGAATTTATTGTATGACATTCTGAAGTTGATTTTTGCTTGTAATATTCATATGTAAAATCTAAGGTGTGTTTTCTTATGACATGTTCGTCGCGATTTTTGTCAGTCGCTCGCGCCAGCACAGCCGTCAGGCCTGCGCCTGCCGACGACCGAAGGGGCAGCTATCCGGCACGGCCCGGAGCTCAGGACTCGTCCTAACCCAGAGAGCTCCCGCCCGCGCAGCGGGCGGGAGCCCAGAAGCTTACCGTGTATTTTACCATTGTCACCGGACAAGGGTGATTTATGGTCTAAATATTTCTCCAAATGAATTGTGAAAACAGAAAGTATACAATTATCACGATTATATGGATGAAGGTCTAACGAGTGGCAGATTCCTGACATCTGGGCACAGTCTGGAACCTCAAAAAAACGAAAAGTTCTCTCCTTCTACCCCGTCTCGATCGGCCATTTTTGTTAAAAATCGTAACAAAATGGCCGATCGAGACTGGGCGGGAGCTCTCTGGGTTAGACTCGTCCGTGTTAATAGTCAAACATAGACAGCTGGCAGCCGTCTGTTTCGAGGAGTTTTTTAAATTTAACATTTAAAAAAAAAAATTTCTCCTCATACACAGACGGCTCGCTATCGTGCAATTTTTGTCTTTAATGAATCAAACTTTTGAAAATTAACGCAACCGAAATGCAAATTAATAATAATAATATTCCCTCTTGCCTCTTCTTGGCAATAATTGCCAAAAAACGGGGAAAATCAAGTTAAAAGGAACAAAAACAGTGACTTACCTCTGCTGTCGCGCAACTTCACTGCCCTGTTTTATCCGAACTTAATACACATAAACATATGGCCATTGAGTCCCCTGTGCTGCCTGTAGTACAGATCGCGCTAGAAGTACTAGAACTTCGGTCTCTGTATTTGGTGAGTGAAGCCAACGGAGTTCAGCTGAACAACCAACAACAGAGACCGAAGCTTTTGGTCTAAGTCAAACATAGATATAGTACTCTTCTTCTTTGGGCAGTAGAGCCAGAGGCGCTGGTCAGAAAATTGGGATTGTCCCAGTTTACAGGGACTGTCTCAGTTTTCAAAGATTTCTCCACACAAGAAATCTAGGAAAGTTCATTCACCTGTCAATAGGGTGTCTGGAGAAAAAAATTATTTTTCTTATTTCAAGAAAATATCACATTTTCTTTGTGAATTTGAAGAGAAATGACCTTCCTTCAGACTAACAGAAATGTAACATTTAAAAAAAAAATCCAATTATAGGCTGCAAAAAAGAAGAAAGAAATTAGGTCAATTTTCAGTATTTCTCTGCCATAAGCCCATAGGCCCGTATTCTGAAGTCGGGTTTAACTTAAACCTCAGGTTTAAGTCCGGTCTAACTCCAGTCTAAATCTCACTTTAGACCGCGGGTTTAAGAATTCACTTTCTGAAGTCCGGTTTAACTTAAAACCTCGGTCTAAGTCGAGTCTAACTTGCGCAAAATTTAGACTCCGCCTAGGGGTAGTTTAAACCATGGTTTAACTTTCAAAATGGCTGATCTGCTAGCTGCCTTGCGACGGGGAGAGCAAATGCTCGAATGGAATCAAAGACAGATCGAAAGGCCATTGGTGGAAAGGAAAAACCCCTTTCATATTTATGAGAACAACGAATTTCTGCAGCGGTATCGCTTCACGAAGCAAACTGCGTTACACATTATCGAGGAACTGACGCCAGCTTTGGAGAGACACACAAGTCGCACTAATGCGGTGCCAGAGCACCTTCAAGTTCTCACCGCCATGCGTTTTTACGCAGTTGGTAAGTCGATCAGCATTTACATTCTTTTGATCATTAGATCTAACATCGTTTATTTTCATAAACTTAGAATTATTGTAGAAAAGTGGTAGGCCTAGTTGAATCATCGCTCAAAATGACTCACCCTGCAGCGTAGCGCGCTCTGCATGTGATCGATAATCAGCTGTTCTGATCAGTTGATCATCGATAATAGCATCCACGAGTTAGCCAAGTCAACCACGATGTTACGGGAACTGTCGAATCGAATGCCAAGCAAATAGCTGTACCTGTAACGTTAGTTGTAATTGTAAGTTTAAGTGTTAGAATTCTAAGTGGTGATGATGATGATAACGAAATTGAGCTTTTTGAGGTATGGCATGAAGTTTTGGTCTGCGTGCATGGCATTTATTTTGAATAAACCCAGGCCAGGGACAGGTTATCGTACGCACTGGTTTTCCTTCTCAGTGCACCGCTAGTGCCCGTACTACAATCCTTCTAACCAGCCAGGGGCCAGGCAGGGAGCTCCGGCCGGAGCCCAGTAGCCCACCGTGCATAAATACACATACTCACGGGACTAGGGTATGTGGTCACACCGTCACAATAACTTGGAAAGAAAATTGTGAAAACAGAAATTATGCACTTACCACGATTATATGAATGAAGGTCTATCATCGTGTGTCAGCATCCTGACATCGAGGCACAGACTGGAACCTCTAAAAACCCTGAAAAATTGTCATGATGTACCTGACACCTCTCCTTTCATTTTCAAAATTCTTAACAAAATGGCTGATCGAATCTGGGGTAGAAATACGAGGAGAGGTATCGCAACATTGATTTTTATGATTTTCAGCTGTATTTTCAAGGTTATTATTATTATGAAAGAATAGTTCCTTATTAAGTACCCTAACTAAAACTGCAAAAAACCTGATTAGGGAACTCTTTATCAGTTTATGAGAAAATCCATTTTGAAATGTGTTGCAAAGTACATCCTGTATATGCATGATTTAATATGCTTCTTATGAAGCACAAAGATTTGGAAGAATTTCACGGTCAAATGAATTTGAGTTCAAATATTTTATGTAGCTTAAAGTAGAACAAAAGCAGCGAAAAAATAGGTTCACTGACAGATGGTATACTATATTATCACTTGGTCTAATCATCAGATGGGCTAACAACATTTGGGCTTAACCCACTTAGTCCAATTTGCTTTTGGTCTAATGACCACTTGGTCTAATATCCAATTAGTCTAATCAACTCTAATGACCACTTGGTCTCATGGCCACTTGACCATGTGGTATTAGACCATCCGATAATTCACCAAAAATACACGGGGGTGGCGGGTGAATTCGCCCTGGAAATGCCTAAAGTCGCCCTCGAATCACCCAAAATCATGTTTTCGGGGGCAACATAAAATCTTTATGTCGCCCCCAAAATAATTGCCCAGTGATAACAACTTAGCGGCCTACGAGCGCCATATAGGCCGTGGGCCGAACGATCAAAAGTGCTTTAGTTTTTAACTTTTGCTTCAGTTGACCCTGAGGTATTTTTGATATACTATGTGTTTCTAAGGGGCAATTTTATTTTCATTTCATTTTCTGTAGGCAGTATGCAATCACAATGGACTGCTAATCAACCTTGTTGCCAGGTGGCCAGGAGCAACTCATGATTCCAAAATATTCAGAGAATGCCAACTGAAAAAAAATCTTGAACGAGAAAGTCATGAAGAAAAATGGCTTCTTGGCGACAGTGGGTAAGTATTGAATTGTTTGCATAATATTAATACACATACTTTATTAACATGTCATCGTACAACAACAATTTATTTCGTTCCAGTTTTCACATATATGGCTATGGTTTGGCTCAGGGACCTCGAGAAGGATATTATTGATAAAGCTTTGGAATTGCACCTAATAATTCCTCACCAAAGATTAAATAAGTTTGCAAAATTTCAAGGATTATAAATTTCCAAGAAGGTTGCAGCTAATCCAGTTCATAAATGTAGTAGTACACAAAAGGGAAATTATGTTGCAACCTTATTGGTTTAAATGGGTGGGGGTGGTACAGGGTACAAGCTGCAGAGAAAGTGAACCATTTTTGTAAAGTATTGTAACCTTGTAAAAATAAAAAGAGTGAATTACCTAGACCAAATTCAAAGCACCTTATCAAAATGTACTGTTGTCTTGTTTATTTAAAACCTTCTCAAGTATGGAAGAACCATGTTTTTTAACTGTTATGATGAAATCACAGGAAAGGTTAGCAATTGAACATTTTGTATTGCTTAAGGGTGTTAATTTCTAGTTTTACCTTTATCTTATTTCTGGCTGTGATATCATGCATTAAAACAAAAAGTGTTATTTTATGGCCATTTACAAGTTAACATTTAGGTATGAAGTGCATAGTTCCATATTTCTATAAAGATTTTGGAAAACAGTGCGGGGGCTGAAAAATATGAAATGGCCATCTGGTACCGTTATGATTTTTTGCATGGTCAGCCCGCTAACTGTAAAAACCTTTCCGCTGACCCTGCAGTTAACATGCACCCCCCACCCCCCAATCCATTTAGCACTACTTGCTCATGTGTATGTACATACAAGCTACATTGTGAGGAATAATTTCACTTTTTAAGTTTCTCAGCCAGAGCATATGCCATTTACTATTGTTTGTATTTTTATTAACATAATAAAAACTTGAACCCTTCATTTACCCCCTTCTATATGAAACCTGGTAATCAAAAGATGTTTTATTTCCTGTTTTTAGACATGTACACATACATGTGAGAAGAAATACCAGATTATGGCAAATATTTTAATTAGTTATTTCAATACTATTTTTCCTTCAGGTGGAGGCTACAACCAAACTTTTCAGACAGACATGAGATACAAAGTTACACAAGTATAAATGGTTGAAGGTTTAGGAGAGCCAGACAAGAAGGCAGGAAATGTGATGTCACTTGTAAGTTAAAACACTCTTAATTATGACTGCCTCACTTTGGCGAAGAAAGTAAAGTCACATTAAAAAAAAAAATTACTGGTACTGCTCTCTTCTTTATTTGGCCTACTTAAATATTTGAAAACAATGACATCTATAAGTGCTTAGATGCTTAATGGATTAATGGTGATATTTCTTGGACAGTTGTAAAACAACCAATATCAATCAATGCTAGATGGTGTGACTTGCTTTCTATTGCCAAAGTAGTAAATGAATGTTCCATTGTTCTGCATTCCTATTAGACCCCCCCCCCCCCGTCCCATCACCATCTGCTTTGTCTGGGAGTAACACTGGAAGATTACCCCCCCCAAAAAAAAAAAAAAAAAAAAAAAATCTCTTGTAGGCCTGTATAAATGTAATGCCTACAAAAGCAGTCATGAAACCTCACTAATTCAAATTTGATCTTGGTAGGGGGGGGGGGGGTGCCTAAGGATCTTGCCTGTTGATTGTGCACTCGCTTCAGAAATCATGCTGCTGTTCCTGATGTTTTTTTTTATTTTTATTTAATATGATAACATGACTCTTGCATGAAATCAGCATTTGGCTCAAGAAATAAAGACCAAATGTGATAATTTTGGATTTTGACTCCCTTTCTTTTGTAAACCAATGAGAAAATCCCAAGTCATTTAAATCAATTGTGTATAAAAAAGAGGAAATTTTAATCATTTTCTTATGCATTTGTTTGTTATTAACTTTTTTATTTTCATTGTTTAATAAGGCTTTGGTGACAATATTTTAACCACTTAGAACTTAAAGTTCTTATTTCAAACATTAGAAATAAAAAATGTAAGTTTTAACAATGATAATTAAATTAAGAATAAATGACTGATATCAATAATGATGGAAATTGATATCTTTATTAATAAAATATCACATGCTCTATACATTAAATCCATTTCAGTTACTTCAATGAACATGGACAGCAGCAGGAGCAACAACAGCATCAGCAGCCGAAACTACAACTGCAGTAAGAGTTGCAACAACCACACCGACAACATCAACAGCAGCAGGAGCTCCAACAACCATGCAGGGAACATCGGGCGCAACATAAATAACTTCATCAAGAGATGCAACAACCACAGTGGTAAACATCAACAGCAGTAGCAACAATGACAGTAGAAACAAAGCCAGCAGCAAGGATTCTAACAAGCAATCATACAAGCAACAACACAAGCGACAACATCAATAAATGCATCAGGAGATGCAACAGCCACACTCGTAAACAGCAGCAGGAGCAGCGATGACAACAGCAACCACACAGGCAACACCTTGAGCAACGTCAGTAGCAAAAATAACTTATTGCACCAGGAGATGCAACAACCACACCCACAACACCAAGAGCAGCAAAAACAAACAGCAATTCCAGCAATCACGATGACAACAGCAGCAGCAACACCAACAACGCTAATGAACATTGAAAAAACTTGTACAAAAGTCAATGAGGTCGCATTTTTCAGACATTATCAGACATTGATTAAAAAGTGCACAATAATTTATTTGGGTTAAAGAAAATTATGTTTGAAAAAATGTGTACATTTGAAGATGTTTACTATGTATTGATTGATATAATATAGTTTTGAAGATGAAAATATTATTCTTGAAATGTCTACTTTTTATTTGTCATTGACTAAAAATAAATACATTTTCTTTGAATTTTCTCAATGAAATGAAAAATAAGCAATTTATTAAAATGTTATATTCAAAATCAACTGAAATTGATCGATTTTAGCTGCAAAGGCCCTCAAAAGGCTGATTAGTCGGTGAAAATAAGTTTTGTCGGTAGGTGAAGGCCACCGACGAAATTAGTCGGTGGTTTCCAATAATTTGTCGGAGAAAATCACCGATAAATTTTGATGAAATGGAATTTAGTCGGTGATGGCAAAATTGTCGGTGAAAATGAAATTAGTCGGTGAAAATCACATTTAGTCGGAGAAAACCACCGACTAATTGTTTGATGAAACGCCCCCCAGTTGCCAAAGTTTAAATCCTGAACATCATTCATTGTCAAAAGTGAGATGAAGGGTGATAATGAGCAGTGTGTGGCAAAAGAGGTTTTCTGCATATTTTTTCTTCTCAATGCCAATGATAAAAGGGCTGCATTAACATCCACCCCCTTCCTGAAAACATCCTTGTTATTATTTTCTTAAAAACATCAAAGGTGGCATTCATAATGGAACAGCTAGGAATACAAATTTTTCATGGGGGGCAGGGCAGGTGGTTCTAATTTGCATTTCTCGATAATTTAAGAAGGGGGGGGGTGCAAGTTACATGCACTTTACCCATTTTTCTCTCTTTTTAAATAATTGTTTTTGTTTTGTTTTTTGGGCTTTCTGATCTTCATGAGGCTGAGAGAGGGACACCGATTTAGCGCTGTCCATGGATAAAAACGTCCTAGACATGGGTGTGAAGATAAGAAATGCATATCCAGACAAAGGCCTTGTAGGCCTATTTAAAAAAGTAATAATTTGGTGGAAGCGTGAATATCAATTGAACCCCCCCCCCCGGCCCCCCTTCCCAAGGTTCAATATTAAGTAAGTGCCCTAAAGGTTAAATATAAATTTGGCTCCCCCAGATCAAACACCAAATTGGCGCCCAAAAGGTCAAATATAAAATAGTTGCCTCAGCTCTTTTATTCAAATCATGCACTATCACCCCCCCCCCTGTATTTCCCTCTCTCCTTCTCTTTTATCTATTTCCCCTTTTTTTCTCTTTCTCCTTTTTTTCTGTTTCTTCTTTTCCCTTCCTTTTTTCTTTTCTATTCCCCCTTCTATTCCCTTCCTCTTTTTGGCACACCGCCCCCCCTTCGACTACCGGCTACATGGGGACCCGGGCCCCAAAAGCCCTCCTTTATGTGCTGGATCTTGATCAGTGTTTTATCTCGGCTTTAGTAATTCAATGAAATAGTCTGAAGTACAAGTAGGAACCATTGGTGAAATACATTGATTCATTAATTTGAATAGGGCCTATCATTATTTTTATTTAAATGAGGTGTGAACGAGGAGGGGTTTTTCAGTACTGTCCCAGTTTCTTTTCCTTGCCTTCTTAGGATTTTCCTCCATGGTTATATTTCGATATTGTAACTTGTTGAAGAACTTGTAGCAGAAGTCGATTATCACAACTCAACGGAGCCTGTATTTACTGCGCATGTGTAATAGCAGCAGCCCAAATTTCTGCTTCAATTGCACATGCGCAGTAATCCACTACCACTACGACCACCAACTTAAACCCGCGGTCTAACTTTAGACCGCGGGTTTAAGTTGGACGACACTTAAACCCGGGGTTTAACTAAAACGGAGTTTCAGAAACACAAATCGCGCAAAACTGGAGTTAGTACGGACCCGCGGTCTAAGTGTGGCTTAGTTAGACTCTAGTTTAACTTAGACTGAGGTTTAAGTTAAACCCGACTTCAGAATACGGGCCATAGACTGTGTAGTTAAGATATGGACACACACAAATCTAAATTTTTAGCTTCCGAGAGCTGTTATAAATTTATTATAAATGCCAAAAACTTGTCCATAAAGAGTCCAATAGGATTTTTTATGCTCTATCTGATGGTATGATTTTTATAAAGATTTGGAAACCAGATCACAATGAAAAATTGCGACAAAGTGAAACAAATTGTGCAAAACAGAAATTTCATTTTCCCATAGAAAACGCATGGAGAAATGGCAATCTCAACACACACAAAAATAAGGGTTTGCAATTTATCTCTAAATCCTTATTTAAAATGATCATATAAACTTGTCCTTACTGTCAAAAGAAGCCCCTGAATTTTCTCTTTCCATACATGCCAAACACAAGTTAATATTAGAATAAATTCAGATCACATTTTTCTAGTAGCCTGAACTTCCCCCAAAATATGTGCCATATTTTCCCCTAAATCAGCCTGTTTTATGCTGACACTTTTCAGTGTGGCTTCAGACACCCTACAGTGTCAAGTGCCGACATCAATTGAGTGCGCTAGTCAATGTAAACATATATTATCAGGTTTCATAACAAGATTATTGGCTATATTGGAAGACGGCAAGTCATGAAAAAAAGACGGTGAACTGGGGGGAATTGAGGTCACTAAATCTATTTTTATTTTAGCACTCTCAATCCCCGTAATTGCCGTCTATGTCCCGCAGGGGTAAGTAAAAAAAAACTGTCCCCAAACAAGGACAATCTCAATTTATCAAGACATGATTTGTCCTGGTTTATGAGGATATCCTTATTCCTTGTTTTCTGGGACAATCCCAATTTTTGGACCAGCACCTCTACTGTTGGGTATACTGCCCAACGCCCCACAATGGGAGCCAACCGGGCAGGAAGTGCTCAGATGTTAATGGCGCGGAGAGAGAAGTTACTTTTTTAGTCTTTGCTTTGATTTGTGTAGATTTGAAGTACGTTTCACTTGAAGGTTTTTATGTTCTTGATTTCAATGGTTTGGGGTGTGAGGGAGTTCCAGTCTGGGATGGTTCTTGGAATAAACGAATGATACTTGTAAGTCAAGAGGTTTGTTTGTGGAGATGGGAATGAAGCTTATGGATGAAAATTTCCGAAGGGGTCTTTTGACCGGGCTCAGGACTTTTCGCACTGGAATGGCTAGGGGACCCGCAAGCGCCTCGCGTAAGGTTGTTACGCGACTTACTTTTCGGCGCAGTTGCAGCCGCTCCCAGTCGAGCCTCTGCTTCATGGCCGAGGCACTGTTATACCTAGAATAGTCTCCAGTTACATATCGAGCTGCTCTGTTTTGTATAGCTTCAATTTGATTTGTTAGTGTTTGCGTATGTGGGTCCCAGACAGTTGAGCAATAGTCTAGAGTCGATCTTACCAGTGTCTTGTAAGCGATGTCTTTGATCTTCTTGGCACAGTTGAAAAGATTCCCGCGTAAAAAACCTAGAGATCTGTTAGCTTTTGCACATACTTTGCTGACATGTGCGTTCCAGGTCAAGTCGTTTGAGATGTCAACACCTAGATAAGTGTGGGACTTTGACTCTGGAAGAGGGGAATCATTGAGTGTGTACTGATATTTAACTGGATTTCTAGAGTGGGTTATGTGCAGTACATGACATTTCTTTGCGTTGAAATCCATCTGCCATTTTGTCTGCCAAACTGCAAGTCTATCAAGGTCACTCTGCAACTTGTGTGCATCTTCCATACTAGACACTTATTATTATTATTGTTACCCCTCCCTGGGTGGGATGGGCGTTAAAACTGTAAATAATAATGAAGAGAGAAACAATTGTCAGTCACATGTAGTTTGTATGGGCATCAGCAAGGTAATGATCATACGTTTATTAAAAGAATGTCACAAAAACCATGTCAAATAACAATCAATATTAAGGAAATACATTATCTATCACTAATTTCTCAACTTATGATTATATTTAATTGTTCTTTAAAATACTTAGATAATAAACGAATGTAACTACTAATCAATACAACTAAAACGTCTAACATTCAGTCTAAATTACATGTTAGAATATCTCCTAATTCTTATTAATAATCTCTAATCCTAATAACCAAACATTAAAGAAATAAAGTCTGAACTACTAGACTAAACGATAAGAGAACACATGACCAATGGATGCAGGGGAATACATCCTAAAGCCTCAAATCTAAACTGTTAAGATGGTCCCTGATTCTTATGGAACTTTTATGTACAAGTTGAGAACTTTCTTTGTTCTGACATCCAAAAAGAATCCCTTGCCATTTCTGAGGTGATCCCTTAATTCTCCCTAAGTTAACTCTCTCACTCTTGGAATCACTAACCAATATACACTAACACACTACCACTGTCTTCCAGCATGCTATATGGCTTAATAATTCCTAATCTACCACTAACTCCTAACATATCTTAAAAGTAAACACAAGTTCCAGGAGTCAAGGTAACAAGCTGAAAGTTGAAGAGCCTATTTACATAACACGTTGATAACAGATACTTTCTTGAGAAGAACAAAGAACAAGAGTATGCAGTACAGGTATATATATGCCCATGCACCTCTTAGTACAGAATCTAATATTATATACAATACAGTCAAATACATATTTAAAAAGAAATGTCAAAGTAATATACTGATCAATACCTATTTCTGTTTCTATACCAAAAGCCTCAGTAACAATTATAGCTAATAATATATATATGTTCTAACTATTGGTGAATATCTCTCTATTGAGATGTCAGTGATATATAACAGTATACTCTCAATTATAATGTTCATCCTATCCAATCAGTCTATATACTTCCAGGAAGACATATCACTACGACAAAAGTATCATCACAATCATATCAACAGCATATATCTCTATAACAGTTTTGGGTAATAATAACAATAAAAATGTATCTTTTCTTACCTGTAAATAATAATGAAGAGAGAAACAATTGTCAGTCACATGTAGTTTGTATGGGCATCAGCAAGGTAATGATGACCAACCACATGCTTGACAACTGAGATGGAGGTTTTGGGTTGCTCCACTATAAAATAGGGGTGTACAAGTGTTCTAATTGAGGGTTATATAATACACTGAAAATGAATGGATGGTATATGTGAATAAGTAAAGCTGAGTGAATTTGTAGGGGTGCCCTATCTTTGGAGGGGCCTCACATCTTTCCCTCCTCAAAGAAATGTCGTCCTCGACATTTACAACAATATTTACAAGTAACAAATACATAGATGCTAATCAAAGAAAAGAAATAAAAAATATCGATACAAAATAGCTGTCCAATTTATCAAGGGGATTACTCCTGACACAAAATTCTACAATTTGTATGCAAAATGGTCGTGTATAAACACAAGTCTACTCAATGAATTTTCGCAGAAGAATAATATCCTAAATATCGCAAGTTCAAGAACATTGCGTGAAAAGTGTAAACATACCAGGCGGCCTTTCCTGATAGTATACAACTCCCGATCAATTAGATCTTTATACGAAAAAATAATTCATACAACACATTACTGTGCTTGAGCAGTCCATTAAAAAAAAATCACTTGAGAGAGATGCGTGATAACTGATGCATTCTACATTTTCATAGCTATATAACTATTTAAAAAAATGAAATTTAGAAATGCCTATATCTCTATCCCAACTGCGCAGTGTCTAATTCAAATCTCTGTGCATCTCATCTCCCAAAACAATCTCTATCTGATCATTAAAAAGTTCTTCCAAAACTATCAATTTCGGAAATGATTTTCAATCAGAGTTCTTCAGCACACAAAGTTCGGGTACACATGCTGATTCAGCGTGGAATACTGGGACGGTTGGTTTAGATATACTCCACCTTGGTTGGGGTAAGAGTAAATGTTGTTACTGCTTGGCACATATTCTGGGGAATACACCGTCTGTTGTTGGGGCATGTGGACATACATTCCACCTATATTCGAGTTCATACTTTGCCTGTCTGGTTCTCCGAGTCCACTGTAGGTGAATTGGTTAGGAGGTCGTCGATCCCTGGCGGGCCATCGTGGCAAGTTAACCTCATCCGGTGTAAGGACCTGGTCTGTTGGGTTGTCGACAGGCTGAATCTCATCCAGTCCGTTTGGCTGCATATCAAGATAAGCATCAGCTCTGGGATACCCAGATGCTTCCACTGGTGGCTGGTTTTTATCTACAGTCACTGTAGGGTCTGGTAGAGATTGACCTCCTTCAGAAGTAGTACTTCCATCAGGCCTGGTGTCCTCACGGAGACGGTCCGCAGGTTCAGGAATTCGCAGAGGAACGTCCTCAACCGGGTCAGAGCAGTCTAAAGGTGCCTGCTCTGCCACCGGCGAGGCTATTCTGGATGACTCTTCCTGTACATCAGGAACTGCTCGACGATAATACTCAGTCAAGTATGCATCTTCGTCATCCGAGCTGTCTAATTCTGCTTGATGGAATTGCTCACGTTGTTCTTCCTTCCTAATAGAGCGTCTGTTAACCTTTTTAGTTGTGGTAGGAAGTTGTGTCGTCTGGTTGCTGTCCAAAGAGTCACAGGGAAAGAGAAGATTCCGGTGAAGAGTCCTGGTTCTCTTTTCACCACTCTCAGGTTGCAGCTCATACACTGGCAAGTCATCCTTTCTCGCAACTACCACGTAGATCTCATCTTCAAAATAAGCTCTCAGCTTACCCGGACCATTTCTTGGTTTACAGTTTTTGATGAGAACTCGATCTCCAGGAGAAAGAACGATGCTGGCAGTAGTCTTCCGGTCATGATGCTGCTTCGCTTTCTCTGACGACTTCTGTGCATTCTTCCTAGCAATAGAATAAGCCTCGTTGAGTCTGTCCTTCCATTTCCGCACATACTCTCCGAGGTCACGAGGCGGAATGGACTGAGCAGGGGTCAAACCGAAGGCCAAATCAATCGGTAGTCTAGGAGAGTGTCCAAAGAGAAGGTAGTGTGGAGAAAACCCAGTAGTCTCATGCCTGGTGTTGTTATAGGCATGGATTACTTTGTTCAGATGCTGTCTCCAATCTTGCTTCTGTTCTTCAGTGAGAGTTCTCAGCATAGACAGCAGGGTGCGATTGAAGCGTTCCACTTGTCCATTTCCCTGGGGGTGGTACGGAGTAGTTCTTGAGTGCCCAACACCTGTCAGTTCCCTCAGCCTGGCGAAGAGATTGTTTTCGAATTCCCGGCCTTGATCATGGTGGAGACGCCTCGGATAGCCAAACTTCAGTACAAAATCATTGAAGATTTTGTCAGCAGCAGTTCGCCCAGACTTGTTTGAAGTTGGATATGCTTGAGCAAATCTCGTGAAATGATCCATGACGACGAGAATATATTCGAACCCTCCTTTACTTTTTTCAAGATGAAGGAAGTCAATGCTGACAAGTTCAAATGGTTCAGTGGTGACGATTGGAACAAGTGGAGCCTTGGGTTGTCTGGTTGGTACTTTCTGCTTGACACAGCTACACCTGCTAGCGATGTGGGTGCTAATGTAGCTCTCCATGTGGGGCCAGTAGAAACGATCCCTAGCGAGATGGAGTGTCCTGTCTGTGGCCAGATGTCCCATCTTCTCATGGAGTTCCCCACAAATGAGGGACCACCACTTTTCAGGTACAACTAGTTGTGTCTTGGTATTAGTGTGTCGTCGGAGAATCCCGTCGTCTCCCACCCTCAGATTTCTCCATTCATGCATCATTGTGGTGGTATTCTTGGGTTCACCATTTCTCTCCTGAGTCTTTGGCCATCTATCTTTCTTTTTGTAAGATAGAATTCTAGAGATAGCAGGATCTTCCGCTTGGGCTCTTCTGATTTCGTCTGGACTGAAGATAGCCGGTTGCATCCCTGCATCTATCCCTGTAATTCCGACATCAAGAGGTAGAGACTGGGCTAAGGAGAAATATGGATGCTCTGTTGTTTGAACCCCCTGAATGGCTGCTCCCATGACATCCGGCGAGATCTCTTCCGAGAAGGTCTGGTTAGCATCTTCAGGGTCATTTGGCATCCTGGAGAGAGCGTCCGCATCTCCATTCTGCTTGCCAGGTCTATAGCGAATGGTGAAGTTGAAGTCTGCCAACTCACCTACCCATCTGTGCCCTATCGCATTCAACTTGGCTGTTGAAAGGATGTACGTGAGTGGGTTGTTGTCGGTGTAGACCACAAAGTTCTTTGCATAGAGGAGGTAGCTCCTGAAATGATCTGTTATGGCCCATTTCAGAGCAAGAAATTCCAACTTCCCAGAATGGAGATGATAGTTTCTCTCTGCCGGGGTCAAGGTCCGTGATCCATATGCTATTACCCGCAACATTCCTTCTCTTTTCTGATAAAGCACAGCACCAAGACCTTCCTGTGATGCATCTGTGTGAAGTATAAATTCCTGGTCAAAATCTGGGTAGGTCATGACAGGTGGGTTGATAAGTTCCTCAATAATAGAGTCGATAACAGCTTGATGTTTCTGAGTCCATATAATTCTAGTACTGGATGGAGCTTGGCCATGTTGCTGCTTCTTTCCCGCCTTCTTAGACTTTGCTCTAGGGTTCGGGGTACTTGGTGGGTTATGTGATTTCAGAAGCTCGTATAGTGGCTTCGCCCGCTTTGCATAATCCTGGAGGTACCTTCGGTAGTAGCCTGTGAGACCAAGAAGTTTCCTCAGATCACCTACCGTCTCTGGCCTCTTATCTCTGATGGTTGTGAGGGCCTGTGTCTCCTTGGGATCCGCTCGATATCCATCTGCTGAGATGATTCTTCCCAGGAACTTGACTTCGCTCTGGAAGAGGCTACATTTTGATGGTTTCAGCTTCACCCCATGCTCACTTAGGCGTCGCAGAACAGTTCTGAGATGGGTGAGATGTTCTTCAAAGCTCTGGCTATACACAATTATATCGTCAAGATATACCTCACAGATGTTGTGATTCAGGCCATCAAGAATTGTTTCCATGCATCTCTGGTAGGTTGCTGGTGCATTCCGTAACCCAAATGGAATTCGTTTCCATTCATGAAGTCCCCATGGAGTTACGAATGCTGTCATTGGTTGACTCTCTTCTGCCATGTAGCCTTGGTGGTACGCTTTACCCTGGTCCAAAGTAGTAAACCAGCGATTTCCTCCGAGACTGTCGAGGATATCCTGCATACGAGGGATCGGCTGTCTATCAGGAATCGTCTTCCGGTTCAGCTCACGATAGTCAATGCAGAGACGTAATCCTCCATCTTTCTTTCTCACGCAGACTACCGGAGAGGCATAGGGGGACTCTGACTTTGTGATCCACCCTCTATCCAGGAGATCCTGCAGGTACAGTTTTACTTCCTGATACAATGGACGTGGTATCGACTGGTAAGTACGCTGCACTGGAGTATCGTCGCTTAGTCTCAGAGTCATCTGCAATTCAGGAATTGAACCCATATCTTTGTCGCTCTTGGAGAAACTCGCCTCTTCCTGTCTGAGTAACTCCTGCACTACCGATCTCTGCTCCTCAGGCAAATGGGGGAGTTGAAATGTCTGGTCCTTGTTTGAAGAATCGGCAGACTCTGCAGACACTGAACTAGAGTTGACAAACATTTCATCATGCACAGGTGGAGGGTAGCCAGGCAAAACAGACCGAACATGGAGTACCTGGCCTAGTATAGTGCGACTTGGGATGACAAGTGGTCGGTCTGAATGATTCGAAACGGGAATGTGAATCCGGCAGGAGTTCCCTTGAGAAAGTCGCAGTAGATACGGCTCAATCTCTAGTCCTTCAGGCCACTCGCCATCACAGTTGGGCTCAAATAAGACTTGGGTGTCTTCGATGTTAGACCTGGCTCGTACTCTGGTAGCTAGGTTGATTGTTGAGTTCGCTGGAACTCTCACAACTGATCTTCCAGTCCGCACACAGCAGATCTCTTCAGTCTCCCTTGCTTTGATGACGTTCAACAACTTTAGGGCCTTGTCTTGGGATAGGTTTGGAATTGATGCTTGTAGAGTACTGAATGGGATTTGATCACCATTGAAGTTGTTAATTACCTCTCCAATGACGTTGGAGCCGATGATGGGTTCTCGGAGGTCATCTGTAGCAACAAGGAATGGCACCGATAACGTTGGGCTCCTAAAGGACAACTGCAAATCAATCGGAATCCATCCAATGTAAGGCATGACAGTCTCATTTGCAGCTGCAACTCTGAGTCCACGTCCAAGTAGATCTTCTACCTTCTGAAGAGCAACATCAGGTAGCTTTTCTTTCCACCATGCCTCCGTCACCACAGACACCTGGGCTCCTGTGTCCCACAACGCTGTTGCATCAATGGCGTTCATTTTGCATTTTACCATGCAACGTTCTCCAACGAGTTCAACAAGTTTCCGGTGTCTTGGGGTTACGTATATCTGGTTCAATGTCACATTCTCTTTGGGGAGCTGATCAATTAGGGTTAAACCCGGTCCCCTCGGGTTGACCCTTGCCCGTTTCCCTGGTTCCTCTTCCTGCATCCACGGGCATAATGTTCAGACGAACCACACTTGAAACAGTGACGACAGTCATTTCCCCGACCTTGCTCTCGACATCTCTCACATCCCTTAGGCCGGGGCGGCCTGCCATCTGCCGGCGTTTGTCCAGGTGCGGGTCTCCGATCCTGCAAGGCTGCCACACACGCTTTGAGTTCAGCCAGTTGTGCCGCAAAGCCCTTCATCATCTCCAACTCCGGGTGCTTATTCTTTTGCTTTGCAGGTTCTGCATTGTCCTCCGTGATGACATTCACCCGTGCTGCGGGTCGGATCCCCGCTTTCAGTTGCCGCTTTGATTCCAGGGCAACTGCAGTGTGCAGCTTTTCCAGGAGCTCCTCATCACTGGTTGTCACAGACAAAGATGATTTAAGATCTTGTCTGATCTGGTCATTGCACAGCCCAGTAATGATCGTGTGAATGAACATGTTCTGCACAAGGCTGATGTCATATTTCAGCCCAGTTGTTGTGTCCTCAGAGGCCCGGATTATCCGCTGGCGCAGATCCAGAGCCCGCATCACAAAGCTCTGCGCTGATTCAGTCTTCCCCTGGGTCGCCTGTGAAAGCTCTTGATATAATTCAGTTGCATCCTGCTCCTGATAATGCGATTTCAAGAAAGCCTTGAGAGTCCCGAGATTGAGGTTGGAGCAGCTTTCCAAATACGATCGAAGCCTTAGGCTTGGGTGAATGGCCTTCAAAACACTCTCCACCACCTCAGCTTCTGAATATCCTTTCAAAAGGGCTGCATCTATCTGGTAGTTGAGGCTAGATAGAGTTAGCCTGTCCTTGTGACTTGAATCACCCACTTGGCCACTAATTCGCAGCTCCTTTCTCATCATCTGCATGGGTTGAACAGGAACTGGAATTGAAGGCTTCTCCTCGTCTCTTACAACAGGCATGTGCTGGTCTAGTACCTCTTCTGGACTCTCGTCCTTCAACCCTTGAAGAATGTCCCTTAATGCTGCCAACGTGGCTGCACCAGCCTCATTATCTCCCAGCTCCCTTACTAGCCGTTGAAGTCGACGGACCAGAAACTTCCTGGGCTTCCCCTCTGTCTCCGATGACGGGATAGCTAGGTGCGTGCAAACCAATGGCAGTTGTCCTACTGCCAGACCAAATATCGCCTCCTCCACCTCGAACACCAAATCCTCGATGTCTGCCATGTTGACGAAAGCTATGTTGTGGATCCTATAACTGGTTCTACTACCACTAGTCTGCCCTTGTAAACTCTTTTAGGTAGTCTTGCAGTTTCCTGTCCACACCTTCCTTCCAGTCACCTTCACAGCATCAATGATTTGAGTTCAGATGTTTAAGCTTCAAATGGGCGTAGTCGCATCCTCACCGATTCCAGGTGGTCGTCCATAGACAGCAGTCTTGAAGATTTACATCTAAAGTTGCTGTCCTGGCAGGGTCGCCAAAATGTTACCCCTCCCTGGGTGGGATGGGCGTTAAAACTGTAAATAATAATGAAGAGAGAAACAATTGTCAGTCACATGTAGTTTGTATGGGCATCAGCAAGGTAATGATCATACGTTTATTAAAAGAATGTCACAAAAACCATGTCAAATAACAATCAATATTAAGGAAATACATTATCTATCACTAATTTCTCAACTTATGATTATATTTAATTGTTCTTTAAAATACTTAGATAATAAACGAATGTAACTACTAATCAATACAACTAAAACGTCTAACATTCAGTCTAAATTACATGTTAGAATATCTCCTAATTCTTATTAATAATCTCTAATCCTAATAACCAAACATTAAAGAAATAAAGTCTGAACTACTAGACTAAACGATAAGAGAACACATGACCAATGGATGCAGGGGAATACATCCTAAAGCCTCAAATCTAAACTGTTAAGATGGTCCCTGATTCTTATGGAACTTTTATGTACAAGTTGAGAACTTTCTTTGTTCTGACATCCAAAAAGAATCCCTTGCCATTTCTGAGGTGATCCCTTAATTCTCCCTAAGTTAACTCTCTCACTCTTGGAATCACTAACCAATATACACTAACACACTACCACTGTCTTCCAGCATGCTATATGGCTTAATAATTCCTAATCTACCACTAACTCCTAACATATCTTAAAAGTAAACACAAGTTCCAGGAGTCAAGGTAACAAGCTGAAAGTTGAAGAGCCTATTTACATAACACGTTGATAACAGATACTTTCTTGAGAAGAACAAAGAACAAGAGTATGCAGTACAGGTATATATATGCCCATGCACCTCTTAGTACAGAATCTAATATTATATACAATACAGTCAAATACATATTTAAAAAGAAATGTCAAAGTAATATACTGATCAATACCTATTTCTGTTTCTATACCAAAAGCCTCAGTAACAATTATAGCTAATAATATATATATGTTCTAACTATTGGTGAATATCTCTCTATTGAGATGTCAGTGATATATAACAGTATACTCTCAATTATAATGTTCATCCTATCCAATCAGTCTATATACTTCCAGGAAGACATATCACTACGACAAAAGTATCATCACAATCATATCAACAGCATATATCTCTATAACAGTTTTGGGTAATAATAACAATAAAAATGTATCTTTTCTTACCTGTAAATAATAATGAAGAGAGAAACAATTGTCAGTCACATGTAGTTTGTATGGGCATCAGCAAGGTAATGATGACCAACCACATGCTTGACAACTGAGATGGAGGTTTTGGGTTGCTCCACTATAAAATAGGGGTGTACAAGTGTTCTAATTGAGGGTTATATAATACACTGAAAATGAATGGATGGTATATGTGAATAAGTAAAGCTGAGTGAATTTGTAGGGGTGCCCTATCTTTGGAGGGGCCTCACATCATTATTACCGGATGTACTGGAAAAATGCAGAAAGCTGCACTAGGTCATAGCTTATGCAGTCGTTGGCAAACAAACGGCAGGTGGAGTTCAAACCATCAGGTAGGTCATTGATGTAAATAAGGAAGTACAAGGGTCCGGTGACTACCCTGTGGAACCCCGGAGTCCACCGACACCCATTCCGACTTTTCTCCTTCAACTACATGTACTACCTTTTGTTTACGCTTAGTCAAGAATTCTGATATCCACCTATGTATTTTACCAGTAATACCATAGGACAGCAACTTTGACAGGAGCCTCTGATGTGGTACCTTGTCAAATGCTTTTTGGAAATCTATTACAATTAGATCCATTTGTTTCTTGTGGTCCACATCCTTTGCTATATCCTGTATGGTAGAGATAAGCTGTGTTTTACAGGAGTGGTTTTTCCTGAAGCTGTGCTGGTGTTCATTCAGAATGCTGTGGCTATCCAGATGATTCATTATGCTAGTATGGATAATGTGTTCCATTACTTTGCTGCAAACTCCAAAATGGGGTAGAATGTGGTCGCAATAGCACTCCAAATAAAAGGGGAAAAAATTAATTATGAACTTATCTCGATTATATGGATGAAGGTCTATTGTGACACAGAATTCCTGACATCGAGGCACAAACTGGACCCTCAAAAAAGGAAAAGTTAGACGTCTATGTCGGGTTCGTTTTGTTATTGATCGGCCATTTTGTTTTCAATTTTGACAGAACTTTTCCTTTTTTTGAGAGTCCAGTTTGTGTCTTGATGTCAGGTATTCTGTGTCACGATAGACCTTCATCCATATAAAATTGAGGTAAGTGCATGATTTATTTTTCCCCCTTTTATTTGGAGTGCTATTGCGACCTCATTCTAGTATTCTACTCCATTTTGGAGAGTACCCTCTGCCTAATATTACACGGACGAGTCCTGGGCTCCGACCAAACTTTGCTTGTAAATTTTTCCAAATGACTTTCTGAAATTGATCGTCCGGCCACACAACCTGTCCGGACACACAACAACTGGGTATAATACTACATTTAGATTCTATGTATTACATGTAGATCTCCCTTGCCCTGATGGCACTTGCAAAGTGGTTTTCATTGAGACAAAAAAGGCAAGTAGTAAAAGAATGTAGACCTTAACGTTAGATCTAAAACCAAAGTAAGAAAATATAGCAAATTAACGAGCCAATGGGCTATATAACCTCGTTCGTAGGATGAGTTGAGCCAATCAGCTCAGAGACTTAAACCAGTTGATTTACAATTTTGTTGATTTTCTTTTTCCTTCAACAGTTAATTTCCAGTGAAGTTGACGTATGAGAGAACAAACGAAAATGGTACACAAGTCTAGATCATGAGTTATGCAGCATTAGCCTATATAGCCTTTCACTATTATTATCCACCCACAAAACCAATTGGCTTATTATTAACCTTGGAGATGTTTCTATATTATTTATTTTGCCACGACATGCCATTTCTTCTTCAGGCGCTCCTTTCCCGGAATTCCCCTCTGACCAGCCACCTTGCACTCAAGTACCCTTCTCAAAACATGATCAACACCAGGGAATAATTTTCCTAGTATCGCATCAAAATTTGCTCCACATTTTTGAAAGACTGCTATTCATAAAGTATTTTGTATAGCATATAATTTTACATAGGACTGCACATACTTAGTTGAGAGCTTCTCTCTTATGACCAAAAATGTTATTCAAATTTGTAAAGCAAAATTATTCCCTGAACACTCCTCGACACATGTCCAAACTTAAACATACTCTTGTTTGTTTTCGCAATCTGAACCACCAGCTCTTTCAAACCCATAATCTGCATGAAAATGTCAGTCTTCTTGTCCATCATCAGCTTCACACCACACATCGCTCTCACCGTTGCACTCTCAGTCCTCAAAATCCCCATCACGTTTTCACTCAAACACCATGTTTCACCCCTGTACAATATCTATGATCTCAGTCATACACCTGTATAAAAAATAAGTATAAACATATAAACTATTTAATCCTATATTATTCCCAAGGCCAGTAGTAACCCTGATAATTATAACAAGAATTATATTCACTTTGGTACTTAATTTGGTCAGACCTTCTATTCTAAGGCTGTCAAGTCCTCAAAGTAAGTATCCATATAATAAGTAACCCATTTCTAACAACAAACATTTGTTGATATCAGGTTCAAATTCTCTTGACAGGTTAAACATCTAAAAGAAAGAATATTTTTTTCCCTCATATTTTTTTTCCTCACAGCCATCACTTTGTTATATAGCCGATGGTAAATGGTGATATTTATTAATCAACCATATGATACTAAATAACTAACGCATTTAGTCTTGAAGTTATAATTTATCATCTACAATAGTAATAATAATAATATAGGTATAATTACCAAGGGAAGCCTCTTCAGTTCTGAAAACTGTTCTCCCAGAGGGTCCTGCTATTACTATTACCCCGGCTTTAGCTGGGCTGCCTAGGCGCTCATGCATTCAAGGAATTTTTTCTTACCGGGTACCCATTCACCTCACCTGGGTTGAGTGCAGCAACAATGTGGATAAATTTCTTGCTGAAGGAAATTATGCCATGGCTGGGATTTGAACCCTCTGTTTCAAAGTCAGAAGACGAATCCACTGGGCCACAACGCTCCACAAGTAGTGTGATGTTTAACCATCGTCATTATTACTTGGAAAGCTTTCACAACAATTTTTCCTAGCTTCCTTTTTATTCATAACTTTGGAATGTTTTTTCCTTTTTAAAATTATAGCATAATCTGACGATACTAACCAAATACATAATTATTCCTCTCTATATACACTTTTGCAAAAATAACATTTTATATGGCACACAATTTGAACAGTCTCATGATATAAGCCTATATTATTTACTTGTAATTGATGCACAGTTCTTATTACCAAATTAGTAACTTATTATCACATTAACCCCCCCAAAAAAAAACAACAACAACATATCTTGACACTTCATTTGTAATAATTCAACATTTTGATTTGTTATTCTCAGACAAGGTACTAATGTCCACGACAGGAGATAAAAGAAAGAAGGATAGCGTAGGAGCCAGCTCAAAGAGAAAGAAGAGTAGGTATTTCATCTTTTCTTTTTTCCTCTTTCAATTTGTTTTATTTTCTTCCCTGTTTCCTTTGTTCTTGTTCTTAACTCCAGTTTCATTCATGTTCTTGTCCTTCTTTATTTTCCTTCTATTTTTCTTCTTCGTTTTCTTTGCCTATTAAATATATTTTAGTTATTCAGATCTTGTATAACGCATATCGTGTAGCATGGCCATTTAAGATCTGTATGTGCTCCTAGAGGGTCTTCAATATTCAATTATTATATTACCTTCTGCTCCTTCAAAGTCAGAAGAGTGTCGGTATTCATGTGGAGTGTACTATCATTTGCTGACCCCGGACTTTGTTAAAAGCATTGAAAATGCCTGTAACGGAAACATCTTTGTGGGAGAGCAAACTTACCAGCAAGTAATTTATCGGCCAAGCCTGCTAAAAGCCTCGGGCAACTAAAATTAAAAAAATTATACCGTTTTTGGTGAATTCTTCCTCCGCTTTTGCCAAATCGTCTTCATTTTTGAAGCGTCGCACTGTGTGCTGCCTGCGCCTACCCCGCAGTTATGTGAATCCACCGAATTCCCCATGAAATCACAATACCGGTAAACTACCTCTTATTTTTCAGTTCGGAAGTCGCTAAGCTGGCGGGAGAGTAAGGAGGCCATCAAACAGGATTTGGAGAAATTCTTCCAGGAGAGGTTCTCAAGAGGTGATAAGATGGAGCGCAAACGAGAGAAGGTCCTTACCGAGATCTTCGCTTCTGAAAGGCGCTACCTGGAACAGCTGGATATCATTATCACTGTAAGTAAATGCATCTAGCTAAATTCGATTTAATTCATCTTATTTTTATTTCTATTTTTTCTCCATTCTTATTTCATTTTCAGTGATATTTCATTTTTTTATTTCCTTTAATTTTTTTTATTTTTCTTATTTCATCTATATTATAATTTCAGCAAAAGGAACAAATTAAATTCAACAACTACAAAGAATATCATAGTACAGCACTGACTGGTTAGTCTGGAGGTACAGACCCTGATTGAAACTTTCATCAGCAAGTGGGTCTTTACACAAAGACTAGCACATCTAAAACTTCCTGTTTCTATACTGAGTGAGAGGTTTTTCAGTACTTAAAGGGATGGTCCAGGCTAGAAATATAGAATATCTCAATAAATAGAGTAAAATTCACAGAGCAACTTGCTGAAAATGTCATCAAAATTGGATAACAAATATACGAAGTTATTGAATTTTGAAGATTTGCATTATTCCGGTGAAACAGTTCATTAGGTGGGCTGATGATGTCATATCCCCACTTATTCTTTTGTATTTTATTATATTAAATTAGGCGTACTCAAAATTTTTCTGCCAAGAACTAAAACAATTGGATTGACAACCGATTAAGTGCATTAGTTATTTATTGCCGCAACTTCATCATAATGGAGACACATCATTTACAAATGTATGAAAAAATGATGATTTCATGTAATAACATAAGAAAAAGGAAAGTGAGGATATGACATCATCAGCCAACCTTATAAATATTCATGACGATGTGCATATAACTGTTTTCACAAAATATTGATAAACTTTAAAATTCAGTAACTTCGTTATTTGTTATCCGATTTTGATGAAATTTTCAGCATTTTGCTCTGTGAATTTTACTCTATTTATTGAGATATAAATATCTTCAGCCCGGACTATCCCTTTAAGTCATTGTAGGCTCTGCACTTAGACTCCTAAGTTCCATGAGTGAAGGGTATGCACAGCAGACTACTGACTGGTTGCCAGGTATAGACAGCCAAAAGAAAATTTGTTCCTATTGCAAGATTCTGTTTCTGTTTGTGGTAACTCCCGTAGGAACTCGGCAGGACAGCATTTTGCTGGTAAACGCCAAGCTGGTATATAACCAATTACCTATGAAACATTTTACATCTAGGTTAATCAGTCATAGTGGCTGACGTTATAGACGACAGATATCACTCTCGGGCCTTTTTATCAAAGTGGAGACAATGGGAGAGTTGGGATTCGAACTCACAACCTTGCGATTATGAGTCCAACGCTCTAACCACTGGACCACACGATCCGTGGTCATGGACTAAAAGGTACTTTCTAAACAAACAATTAGTTGAAGTGTATGTCAGACCAGGGCCCCGTCTTACAAAGAGTTACAATCGATCCAATCAATTGTAACTATGGAAATCCATCAGTGTCATAATTTTTTCTACAGGATATTTGTAAAATGTCCTTTGTAAACATAGCAGAACAAACCAAATTGTCAAGAAATCAGTGAAGTTATGGATATACATTCATATCTAGAAATTTTTGTGAACAAACATGCATTTTATATGTTGACGTTGCTGGCCGTCCATAGTTGCGATTTATTGGATCAATCTCAACTCTTTGTTAGACATTCTTCACAGGATGTAGACCTCTGAGTTGAGTTTCCATCGCAGTACTATACTTGGCATCATCATCAATAAAATTGACATTCTTATTACACATGTCCTATATATACTTTAATGATTTCCTGTAATTCTTTTGTTTGATCTACAGCATTTCATGAAACCACTAAGACAATTGTGTATAGTGCCTGAGAGTGACTTACGGATTGTGATCTGGGACATCATGGCGATCCAAGCAATCGAGAAACAGCTCCATATCTGCTTTAATTGTAACATGTGTATATTTACAATTATAAATGATTTTCTGTAATTTCTTTTGTTTAATCTACAGCATTTCATAAAACCACTGAGACAATCGCGGATAGTGCCCGAGAACAACACCCGTATCATGTTCGGGGACATTACAGCCATCCATACAATCAACAGACAGCTCTATATCTGTTGTTTTTGCCACATTCATAAATTTACAATTACCGGTATTAATGATAATTTCAAATTTTTCTGTTTAATCTACAGCTTTTCATAAAACCAGTAAGACAATCACCTATAGTGCCCGAGAAAGACATCTATAATTACCATTATTAACACTTTCCTGTAA
The DNA here is from genome assembly GCF_037042905.1 of Lytechinus pictus. Lineage (NCBI taxonomy): Eukaryota > Metazoa > Echinodermata > Echinoidea > Temnopleuroida > Toxopneustidae > Lytechinus > Lytechinus pictus. The sequence goes on from NC_087253.1 coordinate 4,362,384, forward strand.
CTTTTCTGTTTGATCTACAGCATTTCATAAAACCACTAAGACAATCACGTATAGTGCCCGAGAACGACATCCGTATCATGTTCGGGGACATCACGGCCATCCAAGCAATCAACAAAGAACTCTTAGCTCACATGGAAGAGATGAGTATCGGAGAGGCATTCCTGCAGCTCGCTCCGTACATCAAGCTTTACTCCACCTATGCTAATAACTTTGAGAAGGCCATCGACCTTTTACAGGTATGTATTAGTTCTGGGGAGCATTTCATCAACATTTTAGTCCAACAAGTTGACAGGTCTGACAACTTTCCTAGATTTTGATTGGATAAGAAGCATCGTTGCTATGGTAGCGGTAGATAAAACGGGACTTGTCAGATAAAACATCAGACAAGTTCGTTCATGAAAAGCTCACCGCAATTGTAGATGGGATATATAACGTTTTTGTTTATTATTATTCTATAGTAAGTAGGATACCTAATCCATTTGCATATTTTCAAGCTATATTCAAGACATAAGTGTACTGCACCTGGCCCCCCTGCATCATCGAATGAACATTTTAACAGATATGATGCTATACAAATGCTGTAATTTATCATCATAATCGTCATCATCATCATCATCGTCTTCATCGTTATCAATCATCATCAATCATCATCAATCATCATTATCATCATCATCATTGTCATCAATCATCATCAATCATCATCATCATCATCATCATTGTCATCATCATCATTGTCATCAATCATCATCAATCATCATCAATCATCATTATCATCATCATCATTGTCATCATCATCATCACCATCATCATCAATCATCACTATCACCATGATGATGGTGGCGATGATGAAGCATTAGTTCAGACTAGAATATGTAAAAGTACACGTTTTCATAACATCTTTTTAGTCTAATTTTGCCTATAAATAATAATAATAATAATACTAAACAGTTCTTGTATTGCGCATATCACATTTATTAATAATGTCTCTATGCGCTTCCAAAGTGAAATAAAGTGGAACAGATTTCTGAACTCTCAAGAAATTTTACTTAGAGTCACCTGTACATGTAGCTACATTTATATGTGAGTTTTATCCTCATGTTCAGGAATGGGAAAGCAAGGCCGCAAACTTTGTAAGGTTTCTACGAGAGACGGAGAAGAAAGATCAATGCCGTAGTTTGTCTTTGCACGCTCTTCTTATCACGCCGATTCAGAGAGTTCCAAGGTAAAAAAGGAAAGGGCAATATTTTCGGTGCAATAAGGAAGCATTTATGCATTAATTCGATTGAAATATGTATGTTCAGATGAAAATCAAGTCCTATTTTGTTTTTGTTTAAACATTGAGGGAGTAATGAGTATGAATTAACTAGAACGTCTGTTTGAGAGCGATGTTTTTTGTTCTGAAATCCCAGTTTCAAATAGAATGGATATAAAGTTATTGTATGTCTTTATTGAAAACCTGTCTCTATATTGGTCACCAAATTGTCTTCCATTTGAAAGGAATATGTGTTACAGAACCTGTATATAAAGGTTATCTGTATGCAGTGGCCAGTGGTCGTTATTTTTGGTTTCCTTTGGTTGGCGTTAATAGACAGGTTTAAGTGTATATTATGAATATAGTACGGAAGATGTTGATCATAGTGGTAGTATAGAATCGGTAAAGGAAATAATCTGTTGTCTCACGATGTGGCAAACTGAAATTGCGACGTTTCGACTGAACCTGCTAGTCTTCGTCAGGCAATGAAGTGGACAATCGCTGCTTGCGCCTTTTATCACTGCTACACACGGCGTGTTAAAGAGGCTATTAGCCGACGGGATTTCCCCGACGTCCGCATGCCGCCCAGCAATCGCACCGTCCGCAGCTTCTGATTGGTCGGTTGCTCCGACCAATCGTAGCGCGGCGGTTCCGGCACCGACGGCACGCAGCTTACAGTATAAAAGGCACACGCTGCGATTGTCCACTTCATTGCCTGACGAATACTAGCAGGTGCAGTCGAAACGTCGCAATTTCAGTTTGCCGCATCGTGAGACAACAGATTATTTCCTTTACCGATTATCTACACTGTAATATATACTTTATTACAGATCATGAGATGTCATTTTTCTCTGCTTCTCCTAGATACAAACTTTTACTCAAGCAACTCTTAGACCACACCCCATCGAGCCATGAGGACTACACAAAAATCAAAGGTAATATAGATATTTATATAATATTGACTGGCCTTGAGGCGAACATCAAATATATTGCCCACAAAAGAATCATATTGGCCCGAGTCTTTAGACGAGGGCAATATGGTTCTTATAAGGGCAATATATTTGATGTTCCCTGGAAGAGGAGCCATTCAATATTTTTATTATTTTATTTTATTTTTGCTTCTGTGGTACGGGCTTCATTGATGTGAATGATATGCTTGCTGATTGGCCGTTATCTCTGAGGTAACAGATTAAATGAGGTAAAAATGGTTAACAAAGAATACTTTTTTTTTTTTTTTTCAGATGCCCTTCAAAACATCTCAGAAGTAACCCAGGGCATCAATGAATATATCAGAGAACATGAGAACTTTCAGAAGATGTTGGATATCCAGAACTCCATCGGTGGCAAGGCTCCCAAACTCATCATCCCCGGTCGGAAATTCATCAAAGAGGGCCCGTTAATGAAGGTTGGTGCAATTAAATTACCCTGTTCCAGGGAATAATTTTGCTTTGCAAATTTGAATAGCATTTTCGGTCATAGGAGAAAAGTTCTCAACTAAGTAATGTACAGTCCTGTGTACAAATATGTTATACAAAAGACTTTATGCCTTGCAGTCTTTCAAAAATGTGGTGCGAATTGCGATGCGATACCAGGAAAGTTCTTCCCTGCTGTTCATATACTGTACACCAGGGCCCTGTCTTACAAAGAGCTACGATTGATCCAATCAACCTCAAGTATATGGAAGTCCATCAACATCATATTTTTTGTCTTCAGGAAATTGAACAATGTCCTTTGTAACCGAAGAGAAGCACACTGAATTTTTAAGAGAATGATGAGTGTAATGTATGAAGAGACATGGTTTCTAGAAAATGTTTTGAACAAACATGAAATTTTGATGTTGACGTTGCTGACTTTCCATAGTTGTGGTTGATTGGATCGCTCGTAACTCTTTGTAACATGGGCCCCTCTGGGGAGCGTTTCATGAAAGGACTTGTCAGGCGTTTGATCCGACAAGTCCCATTTTATCCGATAGTTACCATAGTAATGGTGCTTCTCAGCCAATCAGAATCAAGGAAAGTTGTCAGATCTGACAACTTGTCGGACGAAAATGTTGATGAAACGCTCCACAGGAGGCCTGTTTCATAAAAGATATACAACTATTGTAACCACATGGAATCCTTGAATGCGATTGGCTGCTGAGCGCTGTTACCATGGTAGTTACAATAATGGCAAAGTTACAATAGTTGTAGGTCTTTGTGAAACCATGCCCTATGCTCCTTTGATGCAGTGTGTGTAGGGGTGTGAGTGGTCACAGATAAAAAGATCTGAAAAAAGCTGAAGAGTGCTGAAAAAGTCTGAAATAGAAAGAGCTCCCATACTTTTTGTACAGAGGTAAGCCCAAAATAAGCTGAAATTAAGCTGAAAATCAAAACAAAAAAATCTGAAATCAGATAAAAATCTGAACTCTCACACCCCTGTGTGTGAAAGAAGTCTGCAAGCACAGTGAAGCTAGTCTCCTAACCCAGACTCTGAATCATGTAATATAAATAAAAACCAGGGGTTTGCACCCGCTGACTTGTAATTAAGCGAATCAACGAATTAAATTTTATTAATGAAGAAGAATTGTGGACCAAAATTGTTTATTCATTTGTACTGACCACACAGAAACGTTAATAGTACTATAAACAATGCGCTAACAGAGGCCCTGTTACAACCGTTAATGTGGTAGCGATGCCTTATGTTGCATTACTTACACATTGATACAAATGTTTTGACTTCACAATTCGAACGATGTGACTGGGCTTGTTGTTAGCACTCTGTTAGGCTAAAAACGTTTATGTGCGGCCGGCACTGGACTTAGACCTGATGGGTGTTTCATAAAGCTGTTCGTAAGTTAATAGCGACTTTAAGAACGACTGGTGATCCCTTGTGGTAAATAGTAGACACCGATATGTTCATTGGCAATGGTTTAGCGTGTAAGAAAGGTTTACCAGTCGTTCTTAAAGTCGCTCTTAACTTACAAACAGCTCTATGAAACAGCCCGCTGGGTTAACTGAGAATACCACCCATTTTGTTTTTAGTATAAATTTCACTCTTTTTTTTTTCGGGGTATTGTATAACAGGTCACCAAGAATGGGTCTGGTTCCCACGAACGCATGTTCTTCCTCTTCTCCGACGTCCTGCTCTACGCCAAGCATAACATGAGCCTAGAGCGCCCTCTGTTGGCCAAGCCTTATACATGTTCCTCTGTGATAAAGCTTGATGATTGTAAGGTTGATCTCGTCCTGGGAGAACAGAAAATAGACGGAGCAGGAGCCCTCTTTAAGGTAATGATACTTACAAACCTATTATACATTTGGTCTACTTGTCAGATATTATAATAATAATAATAATAATATAGGGTATTTATATTGCGCACATATCCACCTTGTTAGGTGCTCAAGGCGCTCCTATATTACCCGGCTAAGCTAGGCGTTCATAGCGCACACAGCTTTTTAAGGAATTACTTCCTACCGGTACCCATTTACCTCACCTGGGTTGAGTGCAGCACATTGTGGATCAGTTTCTTGCTGAAGGAAATTACGCCATGGCTGGGATTCGAACCCACGACCCTCTGTTTCAAAGTCCGAAGACTAATCCACTGGGCCACAACGCTCCACGTTTACATTATACATTTGGTCTACTTGTCAGATATTATACAGATAATAGAAATTGAAATATAACATTTCCTCTCCCAGATGGAGTTATATTTCTTCCCAAGGGATTATATTTTACCTGAAGTGTGCAGCAGCGCGCAGCGCTGAGGGAAAATATTCTCCCAAGGGAAAATTATAACTGCGGAGGTCAGTTGAAATGTTTTTTATTGAAAAGATAGACCAGGGGGCCGTTTCATAAAGCTGTTCGTATAAAGTTAAGAGCGACTTTAAGAACGACTGGTGATCCTTTATTGCGGTAAATGGTATATTCATTGGCGATGGTTACGCGCGTAAGAAAGGTTCACCAGTCGTTCTTAAAGTCGCTCTTAACTTACGAACAGCTTTATGAAACACCCACCAGGCAATATCTGTTGTATTATATGGTCTATGTGGATTCGCCATCAGAGATTGCATTATCCTCTGGCTCTCTGATTAACTTGAAATTCTTGCTGCAGCTCTGATCCATCTACGTCAGAATAGAAAAATTTGGGAAAATACATCAAGTGCGTTCTTCATGCAATCGACGCGTTAACACAAGCGCGTACATCAAATAAACTACCTGGAAGTAGCAAGCAGCAAGTGACGTCACCTTTAATAGAACGCCGCAATTGACAATACAACGCAGTTATATTCACTGAGGTGACGTCAAAACCTAGAATATAACAAATGCAATCCTCACAGCTATGATCACGTGATGGCGTATTGACCTATCACTGATTTGAATCTACATAACCTATGTAATATAATCTTATAACCAGACCTGCCAACCAGTACCTTTTAGCCGTATTTAGTACGTTTATGCAACCAAAATACGGCAGTACGTTTTTTTTATATTTTTTTTATACTAAATCGTAAATAATCTCTATATGTCTCTATTTCATAAAACGTACACAAATATGGTTAATAGATCAATGTAATTTCAGGTAACTTTTTTTTCAATCATTTTGTTAAAACCAGTGTGAAGATATACACATGTTTTAATGTTTTTTTTTTCATCTGCAAGAGCAGTGCGCATTTTAGCTTGCATGCAGCTTGAGCGCCGCGATGAGCGAGTGCGCCAAGCATTTTATTATGAAATACACTTTTTTGGGGAAAAATACATTTTTTAAATCACAGAATACAGTTTTTCATTCCTAGAGGTTGGCAGGTCTGTATAACACATGGGCTTAACACATGTGTCTACAGTAGTACTATCAATTGGACTAATTCCTGTTTGGTCTAATTGTTGAAGTCCACACTTCACATGGTGTAATGACCACCTAGTCTAATTGCCATCTAGTCTAATTCCCAGTTGATCAAATTTCCACTTAATCTGCTTATCATATTTTACTTTGTCAAATGGAAATATGGTTCATATTGTGTAAATTTCAATTTGTCAGTATTTCAAAGATTAACATCGTGGAGCCCTACTAGTTATTATTATTTTTTTGTTACATATATATATATATATAACTAAATTAAACTTATTTCAATTTTCATAATGCATCGTCATGGAAAATTCTATCCCCTATGCTTATAGCTCTCTTACAACGAGGATCATCTTCTGTTATACTCTACCGACAATGCTGAAGCATTATCCTGGATCGACAAGCTTCAAGGCGCAATCGAAACCCACAAGAGAAACCGCGCCTCACTGAGAACGCCCTCTGTCCTGGAAGGTCGCAAAGAGGAGGCATTCGCACGTGACGCTGGTCGGACGCCGTTCAGAGCAAGCATGAGAATTCGCAATATCCGTAGGAAACAACAACTCGCAAGTGAAATGGTCTCCCAGGTTAGAAAAAGTGTTCAAAACGTCAGTCAAAAATGTTGCAGGAATTGGAATTAATATTTGGTACTATTGGTCACAATTTGATATTTTGGCAGTGAATTGTTATCCGAAATCTGCATATTTGTCACAAAAGTTAGTGAAAAGATTTAGATTTGACAGAGAAATGTTGGCCAAAATTTGATATTTGGCAAAAAAATGTCATTCAAAGTGTGCATATTTGGGGGCATATTTAGTGGTAGCGACTCTCGTCTTTCAATGAGAGGGACGTGGGTTCGAATCCCAACCATGGCATGTTTTCCTTTAGCAAGAAATTTACCCACATTGTGCTGCACTCAACCCAGGTGAGGTGAATGGGTACCCGGCAGGATTAATTCCTTGAATGCACCAAGGGCCATTAGCAGCTGGAGCTATAGCTGGGGTAATATATAGTGCGCAACTGAATAGGCAACTTAAGCAAGATACTGCGTAAAATGATTTAAAAGTCTGGCTTAAGTATCGAATCGAGGACTGGCCAATTACTGTATAACTTTATGAACAGATTTATGATTTCTTTCCCAATAATGTTATTGACGCTTTCTTGTCGTACTTATCTTTCATAGGGGACCTCTCCTTCAGTGACACGTAAGGACCTTCTTTACCCCATGAGGAAAGACATCTTGAAAATGAGTGACAAGAAGGTAGGCAATTCACCATGACAGACAGGATATTCAACCAGAAAATTTTGATTAAAGCATGATATTAAAGAGCTTAACAGTGTTCGCACAATTCTTGATGATTTAATCACAACATTGAACTTTGAGTTAATTACACAGTTGCTTCTACTCTTGTTAGTTGAACAGGCATGGTGCGCATTGAGCACCTGATATCGGTATCAATGAATCTATTACATGTAGATCAAAGTGAAATAATAAAGTTCAATTTTAAAGGCAAGTCCACCCCAACAAAAAGTTGATCTGGCCCCCGCTGCATAAAATTTAACGTTATGGTAACTTTGCCATGCAAGGGTAACTTGCATGGAATCCTTGATTTTGATTGGCTGTTGATCAGCGTTACCATTGTAGTTACCATTGGATGGCAAAGTTACTATAGTAGTAACTTTTATGCAATGGGGCCTTGAATAGAGAGAGAAAAACTAAATGCCTTAACCCTATCTAGGCTGGGGTATTTTGGGAGTTCATACGGCCGGGGGGGGGGGGGGGGGCCTCCCAGGCCCCCCTTGAGATCTCGGCCGTCAACCGCGTGATCGCGCCGAAAATTGGCACGCAGGTTGTCTTGGATTTAATCTACACAATGGTATAGTAATTTATTTCATGCGAATTGTTATTAAGTAATTATGCTAATTTATGCGTAATTAGTATGCGAAATCATACTTTTTCCTCTAACTCCTTAAACAAAGCTCCAAATGTTCTATTTTTTGGCATAGAAACTCTTTGTGGTGTTCTTAGCAAGTTTACACAAAAAAAATTGTGATATCAGATCAATTTCTTATGTATTATATTGTTTTTTGCAATTTCTTATGTATTTCTTTGTTTTTTGGACCCTTTGTTTTTCATTGCTTTTTCAATGAAATTTGTTGGGGACTCTTCTAAGATCATAAACAGCATAAAATACATTTAGACCAGCAAAACTAAAAATAATCATACATTTATGATTTTTGGTTGAAAACACAATTTACATTGACTTTGTACACGAAAACACGTTTTTTAAGCAATTTTTGGTCTGACATGCACTTACATAACGTTGCGTAATTTCCGAACCGCGTACCCGGATGACGCAAAATTGGTCTCAAAAGTTGCTCAAGACTTGAAAGTAAAAAGTCAGCGAGTAGCGCGGTCAAAAAATTTTGCACGGCGAAAATATCGCGCGACACGTTGAGGGGGGGGGCCTCAGAGGCCCCCCCCCCCCCCGGCCTAGATAGGGTTAAGTGTCACCATATTCAGATGTAAAATAAGTTGTGACATTTTGAAGTTTTACTCAATTTCAAACAACAGTTTTCTCCTGACTTCTTCACTTAAAAAAAGCCTCTCCATGTGAATACCTGTCTGATATTTCCAAGTTTTGCTCCATCTGTTTAGGCTGGCAGCTCAAGAAGATCAGTATCATCGCCACCCGTGATACGGAGAAGTGCCTCTAGGCGATATCCTCTGAGACACCATGCAACACCGCAACCGATAGCACCACCAAGGCACAGGGGAATCTCCAAACGGCCGAAGTCTCTTCCTCCTCAGCTGTCCAAGAAGAAACTGAGGAGACTCCAACATCAAGGACCACGCCCACTCAACAAGAAGAAAACAGAAGTGAGTAAGGGTCAAACTGGTGGTAGTGATGATGATGATGGTGGTGGTGGTGGTCAAGATGATGATGAAGATGATGGTGATTGTGATGGTGATGATGATGATAGTGGTGGAAGTGTTGATGACGATCATGATTGTGATAGAAATGGTAACGATGATTTAGATAATGACTGTGATGATGACAAAAGTGGTGGTAATGATGATGATGATGGTAGTATTGGTTGGATGAAAATAAGAGGCCATTCTCATTACACTTTCTAAAACTAGTTTACTGGAAACCGATTCAGGAAACCAGTTTGGAAGATCGCTTCCAAGATGGCTTCGACCGTTCTCACTAAACGTTAAACTCGTTTCCACTAAACTAGTTTCCAGTTAACTAGTTTTAGGAAGGTAGTGAGAACGGTGTCTAATATTATGATTTTTATGATGGTAAAATACTTGCAGTGGAAATGATAATGGTGATGATAGTGTCGATGGTGGTGGTGGTGGTAGTGTTGGTGATAGCGATGATGTATGGATATCGTTAATGAAATTACCTTTGAGGCATTGGCTCAATATGGAATACTTTATAGGGAATGGAAATGGCTGTTTGAATTGTTATCTACTGAGTGTTGTAACATTGTGAAGAAAAATGCTAGCCATTGAGTAATTCCATACACAATGTATATTCAACCCTATATATTTGACACATTCCCTGGAATAATTTGTCTCTGTTTTGTAATTTATATGAAAAGTTGTAATGCTCTCAAATACTGGTTTTGCAGTTCATGAAATGAAGTAAAATTGAGAAAAATTGGGGTTGGAATATAATTGGGTATTTTTATGAAATTGCTTTACTTTCAATTTCATTTTACAAGCAAACTTTTGCTGAGTTTGTGTCATTTAGCATTTTTGGACGGTGTGTGCGTTCTGCGGCTCTACACTGACATAATTATTATAACTATGATTTTCTTAATATTTTTTATCAATGCAGGATCCTGAAATGACAGTTTATGAAGATGCCCTTGGTCACGATGACGTTGGTCACGAAGACAATCACGATAACACCCTCTACCAGACGGCCATCGCTGAAGAGGGAGCACATTCTGAGATCTACCCTTTGACCCCGAGCAAGGAACGTACCACGAGCTACCGTAGGGGGGAACAGTTTCTACAAGAGATGCCTCCCCTCACGCCGGCTCAAAATGGAGAAAGTCAATGTATAATCCTATGAGATTAAAACGGAAAAAAAAATAATGAAGAGGGTTACGTGATTTGTGCCATTTTTTTTGCAAAATTCCCGGGGGGGGGGGGGGGCTCTGTTATGACAAGGTCAACACCATGTTCGTCCATGGAGCTTAAAAAGGACCCTAAACAAGCAATCTTGCTTCAATTTCAGTATTTTTTCATGTTTTATCTATCTAAATGATGTCTCAAATATTCATGATAGAGTGAAAAAAAAAACTTTAAGTGCATCATGTGTACAAGGCTGTTAAAAAGTTACAATTTTTTTCTTCTAATTTTGGCAAATTTGATACCCAACACACTGCTTTTGCATACATCACCAAGCCATGAAAAACAAACCTTTCTTTTGCTCTCTGGATGAGCATGTTGATATTGGCCCCCCGGGCAAAAATCTTAACCCGAAACTTCATTTTAAATCTGACAATCATCGACTTATGGGTAATTCCATAAAATAATCAACTATTTCGTAGTATAGTCGATCTCCATTTCCCCCCAATTTTGATTCATTTCATGAAATGGTCAAGCCATGATAATTTATGAGCATTACAATCGTTCAAATGAACCAAAAAAAAAAGAACAGTGGTAAATCATTTCAGGAAGGTCATATGTAAAGGGGGTCTAATATGTATACAGAATTGCCCCTATCTCTAGAATTAAGATTTATCCATCAGGCAATGTGCTCAACTCACTAGAAATTTATCTCTGCTCGCCTAGGCTACCGAATATCCAGTACAACTCCCTCAGCTCCCACAGGAGAACAACTCCCTGTCACTTTGAATACAAGAGAAAAATCAATAAAGCATAACTTAATTTCATCAAAATTGGATGTAAAATAAGAATGTTATGACATTTTGAGATGTTCACTTATTTTTCAAATAAGAGTTCTCTGCACACCATAGTGATATGCAAATGAGAGTCGATGATGTCAACAATGTTTCACATTATAATGAGGAGAAAATTATAAAAATATCATGTTTCATATAACAACATATAATGTAGGGAGTGGGAACATCATAGGTTCTCTCACTTGCATACTGACCAGCATGTGCATATAACTGTTTTGTGAAATTCAGTGGAAATTTAAATGTCACAGCTTTCTTATTTTACATCCGGTTTTGAACAAATTTTCAGTGTTGTTCTTGTTAAATTTTTTTCTCTCTTTATTCAAATCAACTTTTTGTTGGCATGAGTTTCCCCTGTTTGATAAGGATTGAATCCTGCTTTTCTTTAGAGCCCTTGATAGCATAACAGTAAAAACTCAATTTGTGTTTCATAATTATGAGTGATTTGTCTGATGTGACTCCTATTTCTTATTGGTTTATCCTACTTTTATGATGCATCTGTATTTCAGTGTATACATGTATTTTGGTCATTTTCCCATCCACTGGGATTTTCTCATTATTATAGTTCATTACTCAGTTTAATCTCAATCTTCAATGTATTATTTGTATTATACAAATATTACATATAATTGATGGCGATTAGTAAGAATTGAATGCACAAGGTACCCTTGGAACAGTTCTAATGTGCCCAAGGTGTAGTCAAGGGCACTTGGACTGTGTCAAAGGGTAACAAGTGTGTGTAATTATTCTAATGCTCTACCAAAATGATGTGTATTATTTGTTTTATAAGATGGTGATGTGGATCCTTGTTATTTGATAAACCATCCTCATCTCAAAACCTGTGCATTATTTGTTTTATAAGATAGTGATGTGGATCCTTGTTATTTGATAAACCATCCTGATCTCAAAATTTGTTTTATAAGACAGTGATGTGGATTCGTGTTATTTGATAAACCATCCTCATCTCAAAACATGTGCATTATTTGTTTTATATGATAGTGATGTGGATCCTTGTTATTTGATAAACCATCCTGATCTCAAAATTTGTTTTATAACTTAGTGATGTGGATTCATGTTATTTGATAAACTATCCTCATCTCAAAACATGTGCATTATTTGTTTTATGAGATAGTGATGCAGATCCTTGTTATTTGATAAACCATACTCATCTCAAAACCTGTGTACTATTTGTTTTATAAGATAGTGATGCAGATCCTTGTTATTTGATAAACCAGACTCGTCTCAAAACCATGACCGGTCAACAGAACTAGTTGTCATTGGTTCCAGCCATTGGCAAATTTATGTGTTCGATAAGGTCACATGATAAATTTCAGCCAATCATATGATTAGGATCCATATCACCATTCAATAATACCAACTATAATCTTTTGAAAGCATACCCTTATTAATTATCACATATCTATCAACATGAAAAGGTATTTTTATCAACATATTTATCCTATATTTCTAGTATAACTCACTAATCATGACATTTATGTGAATCATTCGCTTTTATAGTCAGGTTGATATAAAATGATCAATCGTCAATAATAATAATAACGGCATATTTACCCAGGGTAACCACTTCAGTTCCGAAAACTGTTCTTCAATAATCATGTGCATAACGATTAACGACACATAAGGTTATATTGAAAATAGCCGTGTATGTATGTAGAACAAAAACACCACTGTATTTTTGAATAATCTTAATCCACAGTCCTGTAGTGAATTTTTAAATGCAACGTATGTGACAGTATTGTGATACGACATTTTCTCCTGCAACATTTACTCCGGTCTTAATATCTCAGATGGCATAGGGTTAGAGTTTCTTGCTCAGAATAATGTAAAGATAAGGATTCGAGTGTATTTAGTTTTGGAGGTTAGATTTTATGTTCGGCTTAAAGAGAAATTCCAGTAGTTGCAGTAAACACTGATTTCATAAGAAAGTCTGTAAAACCAGGCTTAATTGTCAGTATATCATCGAGGATCTAGATCTGGTACAGTTACATAAACTGAACTTTGTAAAATCTTGAAATCTACGCTGAAAAATGTTCAGACTGAACTTCCCCAACACAGATAAGCGCACGTGGGACAGTGTATAATTATTGCTTTGAGCGTCGGGCCCGACGCTCTACCCGAATCCTGTGCTTATTTAATTTCTTCCAGAATCCTTTGGCACATGCGTTTTATTTATACAAACAGACTCTTTGGTGGTCATTTCATTGGATTCTGTACGAACTCATTTTGATATCGTTACCAAAACTAGAATTTACCTTTAACGTGCAGATTTTCCATTGGAGCAATTGTTGCCGGACAAAATGTCACAGAACCTATAGTATTGATACATAATCTGAGAGGCGGAGTGGTACTCCTCAAAATAGATATAGCATTTATGCAGATCAAAAAGCATTTTTACAAGCAATTGAAAATTCTCAAATATCGGGCCTGTAATGAAAGAGCTCCACACTAACCCTCTTTTTCTACTGGTCCGACCTGATCATGTTGGATCAGTACATACCCAGTTTATCCATTTTTTACTGGACTGAACCTAAAATTTACTGGTCCCAAAAATATAAAAAAGACTTGAGTTTATTTTGCTGTCTTTTATTGCTTATTGTTACCCCCCCCCAAAAAAAAAACACACTCACAACATTATTAATGAGAGCCATTTTTATAATTTACAAGAGAGAAGAAAATGTATTTGTATCAGATAGATATAATCTTTCTGGTCATGTCGGACCAGTAAATCTGACTTTTTCTGAAAAGTTACTGGCCCGACAGCAATTTTTACCGGTCTTGGACCGTCGGACCAGTGCCAGTGTCGCGCGCTGGTTATATGCAATGCAATATTAAGACGTTATCCGAGGTGCAGCCGTTACAAACGTAATAATACCATTCTGCATTGTGCTTGATATGTTTGGCAAAATCTCCTACAGCTTTGATGTATTGATGGAAGTATGTATGTGATTGTCTTAAAACTTTTTATATTGCTTTTAGGGCTATGTGTAAAGATGTCAGCCGATGAAATACTTCCCCCAACTGCTTTATACATGTATTTACAATAAGCTCTCTCATAGAAAGATTTCTCCCCCATCAGTCTACACTACAGTGTTTTGACAACTGTTTATTCATTTCTTCGTGTCATAAATCTTACGTTTTGTAAAAATCGTTTGTATATATATATTTTTGTGTTGTGTCTTCCAACTGCACCATGATTTTGAAGTTATTGTATTGATAGCATTATTTTGTTAAGTGGTTTCCTGTATATATATTGGTGTTAAATTTGTTCATCGCGTATGCTGGGGAAAGTGATTTCTATATTACACAACGAAGTCGGCACTTGTACTTAATCACGGTTTATTTCCAATTGGTCTAATGCCAATTCGTTCAATTGCCAACTCGTCTACTACCATCTCGTCTACTACCATTTGGTCTTTCATCATTTTTTCTACTCACCACATGGTCTACTTTCATTTACTCTAATGCCATTCCGTCTAATAACCAGTTGGTCCGATACCATTCCGTCTATAACCAGTTGGTCCATTATTTAGACCATATACCATTTGTCTAATTAAACTAAATTGTTAATTGTGCAAAATGAATGATAAGAAAATGGGTGTTTAATAGACCAACTGGTTATTTAACGAAATGGTAATAGATAAAATGGTGATTAAACATAGTGATGATTGGACCAAATGGTTATTGGACCAAATGGTTGTTAGACCAAATGGTTGTTAGACAAAATGTTGATGGATGGAATGGCATTAGACTAAATGAAGGTAGACCAAGTGGGGAGTGGACGAATTGGCAATTTACCCTAATAATCACAGGGAGCCGTATTCTGAACTCGAGTTAAATTTAAAGCAAACTCTGGTCTATGGTCTAACTATGGAAAGCCAACTCTGACACACATATCCAACAGTACATGTTCATTTATATTAAGTTCTTATGTATTATTTGTTTAAGGAGATGATTTGATATGTACATGCTAAAGCGCATATTTTTCCGGATTGTTATGCACTATGCCTATGTAAAATTCAATTATTACTATTTAGGTGTCTTTCACAATGTGACATTCCTGCATTCTCCTGTGTTGTGTTTATGTTGAAAAATAATAATAATAATAGGCATTTGTATAGCGCCATCTATCTAGGAACAATCTTCTAGATGCAATGTTATTATAATGTGATGATTCGCGGTGAGAGAAAATCGTGGGATTCCTGCATGAAAGTCCCGTCACTTACTGTTGGTTAGATGCTATACTCTGATCTCTATCACTCTTTCTTTCTCTGTGCAATAAATGCTGGCTGGTTAATAATGTATGAATTATTAAATGTGTTTTTTTGTGATTTGTGTGTGGCCCTGTTACAACCGGTAATGTCGCCGCGATGGCTAATGTAAAAGTAATGCATTATTTACATCTGGGATCAACGCTTGACATCACAATCTGTGTAATTCGTTAACAAATCAGCTGTTTTGGGTAGAATGACCGCACAAAAGGCACCGTTAGGCGCGAGTGTTAGGGGATTTGAGTTGGGCAAAATCTATAATTTGTACATAGTGATCTAGATTTAACTTAAGATTTAGTTATGATTATTTGCACATCCTACAAGTTTAAAATCTTGTCTAGGAAAGGGTATAGGTATGTAATTCATTATTATATAGGCCTACACAAATTTCCTTATTAAATTTTAAACATGAAGTGACACCAAGTAGTAAATAAACTCCTCAAAAAAAGTTTGGAAATCTGACTTTGATCGATTATCCCTCACCGGTTTGAGTAAATATCAATGTGTAATTGATATCAATGAATAGATAATATAATTTTATTCAAAATAATACCCTACAAGACATGATAATCGTTCACATGGAGGTGCAGTGCCTTGAAATGTGGGGCAAGGTCAAAATTCAAGTTGCAAAATGACAGTATTCAAGGTCACTGTTCTTTTTTTCTGAATTCCGTGGTGATGAGCGAGTTTGTCAGCGATTTCTTTAAATTGTTTTCATGCACCTTAATCAAACACACCTCTGCACAAGCAAACATAACAAACAAACATGCATGGGTATTTCAAACCACGACTCAAACCATATCTCACAGAACCATCACTACAGAAGCAGGGGCTTGATTTGAAGGGATTATCATCTCTATTGTCACAGACAAAAGAATAGTGTTCTGTATTGACCCTTCAGGACAATTTCTGCTCGTTTTGCAGCTTTTCAATTCAGACCTCGTCCAATACTTTTGAATCCTGCTAATTTCGTGATGGCATGATAATAACAAGCAGGTATCATTTTAAAGGGAATTAATGATCTTTTGAATGATATCAAATATGCATTGTGTAAAATTGGGGCTTGGCCAAACTCAGATTTCCAAACATTTTCTGCTCGTTTTGCAGCTTTTCAATTCAGACCTCATCCAACACTTTTGAATCCTGCTCTTTTCGTAATGGCATGATCATAACAAGCAGGTAGCATTTTAAAGAGAATCAAATGATCTTTTGAATGATATCAAATATGCATTGTGTAAAATTGGGACTTGGTAGAAATTAATGGTCAAACTCAGATTTCCAAACTTTTTTGAGGGGTTTATATATTTAGTAATTTAATTAAAAAATATATCGAATAAGCTTTAAAAAGATCAAGAAAATTAGCCTATCATCATTCATGATATTGCGAAGGAGATTCTGTACCAAAAAAAAGCAATCCCACTTTTCATCAGTTTCTATTGTTTGAAAATGCTCTTCACAGACTTCACTCATCATGCTCATGATAGAGTATTTGCCAATGATGATTACCATGTGATAAATTTCATCAGCTATTTTTTTCTTCTTTCTAATGTAGGGTCTATTCTTAAACACTTCAAAACACTTACAAAAATGATATATCTTGGAAGAAAAAAAAATCTTGATGAAAAGGATCATATCTTGGCACTAATCAACATCCCCCGCTATATACCCATTCTTGAAGGGGTATATACTCCAGGCTGAAGAAAATAATATGGTTTGAACAGTAAAGCGAGACAAACAAAACACTGACAAATTGATAAATATTCGAAATGAATACAAAATATTACGGTACATGTATCTTAAAATTTTGCATTAGGCCCCATTTTGGTGAAATTTATATTCGTGTCTTCAGGAATATGCAATGAGGGTCTGTTGTATCATACAAAATTAGGTTTATTTAAATTTTTTCCACCCAGAATATTGCTTCAAAGATCATCATTTTGTTACTTGGGCGACATACACACATTTGAGACCATTAAGAGTTCATTTCAATAAAATCAGAAAAAGGGGAAAGAGCTAAAGGATATGGCATCATCGTTCCATTTATTGCATATTCATGGCCACATGCTGCTCAGTAATATGATTTGCAAAATACAGTTAAATTTTTAATATTCAAGAATTTTGTTATTTTTTATCTGAAATTTTCAGCAATTAGCTCATCTAATTTTACTCCATTTATTCATATATTGTTGTGTGGGCCCAGAATACCCCTTTAAATTCGGTCGAGGTCTATTTTGAATTACTTGGTATAAGAAAGGGAGAAATTATTCACTAACATCGTCACTATGGGTGCCCTTCGCACTGTTAGTGATTTGTATTAACATTAGCGCCACTGTTAGCTTCTGCTTAGACAGGAATAACCGTCGTTTCTGGGGATTTATTCAACAATTTCTGACATTTTACTGTAATCCCCATGGTGAGTGGAGCCAACGTAGTTCAGCGGAACAACCAAAATACAGAGACTGAAGCTTTTGGTCTAGCTTCTGCTAAGCCTTTTATTGTTAGATTATTAGGAATTCGGCTAAGCTTCTGTGAATTTATCGATACCAGTAGGCCTACTTTTAGTGCTCTGTTAGTGAAAACAATGCGTCAAGGCGGTGGTCACCCGTGAAAGATGTGACTGGCCCTACTGTTAGCGTTCTGTTACGATAACAACGCTTCTGTGCGGCTGCCACTGATCAAGAACATTTCAATTTTTTTTTAAAGTTGAAAATCAATATGAATATTCATTAGGTGGGCTGATGATGTCATATCTCCACTTTTGTATTTTATTATATGAAAATAGGTTTCTTCAAAATGTTTCTACCAAGAGCAAAAACAACTGGATAGACAACTGATTAAGTGAATTTGTTATTTCTTGCTGCAACTTATTTCATCATAATGGAGACACATCATTTACACATTTATGAACAAATGAAACAATTACGATTTCATGTAATAACATAAGAAAAAGGAAAGTGGAGATGTGACATCATTAGCCCAACTAATGAATATTCATTAAGACATGCCTAGGACCGTTTCACCAGAATGCAAATCTTCAAAATTCAATAACTTTGTATATTTGTTATCCAATTTTGATGACATTTTCAGCATTTTGCTCTGTGAATTATACTCTATTTATTTAAATATAAGTATCTTCAGCCCGAAGTATCCCTATAACAGCACAAAGGAATTAATGCAATCAATCACAAAAATCAACTCAAGGCAATCTCAAAGATTTAAGTTCAGCCTGGCGCGCACTATGCCATTTCGTTGCAATCCGAATTTCAAAGAAAGTGCAATAACATTTCATATGAACTTTCCATCCACTAAATTCTGAGCAATCATAGTTCAGAATTGTGATACGACTACTGAAATCGAAATTCAGTCAAGCTCGAGCCTCCCTGTAGGAATAAAAGCATACTCAATTTCAAATCAGTATATGACGTCATCATCGTGTAGTTGGTTTCACGGTACACCATGTATCTTTCTTGGGCAAGTGTTGGTCCTGAAACTTTGGGTGGTCCTTTTCAGGACCAACACTTGCCCAAGAAATATACATGGTGTACCGTGAAACCTACTACACTATTCTTCTTCGCCATGGAAACCTTCAGAAGTTACGTCATCATCGTCTGCGACTTGAAACTGATTTGGACTTTACTCCGAACACAGGGCTTGCCGCAAAGCAAAATTTTGATGCAACTTCAAATAAAATAATTTTTCTTTCTGGAAGCATTTAATGCGAAATGCGATTTATTACAAATCGTGCGCGTCGCATCAGATAGTGTGCGCTGGGCTTTAAAGGCTCTGATATGGGACTAGTCGACACAAGCAGCCATCCAAACAAAAAACTTCCAAGTACAACATTCGTACAGTAACAGCTTGTAACATACTTTTTAATATTTTTTTTTGTCTGATTTTTTTTTCAATGTGTGTGAAATATGCCAGTCTGATTGGAAATATCAAATACATCTTTACAAATTCAATTCATATTTATCCTTTCATTTTGTCAAAAATTGTCAAGTCAACTGTACTTCTACAACATACGGGAGAGGTGAATAGTAAATGATACACATCGAGAAGGGCATAGTAATAATTATACACCCAAGTTACTTTTGGAACAGTTTATTGTGTTTGAACTGTTTCAAAAGTAAAAAGTGTGTAATTATTTCAATTCCCAAGCAAAATGATGTGCATCATTTGTTTTATAAGATAGTGATGCAGATCCTTGTTATTTGATAAAACATCCCCATCTCAAAACATGTGCATTATTTGTTTTATAAGATAGTGATGCAGATCCTTGTTATTTGATAAAACATCCCCATCTCAAAACATGTGCATTATTTGTTTTATAAGATAGTGATGCAGATCCTTGTTATTTGATAAACCATCCTCATCTCAAAAGTATGACCGGTCAATCTAACAAGTCATTAGCCAAAATTAATGACTGGTCACCTGATCAATTTCAGCCAATCAGGATCCATCATATCATCATTTTATAACAATTCATACCCTCTCAAGTATAAATACATCTTCTTTTGTGAAAGAGACATCAAAATCTGTAAACGTCTAGAATTATGAACACTTTGTTAGAATATTTTTATCCAAGTTTCAAGCTTGGCTTTACAATATGAATATTCACAAACAATTTACACAAAATACCATCAACATTCAAAGTGAAAACATTCATATTTTTTTCGCTATTTTGCTCCATCATGCAATGCATTTATACGGCAATAGAGTCACCATTTCTTCTTTTAGAATATATCTAGTCAGTATTTTGTCAGAAATTTACAGTAGAAAAACAATTATTGTAACGTCACAAAGTCAATCCGTAGTACCATTCATACATACCCAATTCATTGGCTATGAAACATCTCTTTACCACAAGAAGCAATCAACACATTTGACCTGTTCCGGGGTCAAAGTTCAATGAGTGCCCTATTCACACAAGAAATAATATCGTCATTGGGGTGTAAAACCTTGTATCCCAAAATGAATATGAATTTGAAAACAGCTCAGAAAAAGCTGAATTTTATGATTATGACATAGGCAGCAACCTTCTTTTGCCTAAAAATATCTCGACATAAATTACCAGAATGTTTTCAGACAGTATGAGTTTCTTTTCAGCTGTTGTCAATTTTTTTTCTTCAAAATTTTGAGTTACAAGATTTTAACACTCGGTGACAAAGTCCTACAATAACTTGGAACTAAAACATTTCAAATCATATTTGGACGTTTGAAAAATAATAAAAAAAGGCTTTGAGAATATAAATAGAATGTATTGTAACCTACACACATGGATACATACACGGCTGTGATACACATGCACTACATGATCCACTTCTGAGCAAATTTGAGCTAGTGTTTTTCAGGTTGGGACCCGTTTTTTACAACTTTGGGAGCAGCCATAAGAAAACAGTTTCTAATAACAATTTTTTTCTACAGAAAATAGAAGAAAGCCACATGTATTCAAAATATGACAGGTTTTCAAAATTTAATCTCATCAGTTACCAGAATAAAATGATCTAATTATTGACGGTACATGCCACATGCATTCTTTATATAATAATTTTCTAATTCAATTCAGTGGAAAATTAGTTCAAAATCAACCCATTCTCTATAAACAAGGAAGTTTTTACAATAAACTGAAATCTGTATTTAATTGGTCTCACTTTGAAAGATAATTTTGGAATACACAGCTGCTTAAAAAATAAAAGTACAAAAAAAAAAGAACTTTAAAATCATTCAGAATAGTTCGGAATAAGAAATTGCAGTTTGATAGAATATTTCTAATAGTAAAAAAAAAATGATTTCAACCAGTAGAAACAATGATGGCACATATGTCAAAGGTATGGTAGTGGCAAAAACACAAATTAATAATATTTTATGTAAAATAATCAGCAGTAACAAGTTGCAGCTCTCTCCAGTTCAAAGGCAAATTTGTTTAAAATATTACTTTCTTATGGCTCTTGTGTGTTTTACATAGTAGTGGCTGCGTTCATGCAATTTCTGAACACAGAACACACACTATGTTAACATTGTGAAGCAATCTTTCGGCAAAAAGCGTAAAAACACAATTTTTGGTAGATAGGATTCTGGCCAACATCACATTTAAAAGTAGATCTTGTTTTCAGTGTGTAATGATTAAATTCTCAAAGCGTAAATTTGACCGTGTTCCAACTTATGCACGTGTCAAAATGCGATACTGGATTGAAGTTGCTCTTGAATGTAACTGTATCGAGGTCTTCGACTTGTGGAGCTCTACTGCTCAAAATGCCCTCCGAAATCAAGAGTTAATGGTGGATGTGCGTCAGTGCGAAGAAAGCCTGCAGGTCCAAGGCTCGGAACGATAATCGCAAGGTAAACGTGCGGCTCAAGGATGGGATGGGCAGGATGATCGAACGATTGCTGGTAAAAAATATCTAGTAGTAAATTCGTAGCCGCCGCGGTGGATTCTCTCGCTTCTATTTTTCAGTCTAGAGAATAAAGGACTCGCTTTGCTCCAAATAAAGTAGTCCCACAAGGTGAGGTTGTTTCGCCACCTTGTACATTCCCAAGGCATTATGGGCAAGACAAGGATATGATGGGATAAGTCTACTGCTGGTTACACTCAGCTGGCTTCTGACCGTCCTAAGGCAATGTGAGAGAGAGAAGGGCGAGAATGAATGAATGAATAGGAAGGAAGGAGAAAGCGTACAGGAAGGAATGAAAAGTGAAGGAATTGAAAGAATACGAGATACAAGATGAAAATGAATGAATAAGAAAGCAGAAAGAGCGCAGGAAAGAGGCGAGGTAAGTGAAAGAATATGAGACAGAAAGATGAAAATGAATGAGTAGGAAAGAAAAAAGAGCGCAGGCAAGAGAGGTGAGGTAAGTGAAATAACATGAGACAGAAAGATAAAAACGAATGAATAGGAAGGAGAGCAAGCACAAAAAGGAAAGAAGTGTTAAGGAAAAGAGGTATGTGAGTGACAGAATGAAAATCAATAGGAAGAAAGAGCGCAGGAAAGAGAGGTGAAGGAATTTAAAGAATATGAGACAGAAAGAGGAAAACGATAAAAAGGAAGGAGAGCAAGCACAAAAAGGAATGAGGCATGAAGGAATAGAAGTACATGTATGTGATTGACATGAATAGGAAGATGAAAGAGCCCAGGAAGGAATGAACAGTGAAGGAAAGAATATGAGTGACAGAAGAACGAAAATGAAAAGCACAAGAAAAAGAGGTAAAGGTATTGACAGAATACGAGGCAGAAAGATGAAAATGAATGAATAGGCAAAAGGAGCACAGGAAGGAACGACAGGTGAACAAATTGAAAGAACACAAGAAAAAGGATAGGAATAAACGGACAAAAACGGAAAGAGTAGATAAGGCAATGAAGATAAATGAGCGACAGAAGGTTAAAATAGGACAAAGGCAGGAGAGCAAGGGGAGGAACAAAAGGTTGGGGATGGTAGAGGAGTAAAGAAGGGGAAACATTGCAGGCAAAACGTCACAGGAAACATGATAGATAGACGGGAAAATTGTTGACAGAGCGGATGGAAAGGAAGAGATCGGAGTGGAATGCAGGGATTGGCAAGGGGGAAGAAAAAACAAAATAATGCAAGGGTATAAACATTAAGCATGCAAACAAATATCCATTCACAATTGAAGGGGTAAATATTTCATGCAAATTGAAGCGCAGCAAAGACCTGAAGTAAAGGGGGGGGGGGGGAGCCTCCTGTATCTCTCATTCCTTTTACCCCCAAGTGAAGTTATTTTTGCTTTAATCCATGCTATTCAATAACTATCTGGAAAAGTAGAAGTTGGTTTGAAGTTCAGTGTTCACTAAAGCATGAAATGTGTACTGTGCAATCCCGGTGAAACTTCCCAGTAGAAAAAAAAAAGTGGCATCTTGTCTTTTATTTAACTAAACAACTTCAACTTTTGAGAAAATACTTTCAGATAATTTAACAATTTTTACTTTTGGAAACTAAAATTAATATTTTAGCTTTTCACAAAAAACCTATAATTCTCTGGTCATTTAAATTTTTTAGTGTGGCTGGTCACATAGTGACTTTTTTTTTGCCACGACATGGATGAATCGTTTGAGTATTTCGTCTCTAATTAAAGAAAAGGTTCTGCTCTAACCATGTGTCAAATTTATTATCAAACCATATATGATTGTGATAGCTATCTCTGAATACAAGTTTCCTTTTTTCTGGGACGCACTTTGTAGAAAAGTTTAACTTTGAAAATGAGCAGGGGATGCCACTTAATTTTTTTAATTTTTTTTTTATATAAGTCTGAAAACCATCTTGAACGATCCCATTCCAGCATAGGAAATACATAAGGGTGAGGGGTAATTTGCCCAAATCTCCCCTAAAATTCCTCCAAAATGCATGCTTTGGGGGGACCATTCTTTCTAGAGTTGCCCCAAGATCTGTCACAAACAATATTCAAGATTATTCAGAAAATCAAAATTATGACTATGGCAAAATAATGATATTTACTGCATAAGTGCTTTTTACCCCTAATAAGGTAGCCTCTAAAATGACAGAAATTTCACAAACGCACCAGTGTGGTAAAAAAGATAGCCTCTAAAAAATGAAACTCAGTCCCTACCCTACCCCGCTCCTACATGAAAAAAGGGGTTTCCTAGAGCTGAAATATTTTGAAAAAAAAAAAAATCTAAATTCAGACTTTAGTCTTAAAAGCGGCAGCCCTGAATGACCGGAATCAGTAATACAAACCTTTCCTGGTTCGAAGTCAGGATCGTTGTCGTCTTCCTCATCACCTTCTTCCCCTTCTGGGTCATCGTCGTCCTGTTCTTCCTCAAACTAAACAAATCAAAAAAGAAAATGAAGTTTAGTCAGGTAATATTTTGATTGTACATGTACTGTGTTATTTCATCCACCCTCAGTTACATAATATTCTCACAAGATGATGTCAGAGGGTTCAATTTTGATGTTTTTAAAGGAATCCTAAATCAAAATCTCTTCACCAATATCTGAATGGAACAACCCATCAGGGGTACAACCACAATCTAGCTTGATCACAACCATTCTCAATGGTAGGGGTGCTTACTTCATTTCATATTCTCTCCAGTGAAGGTCAACTGTAGGAATGATCCTTTCTCCTATTAGATGACAAATCTTAATACATATTTACCCATATTTCAATGGAATAAACCATAATTTAAACAGACATTCTAGCCTGGACACAACCATTCTCAATAATAGGGGTGTTTACCTCATCATCTTCTATAGCCTCTCCTGTGAAGTATAGGAATGCTCTAGGAATAATCTTTTCTCGTATCAAGTGACTGATCTCAAAATATATTTACCCATATTTCAATGGAATAAACCATAATTTAAACAGACATTCTAGCCTGGACACAACCATTCTCAATAATAGGGGTGTTTACCTCATCATCTTCTATAGCCTCTCCTGTGAAGTATAGGAATGCTCTAGGAATAATCTTTTCTCGTATCAAGTGACCAATCTCAAAATATATTTACCCATATTTCAATGGACCAATCTATTAACTGTATACAAACATACTATTCTGGACTCGACCATTCTCAATAATAGGGGTATTTACCTCATCATCTTCTATTGCCTCTCCTGTGAAGTAAAGGACCGCTCTGGGAATAATCCTTTCTCGTATCAGATGACCAATCTCAAAATCTGCGCTTAATAATGCTTCAGTCTCTTCGTCCTGCAGTCAACAAAGAAAAAAATATATAAAAAATAATTAATACAAAATATATGAATATACAGTAGCTTAAAGGAGAATGAAACCCTTGAAACTAGCTGAATCGATATCAAAGAGAACAAGTGGAATGCCTCTGGCCGTCTCACCTGCATCACGCGATTCAATATAGCAGCAGTGCTGATTTTGAAAACTACTATAACTCGCACAAGATGTTCAGTGATACTTGGTTACTCTTATTTCCACGTTTTATGAACTAGACCAATACACTTATAGAGATATGATGGCAATTCAACAAATACCCCCAACGTGGCCAAAGTTCTTTGACCTTACATGACCTTTGACCTTGATCATGTGACCTGAAACTCGCACAGGATGTTCAGTGATACTTGATTACTATTATGTCCAAGTTTTATGAACTAGACCAACACACTTTCAAATTTATGGCTGTAATTCAACAAATACCCAAATTTGGCCAAAGTTCATTGACCCTAAATGACCTTTGACCTTGATCATGTGACCTGAAACTTGCACAGGATGTTCAGTAATACTTGATAACTATTATGTCCAAGTTTCATGAATCAGATCCATAAACTTTCAAAGTTATGATGGTAATTCAACAGATACCCCCAATTCGGCCAAAGTTCATTGACCCTAAATGACCTTTGACCTTGGTCATGTGACGTGAAACTCATGCAGGATGTTCAGTGATACTTGATTAACCTTATGTATAAGTTTCATGAACTAGGTCCATATATTTTCTAAGTTATGATGACATTTCAAAAACTTAACCTTAGGTTAAGATTTTGATGTTGATTCCCCCAACATGGTCTAAGTTCATTGACCCTAAATGACCTTTGACCTTGGTCATGTGACATGAAACTCAGGCAGGATGTTCAGTAATACTTGATTAACCTTATGGCCAAGTTTCATGAACTAGGTCCATATACTTTCTAAGTTATGCTGTCATTTCAAAAACTTAACCTCAGGTTAAGATTTGGTGTTGACGCCGCCGCCGTCGCCGTCGGAAAAGCGGCGCCTATAGTCTCACTCTGCTATGCAGGTGAGACAAAAATCAAAGAAACATATTGTTGAAAGTTTGAAGAAGATTGAATGAATAATAAGAAATTAATGAGCATTTGAATATTGAGATCACTAATGCCATGTAGTTCCTCCCATTGGCAATGCGACCAAGATCTGTGAAGTCACACACGTACAACTCCCTCATTACTTTAGTACTTATTTCACTTATATTCTCACTTTTACAGAGTCAGAGTCTATCACAAGGTGAGGTTTTTTTCTTATGAGAGGACAAGTACAGAGGTTTCACAACATTATATCATTGATGAATCGTTTGTCATATGATTAGAATGAGCAAAAAGAGATGTTTTGGGGTATATTTTCAGTGTCCAAAAGGGGAGAATTGTTCATCTGTGACATCATAGATCTTGGTCGCATTGCCAATGAGAGGATCTCCATAGCATTAGTGATCTCGACATTCAAATGCTCATAACTCTTCTATTGCTAGTCCTATTTTACTCAAACTTTTGTTGATCTTATTCTTTGATTTTTCTGCTTACACAAAAGCTAACTTGCTCCAAGAGTTTCATTCTCCTTTAATAGGCAAGGAATAGTGAAACTGGGCGTCGTGGCGTGCGCCTGTTATCCAAGCTACATAGGGGAAGTTATGAATTGATGCACAATTTCGAGGTTCGAGCCGTGGTCATGTCTTTCGGATAGAGGCGTTGGAGGTCCGTCCCAAGTTGTAAAAAAAAAACATATCTGATAGATACACGTCTGAAAAAACTTATGTCACTCAGAAGAAAAAAATGTGAATAAATCTATCCGAGCTACGCTTCTGGCACACTTTTTGTATCAGCTTTCTGACATCCTTGGAACCAAACTTTGACGCTTACATCAATATGGATACAGGATTTAGCACTCCATATTTCATTTCATATTTGTCAAAATTTAGATCCCTAAAGGCCACCGCATACCTTATGACCGTTTGTGATCCAAATTTTGGAACAAATCGCATTTTGCTCATTTTCTGAAAATGTAAATGGAACATATCATTATACTAATATAACCATTTGGAAAGATTGCAAGCCTTTATTTTGGAGTAAAGGCCAAATTAGTTTCAAATCGTAGCCAATCGTACGACTGCTATGACGTCATTACGACTAGATATTAAATTCGCTTTTATTCTGAAAAGGATGATAGCATAGACACAGATTTCAACATAGGTATTCGTACAATGATTTAGAACATTACACAGTAAGATATTCCAAGTCTCAATATTAGCATCAAATTCTACTACATTTTATTCTGCAATCGGGTCGCAGACCAATCATAAGGTGTGCGGTCGCCTTAATGTGTCTTAAGAATGGTTGACTTGCCTGAGGTCAAGCCTACTTTTAACTCATAAAAGGAGCAGATAACACTCAAAGCTATTGGAATCAAAAGGTTTGTCCCCGCAGAAGTTTTTAAATGATTAGAAAACAAGTTCATATATGTCGAAACAAATAGAGTAAAACTAAAAAAAAAAATGAGAACAGATCTAACATGTAAAATAATCAGAACATTGTGAAAAAAGACAAAATCTTCAAACATATTAGTGGTTACAAAATAATATAAAAGTAATTATGTAAAAATAACTAGGCTTTGTACATAGGCCAAATATCTTGTACACAAATTTTTGTCTGCATGTTATTATGATGCTTTGCAGAATATATAAAATTCATAACTACATTATGGAAATATTGAAAGATTTTCAATGTATACCAAATGTCACAAATACATAACCATTAACAACACAACTTTTTTTTAAAGAAAGGACTCGAAGGAGAAAAAAAATCAAATATGAAAACAATTTAAATTGAATGAAAATGAGTTTTACTTCCGAAAACTATTTTATTACCTCCTCTTCGTCTTCCTGTAAAAAGAAAATATTTTTTCTGGTTATAGAATTTTCTCTACAGTACAGGCCATAAGTTTGGGTCCGCCCTCAGATTTAAAACAAAATTATACACCACATCCTGCATTCCGAATTCAAATTGTATTGATACTGGATGGGCTATGGTTTCCAACAGAAATTACAGCTTAATTACATATTTTTGTAGAGAGTTTTTGCCCCCATTTTGGATTAAAAATACACTACTAATCACTGCTTTACAGATTCTTGGCATGCGATCTAAAAGTTCTTTTTTTTTAAATATGATGCTGACAATGATTCCCATGCTGATCTTTAGCATTGAACATCTGATAAAGTGATATATACTAAGCATGTATCATTATCATTTTCTTTCCAGGATATACAACCACCTTCAGGGACAACCGGAAGACATACCCGAATGAGAGTGCTTTTTGACAGACATTTATATATTCATTATCAAAGTTCAAACCTGTACTGCATTTCCCCCTCTAATTTGCTCTGCAGTGCATTGTGAATCGAATGCCAGGAGTCCTCTGTGCCATTGCCAGTTTTTGTCAGTTCGTGCCAATGCAAAGCAGTTGTGGTGCCTGGTAGCGTGCAGTGGCTCAAAAGGCCTCCCAACTGGTGCGTAGCAGTGCCAAAAATTGAATTTGGAGCGACAAGAATTTCATAATGCTAAAAATGAATTGGTGCAAACTGGGAAAACTGGTGACGGCCCAGTCAGGGTTCCCAGCTTTTCAAGAAAACAAAATTCCCTAAATTGTTCCCTGATGAAGTTTAAAATTCCCTGATCCCATTCCCAGTTTTGCATGTTTTCTAAGTTGTTGCAGAGAATTATATGTATTTCCAGTATAAGAACAATAATGTAAAACTCATTACTACCTCCATAACCAGTGGAAGTTGTTTTGATATGTAACAACACATAACAGAGTCTGACTGACTACTGTGCTTTCGACTTTTGGGCTGATAAAATTTTGTGATTTTTCCCTGACTGGTAAAAAATAAAGACAGTGGACTCCTGGCATAATTAAGATGGAAAGTCCTCCGTATAATTCCAATTTATCATTATCATTTGATTACTTACAACTTCTTCTTCTGTTGCTTTGGGTGGGTTGAAGAAATTAAAGAACGAGTCGGTCTGAACTGTCTTGGTTACGAGACGGGTTGTTCCTCGTCCCTTGTGCTTCTGTTTCTTCTTAATAACTTTCACTGTGACGTTCTTGTTCTTCTTCCAGTCAATCTCACATCTGTAAAATTGAATTTGATGGTAGAAAAATTGTGTAAACTACAAGGTTGCCTTGCTAAAAATTATTTCATTTCATATGAAGTATGCTGACTTACGCAAAAAATTTGAATTTGGCGGTTAATCTTTCAATAAAGCCACAGAACTGCAATATTCTTTTGTTTAGAGCCTCTTTGAGGGATAGTGATCAAATGCACTCAAAAATATGGTATCAAAATGTTTCTATATATGCTCTATTGACTTAAAATTTCTAGTGTATTTCTTATATTTCTTATTTTATTGTTTCTTTCGAAGGAAATTCTTTGCAATACTTCCGGTCAAATATGAAACAAGTGGAATGCCTCTGGCCGTCTCACCTGCATCACGCGATTCAATATAGCAGCAGTGCTGATTTTGAAAACTACTATAACTCGCACAAGATGTTCAGTGATACTTGGTTACTCTTATTTCCACATTTTATGAACTAGACCAATACACTTATAGAGATATGATGGCAATTCAACAAATACCCCCAACGTGGCCAAAGTTCTTTGACCTTACATGACCTTTGACCTTGATCATGTGACCTGAAACTCGCACAGGATGTTCAGTGATACTTGATTACTATTATGTCCAAGTTTTATGAACTAGACCAACACACTTTCAAATTTATGGCTGTAATTCAACAAATACCCCAATTTGGCCAAAGTTCATTGACCCTAAATGACCTTTGACCTTGATCATGTGACCTGAAACTTGCACAGGATGTTCAGTAATACTTGATTACTATTATGTCCAAGTTTCATGAATCAGATCCATAAACTTTCAAAGTTATGATGGTAATTCAACAGATACCCCCAATTCGGCCAAAGTTCATTGACCCTAAATGACCTTTGACCTTGGTCATGTGACGTGAAACTCATGCAGGATGTTCAGTGATACTTGATTAACCTTATGTATAAGTTTCATGAACTAGGTCCATATATTTTCTAAGTTATGATGACATTTCAAAAACTTAACCTTAGGTTAAGATTTTGATGTTGATTCCCCCAACATGGTCTAAGTTCATTGACCCTAAATGACCTTTGACCTTGGTCATGTGACATGAAACTCAGGCAGGATGTTCAGTAATACTTGATTAACCTTATGGCCAAGTTTCATGAACTAGGTCCATATACTTTCTAAGTTATGCTGTCATTTCAAAAACTTAACCTCAGGTTAAGATTTGGTGTTGACGCCGCCGTCGCCGTCGGAAAAGCGGCGCCTATAGTCTCACTCTGCTATGCAGGTGAGACAAAAACTGAATTGAATTTTATGAGTAAATGTAAAAATAATGCTCAATACATAACAGAATATGCATTGGATGAAATTATTTAGATTTCACCCCATGATCATTACCACAACTGGGATAAGTGTCTGATTTTCCTCAACTGCAGATAGTTTTAGAAAAAAAAAAATGGTACAAGTACTAACCCTTGTGAACCGACGATTTCTGGCCCTTCAAAGCTAAATGGATCTCCTTCATCGGGTTCCGATTTCATCTGATAACTCTTTGTTAGGACGGTGTTTGTGAAATAATCGTTGGCAGCAAACACAAATTCTAACTACATTAAAAAAAAACAATAATGGTACAAGTACCTACCCCTGTGAACCGACGATTTCTGGCCCTTCAAAGCTAAATGGATCTCCTTCATCGGGTTCTGATTTCATCTGATAACTCTTTGTTAGGACGGTGTTTGTGAAATAATCGTTGGCAGCAAACACAAATTCTAACTACATTAAAAAAAAACAATAATGGTACAAGTACCTACCCCTGTGAACCGACGATTTCTGGCCCTTCAAAGCTAAATGGATCTCCTTCATCGGGTTCTGATTTCATCTGATAACTCTTTGTTAGGACGGTGTTTGTGAAATAATCGTTGGCAGCGAACACAAATTCTAACTACATTAAAAAAAAACAATAATGGTACAAGTACCTACCCCTGTGAACCGACGATTTCTGGCCCTTCAAAGCTAAATGGATCTCCTTCATCAGGTTCCGATTTCATCTGATAACTCTTTGTTAGGACGGTGTTTGTGAAATAATCGTTGGCAGCGAACACAAATTCTAACGTAAAGCCCTAGAAATGGAATAGGAGAGGTAAATAGAAATACAATTAACTAAAGTCGAATCGCTTGGGGCCTCTGCAACTTGTTCAACCTAGAAGAGGTATATTACATGCTTTGAATAATTTTGGTCTAAGAAAATATTGCTTCTGCTTTTGTTGAATATCCGACGTATGGAAGGTATACTTTTGCAAAATAATTATTACTGGGAGGGAACACAAATTTGAACGTAGAGCCCTAAAAATTGTACAGAATAAGGAAATCTAAGCTGGAAAAACAATCACACTGAAGCACCAAACACACAAAAGTGCATGTGGGACAGTGTATTTATTATCACTTGTAAAAAAGACCCAACATCTGTTTGGAATGCCATGCTTATTTTGCTATATCTCACAATTAACCACCCATTTTCTACCAGAATAATTTTTCATTCATACCTACAAACATTTGAGTGGTCATTTAATTGGATTGTGTTCTAATTCATTTTGTGATTATTATTGCAAAATTTATCTTTAAACTTGACTCAACTTGTGAGGGAGATGTGATCTAGTGGTTAAGACTCTCATCTTTCAATCTGAGGGACATGGGTCTGATTTCCAACCATGAAGTGTTTTCCTTCAGCAAGAAATTTACCAATATTTGGCTGCACTCAACCCAGGTGAGGTGAATGGGTACCCGGTACGAAGAAATTCCTCAAGAATGCTTGAGCACCTAGGGAGCTGGGCTAAAAGCTGGAGTAATAATAGCAGGGCCCGCTGGGAGAACAGTTTTTTAAACTGAAGCGGCTGCGCTGGGTAAATATACCGCTATTATTATTATTAATAATGATAATAATAGCCAATTTTTATACAGCGCTTTTCCCTGAGCGGCTCAAAGCGCTTTACAGCATATTATTACCCCGGTCATTGGATTCATTTCAATCCCGCACAAAAAGTGCACAATTTCGACTCCCTGGGGAGCATTCCTTGCATCCATCGCAGTCTCATTATGGCGCTGACAAATTGAAACATACAATATCTTTTGCATCCTACCGGGTACCTTCTTAGCACCTGGGTTACTTATTACTTACCATTTGTTTTCCTTCGTGGAATTTGACTCTGATATCATTTAAGTGATTAAGGATAGGTTCATCGTGATCTTGCACCATCTCCCCAAGGATATCAACATTCTTAAAGATAGTCAACCAGAAACCAGGAATGCCTGACGGTGATTCTATAACAAAACAAAAACATACAAAATTATCTATAAGAGTAATCACAATAATTTGGTTATTCATAATGCGCTCAAGACATACTTTGGAAGTATCTATTAAAGCGCTTTCAAATTTATTTTTTACCCCTGTCATCGGATTCAATCATTCTTTCCTACACATAATATAAGCACATCCTCCACTCCATGAGGAGTATTCTATCTGTTTAACCCTAAACAGACCGGGGGAGGGGGGGGGGGGTTGAATCAACCACCCTCTCAACATTTTCTGCGATCATTTCGCCGTGCGAATTTTTTTTACCGCGCCACTCTCAGAGTTTATACTTTCAAATTTCGCGCATCTTTTGAGACCAAATATGCGACGTCCGGGTATGCGGTTCCGAAATTACGCAACATTTCGTAAGTGCATGTCAGACCAAAAATTGTTCCAAAACGTGATTTTGTGTACAAAGTCAATGCAAATTGAGTTTTCTCATCTTATTCATAAAGATATGATTATTTTTGCTTTAAACAGCTGAAATCAATTGATTTTAGCATAATTATGCTTCAAAAAGGTTGTGCAATAAATCTGGTGAAAAAAACAAAGAAAAACAAAAGGTTGAAAAACAGAGAAATACATAAGAAATTCATAAAACAATAAAATACATAAGAAATTGATTTCCAAACCGAAGTTTTTTTTCAATTGCTATTGTTAAGAATGCTACAAAGAATATTTTTACCAAAAATTAGCATTCTAGGAGCTTTATTTAGTGAATTAGAGCAAAAAGTATGATTTATGCATAAATTAGCATAATTAATTCATATAAAATAAAATCTCATTATTTTGGAAAATTTTACCATACAGCCTTGTAGATTACATCGCACACTACCAGCGTGCAAATTTTTGCGGCGCTCGCGCGATCTTCGGCCGAGATCTCAGGGGGGGGGGGGGGGTTGAATCAACCCCCCCCCCCCCCCCCGGCCACAGAACAGCCAAAAAAGCCCGGCCTAGTTAGGGTTACACAGATAATTACACAAAAATAAAACAAATTGAGACAATGTTTACCTTCCTCTTCTTCCTCTCCTTCTGTTAATTTTGCCTTTTCTTTAAGATCACCCTGTTAAAAAACAAACAAAAATTTGTACATAGTAAAAAAAAATCTACAATTATGTGTTTGCGACATGGGACTCTTAGCGAAACTATTATTTTGGGCGATCAAGAAATATTCCTGGGGGGTGTTTCACAAAGATTGAATCATGACTGAGAGTTGCACTTAAACGACTACTTGCATGCCGAATAAAAGTCATCATCGCATTGGTCAAATCATGCTAAGAGAACGCGCGCTACTGCGTATTGATCAATATTATTGCGCGTTGAATAATCATGTGTGCGTCTGCACGAAGGGTGACTTCAAGTCACACATGTGTCTTTGTGAAACCCACCCCAGCTGGATGTAAGATGTAAATTAAGTCTCAAGTGCATAATAATCAATATTCCTTAACCACTTCTTCCACGGTCCAATATCGCAACGTGGGAATGTTTCAGCTAGTCTTAAGAGTGATCTAGTGTCATATCCAAATACATTCAAGCCTGGCCCCCAAAGGAAATCAAATCAGAATAAGTGGCCACTGGAGCAAGCTGGCCTTGCATCCAAACCTTTGGATTCTTTAGAATACGGAAAGCTCACAAAACACGGCTCGCCAGAAAACTGGGCTTACCGCTAATGCATTAACCTCTTTCTTCCCTCCCTCCATCTCCTCCTCCTCCTCTTCTTCATCGTCGCTGCTTTCCCATTCGCAGTCCGAATCCGTCGGCTCCACCGTCCCTGTGACTACATCTCGTCTCTGCGAAGAAAAGGGCAGACAGGGTCAAAGGTTAAAAGAAATCGGGTGACAGGAGATTCGCTCCAGCCTTACTCTCTCAGAGGGCATAGGGTTAGAGTTAGGATTACAACAGAGTTTTTGGTTCAGAATAATGTAACGATAAGGATTTGAGTTTATTTAGTTTTGGAGGTTCGGTTTTAGGCTTGGTTTGAGATGTAGATTTATTATCATCGGAGCAATTGTCGCCAGAGCAAATGTCAAGGAACCGGAAATCAACCATAAAAAGAATTTCAATGGATTTTCAAAATTATCGCAAAAAGGAGGATCCAATAAAGAACCAGCTACAAATGAAAATATTTCCACATGATCTCCTTAAACAGAGATCTAGTTAAAAGGAATTTGTTTACAAACATCAATCCCTCCAGTAATCTTTCTTTATCATATTCAATAAAGCTTGGGTCATAATAAAAATTGTTTACAAATATCCCTCTCTTTTAAGTCTTACCGGACAATAAAGACTGTCTTAAAGCTTGGATTGTAATTCCAACCATTTCATATAGTCTGGTCTGTTAGCGGAATTATGTGGACACGGTGGACAAAAGCATGATTTTTTCTCCAGACCTTTGTTTATGTATGAGAATTAAAAATGGGGTATGCTCCAAAAAATCTGGCTGCAGGAACAGTGAAAAAATGGGTGAAAATGTCAGAATTTATGAGTTTAGATTGGTCTGATATATAGACTAGCGCTAGTGCAAAACTCAATAGCAGTGCATTATTTTGCATTGGTTTAGTTCTTGAATTCAGACCCTTTTTGAACAGATATTCTGTTTGTCCTCACATCTCAATGCACTAAATATCTGAATGCAGATGCTAAACAAGCCGAATGGTGGTGATGGAGGGGGTTGAATGTTGGTGTGTATGTACATATTTTGGTCTTGGGGTAAAGATGTGCAAGACACATTTTTTTTGCATGTGTTGGAAATTGTGTTGCCATGGTAACAGTGTATTATGGCAAAAATAAGGTACAAATCTTGCAGTTAGAACTACTTCCTCTGTTGTCACCCGATTCTCATGAAATTTGGCACACACATTGGTCTTGAGGTGAAGATGTCTAAGACACATTTTGTGTGTCTTTCAAAAATCTTGTTACCATGGTAACAACATACTATTTGGTGAAAATTGGGGAAAAAATTACAATTCAAACTGCTTCATCAGTTTTAAATCAATTCTCATGAAATTTGACACACACATTGGTATTAGAGTAAAGATGTACAAGGCACTTTTTGTATGTGTTTCATAAATTGTGTTGCCATGGTAACAACATATTATATGGCAAAATTTAGGTAAAAACCTTGCAATTTGAACAACTTCATCAGTTTTGAACCATTTCTCATGAAATTTGGCTCATACATTTGCTTTGAGGTAAAGATGTGCAAGAACCATTTTATGTGTGCATTTGTCAGAGTATATTGCCATGGTAACCACATATGATAGCCAGAAATGCAGGAAAACTCATTGTGGATCAAACAACTTCCCCCTTTTTTAGTCAGTGCTCATAAAAGTTGGAAGAAATATTCATCTTTGGGTAAAGATTCATATTAAATTCTAAACTGCATTAAAATATATGAGTGTGGGGATATTAATCACCTTCAGTAATATTTCTAGGTTTTGGGGGAGGAGCGGGATTGGTCCTTAAAATCTGACATCAAAATAAAGGTTAAAGGCGGTGTCCATTAACACTCTTGAAATAAGCATCCCCTCAAGGGCATAGGCTGGGGGTACACTGGGTGAATGTGAAACCTTCTGCTCTGGCAAAGGAGTTCCAACACTGGCAAGCAAAACAAAATGTGTACCCCTTCTACTTTCAACGGCTGATTTTCCAAACCTTAGTTCCACCTTCCCAAGATGTGCACCCCTCCCCATACCACTTCTATCTCCCTATGCTCAACCAGTCTACGCCTTTGCCCCTCAGGGGTCTTTGTATTTTAAAGCGAGACATTACTCCCTTTTTTTGGGGGGGGGGGGGGGGTCTTTAGAAAATGACCTCATAAAAGTAAAAGTTAAAGGATTATGACTAAGAACTTAACCCCCCCCCCCCCGCAAACAAATGGGGCTGATATATTTTTTGAGCAGAAAAATGCCCCCCCCCCCATTAAAAGGTAAAAAGATTAATTTGCACTTCAGAGTTCAGACCATTCATTTGATGTTTAATGCATTCTGCTTTGGTAAAAAATTGTTTACAGTAGCCAATTAATCATTGTTTATTTATATTCTCATACTCAGTCTTTTATTCATATTCCATTCCAACTCTTTCTTTTTAACTATATCACATCACTCTTGATTTTGAGCTTCACCATACCATCTTATGTTTCCTCTCTCCTTTTTTTACCCTCTCTTCTCTCCAAGTATATTTTTTCTGACATATTATAAAGTGAACCTTTAATCATGCAACTAATTATAGAAATATATATATATATATATATACAAAAATCTCTGCACTTGTTTTAGAAATTCACTTGCAAATCCATGACTCAATAGCATACCATATCAAAAATATGCATATGTGCACAATAATTTTTTGCCTTCAATTTTATTTCATTTAATTTTTTCAGTATAATTGTCAAAAAATGAATATTATGTTTCAGTAGCAAAATTGTTGGATGCAAGATCTGACTGTCACAAAAAATGCAAATAATTTTGCATTGGAGTAAGGACGAACGTATTCACTGTTCATTGAGCAAATGATGACTTTTATTTCTCTACATATATTCTAGTCATATCCCTTTCAGATGGTGGTAACTGCAGGAATGGGAAAACTCAGTGATATAACTAAAATTTTCACAGAGGATTTTCGGAAAACAACTAAATCCATTTTTTTCAAGCAACAGTTATTCCATACTGAATGCTGCAACTATGAATTTGATGCACCTTTACCGAAATATAATATCATGACAGCCATTTCTTTAATTCTTTAAACTAGACATTAAATATAGCTAATAGTATTATTTAGGACAGAGTGTAGCCAAAATAGAGTTTAGAAGATTATGAAGAAAAGAATAAATGACATGGTATTATATTTCAGTGTAGGTGTAAGCATTCAAAATGGAATAATTGTTGCTAGATAATAATGAATTAAAATAGCAAAAAAAAATGTACTTAGAGAGGGAGGAAAAGAGGGGGGGGGAGGAAACAAAACAAGAAGGTATGGTAAAGCTCTAAAGTGCAAAAAGTGCAAAAAGTGATGTAAGAAAGTCAAAGTAAACACTGAAATGAACAAAGACTGAGTAGAAGGAGATAAATAAAACGTTGATTAATTGGGCACCGGAAATGATCTTTTATCAAACCAGAATGTTTTAGGCTTTAAATTACTACGCTGAAGTGTAAAGGATTTTTCTTCCCCCCCTTTTTTTTTTTTTTTTTTTTTTTTTTTTTTTGGGGGGGGGGGGGGTCAGTTCCTAGTTGTAATTATTTCCTTTTACTCTTTATGTGGCAATTTTCTAAAGGCCCCCCCCCCAAAAAAAAAAAAATGGAAGGGGTGCTTTCTTTAAGAGTGTTTAAGTTCCTAATGGCCATGTCCTTTAACCTTCTATATTTTTATGTTGTCAGTTTTTAAGGACCTCCTCCGCCCCCCCCAAAAAAAAAAACCTATAAATATTATTGAAGGTGATTAATACCATGAATACCCTGCGCTATTTTATGATGTTAAAGGGGAATCCAAACCAAATAAACACTTGTTTTTATGAGGAAAAGAAAACATCAGACAATAGGTCAAAGTTTGAACAATATCGGACAAACCATAAGAAAGTTGTGAATATATAAAAGTTGTAAACATTGGTAATCACTATATACCCATGAAGACTTCAAATTGGCCGCACATGTGATGTCATAATGATGTAAGGGAAGGACCACTCTTCCATGTACAGAAATAATTATTTGACTAAAATGTCTTTTTCAAAAGTTTTACTTCAAATTGTATCTTTCTTTCATGAGGACATAAAGCATTATACTAACAGGTTTATATTACGGCCCCAATGAAATTTAGGAGAAAACCAAAAATCAAAGTACAAGGCCAATGGGAAAGTTGTCCTTGCGGCCTCACCCCTTGTCATAATTTACTTACCCATTATCAATTTGAAATCTACATACTAGTAGCCTTAGGGATCTTAATTTTAAAGCAGCCATAACTTTATTTTGCTTGTCCGATTGCTTTCAAAATTTCACCATTCTTATTTTTCTCCTTTTCCACACAACATTTTATGACCAAGGCTGGATTCCCCTTTAACACTGAATGTGAATCTTTACCCAAAATGAATATTTGTGTAAACTTTTCTGAGCACAGGCTGAAAACTGAGAAGTAGATTGATCCACAATTGATGAGTTTTCCCTGCATTTCTGGCTATATGTGGTTATCAAGGCAATGCACTCTCTGACAAATGAAAAAAAAAAAGGTTCTTGCACATCTTTATCTCAAGGCCAATGTGTGAGCCATATCATGCATGAGAATTGGTTTGAAACTGATGAAGTAGTTAAAATTGCAAGGTTTTTACCTAAATTTTGCCATATAATATGTTGTTACCATGGCAACACAATTTCTGAAACAATCACAAAAAGTGCCTTGTACATCTTTACTTTAATACCAATGTGTGTGCCAAATTTCATGAGAATTGATTTAAAACTGATGAAGCAGTTTGAATTGTAAGGTTTTTTCCCCAATTTTCACCAAATGTTATGTTGTTACCATGGCAACAAAATTTCCGAAAGACACACAAAATGTGTCTTAGACATCTTCACCTCAAGACCAATGTGTGTGCCAAATTTCATGAGAATCGGATGAAAACAGAGGAAGTAGTTCTAACTGCAAGATTTGTAACCTTATTTTGCCATAATACACTGTTACCATGGCAACACATGCAAAAAAATGTGTCTTGCACATCTTTACACCAAGACCAAAATATGTACATACACACCAACATTCAACCCCCTCCACCGCCACCCTTCGGCTTGTTTAGCATCTGCATTCAGATATTTAGTGCATTGAGATGTGAGGACAAACAGAATATCTGTTCAAAAAGGGTCTGAATTCAAGAACTAAACCAATGCAAAATAATGCACTGCTATTGAGTTTTGCACTAGCGCTAGTCTATATATCAGACCAATCTAAACTCATAAATTCTGACATTTTCACCCATTTTTTTACTGTTCCTGCAGCCAGATTTTTTGGAGCATACCCCATTTTTAATTCTTATACATAAACAAAGGTCTGGAGAAAAAATCATGCTTTTGTCCACTGTGTCCACAAGTAGGGTGTTTTTGACGCTAACAGACCGGACTAATAAACGTTTTCTTTTCAGTAGTTGATTGCCATGGCATTCACATTCTGATGAAAATAGTTGCTTTAGAAACATCGAGTACCCGGTAGTCATTCTTTAACATGTACCGTTAAAGCTAGGGTAATTGTCAAGCATTAGCATGATAAAATTATTGCTTTATTTTCAGGGGGCTACTTTTGCCTAAAATCTACAACATTGGATAAGCATCAACATTGTGAAGAATGGGGATTCCTAGGGCTACCTTTAAAAAAAAAAATTCCGGGGCTCTATTGAGCTTTTCGGAGGCTAAATCGCCCTCAGCCCTCCTGTGTAATTTTACCCCTGAGCATTAGTAACACTAAGAATCGTTTAACAAATGTTATTCCCTCAAGTGCTCTTACCTTATCATACAGGCTGTCATATAACTTGGCGTATTTACATTCCAGAGCATGAACCTCTTCGTAGAACTTAACCTCGTACTCTGTGTGTTTGACTTGGATGTTCTTCAGAGCTTTTATTCTCCTTTTGACTACTTTGGGAAGGCTGAAATAATCAAATGAGAGAGACAAGAGAGTGAAAGATAATGAAAGAGGAGCCCTTTTTTTAAATACCATAGTGACCCCAAAAGTCCATGAGAATAACATCAGAAGAGGTTTATTCCGTCAAAGAATATGGTATTGAACATGAAATAGAGGAATACTTCAGAGCAATTCCTGGTGGGTGTTTCATAAAGCTGTTCGTAAGTTAAGAGCAACTGGTGATCCTTTCTTGTGGTAAATGGTACACACGAATATGTTAATTGGTGATGGTTTAGCGCGTAAGAAAGGACCAACAGTCGGTCTTAACTTCTGAACAGCTTTATGAAATGGCCCCCTGGCAATTCCTATTTTAGGAAGGCTGGAGTAATAAAAAGAAAGACTAGTGAAACACGACTAAAAGAAAAGCCTGGTCAAAGAGTAATACTCGATATGTGCATCCAGGATTCTGGTAATTTCACCCCCAAAAGTTCACTTAAGACAGAGCTATCCCCCCCCCCTCACATACCATCTCCCACATAACAGAATGAAAAGAAAGTTTTGATGAAGTTGAAGAGTTGAATAAAAATTTGAAGAAAAAATTGTGACAATGAATATGCTCCGTACCATTATATAATCATCCAATTACAGCCCTCAACAAGAATTTTCATCAATTTGAAATAAAAAATGTATTAGGTGATAGCTTCAACAGCTTTGACCTACAATCTGAGAGTATTAATTTGCAGCTTCTAAAATTGGAGTGTCAAATTATTTTCATCAAAGGAAACAATATGGAAAGCAGACAGGGGAGGGGGGCTATGGGTGCCTCACCCTTGTTATGCCCCAAATTGCTATTGGGTATAATGAGAAGTATAATTTGGAGGAAAAATGAAGGATAGAAGGGATTTTGTAACAAAAAAGAAGACGTGGGCCCCATCTTACAAAGAGTTACAATTGATCCAATCAACCACAACTAGACGGAATGGCATTAGACTAAATGAAAGTAGACCATGTGGTGAGTGGACAAATTGATGGTAGACCAAATGATGGCAGACGAGTTGGCAATTGGACGAATTGGCATTCAACGAATTGGAAATAAACCCTTTGTAAGACAAGGCCCAGGGGGGGGGGGGGTGGGTTACCTTTCAATATATCCGCTTCTCATACCGACTAGACTATCAAAGTGACCTTGAAGCGCTGCCAAGGCTTTAGGGTTCTGCATCGACTGCATGACCTGGGATTTCAACTCTGTCAAAACATAGAGAAAGAGAAAAAAATGAATCAACTCAAGAATGACATTAATTGGCTTCACATGACTAGCATGCAACATTCAATAATGCAAAGAAAAGAGCAAGGTGGGAAATATATATTTTTTTTAAGGGGCTATCTTTTTTTCCACACTGCGGCGATTGCAGAATTGAGGGACCTATTTCTTTCATTTCAAGTGCTTCTTTTTAGGGGTAACAGCAATTATGCAGTAAAAGAACATATCATTATTCTGTCATAGTTAGAATACCTGTATTGATTGTTAATAATCTTGAATATTTTCTATTACCGATCTTGGGGCAACTATAGAAAGAATGGTCGCCCCAAAGCATGCAATTTTGGAAGAATTTTAGGGGCTATGTGGGCTGTCATGGGGGCAAAATCACTTGTCGCCTCCACATAGAGGTGGTATAGCCCCAGGGTTCCCAGCTTTTCAAGAAAACAAAATTCTCTGAAGAAGTTTTAAAAATCCCTGATAATTATTTACACCCATTCCCAGTTTTGCATGTTTATTAAAGTTGTTGCAGTGAATTATATGTACATGTATTTTCAGTATAAAAACAATAATGTAAAACTACATGTAATTAGTACCACCATAACCAGTCATTCAATGGATGTTGTTTTGATAAGCAACAAAATATAACAGAGTCTGACTGACTACCGTGCTTTCGACTTTTGGGCTGATCAAAATTCACTAATTTTTCCCTCATTTGAGGGATTTTTACCTGATTTGAGGTACAGGGGTGTTTAAAAAAAAATCAAATTCCTTGATTTTTCCTGACTGGAAAAAATAAAAATAATTTCCCTGATCTCCCTGATGGGCTGGGAACCCTGAAGCATTCAGAGAAACAATTTTGGCTTTTCTGCTGCAGTAGATTCTCAGTTTACATGTAGGTATTGCTGCTAGGTAAGGCAATCTATTGTGCTTATAACACCAACACGAACTTGCTGTCACTCAACATCAGTCTTTCATTTATGCTTTGGTGGGCTTTTTTTCTACTTTGGTGGTAAATACTCTAGTCCCACATGTAGACTTTGGTGTTGTAAAACGATACAAAACGATCGACGATCAGTTTTCAGTTGATGTTACACTCTTGCATCACCATGAAAGTCTACATGTGGGTCTACCATAGTGACCGAGTGCAACATGTTCATAAAACCATCTTTTAGATTCAAGAAAGAGTTGAATCTTCTTTATTTTCTTGATAGTTTACAACTATATCAAAACCATTTCAAGGAAATATGGAAAAACAGATGGCCATTTCATGGATTTAAAGATGCAAAATTTGATATTTCAGCAACTTACGGAGAAGATTTTCAATTTTTTTTTACCACCGCTGGTTCACCGTAAACGCCTTTTCACTAATAGCGTTTCAACTTTCTTCAAAATAAAAATGACTTGGGCCTACCTGAGAGTGCTATATTTTCCGGTGTGTTAATCTTCTGAGCGGTGGAGGTGTCTATGACCTCCACACCTTCTAAGTCCTGTCCATCTCCTTGCGGTCCTGGATCCATGTCTAAGACTGTATCACCTGCTTCTGGGTTATTCCTGTATACAGGGAAGACAACAGTTCAGGGGTATTATTGTGGTAAATTTGACACCGTTCTCACTACCTTTCTAAAACTAGTTTAGTGGAAA
Organism: Lytechinus pictus; assembly: GCF_037042905.1. NCBI lineage: Eukaryota > Metazoa > Echinodermata > Echinoidea > Temnopleuroida > Toxopneustidae > Lytechinus > Lytechinus pictus. The sequence goes on from NC_087253.1 coordinate 4,405,363, forward strand.
CTGATAATTTAACGTGTACCGAGAACGGTTGAAGCGATCTTCCAAACCGGTTCAGAAAACCACCTCGCGATGCAGTTTTCAAGATCGCTTTCCTCGTTAGACTGGTTTCAGCATAAGTGAGGACACAACCGTTCTTCGGGAAGCGATCTTCGCACATTTTGAGCTCGATACTCCACATGACAGGTGTAGAATGCCTATGCTGCAAATTCAAATTCACGCGAAACGTGTCACCCCATTGAGAGTGTTTCCATAGCAACAAGATCGCTTAACGCGAAGTGATTTTGAAAACCATTTTCTGGTTATCAAATGGGAACGCTAGCAAAGCGATCTTTCAAACTGGTTTCCTGAATCGGTCTCCAGTAAACTAGTTTTAGAATGCGTAATGAGAATGGCCTCTTGGACTACCCGGGAAAAAATTACCTGGGGTCATTTCGCCCCAAAATGTCCCAAAGAGCTCTGGAAACTAAAAGCCCTGGACATTCCCAGAGTCAAATGTAAATTGTAATACAATGTGAGAAATTTGGCCTGGTAATACAGTAATACAGCATAATTACCCTAGCTTTAGCACAGCAGCTGTAATGCCCACTATCTACCGTTATCAACTAACCATTTTGTCTAACTGCAAGTTAGCCCCCAATTTTTTTTGTTTTAATCCAATTTACACTATATTCCCACTCTGAATACAATTTGATATTGTTGATGTAGAAATCCACTGTGAGTGCTGATTTTTTTTTCTAAATTCAGTAAATCCATTTTCCAAAGAAAACAATTATAAAATAATGAAATGTAGAACAAGATACAAAAAAAACAAAACAAATTTTGTTAAAGAAGAAAATTCATGCCCAGTACCATAAAAATAATGTTTTCACAATATAACATACAATTCGTTGAAAAGCATCAGAATGATACCTGTACAACCTGAGGAAAAATCCACCTTAAGAAAAAAAAATCTTTGATGGTGTGGTAGTTTAAGAACAAGGAAAAAAAAGAAAGAAAAAAAGAAAAAGATAGATTTGATTTTCGAACATTAATTCCCTGAATAGACAATGAAAAACCTCAAATTAGCCAAACAAGTTGAACCTACTCATAAAATGCTGTGTTATAAAGGGTTAAAGATTATTTGAAGTAATTCAAGGAAAATGAAGCAAAATGCATTTTCAAAAACTTTAGAAAACAGGGATGCCAGTTACATGTAGTTTTACTCACTGGGACTGTAAAGAAGCCAGGGGTGGTATTCTGAGATCCATTTTATCTCAGATAAAATAAAATATTTTATCTCCATTAAAATCAGTGAGATAAAATACTCTTAAAATCTCTCCGAATTGGTATTCTGAGAACAATTTTATCTTCATTTTATCTCTGTAAGACACACCTATTTTTTAATCAATATCAAATTAGAAATACGCTTTTATAGGAAACCAATAAAAATCAATTCCGCTAGGTGTGGTGAAGGAGTGAGATTGCGTCAATTTATTGACTTCAATACGCTTGCACTATACGCTTGCACGTCTTTACAGAGATTTCTTTTTAACAAAAATGGCAATACTCTCATCTTTTTTCGAAGTCTATATCGCATCTTTTCAAAGACAATATTAGTCAACAAAAGTCTAATGAAATACTTCCCGATTGTACAGAAATATTTTCAAGGTGTTGTTCTCAATGAATATATCATTTTTCTTAATTTTCATGCCAACATTTGGAGTTAATTCACCTAGAAATATTGACGAAATCAACGTCGCGGAGATAAAATAGCCCCTACCCTCTTTTAAGTTTATTTAAATTTTTTTCTTCAAGGTAACTTGGGCGCAAGCACATCACCCGCGTTGCAATGGCCAGGTACGCGAAGGGTATGTCTACGCAGCCACTGCTCTGATGCGTATCATCATAGATACGCAAGATAAAATTTCAATAAAATGTCATCTCAGAATACCAATTTCATTTTACGAGATAAAATAAAATATTTTAAAGATAAAATGACCTCAGAATACCGCCCCTGGACATCATAAAGCCACAGAATGTGTGCTATACAATGAAAGCCTGAAAACGCCTTAAAGGGATAGTCTGGGGTGAAAACATTTATACAGCAATAGAGTACCGTAAAATTCTATTTTTGAGATATAAATATCTCCAGCCTGGACCATCCCTTTAAATGAAAAGATGTCAGGGCCTGAAATCAGGCAAAAGCCAAAAGACGAGCAACCCTGAGAAAAGCGAATTGCTCAACAACACAATCAGCAAAATATTGAAATTCCAATTATAAATATCAATTGTGTCACACAAAGAGAAATGAATCATTATTAGGTAAAGTTGACACCAACCAGCAGTTCAGTTGTATAAATAGTTCAGTTGCATATTAATAAACTTTCCACACTAACATATCAACCGATCAGTTAAGGTAAGATTACCCCCAACAAAATTTTGAGTTGCATTTTAATAAAGAGATACATCAATCAAGCATATTATCACTGGGAATCTCTTTAAAATTGGGCATAAAAATGAAAAATGCATTTTAGACTTTTTATATGCTTATTTCGAACACTTCAAGTCTGTGGTAACTTGACCACCATGTAAACGCCATCAAATTTTACACGAACACATTGAGAACAAATATACAAAATATAATATTTTGCTGGGTACAAATTTCTCCCTTTCCCAAATGCCATTAACTCATTTGTAATCTTTTATGGTTACTGTAAAAAACACACACAAAAAACCCCAACAAAACAAACAAAACAAAAACAGATATATCAAATCAGAAGGCTAAAGTGCAACCATTTTCATTTATTTCTCTTACACTATATTTTCACTTGGATTCTCCATTTCCTTCAGATGACCTGGGATTGTTGATCAGGGAAAAAATGCAACAATTCATATCTAAATAAAGAGTATAATTTAGAGCAAAATGCTGAAAATGTCATCAAAATTGGATAACAAATAACAAAGTTATTGAATACTTAAGTAGAGATCTAGATCTAAGCAATAATTTTGTGAAACTTCATATGCACATCATCATGAATATTCATTAGGTAGGCTGATAATGTACATCCCCACTTTGTGAGTTTGTCATTACATGAAATCATAATCATTTCATTTTTTGCATACATGATTGAATAATGTGATCAAATAAGTTGCAGCAATAATTCTCTAAATCAGTTTGTCAATCCAATTTTTTAAGTTCTTGGTTAAAAAAAATAGATCTAGGCTTAGGCCTAGATTCTAATGTTAAAAATTTCTAACTCTTAACAGATCTTACTTGTTACTTAATTAGAATAGTAACTTAGATCTAGAATAGGCCCGAGATAAATTTCATATAATAAAATACAAAACAAGTGGGAATATGAAATCATCAATTTGCTCATTGATTAAATTATTCATGACATGCCTAGAAATATTTTGTTAAAATGCCATACATGTCCTGGGGGGTGTTTCACAAAGATGTAAGTATGACTTAGGTCGCACTTTAATAAATGCCTAAGGCTAAGCGTATCTGAAAACGCAAAATCTTATTCAATAAGCTGTAGTGCGCATCCACTTTGCATGATCTGACCAATGCGATCAAGTATTTTATACCTCGTGCAACTAGGCATTTAGGTGCGACTCTACGTCATACTTAAATCTTTGTGAAACACCCCCTGGCTTGTCCATTTTTTATCATTATCAAATCATTGTTCAATGTTTTGTTGGTCTGATCTGTTTTAATCATATTATATTTTCAGCCAGGACCATCACTTCAACGTTAGACATTGCTGAACTTCAAAAAATACAAAATTCTCTTTACGTTTCCGCAAAATGCTTGGATAAAAAGATGAATTAAATGATATGAAATCATGGCAATGATACACGAGTCATGATCATGTCCAATGCACATGCGGCAGCGGCGCCGCGCCATGCGTTTCGTAGCGCGCGCCGGTGCCTGTGCAGTGGCAGGCAAAACGAATGAATGAATGAATGATTTGACAGCTGTGGTTTTGGTGTATATTTCAAAAAGGAAACTTCAAATTAAAATTTGGAGGATACGGATGCATAACATGTAAGCACTCTCTGCACAACACACTCATTCTATCACTTGCTAACACCGAGGTATTATTAATTTCCAGATGAACATGAACAACTTACCTGAAAAATTGCCAATATTGTCTTTCGGAGCTTCAAGATGGCGGGGATTAAACGTGTGATTTGATTGGTCGAAATATGACGTCAGTTTCAACATGAACCAGTAGGAACAAGTGACTTTGATAAGAATATTTTGGCGCGGGTGCGTTCAGCTGATCTCTAAATATCTTTAATGCTAATCACAGTAAAAGTGTTGCGACGCGACGAATCGGTCACCGTGGTTTTGTGTACCGGGTATATAAAAAGTAAGGTCTATTAAAATCTGGATAGATCTATATAAAAATAACTCGGTATATTTATAACCTATAGAGAAATATACCGAGTTATTTTTATTAATATATTTATTTACTTATGTTCATTTATCTATTTCTTTCTCCTATTTCTTTCTTCTTTCTTTATTTCTTTCTTTCTTTCTATCTTTCTATCTTTCTTTCTTTCTTTCTTCCTTTCTTTCTTTCTTTCCTTCTTTCTATGTTTCTTAATTCTTTCTTTCTTTCTTTCTTTCTTTCCTTCTTTCTATGTTTCTTAATTCTTTCTTTCTTTCTTTCAGTTTCTTTCTTTCTTTCTTTCTTTCTTTCTTTCTTTCTTTCCTTCTTGTTTTTTTTTTTTCTTTAATTTTATTAGATAGATCTATATAAAGATAACTCGGTATATTTCTTACCTATAGAGAAATATACCGAGTTATTTTTATTAATATATTTATTTACTTATGTTCATTTATCTATTTCTTTCTCCTATTTTCTTTCTACTTTCTTTCTTTCTTTCTTTTTTTCTTTCCTTCTTGTTTTTTTTCTTTAATTTTATTAATTTTATATGTTACTATAATTATTATTATTTATTCATTTATTTACTTATCTATTTTATTTTATTTTATTTTTTATTTTTATTTATTTATTTATTTATTATTATTATTATTATTTTTTTTTTTTGGGGGGGGGGGGGGTTAAGTTAATTGTGAGTTGTGCCGACTCGATCCATTTAGCAAACTATCCAGCTATAGACAAGGGGATCCGTCGGATGACCCCTCTCTATGAGTTTTTTTATAATGGTGAAAAAGGGAGAAAACAAAACTTAAAATTAAAGGGAAAATAAAGAGAGAAAGAAGAAAAAGTGCCCCGGCCAGTTGATACCTGACGTCGCCACAGTTCAGCATATAGAATTTACCGTTATATATATCCCCCTCTATGTTTTGTTCCTCCGCCTTCTCCGGAGATTAGCGATAAATCGCAGTCGTCAATAGCATTAAATGAGATGATCGTGCACTGGGATGCACTGTTAGAAAATTTATCAATAAAATAAAATAAGTTCCTGCAACAGAGTTTCGAGAACACCTGTAATCTTACCAGATTGCGTAATCTTACATTAGATATCATGTAAAATTACAGGAAATTGGTAATTGGTGCTTGGAACCTTAAAAATTTCCTTAAATAAAACACACTTTTCCCCATTTTTAAACAGAATTGCAGAAAAAAAATAATGCTTTATGAATTCACAGAATGATTCTGTTATTGCTTTCTGCAACTCTTCTTTTTTTTCCTGTAAAATCAGGGATTTTTAACAGTGTGAAATCAAGTCCACTCCCAGAAAAGAAAAAAATTGATACTGATTGGAAGATGAAGGCAAACTAGTATGCTGAAGATTTTATTAAAAAACATTTTTCCAGCCGAAATGATTTTTTTTCACAACATTTTTTACTTACATGCATAACTCGATGATATGCATGCAAATTGAGAGATTCGATGATGTCACTCACTATTTCTTTTTCTTCATTTTTTTCTTCAAAATTTACAGATTTGTCAATTAGGACCCTCTTGAATGAACCACAAAAGGACAATATGAAATGTTGCGGGAGAGATAAATCCTGTGTTACATTTCAATATGGAGACATAATTGAAATATTGGCATCGATTTATGTAATACGAGAAAAAGAGACGGGGATGGGGGTGGCATCGCATCCTTCATCTGCAGACTTGAGTCGGTATGCAAATGAGGGAAGCGATGTGCATTTACATGTAGTTATTTAAGCCTAAGTGTTTTAAACGAAATTTCGAAATGTTATATCTATAGTCTTAGCATATAGAGTCCGATTTTGATGAAATTTTCTGTGTTTAGCTCCAGCTATATCATGTATATAGGCCTAGGTTTGTTTTTCTCAAATTGACCTTTTTTCTGCACTGATCCTTAGGCTTCCCCTCCATACTGGCACCCAAAACGGCTCTCTCAACATGAAAGGGGCAGGGGCACGGGGCGGGGTAGTATAGTCCTCCGATAGCCCTCATCCCTGTTTGAGATGACGGGTGCGCTATAATTATATACGCCTGTACCCGCGGCTCTCCCGCCCCCTTAATAAAAAGAAACCCGAAGAAAACAAAATTTGGCGGTACATACCGGTATGCACTTTGCGCGGACTTTATAGGGCCTACCGGCAGTCTTCTTTTACATGAAAAATATTAGCCCCCGAATTTATTTTTCGGAGGGACAGTTCACTCCATCAAAGGCAGCGATAGTTTTTGTTCATCCGAAGGGAGAGACAACTCTGTCCGATATGGGCTGTTGAACAAAATTTGAATGGGGGGCGGGGGGGGGGGGGGGTGGACGTAGGCCATCATGTCCCACGGTTCTGCGGTTTGAGCGGAAAGAGCCATCATGGCTGTATGCAAAAGTGTTTTCTGGACGTTCGGGGAGCGGGGGGGGGGGGGGGGGGGTGGGGGGTGGAGGAGTGGGTCAGGATGCGTTAAAATTTTCGAAGAAACTCAATTAATAGCGAGAGAGTGAAGCAACCAAGCTTTTCATTGGGGGTGATTTTGCGTATAATAAAGTATAATATTGTAGGATTTCATGCACACTTTAAGTTAATATTTATTTTTTTTGGTGAAATATAAGTTTTCAAATTTTATGGGACGGTTATTCCCCCCGCTGCGTACGACCATCCTATAGCCTCTAAACTGCCGCCAGTCTACCCCATCATAAAGTGGATCCTGATTTTAAAAAAAATGTCTCGTGTTGATCATTTTCATTATAATCAGATTGTAAAAGCAAATAGACCCTATGTATTTTTAACTACAAGAAAATCAAAAGGGACCTAAACTTTCGATCCTAGCAGAATCTTCGTCGGAGGCAAAATGGCAAACATGACATTTTAATTACGTCTATAATGGCCTATACTGCAAAAAAGACCAGGCTTGACATTAGGCCAATGATTTATCATGGCAGGAAAGTTTAAACTAATTAGTTTCATTTCTTTTTATTGAGAACTGCATCAAAAGTTTCAAACAGCATGATAAAAACGAATTTTCCAATTTGCTTACAATAATTGTTCAAAGAAAGAGTTACATAGGAAGACGCGATCCGGGGAGCGAAATTTCAGTTTCAACATGATCAAATAAAAAATAAAATAAATCATTCACTTTTAAAAGCCCTCTTAGGGAAATCTAAGGAGAAACTAAGTGACAAAAATATGAGTGACATCAGTTTAGAAACTCTTCAGAAATCAATTATTAAAAATACCCCGCGTTGTTACATCGCTCGATCAAGTAGTATACATATTTTTCCTAACAGGGGGCAAAATCTCTATCTAATATTTTACCAGAGGTAATCAGTCGCTCTTTTGCCAATCATAGTGATATGCTTAACATTTCAGGGGTGAAATAAATAAAAAACACGCTCTGGTGCACATATTATATGGATTTGCTTGAGAATTTGCTATGAAACCGAGGGTTTTGAAATTGTTGTGGGGGGGGGGGGGGCAACCGCCCATTGCCCCTACCACTCCCTCGCTGCGTACAGCTTCTGCGCTTGCCAGATTACGTCTGAGTGTGAACAACTGAGATTGGCATAATTGCTTTTTTTTTACAACAGGAAACGATATTCTGTGGAAAGAAAGCCGAGAAGTAAATGAATTCAGGAGAACCGTTGAATTTGCGAAATTGATTCCTATTTTCGTGATGAGGACTACCTTAATCACACTTGTAGGAATACTCATCAACCCAGGTATATGGGAATATGTCAGAGGAATTTCAGGTAAGCACCTTGAATTAAAAAAAAAATGAAATTCAGAGAGATTTGCCCTAAATTCTTGATGTTTTGTATAAACATTTTTAATTTCTTGCATGTTGATGGCACAATGTTCAATAATTAACTGTTTTTCGAACTCGGGGGGGGGGGGGGGGGTAGTGGGAGGGAGGGGGTGTTGATTGGACCAGCGGTGGTGTGTTAGTCTATCCGGTCCCAGGGGGGAAAAGAAGGAAACGTAGGGGAAGGGGACATAAAAGGAAAGCAAAGAAAAAAGTGAAAAGGAGTAGAGAGAGACGCTGCTGCTGCTCTCCACCCTCACTCGAGTCATAAAAAATAGTGAAGAGGGGAACAGAAAAAAATAAAGATCAAGGGTCGGAAGGGTAGAAACGTCGGTGTTAATTTAACACCAGCCTGGTATCTATATCGGTCCACACCAAAGAGGTGTTGAAACAACACCAGTTAAGAATCAAACCGATGTTGGTTTAATACTAATTGGTGTTGCTTAAATGCCAAATTGGTGTTAGACTAACGCCAAAACGTTGTTGATTCAACACCTCTCTGATACCAGGCTGGTGTTAAATAAACACCGGCGTTTTTGCAGTGTATATATTTTGTCTGCCTATTTTTAAAACAAACTTTCCTTCAGGGTAAACTTAACCTTTAAAAAGTGTCTAAAATATTAAACAAAGTTTATCGTTTTATATTTGGTTTTTATAAGACTAAGCATGATTGTTTAAACGGATTAAACAACTAAAGGTTCATATAGTCCATAGCATTGTATAAAATTTTAAGTTGTTTAACAGCTTTTAAAAGGAAATTGAGAAGGAAAAAAATAACAGGAGATCAAGACAGAAAGAAGATCGAGGAAGAAGAAAATGAAAATAGGCCGAAAGATAAAACCTGAAATGGAAAAAAGATATCAATTGTTGGGGCCAAGAAACCTGATAAATCCTATACGATATACATGAAATTTATGGATAAAGAAGGGGAATTGGAATAAATATTCGTTCCAAGGGACATACCGGCTGTCCCCGCTTGGAATTGCTAAAAAAACGAAAAAATCAAGGGGAGAAAAATGTAAGAAAAAAGAAGAAGGAAAGGCTCAAATTCAACAGTATGGAGATGTTTTCACACTGTGCATAACTCGACAATGTGACTGTTCACAGCGTGTTCACATGGTCGACTGTGTGAATATATGATTCACATGGTTGAAATGCTCAAATTCAACAGTGTGGAGATGTTTTCACACTGTGGATAACTCGACAGTATAACTGTTCACAAAATTCAATGGGTTTCAATTGGAATTTTGTCCTGGGATTCACACTGTTGAAATGCTCAAATTCAACAGTGTGGAGATGTTTTCACACTGTGCATAACTCGACAGTGTGACTGTTCACAGCGTGTTTTCATGGTCGACTGTGTGAACATGTGATTCACACTGTTGAAATGGTCAAATTCAACAGTGTGGTGATGTTTTCACACTGTGGATAACTCGATAGTTAGACTGTTCACAGCGTGTTCACATGGTCGACTATGATCGTGAATATGTGATTGACACTGTTGAATTGCTCAAATTCAACGATGAGAAGGGGTTATCACATTGTATTCAGTACTGTGAACACACTGTGGGACACTGTGTTTTTCCAGTAGGGATAATGCAGTTCTGAAAGGAAGCACATGCGAAGAAGAAAAATGACAAAGGACAGGTTTACACAAAAAAAGTTCCTTGGAATTACAGCTTCTCAAGACCAGAATGGGGTAGATGCGTTTACCTTTTTGGGAAGTTGGTGGCGCCAAATCCTCTAAATATGCTATTCTTTTTGGCACCCCTTATAGCTCCGGACTGCGGAAGGACACCGAATAAAATCACAGTGCGATTGTTTAGAAAATCGATCTTCAAAGGGACTGATTAAAAGAGTGTGTGTATTTGAGTTTTGTCAGACGTGTATCAATCAGATATGATTATTTACGTCTGGGACCGACCTTTAACGTCACCATCCGAAAGACGTGACCAGGGCTCGAACCTCTGCATCAATTTGTAACTTCCCGCACAGCTTGGATTACAGGCGCACGCCACAACGCCCAGAGTAATAATATCCATATATTTGAATAAGATGGCGGTAACTCGATCCTACTTACTTAATCAATGTTTTGGAGGGAGTATGCCGATTATGAATATTGATATTTATTATCTTTGAAAAAAATAACCTATTTCTTTTTTCATTTCTTGTTGAAATTCTACAGAGCTTTTCTCCTGTCAGTTTGGAGATGGGGATTCATGTGGCATTCGTTCTTCACAGTGGAAAACGATGAGCGGTCGGGAGCGAGTGAATCACGGTGATTGTTTATTTTTATTATTTTTTAGTTTAATTTTTCTAAGTTTATTTTCAATTTTCTAATTAGGCTTTTATATAACCCAAGCTAGAAAATAAAGAGAGGATGTATAGAGGATATGCTTCAGCTGTTACGATCAATTAATCTTACGCACCTGCTTGCACTCTAAATTGTGGAGCGTTGTGGCCCAGCGGATTAGTCCCCGGACTTTGAAACAGAGGGTCGTGGGTTCATATCCTAGCCATGGTGAGTTTCCTTCAGCAAGAAGTTTATCCACATTGTCCTGCACTCAACCCAGGTGAGGTGAATGGGTACCTGGCAGGAATTTATTCCTTAAAATGCCGAGCGCTGGAAAGGCTGGTTGAGCTACAGCCGGGGTAATCTCCAAGTCCTTTGGAAGCGCATAGAGACGTTATTTATTTATGTTATTATGCGTTATACAAGAACTGACTATTAATGTTATTATTATTAAATCAGTCAAAAATTACTAGTTTACAGGGTCAGCTGGGTGCAACTGTTATTCTAGTCATATTTGACTATTTTCTAATCGTATTTTACTAGAACAGAGTTATTTCTGACTAGAATATAATTATGTCAGAAAAGTGACTATCAGTGGTTGCCATAATTATCAGTTGCACCCAGCTGACTACTAGTCTAGTCAATTTGTTTTTGTTATAAGAGTGTACACATGGTGGGGTGGGGTGGGGCTTGTGAGCTGTTGCACGACCGAGAATAAAAGAGAAAAATAATATGAAAAGAGATGAAATGAAAGGACTGAGGGTAAAATATGAAATACTTTTATAGATATCATATTAAAGCTGTCGTAAATAAGGGTTTCGTTCAGTTAATCATAATTATGTGAACAGTTTTTCTCTCTCGCTTAACTCGCTCGCGACTATACGAACGCCATGTTTTACCCCTTGAAATCTACGAACAACCATAAACTTGAATGGCATTCGATAGAAAATGTATCTCAATCGGGTTTAAATCTTATTATTTCAATACATTAATTAATCTGAATTATACATCTTTTTAACATGCCATCTAATAAGCAGGAATGTATGGGAGGCAGTTACTTCACCGACTACCACATTTTCTCTATCAATAAAATTATCAACTATAGACTTATGAATTAATTTTGTTATTTGTCAACACCCAAGTACTGGCGTGTAAATGGGGGGGGGGGGGGCTTCGGCAATGCCCCATCCCGAAGTCCTTCCATAAATGAGAAAATGATAAAAAAGAATGAAAAAGAAAGAAAAAGAAAAAAGTAAAATAATCATGATATTTTTTTTGTCATAGTTTGTCAAACTCTGTCACAAAAATAACTGTTCTTTATAGGCTTATATCATGTATATTAAGAGGGTCAATTTGTTTTTGGCTCGCTCGCGACTTTTTAGAGATTTTCCCCCTGATTTCTTTTGCTTACTACGCCACTGCACTCAAATAAATGAAAGTGATCAATTTCAGATGTTGTTTGAAGGTTTGCATGGTGGCATGTACAATCGCTGATGTGGTTTACGGTACACCATGTGGAGTATTATAGAAACAGTGGATAGAAGAAGAAAAATAAATGGATAGGCGAGAAAGTGGAAAATTGAGAGTAGAGTAATCTTTCTTGAATGTAGCCCTGAAAAGGACTGTAAACCAGAAGAGATTGATGAGTTGAAATAGCTTGAGTAGTAGGATGGATGAGGAGATGCTGGCTTGAGTCGGCGAGTAGAGATGATGAGCAGAAGCAGTAGAGAGAATCAACGTTTCGGGCAGGTTGACTGTCCGTCTTCAGGAGATCAATTTCAGTGTATAAATACATTATATCATTTTCCCAGTGAACTCGTGCAGTGTCCAATATTGAATTGTATGCACATGTTCCTTTCATGTATCCTAGCTGTTTCTTACGTTATACTTTTATTGCATAGGGACATGCAATCTGCTATGTATGATGTGCTATAAAAAGTATTATTATCATTATTTTTATTATGATTATCAATTTGTTCCTTTTCAACAGGTTGGTTTTACGTAACGAAGCGTAATACTGAGTATGATATGAAAGCATTCAACCTTCCGCCAATAAGTGGGACATCGATCACGGCTCGACTCTCCTTCAACTACAAGTTCCATGGCTACACAACGTGTAGTCTCCTCGTAAGCGTCGGTGGAAACCTGAAGCTCAATCAGCGTCGTAGTAACACCAGAGACTCGGGGTGGAGAAGCACCCCCAACGTCGACTTCTGTTGTTGCCCGCGGTGTCCAACGGTAAGTCCCTCGGACAGAAGTAATATATGCAGGTCCCATGGATGTATACACATGCATTCCGAGTGGTAGTGGCATTGAACTAAACGACCAGTATTATGCAATCCGTTTTCAATTACCATGATTACGCCAAGTTTGTGTGCTGAGAATTAAGGGATATTTAAAGTCAATTCTTTTGCTTAATAATACTATATGGCTATAGTATGGCTATACTAAACTATACTATACTATGGCTATGTTGTACTATGTGGCTCCCCATAGTCAAACTACGACTTCACCACAATGATTCGATATAAACAAGATTTCAGTTTACGGGTATATATCTTGAAATTTGCCTACACTATATATATATATATATTATTATCAATATTTTTTTTGGGGGGGAGGTTAAAAATTAGCAAGGTTTTGTTATACTCTGAGCTTTTTATTTTTCAAATTCGCATGGTTTCATAATCTACCAACATTTGGCACAACTTTACTAAGAGCGTAAAGTAATTTAGCAATCAGACCTTTTCCACGGGTTAAGTAAAAACATTATCAATTGAGTATATTTGTAATACCCTTTTTAATAGCCAGTTCAATGATGTTACTCATGTTCAGATGGTATTGCTCATGTAAATTGGTAAATGGCTTTTGTAGCAGATTCATTTTTTGTCAATCTAAATTAAAAAAATAAAATAAAGTAAGTAAATATATAATATAAAACTAGATCGCTTCACTCTCTCACTTTATTATTCATTGAGCATTATTGCATCCCATTCTGCGTATATGCACGTGTTTGTGTTATGAGAGTGTGTTGTCATTATGTCATTTGTGTGTGTGTGGTGTGTGTGTGTGTGCGTGCTCGCGCGTAGTGCGAGTGGATGAGAGAGAGCGAGAGAGAGAGAAAAAATATTAGAAGAGAAAACAAAGCTAAAAGGAACAAATTTTGTCCATCTACATTATGTAACAAATTTTCGCTGCAGATATTCTTCAAAGCTGTGTGCAAGTTTGGGAAGGGTGGAGTAGCTGTAGATGACATAGTCGTATCAGTTATCAGGATTCGTAAGTATTCTTCATTTGAATATACATGTAGCGTCAGGGAATTTTATTACTTATCAGTTTAATTATCATCATGACTATCATTATTACCATAATTATTATCATAATAACTATTATATGATTAATAATATAAACCAATAAATTATATGATTATTAGCATCATTATTATCATATTAACTATTATATGATTAATAATATAAACCAGTAAATTATATGATTATTAGCATCATTATTATCATATTAACTATTATGATTATTTTCATTATCATCAAACAAAAATTATTTGCTATCATTTACCATTTTTTGTTTTTTGATTAATTTTGTATTCATTATTATTATCATTATCATTATTATTGTAATAATAATAATTATTGTTATCATCAATATTATTTTTTTTCATTACTTTTATTATCATTATTTGCGGAATGGTGGGGTCAAATGTAATTTGGATGTATTATCGAATGTTATTTATTTCTCAAAACAAATATCATCCAATCTCATTCCTCCCATACTCCAAATTAACATAAGCACACACACACATCCTCATTAGCCACTTAACATGTTTTTGAATATTATACTGCTATCTACAGCACTCGCACCTGCACCTGCATTGCACTCGCTCGATCAGTATACCTCGGTCACATTTGCTCTACGGCGGCCGTACGGCGAGTCGAAAACAGCCGTTTTAACATTTTTTGTACCATCTAATTATAGGTGGTTTGAATAAAAATGAATAAGCCGGCTGTTTTCGACTCGCCGTACGGCCGCCGTAGAGCAAATGTGACCGAGGTATAAATATCAATCTTAGTCACGAACCATTGGGGCCGCCAGGAGGCCGCCATTAACCTCAATCTTAACCGTTCACGATGGCGGTCTCCTGCGTATATTTGGTAAATGTTTTTTTGATTATTATTTGAAAGTGAAGTATTATGTTCACATCAATTTTTTGTTCGAATTATGTATTGGATTATATGCTGTATATTATGGGTTATTTTGTATATTGCAAACAATGTATACTTTTGATAATGTATTTTGAATGCATAAATAAAAATAAAACAAAAAAAAACAAAATATTAGAGGTGTTTTGGCTCAGTGGATAAGTCTTCAGACTTTGAACGACAAGGTCCGGGGTTCGAATCCCACGGCAGAACTTGCGTCCTTTGGCAAGGCGTTTAATCTTCATTTGCCACTCTCCATCCATGTGGGATCAACGGGTACGCGGTAGTAAGCAATTCCTTGAATACTCGAGCGTCCAATAAAGGTTGCCGTGCTAAAGCCAGGTTAATAGTATGCAGCGCTTAGAAACATAAGTATTAAGCGCTATATAAATATTGCATACAATATTATTGTTATTGTCTTGTTTAGGGGCCATTATGTAAGTCCATGGACGAGCATGGTGTCCACCTTCTAATGCCCCGGGCTTAGGAACAACTGAGAAAACAGTTTTAACTGTTTATGATATTTATGATGGAATCTACTTTCTGTCGGAATAAGCGTATAGTATTTTATATATTCATTTTTGTAGATCAACCACTACCTCGTTTGAATACGCTCACAACGCAGAAGTCAAGGACAGAGTCAGCCCCGATTAACCAACGAGCTTCAACAGCGGCCGGGACAGCGAGTACCAACGGTTCTACAACTTTGCCTAGCACCTTAAGTATGATTCTTCAAACAGAAGTCTCGACTCAACCGAAGTACCACAGCCAAACAGAAGACACCTTTGATACAATGGCAGGAACCTCCGAAACAAGCACTTCTTGCACAGCCAACGGGTCTACCTATGGAACCTCTTCTGCGACTCCACCGGAACTACCAACCCAGTCTCGACGGAGCAATACTTTTTTAAAGGTGGGACGTACTTGGGCACCAGGTGAACCAAAACATCCACAAAAGTTAAAGGTTATTTTACCTCTGGTGGGATTGGGAATATTGGTGCTCCTCGCGGTGGGGATATGCGTACGAATGCAGATGAAGGGTCGAAAAGAGATTCCAAGCCTAGTCAACACGACCGTGTCATTTCGCGCAAGAGGCAAACGCCTTGGCAACAGGGACTGCAGACAAGAGCGTCAACATCTGGACACTAGATTAGAGACTTCTGGTCAGGAAAATGGAAACCATCACTACATTGCAATGAATCCCATACGATTAAGGGAACCATCACCTGATGGGAATCGTGTTCCCGTTGTCATTTATGAAAGTGCCACCGATGAAACGAAGAAGCGCCATATCACCAAGGAGCATGAACCTACATACAGAAACCTGACGAACAGAGAACAGCGCCCCCACTTATACGCGAATTGCCTTCAGTCGTCGGATTGTGAAGGCACAACACAGACAAACTGGTTTGATAGCTATGGCTCTACCTTCAAAAATGATAAGCATCATACAATTTCCTGTTCCTAGAGTGAAATTTCTGAAGAAGACAGCTTCCTCGGGCATGGTCATTACATCCCAATGGGCATGCAGAGTAGTTCCTTTTCGGGCCATGAATGTTGGGACCGTTGGGACCATTAATCTATTCCAAAGAGGGCGCCCTTCACAGTAATTTGATAACATAATACACTTGTAAGCAAATATGATCTACTAGCAAATTATAACAAACACAATTTGCAGGAGAAGAATTGTCATCATATTAAAGCAGATTGCATGAAAGAAAAATGATATCCCCAGATTAAAACTCATAAAACTCATTATTACCCCCAGCTACTGCCGGCTGGGAGAACAGTTTTCAGATCTGAAGTGGCTTCCCTGGGTAAATATACCTATATTATGATTATTAAGATTGATAATACCTCTATACAGCAGAATGGTAATATCAGTTCATAATATGAATAATGAAGATGGAGATGATAAGGATGATGGGGATGATATGGATGATGGAGATGGTGACAACAGGGACCTGGGAACGATTTTTTTCAGTGGGGGTGCTGAAATCTCTCCTCAGAGGTGGGGGGGGGGACAGACACAATTGAATTTTCCATAATTACACACATACACATACCACACACACACACACACCCACACACACACACACATATATATATATATGTACATATATATGACAGTAACTTCTTAGCTTTCTTCCTATGAAAAAAACATCAATATATAATTAGGTAATTCGAGCGCGAAGCGCGAGCTATTTTTTAGTAGAAATTTCATGTATTTTGTCCTGAAAATTGAACATTTTGAGCAATGTTTGTGGTCCAAGATGCGTATGTAACAAATAATTATTGTGAGCGCGATCAGATATTTTTTTATATACGCTCTGGCCTGATCGAAAGGGACGTGTTATAAGGACTGTTTGCAGTTACCCATGAAGACGATACATATATCAACAATCAAATAATGCGAGCGCGAAGCGCGAGCTGAAAATTTGACATTCCGACCTAAATACTGGACATTCTAAGCACGTTTTTTTAATTATGAACAGGATAGGTATATATGCAATTGATGCGAGCGCGAAGCGCGAGCGGAAACAAAATTGAGATTTCAGACCCCAAAAACGAGAGATTCTAAGTACTTTTCTAATCATGATGAGGATAGGTATAAAATATACAATTGATGCGAGCGCGAAGCGCGAGCGGAAATAAAAATGAGATTTCAAACCTAAAAACGAGACATCTTATGCATTTTTCTAATCATGAACAGGAAAGGTATATAACTATACAATTGATGCGAGTGGAAACAAAATTGAGATTTCAGACCTGAAAACGGGACATTCTATTTATGTTTTGTAAATCAAGAAATTGATGGGTAATTGGATATATTCTTAAATTAATAATGTGAGCGCGAAGCGCGAGCAGAAAATTTTTGATATTCTGATCTGAAACTCCACACTGAATGTAAAATGGTTTGAGAAAACTCAGACAAACATAAGAATAAAGATTTGATCAAAATCAGACAAGGAATATCACAGTTATTGCATTTTAAAGATTAGCATTATTCCCCACTTGTTCTTTTGTATTTTATTATATAAAATTAGGTTTATTCAATATTTTCCTTTCAAGACCCAAAACAGTTGAATTGACAACTGATTTAGTCCATTAGATATTCTTTGCTGCAACTTATTTCATTATAAAGGAGACATGTCATTCATTCTGGTATGAAAAAAATGAAACAATTTTGATTCCACAAGGAACAGCTAGGATAGTGGGGATGTGACAGCATCAGCCCACCTATTAAATATTCATGAAAACATGCATATCACCATTTTCATAAAATATTGCTAAACTTTAGAATTATCAGATTTTGATAAAATTTATTTATTTTGATAAAATGTATTTGATATAAATATTTTCAGCCCGGAGTACCCCCCCCCCAATCAAGCTGCGTTTTTGAATAAACATGCGTGCGCGTGTTTAGAGTTAGACCTAGTTTCTGGGCATTCTAAATACATTTTTTTATAAAAATCAATAATGCGAGCGCGAAGCGCGAGCAGAAAATATTTGATATTCCGATCTGGAAGAGGGTGAATTTAAACACTATTTCAAGTAATGTGTCGGAAAATTCAGAAATGGGGGGGGGGGGGGTTCTACAAAAGGTCGTTCATTTTCAATACATTTCTGTCATTTATCATACCTATATACCACTAGATTTCCAGGAGGTGCGCTGCCTATGGAAAATAACAAACGCAGCACCCCCAAAATTTTGGGGGTGCTTCACCCCCAGGGCCCCGGCTTCCCAGCCCGTAGGGCCATGGGGCAGGGCGAAAAAGACTGTGACATTTGATTTCTATTGTCTGACTTGTAATTTTTGTATACAATACACGGGCGGTCGGGCGCGCGCTCACTTGATTCGACATAAAACCTGGAAGTTTCAAGTCCAACCACCCCATGTCCCTCCCTGCTATCGAAGAGTGTGTATGGTTATCATGTATTGCGCGCGACCACGTCTGTATCGGAGTGCTGCCCCGCTGGAGCTTGATTGAGTCGCGTTATAGGAGGGATGTTATTGGAATATGTGAAAGACTATGTAAATGATTTGCGATTGTCGGATGTGATAATTAATATGTACATTATAACATATTAAAAAAAATACAGGGGGAACCTGATTTCGTGGGGGTGCTGTCTATGGAAAATAATACACGCAGCACCCCCAGCACCCCCGCTTCCCAGGTCCCTGGGTGACAATGGCGAAGATGGGGTGAATATAAAGACCATGAAGATGATGATGGGGATTTGATTACTTCTATTCTCAATGCTGGGAATATTCCTCGTTTTTAACGCTTTGGAATTTGTTTGGATTTACGTAACCTTTTGGTTGAGACCTAAAACGGGACATATTTATAGATAAATAAATGTGTATCTCAATCAACACATCAATGTGAGCGTGTAGAAAATAATGATCATGTTAAAAACGCGTAGGGCCATTAGAAAGAGGACATTGTTTTGCTACTAGAAATGATGCATACGAGCGCGAAGCGCAAGCTGAATTTGGGGAGAGATGTAGACCTGAAAAAGGGACATTCTAAGCACCTTTTGTAACAATGAACAGGATGAGTATCTAACTGAATTATTAATGCGAACGCAAAGCGCTGAAAATATTTCATATAGGTCTACTGACATGAAAATGGTACATTTCATAGACTGTTCGATGGAATTCAGGAATGGGATACATATGTCGCTAATTAATGATGCGAGCGCGTAGCGGGATTTTTTTTATACGGACCTGAAACCAAGAAATGAATTAAAAGTTAAAAGGATTAAAATATGATTTTCTTTGACTATTAAACTAGTAAAATATTTGTCATTATTTCATTCTGATAATGACAAAACGGTAATCTTACATTGAGAGGAAAAGTTAAATAAAAAAAAAGGTCTTTGACAGCTTGTCAAAACGAAACTTAACTATTTAAGTCGGCAAACTATTCTCAAATGTCTATACATTTCGTTCTAATAGGATCATTTTAGCATTTTTTTTTAATCATGCCAATAATTCGGCCTAAAATAATAATGATAAAAGATGATGCTCAAAACCCCATTTATCTTACAATAACGAGACTATGAATTACACCATTGGAATATAATATACTCCATTCAAAATCGCCTGTACTTAAATGACAAGTCCACCCCAACAAAAAAGTTGATTTGAAGAAAAAGAGAAAATTCCAACAAGCATAATCGCATGTAAAATAAGAAAGTTATGACAATTTTAAGTTTCGCTTAATTTCACACAACAGTTGTATGCACATCCTGGTCGGTATGCAAATGAGGGAACTGATGACATCACTCACTTACTATTTCTTTTGTATTTTATTACATGAAATATTCTAATTTTCTCCTCGTTTTCCTATGAAACAAATCTTTATTCCTCCCGAACATTACCATTGTTATAAACATTTAATGGTTCAGTTAAGTTGGTCCTTAATGTCAAATTGGTAAGAAATTAGAAAAAAATAAAAATAAATAAATAAATAGTGAGTGATGGACATCATCGACTCTCTCATTTGCATGTCACTGAGTTGTGAATAGAACAGTTTTTTTTTAAATAAGTGAACTTTCTTATTTTACATCCGATTTTGATGAATTTTTTAGCATCATGCTTATTTGATTTTTCTCTCCCGATTCAAATCCACATTTTCTGGGGTGGACTTGACTTTTATGGTTGGCTTTACCTTGTGTTATTTATGTTTCAGCAAAAATGTTCTACAAATCACATGTTTTTATGTTTTATTTTGTTTATATCTTTGTTGTGAACAGGATGTTGCCAGATGCCGATGAAGCTCAAATGAATTCAATTAATTTAAAATGAGTGGCTATAGCCCTTTGAGATGTATAAAAATAGTAATTTTGTTATCACATCATAATATTTGGAGTTTAATGTTGTACATAGATTCAGATTTCCAACAGAAATGACATAAATAATAATACAAATCATTGTCATGCACTTATCACAAATATTTACGATACAAATCATTGTCATTATAATTATATTCAACAACATCAATAATAATTAACATATAAAGGTATATACAAAAATATGGTACATTTTGTAGACAAGTTATAATATATGATTTAAATAGATAGAGGACATAGAGGACCACACCGATATATGTATTATTTTGTTCTTTGTTTTTAATTCAACACCTATGGGCGCTATTGCACTCTTTGGTATTATGTTCAATCTCATTCTCTAAACTGATTGTTTAACACCTCAGGGTGTGGTTCTATAAGGACACCTGTTACAGGTGTCACTTTTAACACCTTTCTTTACAAAGTGTATAAGATAATAATGTGAGTCCCCCATTTGTCATGAAAAGAGAGAATAAAAAAATGTTTTCTCAACAGTGATCAGGCCTAAACATTTCTTCTTTGATGAATTTTACGCAGAATATCCATGCTAGAAAGAACACAGTGTTATCATAGTGTGATCACAGTGTGGACTTTGTGAATATGTGATTCGCACTGTTAAAATGCTCAAATTCAACAGTGTGAAGAGATTTTCACACTGTTGAAACCTCGACAGTGTAACTCTTCACAGTGTGTCCACACGGTCGACGATGTGAATATGTGATTCACATCGTTGAAATGAAGAAATTCAACAGTATGAAGACATTTTCACACTGTGGACACCTCAACAGTGTGACTGTTCACAGCGTGTTCACACGGTCGACGATGTGAATACGTGATTCACACCGTTGAAATGACGAAATTCAACAGTATGAAGACATTTTCACACTGTGGACACCTCGACAGTGTGACTGTTCACAGCGTGTTCACACGGCCGACTATGGAATCTGTGATTCACACTGTTGAAATTCTCAAATTTGACAGTGTGAAGGTGATTTCACATTGTGTTCCACACTGTGAATTCACTGTGGTACACACTGTGGGACGTTGTGTACTTTCCAGTGTGGATATTGAAAAAAGACACACAACTAAAGTAAACTCCAAATTTTCCAATTCAATGAGCACAAATGCACGTTATTTATAATCGTTTGATCCGTTTACACTTTTTCTTTCATCATTCATCCGTTTACAACCAGAATAAAAAATGAAATAAATAAAAAAAATAAAAAGTTATTGTTATAAAAAATGATACACATTTGCGGAAGACAGTCAAATTTCTTTTATGGTTCTGCTGTGTTGAACTGCTTGCCAAGCGATGTGAGAATTAATACCTGTCGCAAAAGATTTAGCAGTTTTCTTGAGAAGAGGAATGTACATGCACATTTTATGATATACAATAACTTACTACATTATAGGTTTTTGTATACATTAATGGTTACGTTTAATTTGTGTAAACAGTGTACAAATGTTCCTTAAAGCATGTAAAGTAACTAATATGTTTCACTAGTAGAATTGAAATCGATTATCGATGTTCGTTAATTGTGAGTCTATTTGATTTACATGGTTGTTTGGGGGTAACTCCTACTCGCAAATCGGTATTATACCAGGTCAATTGCCAAATACATGTACCATGCTTTATGTATCGATGATTAGAAATGTTAATATGTATCAGGAGGATTTAGTCATTATTTCGATTCTAATGCAGATTGGTAAAGTGAATCTCACAAAGTTCAAATAACGTATCCATAGCAAAATTGGGAAATAAAACCCCATCTGCTTAGGGAACCATGGCCGAATATTCGCCCATTCTATTGTGTAGCACATATCACGTTGTCATCTATCGTCTTAGCAAGATATTTTGGATAGGCTCTATTATTCCCCTGGCTTTACCCGGATGGACCTATTTACATCAATCTGATCTCCCCATTTTCGTCTCATGCTCTTCAGTTGTCTCTTTCCTATAAACACACGCACACAACCACACCCACTTTTTTTTTTTTTTCAATATGTTTTTATTAAGGATTTCATTCAAATGAATTACATAAACGGCAGATAAATACAAAACAAAATACAAATCTTCATTTCATATCAACAAGGATATGCAAAAAAGTACATATATATTTACCAAGAACTGAAGCAAATAAGGACGGAATGAAACTCCTTAACTCTTTAGGAGCCATTGGCAGCTATAGTTGCCCATAGCCCTCTAGTGCCACTGGCAGCTATAGTTGCCCAAGTAACTTTTTTTTGTTTAACCAATTTTACAGCCAGAAAATCAACACTATATTCTGTGTTTTTTATGTTGTTATATTGGCAAGGAATTCACAATTGATTTTGTTATTTAAAAAATAGTGGTTTACATAGACATTTTTTGAGTAAAATGGCATTTTTGCATCATTATTTTGAAGAGTTGATTTCGGATATTGCCGCGATCTGAATCAAGATTTCCCCTATAGACACGTGTGATATAAAGGTTGTGTGTAGCAATACACGTATTTCTATGGGCAGAGCAAAGGCGAGTGTGCGAAGGCATTCAGCTCAGAATTGACCAATGACAGAGCGGTACAATGTCTCTCACCCAACGCTACTCGCCCATTCGCTATTGTTTTATGAATATTCATGAGCTATCGATCGGTTCTTTTGCAGGCCGGTATGGTAGTATTCTTGTGTCAAGGCTTTTTTCTGCCTGCAAATGTGCACGGTTTGGGGGAGATTTTTTGGGGGTAGGGGGGGAGGTGGGGGGAAAGGTCTTATACTTTGTTTTTTTAGCATTGTCACAAAATTGTTCTCGTTATAAATATATGAGTAAAGAAGGCTGTCATTTCCAACTCTCATCGCACTGCAATCATCACACTCATTATTTATTTATTCATTTATTATTGTTATTATTATCATTATTAGTATTACTATTATCGTAATCATTATTATCATTATTGTTATTGCTATTATTATCATTATTATTCTCCTTCACCTTCTTATTATTAATGTTATTGCCATCAGAATCATCATCATCATCATTATGATTATTATTCAAAAATAATTGTTGAAATCATATAAATTGCATTCCTTCTGCAGCCAAACTCTCTCTTCATAAACTTAAGATCAGGTAAATAACGGTTTATATTCGTTTGTGTTTTTATAGCCCAAACCATAAAAAAAGAATGATTGACATTGTTATGCTTATCAATATCATATTCAAACTTCTCACAAAAATATGAATCGTTCAATATTCTCCTCGAATAAAATAGGAAGAAGCAAAACAAATACATGTGATAATTAAAACGGCCGATAATGCCGCTTTATTCGTCTCAAGATGTTTTGAGTAAAAGAAAGAAATGGATAACAAAACCGATCAGACCGACCTGTTAGTTGCTGCATCATTGACGTCACTATCAAGGGGATTTTAAAACGACTTTAGAGAGTAGAAATGAAAATGATAACGATGATAACGGGTTGAATATTACATTTCTTTATACCACGCATATTATTGTACACTATGTTATCTGAAGAAATTATTTCTTTTACCACGGATAGTGCTACGAGCTGGGGAGGCCCTGGGCGGATGCAGGATTTTTCTGTAGGGGGGCAAATTGTTTTCTCTTTACCTGGGTCACCCATAAGAAATCAATACCGGAACCTTTGAAAGTATTCAAATGTCAAATCAAAAGACGCGCGTGAGCCCCGATTTCTATGAACATCCTGTGCTAAATTACTCTCCTAGATAATAGGTCAGAAGGGAGCGCGGATTAGAGATTCCTCATGAAAGAGAGTCTGGGCATCTATTGTTCATGACTTGGTGGCATGACCAAAAGAATGTAGTCACGTAGAATGTTAACAGGTGGCTACTTTGGTCAGACCAGTAATTCAGAACAAATAGGCCTATTTCCTTTTTGAAAATTTGTATTGATTTTTTTGTTTGTAACTGATTTGCATTCCCTCTTCTTTGATTCACGAAAAATAAACCTTTTTTTTCTTACTTCTGTGCACTTTGCCATAAACGCCCATATTATTTTGTGGGATTTTATACCCCAAACTTTTAAGTATTGAAACTGTCCGACCCCTCTTTATCTATATTTCAATATATCATCTTTAGTTCTTTTATATTTTGTCTCCTTCTGACTGGCAATAACTTTGTTTGTTACACTACGAATAAAAAAATTACAGAGTCTTATTTTGAAGACTACACGAATAAAGGGTACGGTTGGCCGCACTTTGAAGATACATGGCTCTAATATATTATTTTGTGTGTTTGCGTGGGGATCGCAGCTGTGCTGTGATTGGTCACTTGATCGGCGACAATGCCCTTTTTTGGAACAGGTCGCTTTATCGTACTTCAGAGGAAATAACTTGAATAGCAAAATAGTATTTTATTCAAAAGAGCATTATTTTTCGTTATTTCTTTTTGTTCAATTTCATTATTAAATACGTCATTTGAAAGAGTAAACATTGAACTTTCATTTTATCTTCTTAATTTCTTGGTATCTCTACAATTCCTCATGTTATTTACTCTGTGAAATGTTCATGAAATCATAATTTTCTAGGTTTTACTTATTGAAAAAAAAACGATGTAAAATATTACATCTTTTCTCCATTTTTCCTAACGCGAATATGAAAGATAATAACACGACCATAAAGCCCATGAACCATGCATCATTTCATGTGTAGAAGGTTTTATTATACAACGTACGGGTAAAGAATTATGACCGTTTTAAAATCAGTCGCTGCTCACATTTCGGTCAATCTAGGGTTCCCTCGAATATCCCTGGCAGTAGAGGGGTATTGGGCCTGGCAGAGTAAGAGTTAAAATTATACTTTTATATCTGAAAAAAAAAATAACTCAACTGAGTCCCCAACCCTCTATGTATTTCAATAATAATTAATGTTAAATGGCTATATAAATGATTTGCAGAGAACAGAAATCAACCTAAATGTATTATCATTGCATCCCATTTTAAATCAAGCTTCAACATAACTTTACATAATTATACACACATACACACGCCCACCTTAACACCCATACACACATGCACATACCACGCATACGTAAACAAACATAATATATACAAATCTGCATAATGAACGTTTAACATTTTGGCGCAATAGGATACAGAAAGAAAAAAAACCTGCAAATCATATTGATACAAGAGAAGGGGAAATTGAAAAGAACTAGTAAAAAGAAAAAAAAACATCAACATACACACCAGGATTCACACTCGCACCACACTAGACACATCCCACCTGTTCACATTCAAATCCCTTTTCACCTTCAGTTCATCCCATTTCTGCAAATGTAAACTTAACTTGCCTGACTTCGTTGCCAGGCGTCTTTCTTCTTCTATACAACCCGTTATATATTTGTGTATTTTAATAAATGACGGTACCCGGCCTTCAGCTCTGGAATTAAAAATTGCATATTTAATAAAAAGAATAACAGAATTGACACATTTAATTCTACAAGAATTTCCAGGTAACCCTAAGAATATTTCCCTCCAATTCAAAGTTCTTAATTCAGCTAAACAAAAATGATCAATACAAAATTGCCAAAGAGGTTTAACTTTTATGCAATCCATGAGTATATGAAAGTACGATTCAGTTTTTGTACAACCAAACGAACAATAATTATCTCCCACGAGACCAAATCTCATCAAATGCTCTTTTGTATATATTGCTCCATGTAAAAGCATAAACTGGAATTCCCTTTGTTTTCTTATAAGAGTTGTACTCCTGATATATTCAAATAATTTA
The DNA here is from genome assembly GCF_037042905.1 of Lytechinus pictus. Classification (NCBI taxonomy): domain Eukaryota; kingdom Metazoa; phylum Echinodermata; class Echinoidea; order Temnopleuroida; family Toxopneustidae; genus Lytechinus; species Lytechinus pictus. The sequence continues at coordinate 4,431,654 of NC_087253.1, forward strand.
CAAATTTCTACATCAGTAAAATCAAAATCACTGTGACCATCCTTAAGTGTTAACTTGTATAGCTCTTGTAGCTTAGTAATAAACAAGTTATAAATTGTTTTTTATTTAATTACTTCAAAAGCTGTTTCCTGTTTTCCAATATTCATACTTATCCCAAAGTCTACCAAATCAATTTTTTTAAACTTTATTAAACTATTAAAATTTTTCCAGCTTGCTGGTATAACGTGCACAATATCTATTATTTGGAGAAGTTGATTTGCGGTAATACCGAGATTTTGAAAAAAAGTCACAGGCTTCAAGTGGCCATTATCAAAGATTTGATCAACGCTAAATATTCCTTTATTAAAAAGATCATTGTCAAAAATTGTTTTACCTTTTATACAAATATGTTGATTATTGAATATAATAGGGTTAACCTCCTCTTCAGAATAACGAAATCTCCTTAAGTCTTGCCAAGCCTTCATCATTTCTGAATAAAATGGGGGCATTTTTATATTTACACGCGCGTGAGCACACACACACACACACCCTACCTCCCTCCCTCACGCACACACACATATATTTGAAAGTAGCCAACTACTTATATATATTTTCACTGGGGTTCCACACTTTACAAGCATTTCTTTTAGTGCACCATCTCAAAATTATGCCCTCATTTATGGTGCTTATCTACAATCTTAAGTCTGTTTTAAATCACCGATTATGTTACAATGTTCATCATTTAATATATATATGTATATATATATATATTTGTAAATATTTCATATTACTTCGTAATAAGTTTGAATATGGAAATGAAATAAAGACTATAGACAGCGCACAAACATAAAGAACTTGTCATTCAATCTTTTGTTTTTGGTCTCCGAAGTACTTATACACTCAAAAAACGAAGAGATAATATTGCTAAATAAATAGCTAGATAAATTAGCACTACCATTCCTTTAAACACACCCTAATTCCAGTCACAGCGCCATACGTCATGTTCCCTACATTCTTTTGCTATTAAATGATGAAGCATTCTGTTATGATAAAGTAAGCAAGATACAAACGTCCTTACATTGTGTCAAAAAATAGCATCTGCCGCATTGTTTTATTCAGACTATTTATTGATTTTAAGGTTCAATATGGTTTTTACCAGATAGAAATGTTAAGTTTTCTGTTTGGAATCACTGTGCCGATTGAGTGTGTTGTTACAGGCATTATCGAGCCCAGTGAAGGGCAATCAAAACTCGTTGTTTTAATAGTTAGTATTTTAACAGCGCAACTAAACTGGTAAGTTACCTTAAATTGCCTTTCATTGAATATCATTATTTTCTCATCGTATTGTATGATGACATGTTGCCTGTAGCCTGTATTATCACCGCATTATTTCATATAAATTTCGACTTAAATTGTATAACTGTAATGCTTCTCCTATCTTCTTCCCTAATTTAGAGTATGTGTGAGGTGTGAATGGTGAGGATGTGGGCGTGTGCTTTTACGTAAATAATGTATGCAATTTGATGTCGACGGATAATATGTGTGTTAATGTTTCGTTGCTGGGGTGTGTGTGTGGGAGCCCGGTGTGGGAGGTAGGGTGTTTGTGTGCAATAGATTGCATGAGTCTGGATATGGTCAGCATAATGATGATGTGTGTATTACTCTTTATCTGTGTGCGTGTGTGTGTTTAGGGGGGCGGGTCTGGTTTTGAAAGAGTTCGATTTATTTTATATTTCGGAAAGTTTCCTCATATCATATAATATAAATTTCACAATTTCAATATTTGTAATGGAACATGATGAAATGATTTGTCTGATGATTTATCCCCCACGCAAATAAAATCACTTTCAGTTTTTCGGGAAAATATATATATATTTTTTTGATGATAATAATAATAATAATAATGATAATAACAATAGGCATCTATATGGCACCATCTATCTAGAAATATATCACACGACGTATGGAGGAGATGTTCGTCTATAACGTCACAGAATAGAAATAAAAAAAAAATCATTAGTCCGTTATATCGTGACGGATTTTCAGCGAACATTCAGGACATTTCATCCTAATTTTTCCTGCTTTTATCAAAGCAGACTTCCTTTTTGGGGGCTCGTTGTACGGTTAAAACACCGTTTAACATATTTGCACAACGCTGCTCGCTATATGAACATAACAGTTTAAACATGTGTTTAAAATCTTAAGCAACAGAGTTTGATTATCAATATGTTGTTCTCAATAAATCAAGCATGGTTGTTTAATCTGTTAAGGCCACCGCACACCTTACGACTGTTCGCGATCCGATTTTGGAACAAATCGCATTTTGCTTATTTTCTGAAAATGTGAATGGGACATGTGTTATGCTATGTACACTGTCACAGGGCCCCATGGGAGACCAACACATTGTTGAATGGGCTTCCCTGTTTTTAAATAAATAAATAAAAATAAATCATTTTATTTGAGGTTGAAATCAATTGAAAGAATACTAATATAACCATTTTGAAAGATTGCAAGCTTTTATTTTTGAGTAAAGGCCAAATTAGTTTCAAATCGTGGTCAATCGTACGACTGCTATGACGTCATTACGACTAGATATTGAATTCGCTTTTATTCTAAGGAGGATGATAGCATAGTCACAGATTAGAACATAGGTATTCGTACGATGATTTAGAACATTACACAGTAAGATATTCCAAGTCTCAATATTAGCATCAAATTCTACTACATTTTATTCTGAAATCGAGTCGCCGACCAGTTGTAAGGTGTGCGGTGGCCTTTAAACAACTACCGCAATGATCTCATAATAAATAGCGATGTATACAATTCTAAACAGCGTTCTTACTGTTTTTTTGTGTCTGTTCTAAGTAATATTATCATTCTCTTAGAAAGTTGGAGGCTTCCTTTGAGAGAAATCAAACACCAAGATGTCTCAACAAGTGGGGAGCAAGAGACTCGGTATCATACATATCTTTCTGCTCGTCGTTTTGTCATCTGGTTCCATCCATGCTTCAGGTAGACATTTTCAAGGTCAATTTCGTCCAGACAGAAGGTTGACGCTAAATTGGTGATATTATCACTTGTCAAACTTTGTATTTTACCCGGGGGCCACTTACATTGGCGAGTGGATACCATGCGCAACCAAACAAAAAAGCACGTAAAAAGGATGTCTTTTTCAAGACAGGGGACGTTACGTACGTAACGTAATAAGGGTGTCATAATCACTAAAATAATGAAAAAGGGGTATCTATTTTCGCTAGGAAAGCTACGAGTTTAGGGTCAAATTTGCGAGGGTGTAAAAAATTAAGACTAAAATGTTTTATAAAGGATGTACTTTTTGCCCCATGAGTCAACACTACGTGTTTAGAGTATGATTTTGCGCGAGATGTGGGAGGTGCAGGGGCTGTACTAAACCCAATCAGGTAAAACCGACGACAGTGCACATAACAATAAAAATATCGTTGTACTTGTTTAGGGGGTCAATTCAGGGAATACTTGCCAAGAGTATTGTTTTGTTTTCAATACTTGTTAAGGGTAGGGTTTCACCCACCAATACTTGTTAAGGGGTGCATTTTCGGAATATGGAAAATACGTGTTTAAGGTGCTTTTCGAGACCCCATGGTCGCGCATGGTATCCACTCGTCAATGGAAGTGGCCCCCGGGATATTTTAGCCCCTTTTTTGTATCGAATTCACTATTTTACATGCTTTATGTATAATATAATTATCAGTCTTTGTTAGTATTATTTATCTATTCGAATGTCAACTCTAAATTATATTAATTTAAATCATTGCTATAATATAAAGATATTGATTTAATAATATTGATAGATATATGCGACGCTTTTAACTTGATGCATCATTATGGCTCTAACATCATAAGCGCTAAGTGAAAGTTACAAGAACAAATTACGAGAAAAGATCCTAGAATTGTCAGAATACGGATATTATTGTAACTCTGAAGAAACAAGAATATTTCTCTTTCGGCAATTGTCAGAATACTGCCCCTGGGGTCCGTTGCAGAAAGAGTTGCGTTTAAACGCAAGTCAAAAAATCAATCGCAAGTCCAAAATACGCGCTGTTGATTGGATGAAAATCAAGTTGCGCATGATTTTTAGAGTTGCGTTTGCTTGCAACTCTTTCTGCAACGGACCCCTGGTCAGTCGAAACTGGATCCATCTTTTAAATCGATTTTTTTTTTTTTTTTCAAAAGGGTGCAATACGGATAACTACAAACTATAAGCCCTACACTCACTCAAACCCTTTATTAAAAGAAAAGAAACTATTGAATATCTATGATATTCACAAATTTTCTCCCTGTATATTAACATTATTAATGTATGAATAAGTCCATAAGTCCTTGCCAAACCTTTTAGGTAATTTTTTTTTATTAAGAAAATATATGTATATGATATACGACAGAACGATAATTTATATGTTATACCAAATTACAAACATAATTTTTCTAGATCAACCGTTAAATACTCGGGACCGAGTAGGTGGAATAGCCTTCCGAGTAGCCTGAAGTCTTGGCAAAGTCTTTCGACTTTTAAACGAACATTCAGAAATTTTCCTTTGAACTCAGAACTATTAATTTGCCTTACCCGTTCCTCTTCCCCCTCTGTTTTTCGTTTTTGTAGCTCTTTTGTGTCATAGGGATTGACCTTTGAAAAGTCTTAAGACCTTTATCAGAAATGTCGAACAGAAAGTGGGATTAACAATTGAGGCCTATTGTTAGTCCCACCACTTTCTGTTATTTGCTGTATTCATAATGTACCCTTTTGTATTCGTGTCCGAATGCGTTTTTTTAATTCTGTTGTACCTGTATTTTTTTAACAGATTGTGGAAATAAAGAAATCAAATATATATATATATATATTTGTATACTTTCTCCCATACGTGTACTGTATCAAAGCAATAGCTTTGATCCAGCTGAGGCATGGCGGCTTGTCATTGTTCAAAACCCACCTTCACCTGACAAAAGAAATTATAATTGGTATAGTGTCGAAATCTGTCTATCTGACGGTCAATCGGATCGGGGTCGCCCTAGCCACTAACCCGTCTCTGTGGTCTAGTGGTTAAGGCACCGGTGTTCAAATCTGGGGGGCCGGGTTCGATTCCCGGCAGAGACATTTTTTCGGCAACACCAATTTTTCCAAAGGGTAGATAGCTCTCTGGGGAACCTTGATTTAAGCTACGCCTACCATTGTTCTCTTCATCCATTTCTTTACCATATATATATATAATTACGGCGCCAAAGCATTTCACTTCCTGATCGGTTCCCATTGAGTGCAGCACAATGTGGAAACATTTCTTGCCGAAGGAAATTACGCCATGACTGGGATTTAATTGATTTATGAATACATGAATACAAATGCAGAAACTCCTTCCAAAAAGTTTAGGAAGTAAGTAAAACCAGAACTCGCATTCTCGTTGCCCAACCATAATGGAAATAAACGAAATGAAATTAAATGAAATAATGTTAATCCGGATTTTTCGCAATTACTACGGAGAAACTATTTACGACGTTTCGATTCCTTTGAAAATGCAAGTCAAATCACAATGGAGAGCTGAGAGGCTTTTGTCGAAAGTTGGTGGACCGGGACAGCATCGGAATTTTTGACTCCGGATAACTACATTTGCAATTGTTCGTCCGGTGCAAATCTTCGGATGATCTGCCGTCATAGTCCACCAACTTTTTGACAAAGTCTCTCAGCTCTCCAATTTGATTTTAATTGCATTTTAAAAGGAAGAGAGTTTATCCGTAGTAAATGCGTAAACTTCCTATTACCGTTTAATTTCCTTTCAGTTATTTTGGATACCGGAAACCGAGGAACTCCATTGGTTGTGTCCGATGACAACCATCCCTATGGAATTTCTGTTCACGTCAATACGAGCTTCAAGATCCAATACGCTGGTAACGAGTATAACGGCATTGGAGTAAGTAAAACAATGAATGAAGCTGATGGTCAGGGGCGGATCCAGGATTTCTCAAAGGGGGATTTTTGTGCAGAAAAATGACAAACAGAACAAAGCAAAGTAAAAAAAGAAAAACAAGAAAGAAAGAAATAAAACTCTAAAAAAGGAGAGGAACCGCGGGCTCGGATGTGCCGCCTGGATCCACCTCTGCTTTTGATGATGTTGGTGGTATGGTGACCGGGGGGGGGGGGGGGATGAATTAGAGGGAGAAAGGGGGGGGGGACAGAAACGTGAGGGATTTTTTTTTCCTCAATTCATTTCAGGGGTAGTACAGACATCGACAGAGTAACCAGACCCAGACCTGAAACATGCTACTGAAACATTATTCTTCATTTTCTTTATACTTGAGAAATAATGGAGTTTCTGGAAGGGGGTTGTGGCCCTTGTCCCTGTACCACGGCCCCTGGTGGTTGTGAGGATAATTATGATGATTCCAATGAAGAAGATTACGTAATTAAAGCCAGTTACACACTTTACGATCTGCCACCCAATCGGACGTTACTTTGGTAAAATTTAAGTGACATAATTTGTTCTTGCGAAAAATATATTTCTATGCTAAGAGCAAGGGTCATGAGGTAGAGTTTTTTAATTAAGGATCACGTGAGGATTTGGATTAGGATTAAGGATTCGGATTAAGGATCATTGGAGACTGAACCCACATATGTGGGCTTGAGTGTATGGAAAACATGAGTAATAGCAAAATCATTCAGTCTCATTCAGTCAACCAGCTGAAGAATGATTCGAAGCTCGGGTACCGCCTCTATTTGGTATTGTGTGCATTTTCAGTAGGAGCAATTGTCGCTAGAGAAAATGTCGTGGAACCTATAAAATGATTATTAAAATAAGATAAGATGGAAACAAAACAAGGGTTCCAGTGAACAGTGATTTGATTCGCTTAAAGGAAATGTCGAACTGTGGTTTGAATAGGTCTCTTCTGATGGACTGATCTACTTTGGAGCTGAGAGGGCGCTACAGCTGCCTGATGACTTGACTGCCGGCAGCGACTTGGCAGCCGTGTTCCCCGTCCTGCAGAGGAATAGGCTTGTCGAGGGTAGTACCGCAACGTACCTGGAGATTAGCAATGACAGGACTGATGAGCTAGTCCGGGAACTGGATAACGTTCTCGTCGACTTCCGAGCTGGGTCGTTTATAGAATGGATCTTTGTGGTCACATGGAGTGAAGTCCGAAAGGCAGAGAATGTACCAGCGCACGAAGTGAGTCATCACATATTATGTTCTTTACACATACCTTTAAAAATGCCAAAGACCTCTAAGGTATACCGTAATATTGGGGGTGCCCAGACGTTAAAACGGCGATTTGCAGAAGTCCACAACTATCTATCAAATAAAAATTGCTTAAGACTTATTGCTACTTATCATTTTGCTCTCTGACCGTTTTACCTGATTCTTTTGAAATTCCAACATCTACGAGTTTATTATATTTGTTTCTACCCACATTTTCCTCCTTTCTTTCTTTCTTTCTTTGTTATTTCTTTATATCTTTCTCCCTTTTGTTCTGCCTTGAATTATGTCGTTTATACAGAAGAATACATTTCAGGTTGTCCTTGCAGGGACAGGAGAGAAAACCTTTGTCGTCTTCAACTACGCTAGATTATTCTGGACAAAAAGCAATTTCCAGAGTGGAGTCTCTTTCAATGCACAGGTGCGGTGAGCTTGGGCTTTCAGCCCATGTTTTTTTTTATAAATATTTTCTCCGCCGGGGGGGGGGGGTAATGGGAGCACTATTATTTTAAAGGGAATAACTTGCTCGTCCATAGACTTTAAAATACACGATTTATTCTTGTGATTTTTATTTTATTTAACTGAGTAGCTTATCTAATTTAATTTGACAGCTTTCTTGCGTCACAATTGCCACGGGTAACAAAGTCATGGCCCTTCGAAGGCGAAGTGTACAAAACCTACTTTTCCCAAGTTTGGAGATTCAATGTACATGTAGGAAACCCAATAATTGTTAGGTTCTGGTTTCATCAGAGCTTTTCCATGTAAATTTCAGAGAAATATTATTCCTTCCGCTAACTTTTTTGTGAGGGAATGTTACAGTACTGGGGTACAGTTGCAATTCTTGGTGACTTGTATGCGCATGTTTGGCATGAGAAAGATGTTCTTCGTCACAATCCCGCGATGGTTTGAAGAGCAATGCACGACATGCATCGTTGGTCGACAGGGGGTTTACTGTGAAAATGTTGAATATGTTGATGCAAAAGGTAGGGGGGACTGGCGTGTTCAACAGAGATTGACGTTAGGCATGCAATATGTAAATACCAGTCACTCACAAAGGGGAGAGGGAAATATGGAGAGAGAGATATAAAGAGGGGGGGGGGGGTGCGCGGGGAGTGTGGAGAGTGCCAGAGTGGTTAGCATTTCAATGAAATTTGACGGCAAAAACTCTGATGAATCCAAAAACGTTACAACAAAGTTGGTTCCATGCATATACATTACAACAAAAATGTCGAAAAATAGTTTTTTTCTTCTTTTTAACCCTTCCACAGGGTTCCTTTATTGAAATCACTATAAAACATATTTTTCGACAATACATAATTGAATAATTGAGACAGTATATGACACAAAATTTAAATATGTACAATACAATATTCCATGATTGTCGTAACATTTGTATAAAAAAAGTAGAATGCAAAGGAAAGAAAAAATCCATACAAGATATATATATATATATATATATATATATATATATATATATATATATATATATATATATATATATATATATATATATATATAGTGTGATGATAAGTTTACTTCTACCAATCGCTGTTGAGCTGTGAATATTTAACATAATGAGATGAAGCGAGGCTAACTCAACAGACGACGCAGGACGCCGTGATTTGCTTTAGCTTTCGTCTTTTAATTGAGACTTCGTCAGAAGCGTCTGTAAATACAGACTATTGTGATCGTATGACTGTATCCTATCTCGTTCTTTAGGAACTCGTGATTTGCTTTAGCTTTCGTCTTTTAATTGAGACTTCGTCAGAAGCGTCTGTAAATACAGACTATTGTGATCGTATGACTGTATCCTATCTCGTTCTTTCCTCAGAAGCGTCTGTAAATACAGACTATTGTGATCGTATGACTGTATCCTATCTCGTTCTTTCCTAAAGAACGAGATAGGATACAGTCATACGATCACAATAGTCTGTATTTACAGACGCTTCTGACGAAGTCTCAATTAAAAGACGAAAGCTAAAGCAAATCACGGTGTCCTGCGTCGTCTGTTGAGTTAGCCTCGCTTCATCTCATTATATATATATACAGTGTGTCTCTAAAAAAGTAAACCCAACTTCAACAGCAAATTTTCAGAAAACTGAAAAATATTTACACATTATTTTTTCATGGTTAGATAGTCCAATAAGTCCTCTGCCCAGTTATATCACTTAGGTTATCTAACTCTCAGGCATGACTGAGAATGATTCAACGTAGTGAATGGGTGTGAATTCATCGCTGTGGCAAGTTAGAATTGCACTTTGATTGGAAATGACATAGGAAATGTCTGATTTCTTACGAGCATAGCTTAGGGATGTGTACCCTCGACATGACCGCCATTCCTTTCGATGCAAAGGTCGCAGCGCCTCCTCATGTCCCTGACAGCACACCTGATCTTGTCGTAATCTGTTCACTTCACCTGTTATCCGTTGGCTCAGCTCCTGAATTGTGGCCGTTGGGGTTTGGAACACTTTTCCTTTAAGAGACCCCCAAAGAAAGAAATCGCATGGTGTCAGATCTGGTGAACGGGCAGGCCAGTCAACTGGGAAATGAAGAGCTATAATGCGATTGCCAAAGAGTTCAGTCAAATGATTCCTAACAGCAATTAGTCTGTGGGCTGGGGTCCCATCCTGAACCCACCAGGCCCTCCGGAATGTTCCACGTTGTTGTCGGGGGAAGATCTGTTCCATGTCAGGCACAATAAAAATGTTCAGTATGTCAAGGTACGCCCTGCCATTGATGTTGCCTTAAAAAGTAAGGTCCCATCAATGAATCATTGCCACAAAGACCAATCCAGACACTCTCCTGCTCATGTTCTTATTAAAAGCATATCTCGTTGGATGATGGAGTTCAGCATACTCGTGCTCATTGTGGGTGTTAACCATTCCATCCATGGAAACGTTGCTTCATCTCCGATGGTAAAAAAACTGGAGGAACTGTCGATCTTGGTTGCACCGGTTCACAAACCATTGTGAAAATTTAAGTCGTCTAGGAAAAATCAGCTGGTAGCAGTTGGTGCTGAACATGAACATGATATGGATGGAGATGCAAATCCAGTCTTGCTATTCTGTTACTCATAGGCCTAACATGTGACAAAAATTGAACTTCAAATAAGCCCTGAATGCATGACAATAGCAAGAAATAACTTGCCACAGTGATGATTTAATCATAGGCCTAACATGTGACAAACTTATTTTAACTTCAAATAGGCCGTGAATGCGTGACAATAACAAGAAATATTTCGTTTGAGTGGACACAAGAACAAAAAAATATGCATAATAGTTTCTTTATAATTATAACAAAAAGTACATAAGTTATCTATAACTAATTGAAATCGTAACAAAGCATCTTTCATATTAATAATTCTATTCACTATTTTGAACTGAAACCATCTCATGTTGACATCTGCAGTTGAATAAAAAGATATTTGATAGTAGGACCTCCATATAGTGTTGTCAAAGTCAAACGTTTTTTTCCGTCTGATGAGAATTTTGCAATCTTTCAACTTATACTAAAAAAAATATTGTAAATGTGAGCACAACAAAAACTCATTTGGCGGGGGTATCTGAATTTCAAAGAGAAAATCACATGACTGAAAAGTTCAATATCTGCTCTTTTATTTGATACCTTAATCACAGAAAATGGTCAAGAAGTAAAAAGGTTATGATCCCTCGAAACAATGCTTGTATTTCCATAATTTCATTAAATAAACGTGTTTTCACTGGTTTCCCACAGAAGCTATCGCACGGTAACAAAAGACTTAATGCATGGCTGATCGTCAACAAAACGGAATGTCGGGAGTGTTTGAACGCTAGCCTGTAAAACCTCTTCATTTTATGAAATTATTGAAATTCAAGTCTATTTCAAATAACCAGAACTTTGTTATTTCTTGACCATTTGCTGTAATTGAGGTATCAAATTAAAGAGCAGATATTGAACTTTTTAGTCATGTGGTTTTCTTTTTAAAACCCAGATACGGCCCGCCAATGAGTTTTTGGTATCCTTTCTTCAAATTGTTTTTGCTCACTCATGCGTGAATGAGGAATTATCTAAGTAATACCAGATGAAAAAAGAGATTCTAAGTTTTAAAATGGTAGGTCATTTGTCTATTGTATTTGTGATTAAGCTATGATAAATCATCGATAAATCTCGATTTCGTTTTTTGTGGGACGCACTGTATATTATTATTATTATTGGGTATAGAGGGGACTGCTGAAAAGTTTGATTGAAACTCTGATTAATAGATGGTTTTCCACGTAAAGATTAGCAACGTGCTGTTTCGATCCTGTCTGCTGTGTGAACCTTTACTGAGTTAAGGGTCTGAATGTGCAGCCTATTCATCCCATGCCTTGTGTATTGAAGGCCATCTCGCTCAGGATTGAAACAGCAAGTCTTGAAGTCTTTGCGTGGAGACACACTTGTTGATCAAAGTTTCAATCAGGGTCTGTGTCTGCAGAATGTTTTCAATTCCTGACCGAAAGGGCCTTCAGTACACAATGCATTATAGGCTGCGCATTCAGACCCTTACCTCGAGTGAAGGGCTTGCACAGCAGACTACTGAAAAGCTACATGGTTTTACGTGTTGTGATGATAAATACGTATATTTTCGCACTTTTTATTGATGTCTTTACGCAGGCTGGCTTCGTCGATGGAAAGAGCAATACTGATTTTTATTTACCGGATTCGGGGAAATCTAAAATGAAGCTTCTCCAAGCTTCAAGTAACGTGATGGTCAATGGACGGTGGATTTATGACGTCACTCACTTCCTGCCAGTCGAAGGGGGTAAATACTCTCATGGAGCGTTGCTCTGCAATCCATTTCAAGTAAAATTTGTGCCCACAAATCAATCATAACTCTGGTAATTCATTTGGTTGCTTGCCTGCTTCTGGCAACAAGAAGCATAAACCAATCTGCTCTCGTTACAATTGATATTTCGATTTTTTTTAATACATCAGGGACCCGTCTTACAAAGAGTTACGATTGATCCGATAAGGAAATCCATCCACGTCATCTTTTTTTTCTTGAGGAAATTTGCACAATGTCTTCTGTAAACAAAGAGAAGCACGCTGAATTTTCAAGAAAACTATGAATGAATAAATATACATCACATCTATGAAATGTTTGAAACAAAGGGGTGTTCAAACATGTTTTTTTAGATGTTGACGTTGTTGGCTTACCATAGTTATGATTGATTGGATCAATCGTAACTCTTTGTAAGTAGGGGCCCAGGAATTCGATTGATTTGATTGTGAATATTTTCTTGCATCACCCCTTACTTGTGTATTTTATTGGGGTAAATGACTATCCAAGGTTGGAAATACATATGATTTGAATCAAGACAGTAATATTATGTATTATTATCATCAACATTATCATCAAATCTATTTGTATATCCTGTCATATCACCTGTTTCTTAAGACATTACAAAGCGCGAACCATACTGTTAAATGTGATTTTTTCCTCACTGTTGAGTTAATTTTTCAACGAAAATAAGTCGCTAATTTGTTCAAAGCGAGCAAATAGCATTTTACAATGGATGACCTTTTAATACTTTCTGCGATATGTAGAAAAGCGAATCCCCCAGGTCCATTCACTTGGAAACATATTAAAGCAATTTCACACCGAGATTAACTTTTTAGGATGGGGAAAAAACACAAAACATCTAAAAAACTAAACATCAATCGATTTTAAGGTTTCACCTATGTAAATGAAATTGTTTCTTTGTGTGTATGTGTGTGTGAGTTTGCAATGACTTTTGCCAATTATGCAAGAAATTTTATACGTCGTGACACAGGAAGTACCACACCGGGCGTGTCCCGTTGAATATCGATTGATAACAGATTGAAAAAGAAATGATCAAATAAGAACGGATAATATGTATAAATGCTTAACATGTTTATCATTGTTCTTTCATAAAAAAAAACATTTGTTTAGAATTTACACAAATACGGTATCTGGGAAGTTCATACAGTAAACCAAAAAGTATAACATTCATCCGTGTTGCTGAATTTCAGTTTTTAATGTGTAGAAAGAGCACAGTTTTGATTTATGTTTCGTTTTCACTAATACTAGTAGTAAGAAATGTAGTATACAGGTAATTCTTGTGGATTTTAAAAAAGAAATTTGAAATATGTCGTTCTTTGACAAATCGAAACTCGTTTCACAGTTGTCCTGAAGAATTCATATTGCGATTATTGCGATAAATTTCTTTTGACAAATCGAAAATAATAGAAAAATTGAAAAAAAAAAATTTAATAAGAATAATAAATAATAACAGAATGCAAACGATCTTAACCAGAAAAATGTGTTTTCATGGACGAAAAAAATGTCAAGAAAAAAAAATGCCCCTTACTGGTTTACCACAATAAGTTTCATCGAATTGTCGTCAGTTTTAATTGGAAAAATTATTATTTGACTGCCGATTCTGTGGCGAACAAATCGAATGCAATGTACATCCGGCAGGTCGTATCATTGAAGGGATGCTCCGGGCTAAAAAAATATACCCAAATAGAGTAAAGTCTACGTAGCAAATTGCTAAAAATTTCTTCAATATCCGATAATAAGGAGGTTATCGAATTTTAAAGTTCAGCAAGATTTTTTAAACAGTTATATGCATGTCATTATCAATTTTCATTAGGTGGGCTTATGACGTCACATCCCCACTTACCTTTCATGATTATGTCGTATTTTCATACATCTATGTATGATATGTCTTCCTTATACTAAGATAAGTTGCAGCACAATGAATGTTAAAATCAGTTGTCTATCTAGTTTCTTAGTTCTTGGAGGACAAAATTCGAATAAACATAATTTTCAGCAATAAAATAGCCAATATGACTGGTTGCCGATTAAGAAACCCCCGTCAATAATATCAGTGGTCAGTTCGCCTTTTCTTTCAACAAATTGATCAACAAAATATTTAGATCCTTACCTTATAGCGTTTTACCAAATTTTGATCGGTAGTAGCTTTTCATTACAAATATCGTTTTTATACTTATTATCAATTTCAATTTCTAAATAAATCATTGTTTTCGTTCTCTATCTTTCCCTCATGCTCTCTCTATCCTCTACCTATCGTGTTCTCTTTGTCTCTCTCTCTCGTCCTCTGTCTCTCTGTTTTGTGTTCTCTCTTTTCGGCTACACTCTTTCTCGAGCTCCCCCTTTCTCGCACTCTCTGTCTCCCCCTTTCTATACACACATACACATCCATCATTACGCGCCCGCACAAACGCACACACATATTCGCCCACTTACCACACACATTTTTATTTCCAACGACCGGTCAAATACTAAGATAATGTAATATAATATATATATTTTTTGGAGAATTTTCTGCATTTATTAGAATAATACAGGTCGCATTCCATAAGTCATGTAAGTTGGGTATGCAAAAGAGTGGCGGATGAACAATTTTCAACACGGTTTCAACATGGATAAATTGTTGCTACATCACAACATCTTGACCAAATTTATTGAGTAAGTTGTCACTTTGAAGCTAGAACTATAGGCTAAGTATATTACTATAAATCAAATCAATAAAATATCAGGAACAAAATTTATAGCACATTAAGTTTGAAGAAACAGGGGTGGCGGAGCCGGTGGATGCGGCGAATGATAGAATGTTAATTAAACACAACTTAATATAATATGTAACATGACTGTCAGCCTAATATGTCTAGGCAGTTTAAAAGCAGGGAGCTACTAATATAGTTATACAAATTTCACAATTTTGAAAATATGCAGGAATGAAATACATGCGTATGTCAGCTCTGATCTGCAACCTAATCAATTAGTAAACTGGAGAAATTTGGTTAATCATCTTATTTGTAAACTTAATTTTTAGTATAAAATTTGTGTATCATTGCAACAAAAATTTCTACCCATGATGTAGTCATAAAAAGCGACAGGCATTTTGGGGGCAAAAATATGAAATTAGATATTGTTAATTAATTAGTGTAATTAATATGCATACAATAACAGATAATTATTCAATTTTTGTTCCAGAATTAATTATTGATGTTACAAGATTATATTGATGTTACAAGATTAAAAGTGCAAAATACTAGGGTGATCCAATGTTGCATTAACTTTTGACACCATTTTATATGCTGCAGGTCTACTTTGAGAAAAGCACACTTCAAAATTCATATTTACATTGATGTCTATGTAATAATTAGCTGTTAATTAGTCATTTTAAAGAAAATAAAAGTATTTGAGACTTCAAACTTTTTTTTATTAATTACAGAATGGTAATACCTATAACATATAAAACAATATTTTTTAAAACCATTTAACTATTTTTACCACCTTATGACATGCGACCTACACAAAACAAATTTACAATGCGTGAGACATTATCATAATATGACATAAAGTACATATAACCAAGTGACAATCTTATGATGACATGAGAAAGATATGAATACGATATAGAAAAAAAAACATGAAGGGAAACTAATGCAGAGGCAAACTATTTAGGCAAATAAATTCTTGGAACACACCAGCCAAAATAAATGTTTGAAACATAGCAGCCAAATATAGTCTTATAATGAACAATGCTTCATTAATTAAAACCATTATCGGGTAAACTTGTAATATTTAGGTAATCTGACTCTTTATATAAAAAAAATCCCTCTTACCCTCCTTCAGCCAAACAAGAAAAAATATAAATATATTCTCGGAATACTCCTAGACTTATAGCACCCACAAAATGTATCTTTTGTGAATGTAGTATAGCTTGTCTTAACAACATACTTAACGAAAATGATACTATTGGTAAAGCTTACACCCACAATTGTAACCTATGATTATTGTATAATGATATTAAAATATACACCATGTACACTGAGAAAGTCACATCTGATCCATTTACATGCCCAGTCAGGGCGCCGTTTCATAATAGTCGGAACTTTCCATAATGGCAATACTCGATCGAATCAAATCTTCGGTATAAATTTTGAAATGTCACTGTTATAAAACAGCGAACACCAAATTAGAGATGTTATAAAATGAAACAATTAATAAAGAGAGCAATTTTGTTTAAAAAACCCATTTTCCAAACATGATATTCAAAAGAGTACTGTTAAAAGGAATATTTACAATTCTGTACAAATAACCCCTCATAGCATTCATGGCAAATGTAACATTTGATAACAAAAAAGTCTCATCATCACCTTTTTGAGCTAAACAATCTCCTCTACTGATAAAACTTGCTCATTTGTATTGTTTTAATATAGCATCTAGAAAGAGAACAAGCGTAGATGATTAACTTAAAATTAAAGTAAATAATAGGGCAAAAAAATATTTTCCATAGAAATCTCCCTAGAAGTCATTAATCTATTTAACCATTTTTATATTCAAAGTTACGTTTTATTCTTTTGCTTCGTCACCGGCTCCAGCCTTTTTATATAATTCGATGAGATGGTCGCAGCCTTCGACACAGTGGTTGCACCCATCCTGGGCGTTCCTCAACTCTTCAATCCTATGCTCGATAAGTCTGATCATTTTATCTTTGTCGGCCGTCCATTCTTGCAACTCCTTGTCGTAGAGTGCTTTTTGTTTCGCTTCCTCCTCTTGTGCTTCCTTCTTGATGTCGTCGCCGACGTCTCTTACTAAAAGCGCGCCGTCAATTGCGAGAGATGCGACAGTTCCGACACCTGGTACTAATGAAACAGCTCCAGAGGCAACTGCCATACCCGCTCCAGCGAAATCACCATGGACAGCACGCGACACGCCAAAGCCCACTCCCGCCACTAATCCAATAAGTGGCACCTTTTTCAAAACAGACTTTGGCGCCGCCTTGGCGCTAGCTTTTGCAATCGCTTTGACTGCTTGTTTCCCAGCCACAATGGCTGCACGAACCAACGTCTTCCTCGCCACCAGCCCACCGACTTTTTTGAGAACTTTGGCCTGCATTTCCTCCAAAGCTTCGCTTTTGGTAAGGTTCAGTCCTGGCAACCGCTGCTGCCGCTTTGAGGGTGTCTTCTCGCTTAGTGGGGGATCCTCTTTGTCCCAAATTTCCCTCTCTTCCTCCATGCGCTGTTGCTCCTTTTCGGCCTCTTTAGCCAAATCTTTAGCGTGTTTCCTAGCGGCCTTGACTTTCTTCAAATCCCAACCCTTATTCCAACCGAAGGGGCCAAAGTGGGTAATTGTAATCCCGTTGCCGTTCCTTCTGAAGCAGAGGAAGTTGTCAGGATGTTGAACCAATGCCTCCGCGTCTAAGAAAACACACAGGGGACTTCCAGGATCAACCCAGTATACGAAGTTGCCCGGAATCATTTCCACCCAACCCGTCCATATGATTCCAGGTCCACCAATGGCTGTATTGATTATGAAATTGCAAATACCATCTAAAACTTCTTGGAAGGGACCTTGGGTGTGGTCTGTCATGTGAATGTTATAATTGTTACCCTCGGCGTCCGTGAAGTGGTTGTCGACATCGATTCTTGCCATGGTTCACTCAATCAACACCTGAAAAAAATAGAAGAAAAATTCAGAGGAAATAACAATAAGATACCCAACATTAAAATCAACATAATGATTCTAATTTTAAGCATATGCAGCTTGAGTATATCGGGCTGTGTTTACTTACCAAATTTCCCCTTTTCAAATTTGAATAGTCTAGTGACCTCATAAAAAAAAAAACACGTTATTTTCTTATTCCTTGTCCAATATTTTATTTCAAAGCTTTCATTATTTTTTTAATCGGATTTTTTCCACTCTCATACAAGTTGGATTACTCTTTAAGATGTGATTACAAAAATGATGCAAATTAAACTCACTTTAATAAAATTCGATGGAAGCGCCTTCACTTAATCCGAGCAATCGTAGATAGATGCAAACGATATGAACGAGGTAGGATTATTGGTTATTGTCAGAACTGCCTGGAATTTGGATTCCCTTCGTCTTCTGTCTTCTCCAAGTGCTATCACCGACAATTTATATTGGTGATAGCGAGAACACCCACACACACACCCCCACACACGCACTCACTAACTGTTGAAGGGGTCGTCACACCCGGATGTGTGCCAGTTATGTGCATTAGTTATTTCTTGCTGCTACTTAATCCTTCATAATGAAGACATTTCATTTACACATTTTATGAAAAAATGAAACAATTATGATTTCATGCAAAAGAAAAAGTAAAGTGGGGATGTGACATCATCAGACCATGTAATGAATATTCATGAAGACATGCCTAGAACTGTTTCACGGGAATAATGCAAATGTTTAAAATTCAATAACTTCTTTATTTGTTATCCAATCTTCTCACTCCTAATTTTTTTTTCAATTTTCCCCACTTTTTCGCTTATTGTTTTTCTCTCTTTTTTTGGGGGGGGGGGGGGGGGCACCGCGAGTAGGGGGCGGGGCGAAGCACTGGATCTGGATCAGCCTATTAAATCTATAATTAATCCTCATTCATTTTTGATTTCTGTATTTTTTCATATTTTTTTTCTATTTTTCAATTATAATTACTAAACAAATTATTTTTGTAAGGACAGGAATGCAGGAGGAAGTTCATTTCCGTCTCAGAATGGTTGTGTGTGTCTTGTTACGAGACTATATAACGCTGTAATTTTTTAGGTGAAAGGTGATGTAGATGAAATAGTATAAAATCTCGTAATCCCGATATTTAGTTTGTGGCACTCAATACTTACGAATAATTTATTTTCTGTTTTCTGATGAGAAAGGTTTTTAAAATCTGAATAGCGAAAAACAACTTTCATGGCTTTGGTATAGGATGCTTATGAAATGACAGCATAATACAAAACATTTTGTTTTTCCAAATTTCGTGGGGGGGGGGTAAATGCCCCCTTAACGCCACTGTTTTCGCAGACAATTATTTTTCTCCATCTTATCATCTTTATATCTTCATCGGGGATGTTAACAGCTCTAATGTGTTTTCTATTCTTAATTTTTGCTCTCCAAGTCATGCTTTGCAATATTTGTATATACCATACCATTTGCCTATCGTTGCCAATTATGCAAGAAATGTTATACGTCGTAACACAGGAAGTACCACACCGGGCGTGTCCCGTTGAATATCGATTGATAACAGATTGAAAAAGAAAAGGGCTATCGTCATAAGAATTGGGGGTCCCATTTATTTATTCATACTCCATAAATGAGTTGTGTGGGGGGGGGGGGGGGGCGGAGACATTTACAGAGTGGATATCCCTCCAAACCGTTTATTTGTTAGAAATGGAATAGGGCGTTTGTATGCACCTCTTCCTCTCTCTCTCTCTCTAGGTGGTTTCAAACCGCCTCGATCACAAGAATCCCGGTTAAATTACGAGAACATTTTTAGGCTAAAAAATACCCATTAATTATTCCTGCATTCACACCGCCCCGAAACATACCCTTCGGGATAAATTCCTGAAGTTAGGAGCATGCGCAGTATGGTCTAATAAGCAGGCAAGGCGCGAGATTCAAAACCACTAGCCCAGCAGCCACCCACGGCGCCCGTGCCCAACGACACGCTGGGCTAAAAGTTCCCGTAAATTGCTTTCACATTGCCAAAATACCTGCGACCTTGGAAAAATCCCCGCGAAAGTTCTCGTAATTTCGCCAAGTACCTACTATTTAGCGGGTATTTTCTTTCGGGGAAATTACGCGTAGTTTGCTTTCACATTACCAAAATACCTGGTATTTTCTGATCGGGGTAAATTTCCCGATCAGAGAATACCTGGAACTGACGAACTTCGAGGCGGTCTGAAACCACCTTCTGATATTCACTGAAGATAATGCGCCTATGAATATCAATAATTTATATTTCGGATTAATATCTAATTCATAATGATTTTTTTCAGAGCAATATTCTATAAATCAATATGACGGAACGAGGAAGACGGAAATAACATAACTAAATTTACATGTTTCAATTTACATGTTTCAATTCTGCTTACATTTAAATGTTTCAATGTAAGCAGAAAGAATGCTTACTTTGAATCATCCGTGAAGATTTTTGGCCTAATTACTTTATTATCATTATTGTTATTTTCATTATTATGATTATCATTATTATAACTGACATTTTTATTTCAGTTGTTTATATTGTTGAAATTATTGTCTTTTTTCAATAGATGATTTTTTTTCGATGACGCTATCACCGGATGGTGGATAAATACATGAAAAACCCATTTATTAATTTTTCAAGAAAATTGTAGATTTACTTCATTTTTTTTGTCCAGGTGATTTGCAAAGACTGATTTTTCTGTAATCACCATGCCGTACTAACACGATAGAAATGTATATTTTTAGGCTTTCCCGGGGCTTTCCCAACATCCGGAAAGCCTTGAATATATCTCCCTTCCCCGAAACACATATGTAAATAAGGAAACGCAACGTCACGATCGATCGCCCGGTGAGCTTTTTGATATGCAAATAGGGAAACGTAATCGAGCAGGGCGGCATTTCGATTGGTTTTCCGCTCGAACATCGGGCGTCCCTGTGTTGAGTATGCAAATGAGGACAACACACTCCGAGTTTTGATTGGCTGATTATTCTTACATGGAAGGCTGGTTACTTGGGGCTGATTTCGGGATGATTACTAGTGAAATAATATCTTTCTACGACATTTTCCAAGGGCAAATCACCTCTTTTGAAGAAGGGACCACTTTGGTTGATAAGTTAAATGCTTAAAATTTCAACCGATGTACATGTAAATGACCAACTTCATTGTAAAACTATGTTAAAAATTCGTGAGAAAATATCCTTAAAATTACGCATCCGGTGCACGAGTTATCTCGTTCTTCGGGTGGAACGGGTTAAGGAAATATGAACCCCACTTGTAAAAATATTACACAAAAATGTGCGTGAGTGTGTTCCCCTTTTCTGGGGGGAGGGGGTTCTGCCCCCTCCCAATGTGTTAAAAACTTTGCAACAGTGCACAACTTCAGTGAAGAAACTGATACTTCTAGGGACCTTATCTCAAAATATGAATGAGAGTAGTAACTTTTGAAGTCTTTTCTTCTTTGCTTTCATTTCTCCTTTTCATTTTTAATTATTCAATTTCAAATTGTATTTTTTCATTTACATTGTATATGTTTTAAATGTTTTTATGGCCAAATAAATAAATAAATAAATAAATAAATGAATAAATAAATAAATAAATAAATAATAATAACAAAAAAAATGAAGACTGTGCATGCAATGGATCAAGAACATGAAGAAGGAAAAAGGCATTAATTCATACTTGTAATTCATTCGATCACATAAGAATGCATGGTTAATATGTAATGCTTAACAAGTTTATCATTGTTTCATCAAAAATAAACATTTGTTTAGAATTTACACAAATACGGTATCTGGTAAGTTCATACAGTAAACCAAAAAATATAACATTCATCCATGTTGCTGAATTTCAGTTTTTAATGTGTAGAAAGAGCACAGATTTGATTTATGTTTCGTTTTCACTTATCTCTAGCAGTTAGAAAGGTATTCATGTTATTCTTGTTTATTTTTATAAAGAAATTTGAAATATGTCGTTCTTTGACAAATCGAAATTCGTTCCACAGTTGTCCTGAAGAATTCATAATGCGATTATTGCGATAAATTTCTTTTGACAAATCGAAAATAATAGAAAAATTGAACAAAAAAGAACTTAACACAAATGATAATTAATAACAGAATGCAAACGATCTTAACCAGAAAAATGTGTTTTCATGGACGAAAAAAATGTCAAGAAAAAAAAATGCCCCTTACTGGTTTACCACAATAAGTTTCATCGAATTGTCGTCAGTTTTAATTGGAAAAATTATTATTTGACTGCCGATTTCGTGGCGAACAAATCTAATGCAATGTACATCCGGGAGGTCGTATCATTGAAGAGGCGCTCCGGGTTAAACAAAATACCCAAATAGAGTAAAGTTTACGTAGCAAATTGCTGAAAATTTCTTCAATATCCGATGATAAGGAAGTTATCGAATTTTAAAGTTCAGAAAGATTTTTTTAAAAGTTATATGCATGTCATCAATTTTCATTAGGTGGGCTTATGACGTCACATCCCCACTTTTCTTTCATGAATATGTCGTATTTTCATACATCTATGTATGATATGTCTTCCTTATACTATGATAAGTTGAAGCACAATGCATATTAAAATCAGTTGTCTATCTAGTTTCTTAGTTCTTGGAGGACAAAATTCGAATAAACATAATTTTCAGCAATAAAATAGCCAATATGACTGGTTGCCGATTAAGAAACCCCCGTCAATAATATCAGTGGTCAGTTCGCCTTTTCTTTCAACAAATTGATCAACAAAATATTTAGATCCTTACCTTATAGCGTTTTACCAAATTTTGATCGGTAGTAGCTTTTAATTACAAATATCGTTTTTATACTTATTATCAATTTCAATTTCTAAATAAATCATCGTTTTCGTTCTCTATCTTTCCCTCATGCTCTCTCTATCCTCTACCTATCTTGTTCTCTTTGTCTCTATCCGGGTCTCCCCCTCTCGTCCCCTCTTTATCTCTCGTCCTCTGTATCTGTCTCTCTGTTTTGTTTTCTCTCTTTTCGGCTTCACTGTTTCTCGCGCTCCCCCTTTCTCACACTCTCTGTCTCCCCCTTTCTATACACAAATACACATCCATCATTACGCGCCCGCACAAACGCAAACACATATTCGCCCACTTACCACATACATTTTTATTTCTAACGAATGGTCAAATACTGCAATACTAAGATAATGTAAGATAATATATATTTTGAAGTATTTTCTGCATATAGTAGAATAATGTATAGGTCGCATTTCATAAGTTGGGTATGCAAAAAAGGTTGGCGGATGAAAAATATTCCACACGGTGCCATGGATAAATTGTTGCTACATCACAGCATCTTCACCAAATTTATTAAGTAAGATCTCATTTTGAAGCTAGAACTATAGGCTAAGTATATTATTATAAATTGAATCAATAAAATATCAGGAAAAAAAATTATAGCACATTAAGTTTGAAGTATCAGGGGTGGCGGAGCCGGTGGATGCGGCGAATGATAGAATGTTAATTAAACTTAATTAACAACTTAATATAATATGTAATATGACTGTCAGCGACAGTCAGCCTAATATGTCTAGGCAGTTTTAAAGCAGGGAGCTACTAATAGTAATACAAATTTCACAATTTTGAAAATATGCAGGAATGAAATACATGTGTATGTCAGCTCTGATCTGCAACCTAATCAATTAGTAAACTGGAGAAATTTGGTTAATCATCTAATTTGTAAACTTAATTTTTAGTATAAAATTTGTGTATCATTGCAACAAAAATGTCTACCCATGATGTAGTCATAAACAGTGACAGGCATTTTGGGGGCAAAAATATGAAATTAGATATTGTTAATTAATTAGTGTAATTATCATGCATACAATAACAGATAATTATTCAATTTTTGTTCCAGAATTAATTATTGATGTTACAAGATTATATTGATGTTACAAGATTAAAAGTGCAAAATACTAGGGTGATCCAATGTTGCATTAACTTTTGACACCATTTTATATGCTGCAGGTTTGCTTTGAGAAAAGCACATTTCAAAATTCATATTTACATTGATGTCTATGTAATAATTAGCTGTTAATTAGTCATTTTAAGGCAAATGAAGGTATTTGAGACTTCAAGCTTTTCCATTATTTACAAAATGGTAATACCTAAAGTAATCTATTTCTTTTTCAAACCAATTTTACCACCTTATGACATGCGACCTACACAAAACAAATTTACAATGCGTGAGACATTATCATAATATGACATAAAGTACATATAACCAATTTATATTATTATGATGACATGAGGAAGATATGAATACGATATAGAAAAAAAAACATGAAGGGAAACTAATGCAGAGGCAAACTATTCAGGCAAATAAATTATTGGAACACAGCAGCCAAAATAAATGCTTATAGCAGCCAAATACAGTCTTATAATGAACAATGCTTCATTAATTAAAACCATTGTCGGATAAACTTGTAATATTTAGGTCATCTGACTCTTTATAAAAAAAAATCCCTGTTACCCTCCTTCAGCCAAACAAGAAAAAATATAAATATATTCTCGGAATACTCCTAGACTTATAGCACCCACAAAATGTATCTTTTGTGAATGTAGTATAGCTTGTCTTAACAACATACTTAACGAAAATGATACTATTGGTAAAGCTTAAACCCACAATTGTAACCTATGATTATTGTATGATATTGAAATATACACAACACCATGGGTTAAGGCACAACTTAATATAAAAGAAGTAAATATACTAGACAACTTTGAGGTTACGTGTAACTGTCTTTAATAACCATGGCCAAGAGACCAACACAAGGTGGCGCGCTTACACTTTGCAATTGCAACATCGAATTATCATTATAATACGAAAACAACATACTGGCGTGACTGCCTTTTCCTCCTCTTTTACAATATAATCTGTATAACAAAAACATGATGATTCGCAATTAGCTCACTATTAAATAAAAAGGGTAGACCATCGCTAGTGTAAGACTCTAACAAATCTAGACACTAATGTATCATAATGAGTTGAATATTAAACTAACATATTAACACAACAAAGGTCACAATTCAAATAACATCAACTGGCATCACCACTTCCCATTTCTCTCCATCATCAAAAATGGGAAAAACACATGTACGGGCTTGAAAAGGGGTAAACAACAAATCAGTATCCCTATCTAGGCATCAAATCATTACGAGCAAAAAATCGACCCTAATCTACTCCAAAACACAAGGCTCAATTAAAGCCGTGCACTAAAACAATTATCGACACAAATTGAACAACCATAAACCTGCATAAAAAGGATGCATATGGGCAAATGGTTCAAATAATGAAATAAAGACAATCTCTCAGTGCAACGTATCTACATAACAAATAAATTAAATACACAGTTTGACAGCCTCATCCTAAATATAAATTATCTGTGTAACATAAAAGGGACGGCACAAGAAGTACCGAATCATGAGTAGTTCCATACCATCTCAATGGAAGCAGAAAAACTTGCAAAAAGGAAAATGGATCGAATACAAAAAACAGCCAAGTACCCAAAACTTATGACTGTGTAACTACACAAAATTGACACACTCATTAGTACTAGGCATAATGCAAAAGACACATGAACAGACAATGATTGAAAACAAGGGCATATAGATCATTATTCATCACCAGTATGGCATCATAAAAATATTAAAAAAAACATACATCCATAAATCAACGACACTCATAACTGGCAAAATCATTCTTCCAAAATACGCCACAGAAATCAATGACTAACATTATAAAGCGGTTTATTGTGATCAACTAAAATCACACATCAAAATGCAATCCTGTAACATAAAAATACTTGCAAAGAAATATAATGAAACATTCCGGCATAAAATCATAATCAAAATCACTATCAATAATATAAAGAAAGCACTTTAAAGCATGTTGATCGAAGCAAAATATACCTGCAAATAAACATAAAAAAAATCATCGTGGTAATTGGTATATAAAATCAATTAGGCATCAGTTAATAACTCAAAAGACAAATCCGAATCAAGCGATGAAACTCCTGTTAGCCTATTCTCCATGATCACATGGTAGAATTGGGAGTCCAATCAAAATGAAAACATTGTTCACATCTGTAATGGTCACTATCCGACACATAAAGGTACGACCCTGAATATCCTTGGGAAAGCTAGCCGAGCGGAACTGGGCTTAAGTAACAAATGTCTCTGTACCATTGATAGTTAGGTGATGGAATCCTAAACCGCGAAGTTCTTCCACTGGGAGAGACAGACCAGCAGGACCATGCCCTGGGTTAGCATGGGGCCGGTCTTGCGGACGAGTGCGTCGACAACCTCCAGGGACAGACAGATCAGCAGGACCATGCCCTTGACTAGCATGGGGCTGATCCGGCGGACGAGCATGACATCCTTCAAGAGTGGACAGTTCAGCAGGGCCAAGCTCTAGGTTAGCACGAGGCTGATCTGGAGGGCGAGTATGGCACGCGACATCAATCCAGATGGAATGAACATGGGTATTAGTCATTGAGATGCTAGCCGAGTATGGACATTCAGTTGGAGGAGACGCGTGCAGGGTGAACGACTGAGAGTTCTGCGAGATCATCCCATCCACGACACATGGTACCCGGGCTGGATGGATATCTTGCACAGTAAAGCTACTGCTGCTGACATTAGCCGGGCAAGGAGGCATAGCGGTTACTGTGGTGCTTGCTCTGGGGCAGTTACTCGCGTCGAAGGGCAATACCGAATCGGCCGATGGTGTAACGGTAACGGACATGCTATTGACACTTCCGGGAGTGTCAAACCTTTGATCAAGAGGCAGCACGGTACCTCCACGGTCAACGACACGGTTGCTACCAATGCAGCGATCCAGTAGCATATCAGGCGACATGTTAGGCAAAGTCAGGTTAGGCAATACCGTCACGTCAGGCAAAGTTGTCACATCGGGCAAAGTCAAGTTAGACAAAAATGTCACATCAGACAAAGAGTGAGAACAATAGTTCCGACTAAGATCCAAATCAAGGGACTCTGTGACACTGTAGATCATGTTGGATTGGCAACAATCCCAAAGTAACAAAGACTGAAAATCATCAGCAGAAAGTGGAGAGCAACTCAATACACTCGGAGTAGGAGAGGCAACATTGCCATGCCAACAATCAATGCAATGAAAAGAAGAAGTTCTTAAATCACTCAAACGTAAAACTGGATGGGAACATGAACTGCTTTCATGAGTGTCTGAAACTCTACACTCTTGGAACAATGAAGGCTCACTGACCTTGATATCATGACCAGTAATTACTTCACTGATATTCAACACTATGTCATTTTTCTTTGTTTCATTTGCACCTGTTATGTGATCAATAGGCACATCATTTCCATTAGCTTTATTAACCACACCAACATAGGCTTCATATCCATTTTCCTCATTACATTGTTTTACATCACCTATGTTAGAGTCATGACCTCCACCATCACTACTCTCGTATCCATCTACATTGCATGGTTTCATTTCACCTTTGTCAATTTCAAGCACCTCACCATTACTAGTCTCATCTCTTCGATCTTCATTACAAGATTTACAATCATTACATTGAGATTCATTCAACTCGCTATCACTTGTCTCATATCCATCATCTCCTTTGTGTATGTTAGTGTTTACTGGTGTGACTGTGGTCCCTAATGTAACATGATTATCAATCTCGTGACTATCATCCATTTCACTCTCATTCATCTCATGCTCACGATCAATGAGAATGTGATTTGTAATTGAATGTATGCCAGCGAGATCAACATCACGAAAACATGGCGGAGCTGCTCGAGATGACAAACCATAGCAGAAAGCAGTACCGTCTCCAAACCTGATCAACTGCTTGGAGGGGCGAACTGAAATATCGTTCTGCTCCATGAATGGAGCCCCAACCACGCAAGTAGTCATCATGGACTACCACACCATCAAACCAAAGCTCACAATCATCATACAATAATGTGAACTGAGTCAAACCAACCACCAGGGTCTGATCAACTAGACTAACAATGGACACACCATCAACAAAATAATCATCAAAACCAAAATTGTCAACAAGAATCTCAACACAAATATCATCCGCTACAGATTCAGTGATTAAATTGAGCTGTGATCCGCTCTTTAATTCAACATTAATCCGCGAATTATCTATTGTGCGGGCACAAAAACAAGGTTTATTCCATATCTGCCTGCAAGCAGAAAACTGGCGCAACCCTGGTTGCGACGACCTGCTAGCCGAACGCCAGCTCGACGCATCGTGAACGGCTGCCGCGGCGGTCAACGCGGCCCTGGCCATGGTATATGTGGGACTACACAAATTTATATTCGGGAAGAAACCCAACCTCTCGTCTACCACCGATAGAACACGGCGTGCCTAGCCCCAATTTATAGGGTTAAATTAACTTGGGAAGGCTCATGTATACTCGATGGGTGGATACAATCCAGCTGCCACCACGCCATGGGTTAATAAGGCACAACTTAATATAAAAGAAGTAAATATACTAGACAACTTTGAGGTTACGTGTAACTGTCTTTAATAACCATGGCCAAGAGACCAACACAAGGTGGCGCGCTTACACTTTGCAATTGCAACATCGAATTATCATTATAATACGAAAACAACATACTGGCGCAATGTCATATCTGAGTCCATTTACATGCCCAGTCAGTTTCATAATAGTCGGAACTTTCCATAATACTCGAGCGAATCAAATCTTCGGTATAAATTTTAAAATGTCAATGTTATAAAACAGCAAACACCAAATTAGAGATGTTACAAAATGAAACAAACAATAAAGAGAGCAAATGTATTTTTTTAAACCCATCTTTCCAAACATGATATTCAAAAGATTACTTTTAAAATTAAGGAATATTTACAATTCTGTACCCTAAAAAATAAACCCTCAAAGCCATCATGGCAAATGTAACATTTGATAACAAAAAGTCTCACCATCACCCTTTTGAGCTAAACAATCTTCTCTACTGACAAAACTTCTAATTTTGTATTGTTTAAATATATTACCTAGAAAGAAAACGAGCGTAGATGATTAACTTAAAATTAAAGTAAATAATAGGGCAAAAAAACATTTTCCATAGAAATCTCCCTAGAAGTCATTAATCTATTTAACCAATTTTTTTAATTCAAAGTTACGTTTTATTCTTTTGCTTCGTCACCGGCTCCAGCCTTTTTATATAATTCGATGAGATGGTCGCAGCCTTCGACACAGTGGTTGCACCCATCCTGGGCGTTCCTCAACTCTTCAATCCTATGCTCGATAAGTCTGATCATTTCATCTTTTTCGGCCCTCCATTCTTGCAACTCCTTGTCGTAGAGTGCTTTTTGTTTCGCTTCTTCCTCTTTGACTTTCTTCTTGGTGTCGTAAAGGTCTTTTCCTAAAAGCGCGCCGTCAATTGCGATAGATGCGGCAGTTCCGACACCTGGTACTAATGAAACAGCTCCAGAGGTAACTTCCAAACCCGCTCCAGCGAAATCACCATTGACAGCACGCCACGCGCCAAAGCCCACTCCCGCCAATAATCCAATAACTGGCACCTTTTTCAAAGCAGACTTTGGCGCCGCCTTGGCGCCAGCTTTTGCAATCGCTTTGGCTAATTGTTTCCCAGCCACAACGGCTGCATCAAGCAACGCCTCCCTCGCCACCAGCCCACCGACTTTTATGAGAACTTTAGCATGCATTTTCTCGAAAGCTCCGCTTCTGGTAAGGCTCAATCCTGGCAACCGTTGCTGCCGCTTCGAGTATGTCTCCTCGCTTAGTGGAGGAAACTCTTTGTCCCAATTTTCCCGCACTTTCTCCATGCGTTTCTGCTCCTTTTCAGCCTCTTTAGCCAAATCTTCAGCATGTTTCCTAGCTTTCTTGACATCCTCGAAATCCCAACTCTTATTCCAACCGAACGGGCCAAAGTGGGTAATTGTAATCCTGTTGCCGTTCCTTCTGAAGCAGAGGAAGTTGTCAGGATGTTGAGCAAATGCCTCCGCGTCTAAGAAAACACACAGGGGACTTCCAGGATAAACCCAGTATACAAAGTCGCCCGTTATCACTTCCACCCAACCCGTCCATATGATTCCAGCTCCACTAACGGCTGTATCGAATATGAAATTGCAGATACCATCTAAAACTTTTCGGAGGGGACCTTGGGTGTGGTCTGTCATGTGAATGTTATAATTGTTACCCTCGACGTCCGTGAAGTGGTTGTCGACATCGATTCTTGCCATGGTTCACTCAATCAACACCTGAAAAAAATAGAGGAAAAATTCAGAGGAAATAACAATAAGATACCCAACATTAAAATCAACATAATGATTCTAATTTTAAGCATATGCAGCTTGAGTATATCGGGCTGTGTTTACTTACCAAATTTCCCCTTTTTAAATTTGAATAGTCTAGTGACCTCATTAAAAAAAAACCTCGTTATTATTCATTGTGCAATATTTTCTTTTCAAGCTTTCATTATTTTTTAAAATCGGATTTTTCCCTCTCTGATACACCATTTTATGACGAAAGTTAGATTACCCTTTAAGATATGTTTACTTACCAAATTTCCCCTTTTTAAATTTGAATAGTCTAGGGACCTCATAAAAAACCCCGTTATTTTCTTATTTCTTGTTCAATATTTTCTTTTCAAGCTTTCATTATTTTTTTTTAAAAGTCAGATTTTTCCCCCTCTCTGATACACAATTTTATGACGAAAGTTGGATTACCCTTTAATTTATTTATTTATTTATTTATTTATTCATATTTCACCAGGGTAGCTCATTCAACAAAAGTTGATCTTCCATGAGGCCCTGGATAACAAACAATACAATTATATACAATTAAAAACAATCAATGGTGATAATACATATACAATCATCAGTCCATATGATATTGTTAAAATACAGACGTATAAAGTGATAACAGTATTATATAAAGTAATATATCAAAAAAGAGATGATAGTTTATAGCATCAGTCCTGAAAGGGGAATGGTATTGCATCCCAGTTGATCGGCCTAGGCAAGATTGAGGAAATGTCTTTTAACAGAGAGTTTGAAATTATTGAGGGTTTTAACATTTTTAACACTTTGTGGGAGACTATTCCATAGAACGCAGCCATCATAATATAAAGCAGTTGTATAATAATCAGTACGGCATTTACCTATAACTAAATCATGATGAGCACTTTGTCGAGTATTTACATTATGAACTTTAGAAATTTCTTTAAAAACATTTTTAAAACAATCTGCTGATAAGTCATGAAGACATTTATAAATAAATATACACCTGAAGTATTCTACTCATTTCTTAAAAGGCATCCATCTTAAACGAGTAAACATTTCATTAGAGGGGGTGTATATATATTTCAGTTTAAAATAAGTCTTGCTGCCCTCTTTTGCAATTTAGTCAACTTATCAATTTGACCTAAATATCTATTCCCCCAAATTTCACAACAGTAATCCATTTGTGTTTGAATGAGGCATACATATAATAATTTCATTGAAGCTTCATCAACATATGGTTTGACTCTTCTGAGCATGGCAAGTCCTGCAAATACTTTTCTACATACATAGTCAACATGATTGCACCATAACAAATTATCATCAATAATAACACCAAGACATTTAAAACTATTACACTTTTCAATTTCAATACATTCATACTTAATATGTGATTACAAAAAGGATACAAAAATAAAACGGAAGCGCCTTCACTTAATCCGAGCAATACGCAAACGATATGAACGAGGTACGATTCTTGGTTATTGTCAGAACTGCCTTGAATTTGGAATCTTCACTTCGTCTACTGTCTACTCCAATTGCTATCACCGACAATTTATATTGGTGACAGCGAGAACACACACACACTTAACTGTTGAAGGGGACTGTCACACATGGATGTGTGCCAGTGTATGCCGAACTACTGCCGGAATAAGTGTAGCCAGCCGTTTTCTTCTGTAAGTCATTTTCTTAGAATCAAGCATTGCATTAGTGTAGTAGGTTTCACGGTACACCATGCATCTTTCTTGGGCAAGTGTTGGTCCTGAAAACGACCACCCAATCTCTTGGGTGGTCGTTTTCAGGACCAACACTTGGGTGGTCCTTTTTAGGACCAGCGCTTGCCCAAGAAAGATACATGGTGTACCGTGAAACCTACTACACTATTCTTCGCCATGGAAACATTCAGAAGTTATAAGCATTGCATTCTTACGGGATGGCGTTCTTTCTTAACCCATTTAACTAAATATGATTGTCCCTCCCATGCTATGATTTTTATTATTTCAGCATGAAATAATTGTAAACTTAATAATATTATAAACCTGTCTTTAAGAATGTCGAATAATCCGTTCCTCTGACTGGTCAAAAGTGGGGTCATGCATTCCACCATGCCTTCAATACAACAAATTAAGGTGGTAACCAAGGTCAACGGGCATAGTTCACAACATTTTTGCCCGTTGCCCCCTGTTCCGCCCCTTAACGACGGGCAAAGTTAAATTTGACTGAGATCCCCATTTAATTGCATGCTAAATGCTGCTTTCTGCGGTGATTGCGGCTACCATAAAGGTCCGCGATTTCATCGAAGATTTTAGACAACTCGCGCATTTACGCGCTTATTGCGCAAGTGCGCGCAACGGATATGACATATCGATATGGAACGATACTGATTCGTGACTCTGACTTGTTCTATCCCCAATATTTTATTGAATGTTTCCTGAATAAAGACAATATTGGAAAGAATATAAAGGGAACTAATCACGGACTGTTTGAAGGATGGATCAATTCAAGCCTCGTTTTGTTCAAGTTTATGTTAAGCTTAGGCCTATTTATGCTCGCAAAAGGCGAGTTTGACTAACGAGTAACGTTATTAATTGTTGTCGTTGGAATCTAAGTTAGGACTTGGGCCATAGTCGAATCGACGTAGCTTTAGACTCTGTATAGGAGACGCTATAGATCTAGAGTAGATTTTGAATCTAGATCTAGATTTAATATTTAAATTTAGGCCTAACTTGTTTTAGGTCTAACTATAGCTGTTTCTAAAGATCTGACGTAGATGTAGAATGTTTTGGATAAGTTAGACTTAACGTTAGACCGGCTGTGGACTGCTTAATTCGACTCGAGACCGTCCTAACGAGTAACGTTCGGCCTGACGAACGTTAGCTTCTAGGCCTAACGTTAAACTTGTTTTAACGTCGATATTCTAGATTTTACGTTGTCTCACGTAGGCCTAGATCTAGGTCTAGATAGGCTTATTATCGATTCGGTTCATAAAATATATATGGACTGCTTTGGTATTCGAGACATGGTTGTTTCTTTCGGCTCGCGGGTACCGCACTGGCCAGACCATGCCCTCGGCCATAGTCGCGTTGCGGTCCCCTTTAGCCTTTAGAAACAACCATGCCCCTCATAGCAGTCCATATATGTATATTGTTGTATACCGTCCTACAGGTGCATCCAGACACATGCACTTGCTGCTTTTTAAGATTTTTTTTACACGCCTTCTTCCATGTCTGATTGAATTTAAATTTATGTTAATCTTTTGCATGGAAAATAAAATAATCTATCAATCAATCAACCAACAATTAAAGCAATGAACTGCATTTTGTTAACAACACAAATTACCAATAATTCAAATACTGCATGTGACTAGTCAGTTGGGTTGTTAACGAAAGACAATTTGGATGTTTAGAAATGGGGTTAAGAAAACGGCTGGATGAAATGTTCAGGTGTGACTGTTTCCTTTTCCATGCTCCGACTAATCACAATACACAAAATATATTTATGTACGTGAGGAACGAAATCGAATTCTCTTTGAAGTTATGTTTCTTTTTATTCATGAACCATGATTAATCATTGGGTGTCCTGCACGTATATCCATGATGAAAATGAAAGAATCAAGATCAAAGGTAAAATACTACTTTTTGACGGATTTGTGAAATATGTGTTAAAATGCATGAAATGTGACAAAAAGATCTACATAAACGTGAACAGTTTTTACATAAATGTCTCCATCCACTGTAAGCCATTGTCAGAGACATTAGGGAGTCTTCGGTCTACGATCCACGACGGAGTCAAGAACATAGAAATTATATCATCAAATGATTTCTTGAACTCAATGTATTCTCATTGAATGTTTCCTTTATTTATTCAAACCATCACGTATTACCCCCAATACAGCTACGCTTATATTTTACCAACTACAAAATGACATTCAGAGTGGACCGATTTATTCAGATATATCAGACCACTTTCCATTTTTTTGCATTTTATTGAATATTATTATGGCAACACTACAACCAGTGGTAGGCTTATTACTGATGAGCGACTCTTACAATTTAAATACGAACTATATTGAATGTTGATTTGACCCCTGTTAAAAGTACCACTGGTGCAAACAAATCGTATGATTTATTTATACATATATTATCCAATTGTATGACGATTATTTCACTGTTTTTCAGAGGCATAACTATAAACTAAAGTGTAAAATGAGTCACACCTAGTATACT
Source organism: Lytechinus pictus (assembly GCF_037042905.1). Taxonomy (NCBI): domain Eukaryota; kingdom Metazoa; phylum Echinodermata; class Echinoidea; order Temnopleuroida; family Toxopneustidae; genus Lytechinus; species Lytechinus pictus. The sequence continues at coordinate 4,465,881 of NC_087253.1, forward strand.
TAAATCAATTGTTCTACAGAAATTATATCATAAACATTTGAAGAAATATGTCACAAACAAAAGTAGTCTTACTACTAATATAATATCCTCTAAAAAGATATATTTCATAGCATGTTTTAAAAGATAAAAGGTGATATGAAAAAAATTTGAATAATATCAATGGATTCTTGGGAAGAGGCGACAAAATATACCACTTAAAATGTATAATGATAATGTTCATCTGTCCGCACCTCGTGTGACTGCACATTCCCTTAACCATTAATTTGTCAATATTGCTGAAAGAATTTCACATTATATACCTGTACCTCTTCTCACATATATCATGACTTCTTGCCTGTTGATAAGAGTTACACTTCATTATTCCTAAAACCTATATCTATTTATGAAATTCATAAAATTGTTTCTTGCGTGAAATAATAAAAAGCTAGTGGGTTTGATGACATGGCCTGCATAGACATACCATCGCGTAGTTTACCATTGCAACGCGGATGATGTGATTGCGCTCATGTTACTTTGAAGAAAAAAAAATCAAATAGGATAGGAGCTATTTTATCTGCGCGGCGTTAATTTCGTCAATATTTCTGGGTGAATTAAATCCAAATGTTGACATGAAAATGAAGGAAAATTATATATTCCTTGAGAATAGCGCCTTAACGTTATTCTGTATCAAACATGCGCTAACGTATATTGAAAGCGTATTTGAAGTCAATAAATTCACGCAATCTCACTCCTTTGCCACACCTCCTGGCGGAATGGATTTCCATTGGTTGAGTGAGATGAGAGAGCTATAAAAGCGCTTTTCTCATACATTGGATATTGCTTCAAAAATAGGTGTGTCTTACTAAGATAAAATGAAGATAAAATGGTTCTCAGAATAACAATTTGGAGAGATTTTAAGGATATTTTATCTCACTGATGTTAACGGATATAAAATGGATGGAAGAATAACACCGTTCTTAACAGTTCTTACAGTCTTAAGGACAATATTCATTTAATCGCTGAACAACTGTGTGCAATATTTGAAATATCTCATCGCAAGGGAGTGTTCCAGACAAACTAAAGGCCTGTTTACAAAAAGATAATCCTCAAATGGTGGATAATTACAGACCTGAGACCTATTTCATTATTACCATTTTCCCGTAAATTCTTGAAAAAAGAAATTATTCACAAAAGCTTATATTCCCACCTTCAATTTAATAATATCCTCATACCAGAGCAAATTTGGATTCCGTGAATATTTTTCGACTTCCATGGGTGTTTTAAAAATTGCAAGTTTCATATCATAAAAATATTGATGATGGCAATTATTGTCTTGGTTTATTAATTGATCTGTCAAAGTTTTTGACACCATTGACCATGGCATACTCTTATGAAAGCTAAATGCTTATGGTGTCAGAGGGTTATTGTAAGAATGGTTCAAACATTATTTGCGTAACAGATACCAGTATGTCATTGTCAATGGTGTCCAATCTCAGCTTAGACTTTAATATTAAATATGGAATTCCGCAAGGATCTATTCTCGGGTCCCTCCTGTTCCTCGTTTATGTAAATGATATTTCATTTTTCATTTCATTTCATTTCATTTATTTTCCACAAATCAATCAAAATACAAAGAAAAACATACAAATCATTCCGAAATAGTATGCATAATTACAATATAAATTCATAATCTAAGTGGATGGACCTAAAGTAAAGCAAAAGCTTGTTGTGGATAGGCCCTTAACAAATAATTAATGTGTAATCATTGATAGCTAAAAAATAGTTATAGTAAAAAAAAAAAATAGAGCTGAGCTCGGAGAAAGTTACAGAAACTAGACAAGGACGAAAACGGAGAACGTTACAAAGAACAGGGACACACAGGTAACTAGACAAGACCAAGAAAGACAAAGCAAATTATAAAAGAAAGAAAGCAGGAAAAAAGAGAAGACCCGTTTATTATATTGCTGTTCACGATTACGACGTGTAAGTATAACATGAAATATTTTGGCAGAATTGGTCGTATGCCAATGAAATAGAAGATAAAAGACGGGTCCTTTGTAAGGGCATCTGCAGCTGTAAATATTAATACATTTAATTTATTTACAATGACAAACATACGGACATAGTGAGGGGATGGAGCACCTGGCAGACGAGGAAAAGAAAAAAAATCTTGATAGTTGCTAGGTGAGAAAAAGTATTAAAGGAAGCAAACTTCGAAGAGGCACGTGGTAGATAAAAGAGTTTCCCTGACTACCAGGTGCCCAATCCACTCTCCGACCATCCTAAAAGTAATACACAATTGAGTTCAAATAGGTAAATATATATTGTATATTTAAAGCGTACAGTTGGGTTCTACGAGAAGTAATATTGTCTCAAAAGAGACGTTTTCAATTTTCTTTTAAATGCAGTTAAGCTAACAGATCTTTTTATATCGATATTGAGAGAATTCCAATATTTGGGACCTGAATAAATAATAGTATTGTAGGCAAATGTTGTTCTGGTTTTTGGAAGATGAAATGAAAATGCTTGGCGTGTTGGATAGTCATGCAACTGGTTGTTTTTTATGAACATATAATTAAGTGCCGGAGGCAAGTCATTATTATTCAGTTGAAACATAAAAGAACCCAACTGCAAAAAGAAAATATCAGAAACTCTTAAAACACCCTTTTCTAAAAAGAGAGGACCTGTATGAGCCCGTATATGGGCATTAGAAATTATACGAATTGCTCTCTTTTGGATAACCAAAATTTTATCAAGTTGAAGCTTACTAGAATTTCCCCAGGCAAGAATGCCATAGTTTAAATACGGGAGTAATAAAGTACAATATAACATTTTGGAGTACAGAGAGTATGGGTGTTGAGTCTTCATCCTGCCAGTGTTACCCACCCAAACTGAGTAAAGTGGAAAAAGATGAATACGATGTCATCAATGCTTCCTGCCAGAAAGTAGGACGTCAGTGGATGATCCCTTATCCTTGGAAGAGGGATCCAAATCATCTACCTGATAATAAGATGCAGGCAGAGAGGATGCTTGCTGGAACTGAGAAGAAACTGAGTGCAAGCTGGGCTGAGTTCAAAACTCTCAGTCCCTACATCAAAGAGGGAATCATCAGAGTCGGCGGCAGAGTAGGAGAGAGAGTTGTTTCGTATGATGAAAGGCACCCAGTACTGCTACCACGTCAGCACCACATTTCGACACTCATAGTTAGCTACTTTCACGAGCAAGGTCATGAAGGGGTAGCAACCACGGCCGCAAAAGTGAGACAGAAGTACTGGATTGTGGGAGTTCAGAGGATCGCCAAGACTGTGAAGTACAAATGTGTGGTGTGCAGGAAATCAGAACATAGAGTAGAATCCCAGTTTATGGCAGATCTTCCTAGTCATCGTCTAGCACCATACACACCGCCGTTCTACTATACATCGTGCGACTATTTTGGTCCATACCAGGTTCGGGTTGGTAGAAACAAAACAATGAAGCATTACGGTGTGATCTTCACGTGCTTGAATACGAGGGCAGTGTATCTAGATGTCGCTGTCGACTGCTCAACAATGGAGTTCCTTCAAGTATTTCGCAGATTTGTAGCAGTCAGAGGTTACCCAGCAGTCATCTACAGTGACAATGGTACTCAGTTTGTGGGAGCTGAGAAGGAGCTTCGAGCTATGGTACAAGGCTGGAGTGAATCTCAGCTGAGAGAGTTTTGTGCCGAACGAGGAATCCAGTGGAAGTTTGTGACACCATCTGCGCCACATCAGAATGGATGCGTCGAATCCCTAGTGAAGAGTTGCAAGATAGCGCTACGCAAAGCAATCGGAGATCAGATCCTTCGTCCCTTTGAGCTACTTACCTGTTTGACTGAAGTCGCAAATTTAGTGAATCAGCGCCCTATTGGCAGAGTGCCCAATGATCCAGACGACGGTTCCTATCTTTCGCCCAATGACATGTTGTTAGGACGCGCATCTACATCAGTTCCACAAGGACCATTCCGGGAAACGCCTAATCCAAGGCATCGAGTTGAATTCGTACAAAGAATCATAAACTCTTTCTGGAAGGTTTGGAACCGAGACGTATTTCCTCTACTTGTTCCTAGAAGAAAGTGGAATGTCGAGAAACGCAATGTTCGCGTTGGTGATATTGTTTTGATGTCTGATCCTAATTCCGTTCGCGGAAAATGGACACTAGGTAAGATAGTTAACGTCTACCCAGGGTCAGACAGCAAGATAAGAAACGTTAAAGTTAAGACAAAGAATAATGAATATCGGAAACCAGTCACAAAAATAGTGGTATTGTATCCTGTAGAAGGTTACGAGGATTAAATTTGATTTCAATGTTTATATGTTTATGTAAATGGGAACAAAGTGCCCATTGGCGCGGTGGATGTTTCGTTGAACAAGTATTTTTTCATATGTATTTCTTTTGGTTTAGTTCAGAAGGCATAATTTGAAGACACCTTAGAAGTTTACGTTGACTGCAAAATTGGCCTGTTAAAATTAGGCAGTTATCTACATGTGCAGCGAGCATGTTTGGAGCTGTTTCGCTGTAGTTTTTTAGGAAAATGAGACCGTGAGGTTTCATTTCTGACTTTTCAAGTTATTGGTACTTTCCGCCAAGAAAGTGAGTAAAGTATGAGTTAAACAAGATCCATTTATGTAATGTACAAATGTGAAAATTTGGAACGGAAAGTGTACGAGTCAAGTGAAAGTTTTACGCATGTATAAAGCGCCCATTGCAAGCGGCTAGGTTCAATGCTTGTATTTTCTTTTAGTGCGGTAATGACAAAAGACAAAAAAGATTGAAAGTCAAAAAGTTATAAGATACACTTTCTATTCTGAATCTGCACATTTAGTTTATAAACTAAGGGTTATGATACATGTAAAATGATAAACAGAAGCAAGATAATGTATTTGTTTTAAACTAGTCTGTAAATTATAAACAGACATAAGCCCAAGAAGTAATTTGTTTTTAAACAGAAAATGAGATGAACATTTTCAGGCATTGTGTTAGATGAAGAGTATGCATGAGAATAACAAACAAAATTCCCATGCTTCGTAAAAATAGTGAGATTACAGTTTAAAAGCAAGAGTCGATATTAATATTGAAGATAACACATGTGTGTTCTTGCTCAATATCTAGGTTCAGAATTTGTGAGAAATACACTTTTTGAATTAGTTGATTTTTTAATAATAGATATTGTTAAAACCAAAAGTAAGGTTTTGTGAATGTAAAGGATTTCCAAATTTAGGAAAAACAGAATTATGTCAGAAAAAGGATAAATTATGCACCAAGCATTAGAATGTTGTGTTTTTATAAGTGCAAACTGCACAGATAAGAAAATGCAAATATTAGTCTTCTTTCAGACGTTTAGATTTGTCTTTGGCAGATTTTGAATGCAACAAATATGCATCATTTTTGTAATTGCTCCAGTCATTTTTTACTATGAATAATTGATGCCAGTTGGCTCATGTTTACGGTAGGCATTTGAGATTCAATGTTAACCATTGTTATATTTGAGGTGTTTGTTTACTCATGATGTCACAAGTAGGATATTTGGAGTTCTCAGATTGAGAAATTTAACTAAAACTCTAACTGAAACAAGTTAAACAAGGAAGACACCTGTTCAGACATAGAGGATTATTTTTACCAGCAATATTCAATTTATTTGTCAAGTAATTAATGCAAACATGACATCATGAAAGTAAAAGCAAAGTCAAATATGCATTTGGTTCATGACAATTTAGGAAGTTATGTAAACCACGTAACATTCAGTGATACATTTATGGTCTTGAAACTGAGGATGTTTTTCCCTCTTTTTCTTTTAACTCCATAGATTGAAAAAACACAGTTACATCGGTTCTTCGGAGGCCAGCTCAGTTGACCGTTGTATACTTATACAATCCCAAGCGGAATTTGCCACCTGTAATCGTTCCTTTTCGTCAACGATCCATCAAGTAGTCCGGATATCATAAATTCCTCGAAATTATTCCGTTATTCATTATTTGCTGATGACACCTGCATTATAAAATTCCCACAAGGATATTAATGATTTAATGTATAATTTTATGTTAATGTTAACTTTGCATCTAGGGTCTATATTGTACTTTAGGACCCTGCCTACAAGCAATTTGCTGCAATTTGCTTATAAGGGCAGCCCCCCATTGTTAAACAACATATACTATGTTTATTTCATGTCACATTTTATTGTATGTCGATTTTTAAAGATTGTAAATAAATTTAACTGAATTGAATTGAAGTGTCCTCCATGACAAAGACAACCAAGAAGTACTTGAATTCGTCGCGCGTCGCGAAACAAAAACTTCCTACTAGGTGCCATGAGCCTAATGACAACAGGAAGGCAAAAGATATTCGTTCGACCCAACCTATTCGAAATTTTTCAATCTGATATTGCTGATTGACAAAAGTGTATGAAGATGATTGAAAATCTAACACTGATTCTAGGTCTAGGGATGGTAATTACTAAACTTCCTTTGCCCAAATTGGGAAGGTATATCAATGACTTTGGAACTATTTTTTGACTGGCGGAAGAATTAGGGTTATTTTACTGTTTCAGTTGATGAATTTGATCCTGTCATAGTTATCTTCATAAATGGCGATTAATTATTGAAATGAGCTGGCGTCAATACCCTTTTCTGGTCAGACATATATCCTATCCAATGGTAGTAAACATTCGACCTTCTAATTTCACGTTTATTTTCTATGAATTATTCAATAGTGTCATTTTAACACACAAGTTTATCATGTTTATGGGAAATGTTTTACCTGCGTGGCACCACTAAAAAATTTGGGCCTCCCGCCCGTATGTCCTTTCTTCTTCGTACTCGGAACGAAAAAAAAAATAGTTTTACGACTCAAAGTTTCAGCAAGTCACTCCTATGATAATCTTGTGTCTCTTTAGGTCACACGTCCCATCTGACGTCACTCCTGTCATAGAATAACATTGACTTAAAAAATAAAAGAAAATGACATTTGTAAATTTTGACTTGCTTGCATCCTGTTGACGTCTTTGACTAACGAGTAAAGCGTGATTGGGAAATGTGACTTTTGCACGAAGATACAACTCTATTGAATAGTAGACGAATTGGTTATTAGTCCATTATAAATTTTTCATACCTGGAAAGGTTGTTAAGTACATGGTTTTTTGTTGATTCGTGTTCTAGATGGGTATTGAAGTAAATTAAGCTTGGTTGCCACCTCGGCAACCTTGAGCATTTGTGTTAATTAGCCTAATTAGCATAATTATATAAATAGTATATGTACAATATGTAATATGCTACTTCTCTAAATGAATTCCTTGCCATTGAAACAATAGGAGGGTTGTATTATCTATGTATTGGGCATTTTCTGGATAGATCACGTATTTATTACACTTATGCTAATTAGGCTGATTACGATAATTGCATAACTATCATTATTAATTATTGTTATGAATCGATTCCTCGTCAAAGGACCTCTTAGAAAAATATATTATTTATTTTTCAAGTCTTTCTGGCTTAAGAGAAGTAGCATATTACATACTGTATATATGCTAATTTGATGATAATGCTATTAAATTAGGCTCATAAAAAAAAATGCTCAAGGTTGCCAAGGAGGCAACGAAGGCGAATTTACTTCAATACCATCTAGAATACGAATCAACAAAAAAAAATGTACTTAACAACTTTTCCAGGTATTGTACACGGCCTATGAGACCGTTTACTGAACTATAAACAAGCTTAGAATAAAACATGTTTGGACTAAAAATATTGGATTTTATTACCAAAATCATGATATTTGATTGTATCCAAAGTCCTGCTCCAAAACAAGCTTTCGCTTGCGCTTCGTTTGTGCTTAGTCTATTATTGATTTGCTTATACTTTCAAATTTTACTGCGAATTTCAATGTCGAACGTTTCTATATTGCATTTTGGTGTAAATATATACGTTTACTATAGGTTTTCCCGTCCAATTTCGCACTTAGTGCATGACGAAGTATAAAAAGGTCATTCAATTTATTAGACAGGGCAGCCAAAATCACCAGTCGGCATTCAAATTCGCTATAGTGCAACCAAAATGACCATTTGGCATTCATAATCGCTTTAGAGCAACCAAATCCGCCATTCGGCATACGAATTTGTACACAGTGCAACCAAGTTCGCCTGTGAAACCCCCTCGAGCTATGTTAGAGCATTCAATTTCGCCATTGTGCATCCAATTATACAATTTGTGCATGCAATTTAGCACGCGTAATTTTTTCTATTTGTTTTATTACTTTCTCATGTTTATATTTTCTTCCATTTTATGGGCTTACTATGTCCATATTAAGTCACCGAAAAAAATATAAATATCGGATGGCTTAAGGCATATGAATTAACAGAGGGAAAATTTCCTGACATTTCCCTGTGTTAATTCATATTTCTTTTCTATCTTTGTAATTTTTTTGTTCTTAATGTATATTTTCTTGTCATTTGCACCATCTCTTCGATATATGCATTGACAAGAGACATAATCATAGCATGTATACAATGTCATGATTTTCTTCTTTCATATTTACGTTTAATGTTCTTTTTATCTTGCATCTGTTTTCATACGACTTTAATCATTTAAAACAATAATCTTTTCATCAAAACTTAAGACATTGACTACGGTTTTCTTCCCTTATATAATTCTTTTTGAACCTGTTATATTCTTAAAAAATCAATAACTAAATGTATATACTTAATATGATATCGTAATTGCAGATGGTATATAACTTCCTAAATAAGCAGGCCACTGCTTTTATGTAATTTACATGATTTTTTACAAGCATCTGTAAAGAATAATGTTAATTGTCCAGTGCAGTTTTATGAATGGTCACTGGTGGCACACATACTGCAGGTTGGGAAAAACAAGCGAAGAATGTTTGAATATGTATTACAAGTCATGTAAATACAGTGCTAAATTGAATGCACTAGTTATGAACATGGATACCCAATAGCGAAATTGAACGCTCCGTCTTCAGTCACGTGACCTCCGGTGTTAACTTGAGTGCACTATGGCGATTCTGAATGATGTTTTTACACTGTTGATTGCTCTATAGCCAAACTGAATGCCCATTATGAATTTTTGGCGGCCCTATGGCGATTTTGAATGACTAGTTTGAATTTTTGGTTGCTCTTTAGTGAAATTGAATGAACTATTTATACTCTTGCATGCACTAAGTGCGAAATTGAGCGGGAAAACCTATATTAATCAGAGCCCAGCATGGAAACCCACTGCTTAATGGTGAACGGGCTATCCTGACAGATTATCAGAAATAAAAAATATAATAAATTAATAAATATATTTCCGTTTAAACGCATCCCTTTCTGAAACTAGACCATCGATGCATTATATATATATATATATATATATATATATATATATATATATATATATATATATATATATACATTAGATATATAAATACACACACACACACCCTTACACACATATGTCTATTATGTATATATATATATATATATATATATATATATATAAGACATCAGAAATGCGAAACAAATTCACGAGTAATGCAGTTTTTGAAGTGCCAACAATTAAGTTCTTTTATTCACTCTCCAAATTTTCGGTAGACATCTACCTTCTTCAGGGAAGATTCGTGAATTGTGACAAGTTTGAATGACAGTTGTTTTTATTAAAGCGTGCGCGATCTCAGCGGGACTAGGGTAACCACTGCTAGGTGCGCAAAATGCTGTTATGAATATATAGTGCGCGCTTTTGGGTAATAGACCATTAATGACGTAAGTTACGTAATAATAAAAGAGTATGATTTAGGTTTCGTAACAATAAAAATATTTCGTAATAATAAGAGTGTCTAACTGAGACCGCGCACGCTGCACATTGCACAGAGAGATCATAATAAACAAGATAGCTGAATTAAGGAAATTAAGGCAAAGAGGAGAAAGATATGATTATCTATAGAATGTGAATGCGTTGAGCCTCCTCTTTGCCTTAATTTCCTTAATTCAGCTATCTTGTTTATTATGATCTCTCTGTGCAATGTGCAGCGTGCGCGGTCTCAGTTAGACACTCTTATTATTACGAAATATTTTTATGGTTACGAAACCTAAATCATACTCTTTTATTATTACGTAACTTACGTCATTAATGGTCTATTACCCAAAAGCGCGCACTATACATTCATAACAGCATTTTGCGCACCTAGCAATGGTTACCCTAGTCCCGCTGAGATCGCGCACGATTTAATAAAAACAACTGTCATTCAAACTTGTCACAATTCATGAATCTTCCATGAAGAAGGTAGATGTCTACCGAAAATTTGGAGAGTGAATAAAAGAACTTAATTGTTGGCACTTCCAAAAACTGCATTACTCGTGAATTTGTTTCGCATTTCTGATGTCTTATTATTATTATTGCCAATACGTGGAAAACCAAGATGTATATATATATATATATATATATATATATATATATATATATACATCTCCAAGAAAGAGTTCAGACCTTATTCAAAACCAGGAGACTCCCACCTATATGTACATGCCGAATCGAATCATCCGCCGGATGTCACCAAGAGAATACCGCAGTCCATCCAAACCCGCCTGTCCAACATTTCCAGTAGCGAAAACATCTTCAACAGTGCCAAACCAGACTACGAGAAAGCACTTCAAGATGCTGGACACAAGCCCAAGCTGGTATACTCACCGAGACATTCAACAAGTGGCAGTAAAGAAACCCAACGTCAAAGAAAACGAAACATAACATGGTTCAACCCACCCTACAGCAAGCATGTTAGGACGAACATCGGTAGAAAGTTCCTAGCCCTTGTGGATCAGCACTTCCCAAAAGAACACCAGCTCCACAAGGTCTGCAACAGAAACACGCTGAAAGTCAGCTATAGCTGCATGGACAACATGGCCACAGCAATAAAAGCTCACAACAACAAGATTACAGACACTAGCAAAGACAAAGCCAAGGACTCCTGCAACTGCAGAAAGAAAGAAGACTGTCCGATCCCTGGAAAATGCATGGCCACCAATGTCATCTATGAAGCCGAGGTAGTGACATCTAGGGACAGGAAAGTGTACATTGGGCTCACATCAACTCCATTCAAGACAAGGTACACTAACCACAAAGCAAGCATCACCAATCGGGGGAAACGGCACCAAACTAAGCTCAGCGAGTACATATGGAGACTGAAGGATGAAGGAACGCCCTACTCAGTCAAATGGAGAATCGTAAGACATGCGCAGCCCTACTCACCCAAAACAAAGAGATGCAACCTGTGTCTGTGGGAGAAGTACCACATAATCACGGCCAAGAAAGCAGCAATGATAAACTCAAGAACAGAACTCATTTCAACTTGTAAACACAAGAAGAAATTTTTACTTTCAGGTTATGGTTAACACCCCCCTATGTGTCAAACCCACTCCACCCCAACATTACCCCAATTCTCCTTACTCAGTTTAAAGAATAGCTATTACCTGTTCACTGTAGTCATTTATCCCCCTTACATTGTGTCTTTTGTTTGTTTGCTTGACTGCACTAGAGTTATTGTTCTCTTTGACTGTACTTTAGTTCGACATTAAATTTGATTTAGTTGCTGATGAACCCTCAGGGGGAAACAGTCTGTACAACTAAAATCTAAGCAACTCGCTCCACCCTATTACTATACTACATGAAGCTCCTATATGTACATGTAGTTGAGCACTTTTCAGAAACTGCAGTTTCGTATAGTCATTATCTCCGCTCCCTCCGTCGAGCACTCTACTCTGCAATCTGAGGTTGGACAAGTTTAGCTTCAAATACAGCACGAAGAACATACCAGTGTCGTCTAACAGCGAATACATCAAGAGACTTATACAGAAAGTTGAGGAATTTGCGAAAAGACTGCGATGGCGGGCGTTCTTCTTTTTAAACCCCCAATCGGAGCCAAACCGCAAAGAAACTTACGGATTCAGAAGCCCTAAGTCCCCACCATTCATACCTCAGTTGAAGCCCTTCGAGGATGACCTGCTCAAATTAATTGAAGATACCAGATTCCGCAAAGTCAGCTCACCACTCCAGAGTAGACTCAAGGAAGACCTGAAAAGGATACGCAACGAAAGAAATATCCTGGTACCTGCAGACAAAACAAACAACTACTACTCGGTCGCTCCTCAGGAATACGACAAGTTGATGAAGGACAACGTCACCGCAGCATACAAGAGGTCAGACCAACAAGCTGAGCACAACACGAACATAGAGGCCAAAGTGATTGCAGACAACCTCAAGCTATCCGACAGGATCCAGGTGCTCGCCCCGAAATCAGCATACGTCACCCTCAAAGACCACAAAGAGAATTTCCGGAACCACCCAACGTGCAGGCTCATCAACCCAAGCAAGAGTGAAGTTGGTATAATCTCCAAGAAGGTGTTACAGAGAATCAATGACAAGATGCGTGAAGCAACGAATGTCCATCAATGGAAAAGCACCACAGCAGTGATAGAATGGTTCAAGGGAACACCAACAAGACCCAGGTCAACATTCCTGTCATTTGACGTCGTCAATTTCTACCCCTCAATCAGCCGGAAGTTACTGACTAAGGCCATAAGATATGCCAAAACATTCACCGTGATAACACCAACAGAGGAAGAGATCATCTTCCATGCCAAGAACACCCTCCTCTTAAAAAACAACGAGACCTGGCAGAAGGCGAACGCTGAGGGCCTCTTCGACGTCACCATGGGCTCGTATGACGGTGCCGAGACATGCGAACTAGTAGGCGCATACATACTGGCGGAAGTCAGCAACATAATCCCCAAAACAAACATTGGCCTATATCGAGACGATGGCCTGGCGATTGTCCATGCATCCCCTAGAGCAGCCGAGAACATAAAGAAGGACCTCTGCAAGAAATTCAAAGAGTTCGGACTTCAGATCACAGCCAATGCTAATGCAACCACTGTCGACTTTCTTGATGTGACATTCGACCTCTCCAAGAAAGAGTTCAGACCTTATTCAAAACCAGGAGACTCCCACCTATATGTACATGCCGAATCGAATCATCCACCGGATGTCACCAAGAGAATACCGCAGTCCATCCAAACCCGCCTGTCCAACATTTCCAGTAGCGAAAACATCTTCAACAGTGCCAAACCAGACTACGAGAAAGCACTTCAAGATGCTGGACACAAGCCCAAGCTGGTATACTCACCGAGACATTCAACAAGTGGCAGCAAAGAAACCCAACGTCAAAGAAAACGAAACATAACATGGTTCAACCCACCCTACAGCAAGCATGTTAGGACGAACATCGGCAGAAAGTTCCTAGCCCTTGTGGATCAGCACTTCCCAAAAGAACACCAGCTCCACAAGGTCTGCAACAGAAACACGCTGAAAGTCAGCTATAGCTGCATGGACAACATGGCCACAGCAATAAAAGCTCACAACAACAAGATTACAGACACTAGCAAAGACAAAGCCAAGGACTCCTGCAACTGCAGAAAGAAAGAAGACTGTCCGATCCCTGGAAAATGCATGGCCACCAATGTCATCTATGAAGCCGAGGTAGTGACATCTAGGGACAGGAAAGTGTACATTGGGCTCACATCAACTCCATTCAAGACAAGGTACACTAACCACAAAGCAAGCATCACCAATCGGGGGAAACGGCACCAAACTAAGCTCAGCGAGTACATATGGAGACTGAAGGATGAAGGAACGCCCTACTCAGTCAAATGGAGAATCGTAAGACATGCGCAGCCCTACTCACCCAAAACAAAGAGATGCAACCTGTGTCTGTGGGAGAAGTACCACATAATCACGGCCAAGAAAGCAGCAATGATAAACTCAAGAACAGAACTCATTTCAACTTGTAAACACAAGAAGAAATTTTTACTTTCAGGTTATGGTTAACACCCCCCTATGTGTCAAACCCACTCCACCCCAACATTACCCCAATTCTCCTTACTCAGTTTAAAGAATAGCTATTACCTGTTCACTGTAGTCATTTATCCCCCTTACATTGTGTCTTTTGTTTGTTTGCTTGACTGCACTAGAGTTATTGTTCTCTTTGACTGTACTTTAGTTCGACATTAAATTTGATTTAGTTGCTGATGAACCCTCAGGGGGAAACAGTCTGTACAACTAAAATCTAAGCAACTCGCTCCACCCTATTACTATACTATATATATATATATATATACACATACATATATATACATATATATACATACATACATACATGCATTAGAAAGCTACTAGTAAGGAGCGAACTGCCCAAACCTTCGCCCCCAAAAGGCAACAAAAGATGTGGCAAGCCACGATGCCAAGTGTGCACTCACTTAACCACCTTCCTTTCCTTCCTGGTTTTCTCCCTCCGCTGCTTTCGGAGATCAGCCCTATGAAGGCAATAGTATCCATAATAAATAATCATCCAGGGTTAAGAGTAGACAGGACAAGTCGTAAAGACATAGTTCATGCAGTTTAATTATGGTTATATGCAGGTTCTGAGCATGTATCAATATATTTCAATCGACACATATGAAGTTTATAGATAAAAAATAATGTCTTAAGAAGCAGGCAGTCTTTGATAGAGACTGGTGGATCAGATACAGGAGGAAGAAGTACAACACAAGTGAACAGAGTAGGGTTTGCTGAGTTATAAGAAGAGATCACATCTGGGTAGTCTTTCAGAGATTCATTGAGTAAAGATATAAACTCAAAGCGAATTGAGTTGGAATGGGGACATGTGGCGATAAAGTGTTCTACTGTTTCGTCTGCACTATGACAGTGCTGGCAGGTTGAGTCAGCGGTCTTAGTAATTTTGTTCAGTCTGGTTTGAAGAAGGTAGGTGGAAGAAAGAAGCTGTGCTCTCACTGTCAAGGCCTTTCTAATCAAGGAGGATGGAGGGTTTCTTGGGTAGAGGTCCTTGACGTCCATAGGCAGATTACCTGCCCAGACTGAAAGACTGACTTTCAAAAGGATGGTTTGCTCTAGATCCTCATTGACATTTCTCCTCATTGCTATGTTGATGGTGCGCTTCCAAGTGTTGTATTGAGGTGGATCTGTAATTAGATCTACAAGTGGTGGGAGATGATATTTGGACAGAGTATCAGCAAACATCCGGATGGTTGGAGTTGTTTTCTCTGAGGCATGAAGGAAGATTCTAAACTCAAACCGACAGCGATCAATAGAAAGAATTGACCCAAGGAGGAGGAGTCTGTCCACCGATAGCACAGTAAAAATTTCTCAGTCCCTTACTGTCCAGCCCCCTAACCACACATGTGACGCACAGAATGTCTTGTATTGCATAATGTGTACCAAATGCCCGGGGGTCACCTACATTGGTGAAACCAGCACCAAATTTCGCACCAGATTCAATAACCACAAAAGCTCCATCACCAAAAACAAAAAGGACTTTCCAGTGGCCGACCACTTCAACCTCCCTAATCACTCTGTCAAAGATATCAAAGTCTGTATCTTCGGCGGAGGATACAGATCGGCAGAGGAACAGAAATGGGCTGAGCTGAGACATATCGTCAAAAGCCGCACGTTTGAAAGTGGCCTCAACAAAGATCTGTCTTGGCTCAACGCATTCACATTCTATAGATAATCATATCTTTTTCCTCTTTGCCTTAATTTCCTTAATTCAGCTATCTTGTTTATTATGATCTCTCTGTGCAATGTGCAGCGTGCGCGGTCTCAGTTAAGGCCACCGCACACCTTACGACCCGACCAGTCGCCGACTGGCTTGCGACTGAGAGAGGGGAGATGAATCGCAAGGCAGTCATAAGCCTCGACACCGCACACCTTGCGATCCGATCTGCGACTCACGCATGCGCTTTTTGCTTTTTGGCATAACAACAAAGAGAATGCGTTTACTACTGCGTATGCGCGTTGTTTATCATATACGCGTCGTGCAAGTCTGCTGTCTGATTGGCTGGAGGTTGGATTGAGCTTGCGATCCAGTCATAAGGATTCGACATGTCAAATCCTTCCGATTTTCCTTGCGACTTGTCTCTGACCGGTCTGCGACTCTGAAGCTGACATGCGCTGTGACGTCACATCTCCCCTCACCCAGTCGCAAGCCAGTCGGCGACTGGTCGGGTCGTAAGGTGTGCGGTGGCCTTTAGACACTCTTATTATTACGAAATATTTTTATTGTTACGAAACCTAAATCATACTCTTTTATTATTACGTAACTTACGTCATTAATGGTCTATTACCCAAAAGCGCGCACTATACATTCATAACAGCATTTTGCGCACCTAGCAGTGGTTACCCTAGTCCCGCTGAGATCGCGCACGCTTTAATAAAAACAACTGTCATTCAAACTTGTCACAATTCACGAATCTTCCCTGAAGAAGGTAGATGTCTACCGAAAATTTGGAGAGTGAATAAAATAACTTAATTGTTGGCACTTCAAAAACTGCATTACTCGTGAATTTGTTTCGCATTTCTGATGTCTACATACATATATATACAAATATATATAACAAACTGGATAGAGCATTAAGTCACTCTTTTGAGGCCACCAAAAACACTTTAAAAGTTTTCCGAAAGGTTAAGCGCTCACAAAGTTTCACAATTTCTTTTTTTATCTTGCTTGTGTGAGATGTTTCTTACGCATTGTAATTGCCCCATATCTGTACAATAAATTGTGCCATTGAATACTATTCCGGTAGCATAATGGTCATGTGTGCTGTAGCATACAACAAGATCTATCCAGTTTAGTGTTTATATCGATGAACGGGATCCAGATCATTGTCATTCCCATATGCATACGTCTGTTTCTTTCATTCGCAGGCGGGGTTCCTTGCCACATCCACCCTTGTCATAATGGAGGGACCTGTGAGCATGCGCAGTGCAAGTGTATGCCAGGCTACGCGGGTATCATTTGTGAAGATAAATGTGAGTGTGTATCGAAATCAAATTAAACTTCATTTTCTGTTTGCTAATTTAAGACAATGAATTATTTGACGCCCATTTGATTAGATATCATACTCTAAATTGGCAACAGACATATTTTCCTTTCATCGCAACGTTTCCCTATTAAAGATACAGGAAAATAAAGTAAGATTGAAAAAAAAAAGGAACTTTCAAGTTTGTGAGATCATAGTCATTAACAAAATCGTATACTGGTCTACATGAATAAGAAATCAGACAGCAATGTAAAAGTAAAAAAATCTCATTCCCTATTTTATGTTACTGCAAGACACCGAATAGCCATGTTTCATAGTTAGAACATTCACATAATATTCCCATAATATATGTATACATCGTATATGTATATATTAGTCGTGTTACGTTTTTCGGCAGGAGTTAAAGGATAAGTCCATGTTACACCCACAAATGTAATAATCGCCCACAAATGTAATAACGCCCACAAATGTAATAACACTTTACCCACAAATGTAATAAATTTGAAGGGATTTTTGGCGAATCCGTTCTAAACTAAAATCCTGTAGTAATGCGTTCATATAGCGATTGACCTATTGCAATAGGTCCATGATATAGCACAAAAGTGCAAAGTCTTTTTTCCAGACCCGGTTAATTAAAAACTTATAATGTAAGTCCAAAGTCTTTTTTCCAGACCCGGTTGTTTAAAAAATTATAAGTTAAGTCCAAAGTCTTTTTTCCAGACCCGGTTGTTTAAAAAATTATAATATAAGTCCAAAGTCTTTTTTCCAGACCCGGTTGTTTAAAAAATTGTGATATAAGTTTAAAGTCTTTTTTCCAGACTCGGTTGTTTAAAAAATTATGATAAAAGTCCAAAGTCTTTTTTCCAGACCCGGTTGTTTCAAAAATTATGATAAAAGTCCAAAGTCTTTTTTCCAGACCCGGTTGTTTCAAAAATTATGATAAAAGTCCAAAGTCTTTTTTCCAGACCCTGTTGTTTAAAAAATTATAATATAAGTCCAAAGTCTTTTTTCCAGACCCGGTTATTTCAAAAATTATGATAGAAGTCCAAAGTCTTTTTTCCAGACCCGGTTATTTCAAAAATTATAATATAAGTCCAAAGTCTTTTTTCCAGATCTGGTTGTTTCAAAAATTATAATATAAGTCCAAAGTCATTTTTCTAGACCCGTTTGTTTCAAAAATTATAATTTAAGTCCAAAGTCTTTTTTCCAGACCCGGTTGATTAAAAAATTATAATGTAAGTCCAAAGTCTTTTTTTCCAGACCCGGTTGTTTAAAAAATTATGATAAAAGTCCAAAGTCTTTTTTCCAGACCCGGTTGTTTTAAAAATTATGATAAAAGTCCAAAGTCTTTTTTCCAGACCCGGTTGTTTCAAAAATTATGATAAAAGTCCAAAGTCTTTTTTCCAGACCCGGTTATTAAAAAAATTATGATATAAGTCCAAAGTCTTTTTTCCAGACCCGGTTATTTCAAAAATTATAATATAAGTCCAAAGTCTTTTTTCCAGATCTGGTTGTTTCAATAATTATAATATAAGTCCAAAGTCTTTTTTCTAGACCCGGTTGTTTAAAAAATTATAATATAAGTCCAAAGTCTTTTTTCCAGACCCAGTTGTTTAAAAAATTATAATATAAGTCCAAACTAAGATACGATAATGATATTCCAGTGGAATGGAAATGAGAATAAAGCTTAGTCTTTTCTCCAGACCCAGTTAATCAAGACTGGTGGAATTAATGTCTTTGTTGTTGTTTTAACTTATACGGCGCTTATTGTGAATATATGCGCTAAGAGTAAATTGAGAATCAAGCGTAGTGTTTTCTCCAGACCCAGTTACTTAAAACTAAAAACTAAAACCCTTTACCCACAAATGTAATAATTTCACCCAACAAATGTAATAATGCCCTTTACCCACATATGTAATAATTTTTTATCGCCCACAAATGTAATAATGACTTTACCCACATATGTTACAAAAGGGATTTTTGGCGAATCTGTTCTAAAATAAAACCCTATAGTAATGCGTTCATATAGTGCAAAGTCACAGTCTTTTTTCTCTAGACCCGGTTGTATAAAACATTTAAACAATCTTCCAAATAAAGATCCCAAAAATTAATTCTTCTTAAATACTGTTGAATAACATAGAAGTTTAGCGTAGTCTTTCCTCTAGACCCAAATATTTCAAATAGCAAATAATAAATAATAATAAAAAAAAAACAAAGACCCCACGATTTTATTAATGTTGAACAAAATGTAAATATAGCATAGTCTTTCCTTCAGACCCAGTTATAAAAAAAATAATTCAAAAACAAAAGAACAACAACAACAACAACCAAAAACAGACCCCGCAATCTTTTCAACATTGAATAGCGTGTGTGTGTGTATTTGAGTTTTGTCAGACGTGTATCAATCAGATATGAATATTTACGTCTGGGACTGACCTTTAACGTCACCATCCGAAACACGTGACCAGGGCTCGAACCTCTGCATCAATTTGTAATTTCCCCAAATAGCTTGGATTACAGGCACACGCCACAACGCCCAGTTAGTATCGAAATATGGTGTAGTCTTTGTTCCAGCCCCGGTTATTTCACAATTGCATATCATAAAGAACACTATTAACAAAGACCCCACTATCTCATTGATGTTGAATAACTTGAAAATATAACGTAGTCTTTTTTCAAGACCCAGTTATTTTAAAATAACAAATCATAGAAAAGATATATAATAATAATAAAACAAAGGCTCCACAGTCTTACTGATGTTGAATAACATGGAAATATAGCGCAGTCTTTCCTCCAGACCCACTTATTTCAAAATTACAAATCATTTTTTAAAGAGTCAACAAGAAACAAAGACCCCCACTATATTATTAATGTTAAATAACATGGAAATATAGCGTAGTCTCTATATAGATCCAGATCTTTCAAATATCAAATGAATAATAATAATAATAAATTAATAATAATAATAAAAAAACAACGACCCACGATCCTATTCATGTTGAATAATATGGAAATATAGTGTGGACTTTTCTCAAGACCCAGTAATAAAAATCATTAAAAAACACAACAACAACAACAAAACAAAGACCCTGCAATCTTATCAACATTGGATAGCATGGAAATATGGTGTAGTCTTTGCTCCAGACCCAGTTATTTCAAAATAGGAAATTATAAGAAACAATAAAAACAAACAAACAGTATCAGTAAAGACCCCACAATATCATTGATGTAGAAAAACATTGTTGTTGTTATCTTGGATTTTAAGGCGCGTATCATATGAATATTTACGCCTATGATTAATTTGTCGTCTTTGTGGTATGCGTTATCACATGATTTTTATAGTTTGGCTTAATTTGTATTTTTAAGAGAACTGGGTGTGGGGTAAAGACAACACTCTAAACCCAAGCATTTTAACTGGGTTTAATTTTGAAGATTGGTCTTAGCCTAGATTTTTGTCAATGATTGTTTATCTTTTAAATAACCGGGTCTAGAAGAAAGACTAATCATAATACTCGGGTTATTCCACAGGAATAAGAATATGACAAAGTTTTACGTTTTTTAGATTGTTTAAATCATTTTTTAAATGACTGGGTCTGGAATAAAGACAACGCTCTAAACATGTGCTTTTTTACATGGTCTTAATTTGGAGGATTGATGGTTCTTAGATTCGTTGTTGGGGGTTGGGTTTTTTATTGCTTTTTTATTCTTGAAATAACTGTGTCTGGAGGAAATACTACAATCGATCTTCATGTCCACAGTAATTAGATGATTGGGTATTCGTTTTAGAATATTTGTAAAAACTATTTTATTTTTTCAAATAATAATTAAGTCTTGAGAAAAGATGATTGCTTTACCCATGCATTATTACAATGTTTTGTAGGGGTCTTAGTATTATTTAAAAAAAAAATTGGTGTGGGGTAAAGACATTTTTTTCTGGGTGTAACTTTTGAAAATTGGTCTTAGATTTAAAGTATTTTTAAATTTCATTTGTTAAATAACTGGGTCTGGAGGAAAGAGTACGTTTTGAATCTCGTCTTATTCCACAAGAATAAGAATATGATAGGGTCTTACGTTAGAAGATTTTTTTTGGGGAATATTTTAAATGATTAGGTCTGGAATAAAGACAACGTTCTTAACCTCTTTTAAAAACAGGTTCTTAGGTTGAAGGATTGCTTGGTCTTAGATTTGTAGTTTTTTATGATTACTATTTGCGATATTTTGAAAAAAAATAACTGGGTCTGGCTGAAAGACTACTCTATATGTCCATGTTAACTGGGCGTTGTGGCGTGCGCCTGTAATCCAAGCTATGCGGGGAAGTTACAAATTGATGCAGAGGTTCGAGCCCTGGTCACGTCTTTCGGATGGTGACGTTAAAGGTCGGTCCCAGACGTAAATAATCATATCTGATTGATACACGTCTGACAAAACTCAAATACACACACACACACACGTTATCCATCATTAACAAGATTATGGAGTCTTTATACTGTTTTTGTTGTTGTATTGTTATTTATAATTTTGGAATAACAGGGTTTAGAGAAAAGACTAAGCTCAATTTTCATTTTTATTCCACTGGAATATCATTATGGTATCTAAGTTTGGACTTATATTATGATTTTTGAAATAACCGGGTCTGGAAAAAAGACTTTGGACTTATAGTATATTTTTTAAACAACCGGGTCTGGAAAAAAGGCTTTGGACTTATATTATATTTTTTTACTCAAACAGGTCTGGAAAAAAGACTTTGACTTTTATTATATTTTTTGAATTAACCGGGTCTGAAAAAAAGACTGCACTTTTGTGCAATATGAACGCATTACTTTAGGGTTTTAGTTTTCAGTTTTAAGTAACCGGGTCTGGAGAAAAGACTACGCTTGGTTCTGAATTTACTCTTAGCGCATATATTAACAATACGCGCCATATAAGTTAAAACCACAACAAGACATTAATTCCACAAATTTTAATTAACTGGATCTGGAGAAAAGACTAAGCTTGATTCTTATTTTTATTCCACTTGCATATCATTATCATATCTTAGTTTGGACTTATATTATAATTTTTTAAATAACTGGGTCTGGAAAAAAGACTGGACTTATATCATAATTTTTTAAACAACCGGGTCTGGAAAAAAGACTTTGGACTTATATTATAATTTTTTAATCAACTGGGTCTGGAAAAAAGACTTTGGACTTATATTATAATTTTTGAAACAACCGGGTCTGGAAAAAAGACTTTAAACTTATATTATAATTTTTTAAACAACCGGTTCTGGAAAAAAGACTGGACTTATATTATAATTTTTGAAATAACCGGGTCTGGAAAAAAGACTTTGGACTTATATTATATTTTTTTAATTAACCGGGTCTGGAAAAAAGACTTTGCACTTTTGTGCTATATCATGGACCTATTACAATAGGTCCATCACTATATGAACGCATTACTACAGGATTCTAGTTTAGAACGGATTCGCCAAAAATCCCTTCAAATTTATTACATTTGTGGGTAAAGTAATTATTACATTTGTGGGCGATCAAAAATTATTACATTTGTGGGTAAAGTGCATTATTACATTTGTGGGTGAAATTATTACATTTGTGGGTAAAGTTTTATTACATTTGTGGGTAAAGTGTTATTACATTTGTGGGTGCAACAGTCCACCCTTACAGAAAGTTGATATGAATAATACAAAAAATATCCAACAAACACAACACTTACTCATTATTTCTTTTGTATTTTATTCTAGGAAATATTCAAATTTTCTTCTAATTGCCCTGGGGAACAAATTTGATTTCTCCTTGAACATGTGGAATTACCGTTGTTTAACATTCTATGGTTCAGTCAAATTGGGCCTTATTGTCTAATCTGTAAAAATTGAAATATTGCATAATTCAAACAATAAAAAAAACAAAAGAAATAATGAGTGAGGGACATCATCGATTCTCTCAGCAATATGTTACTAAATTGGGCATATAACTCTTTCGTAAAAATAAGCGAAAATTTAAAATGTCACAATTTTCTTAATTTACATCCTATTTTGATGAAATTTTCAACATTGAGCTTATCTGATTTTCTCTATTGATTCGAATTAACATTTTTCTGAGGTGGACTTGACCTTTAAACTGCAATCGATATTTTGTCATCATGGAAGTCAATACGTGAAACTGTAAAATATAACATATATATATATTTTTTTTTTCGGGGAACCCCTTCATTTTATTTTTAGTATCCTTTGTCCGATGTGATAGTACCTCCATGACTGTTGTCCTGGATGAACGTCTTCTACCAATGAACAGTAATCTAGATGAAATCCATTTGAATTCCTGGTCAGAGGGATGCACCGCACAGGTTTTTGATAATTACCACCTCGAGTTGTCAACAAGGTTTGATAGTTGCGGCACCACCCTGCGGGTAAGTACATTCTGTTTCTGTTTATGGTAACTCCCGTAGGAACTCGGCAGGACACTGAACGTTTTGCTGGTATAACCAATTACCTGGAAACATTGTACGTCTGGGTTAATCAGTCATAGTGGCTGACCTTATAGACGACAGATATTACTTTCGGGCCTTTGTTTTATCAAAGTGGAGACGGTGGCAGAGTAGGGATTCGAACTCACAACCTTGTGATTGTGAGTCCAAGGCTCTAACCACGTGACCACACAACCAGTTAATTTTACATTTTCCCTGCTGCATAGCACACATTGTGCCTCTGTATATCGCACAGTGGGTTCACGCTATTGAATTTGAGCGTTTTAACAGCGCCTAATCTGTTCAAATAGTCACTATGTGAACACACAGTGAACCGCTCAAACTATGGTGTCCAGAGTAGCGAACCATTTTCACCTCATACTGAATTAGAATTACAACAGTGTGAAAGACAGCTTCACACACATACTGTAGTCACTCCGTAGAGGTGTCCACAATCTGAAATTGACTTCATACTATTGAATTCAGCATTTTAGCAGTGTACCTCACTTCGTCAGAAAGTGAGTATGTGAACACATTGTGAACATTCATAGTGTAAAGGTGTCCACAATCTGAAATTGACTTCACACTATTGAATTCAGCATTGTAACAGTGTACCTCACTTCTTCAGAAAGTGAGTATGTGAACACACTGTGAACATTCACAGTGTATAGCTGTCCACAGTCTGAAAATGACTTCACACTATTGAATTCAGCATTTTAGCAGTGCACCTCACTTCGTCAGAAAGTGAGTATGTGAACACACTGTGAACATTCACAGTGTAGAGGTGTCCACAGTCTGAAATTGACTTCACACTATTGAATTCAACATTTAAGCAGTGAACCTCACTTCGTCAGAAAGTTTAATGTGAACACAATGTGAACATTCAAAGTGTAAAGGTGTCCACAGTCTGAAATTGAATTCACACTATTTAATTCAGCATTGTAGCAGTGTACCACACTTCTTCAGAGAAGTGAGTATGTGAACACACTGTGAACATTCACAGTGTAGAAGTATCCACAGTCTGAAATTGACTTCACACTATTGAATTCAGCATTGTAGCAGTGTACCACACTTCTTCAGAAAGTGAGTATGTGAACACACTGTGAACATTCACAGTGTAGAAATATCCACAGTCTGAAATTGACTTCACACTATTGAATTCAGCATTTTAGCAGTGTACCACACCTCTTCAGAAAGTGGGTATGTGAACACAATGTGAACATTCACAGTGTAGAGGTGTCCACAGTCTGAAATTGACTTCACACTATTGAATTCAACATTTTAGCAATGACCCTCACTTCGTCAGAAAGTTTAATGTGAACACAATGTGAATATTCACAGTGTAGAGGTGTCCACAGTCTGAAATTGACTTCACACTATTGAATTCAACATTTTAGCAGTGCACCTTACTTCGACAGAAAGTGGGTATGTGAACACATTGTGAACATTCAAAGTGTAAAGGTGTCCACAGTCTGAAATTGACTTCACACTATTGAATTCAGCATTGTAGCAGTGTACCTCACTTCGTCAGAAAGTGAGTATGTGAACACACTGTGAACATTAAAAGTGTAGAGGTGTCCACAATCTGAAATTGACTTCATACTATTGAATTCAGCATTTTAGCAGTGTACCTCACTTCGTCAGAAAGTGGGTATGTGAACACATTGTGAACATTCATAGTGTAAAGGTGTCCACAATCTGAAATTGACTTCACACTATTAAATTCAGCATTTTAGCAGTGCACCTCACTTCGTCAGAAAGTGAGTATGTAAACACAATGTGAACATTCAAAGTGTAAAGGTGTCCACAGTCTGAAATTGACTTCACACTATTGAATTCAGCATTGTAGCAGTGTACCACACTTCTTCAGAGAAGTGAGTATGTGAACACACTGTGAACATTCACAGTGTAGAAGTATCCACAGTCTGAAATTGACTTCACACTATTGAATTCAGCATTATAGCAGTTTACCACACCTCTTCAGAAGGTGAGTATGTGAACACAATGTGAACATTCACAGTGTAGAGGTGTCCACAGTCTGAAATTGACTTCACACTATTGAATTCAACATTTTAGCAGTGAACCTTACTTCGTCAGAAAGTGAGTTTGTGAACACAATGTGAACATTCACAGTGTAGAGGTGTCCACAGTCTGAAATTGACTTCACACTATTGAATTCAGCATTTTAGCAGTGTACCTCACTTCGTCAGAAAGTGAGTATGTGAACACACTGTGAACATTAAAAGTGTAGAGGTGTCCACAGTCTGAAATTGACTTCACACTATTGAATTCAACATTTTAGCAGTGCACCTCACTTCGTCAGAAAGTGAGTATGTAAACACAATGTGAACATTCATAGTGTAAAGGTGTCCACAATCTGAAATTGACTTCACACTATTGAATTCAGCATTTTAGCAGTGCACCTCACTTCGTCAGAAAGTGAGTATGTAAACACAATGTGAACATTCAAAGTGTAAAGGTGTCCACAGTCTGAAATTGACTTCACACTATTGAATTCAGCATTGTAGCAGTGTACCACACTTCTTCAGAGAAGTGAGTATGTGAACACACTGTGAACATTCACAGTGTAGAAGTATCCACAGTCTGAAATTGACTTCACACTATTGAATTCAGCATTATAGCAGTTTACCACACCTCTTCAGAAGGTGAGTATGTGAACACAATGTGAATATTCACAGTGTAGAGGTGTCCACAGTCTGAAATTGACTTCACACTATTGAATTCAACATTTTAGCAGTGAACCTCACTTCGTCAGAAAGTGAGTTTGTGAACACAATGTGAACATTCACAGTGTAGAGGTGTCCACAGTCTGAAATTGAATTCACACTATTGAATTCAGCATTTTAGCAGTGTACCTCACTTCGTCAGAAAGTGAGTATGTGAACACACTGTGAACATTCACAGTGTAAGGTGTCCACAGTCTGAAATTGACTTCACACTATTGAATTCAACATTTTAGCAGTGCACCTCACTTCGTCAGAAAGTGAGTATGTAAACACAATGTGAACATTCAAAGTGTAGAGGTGTCCACAGTCTGAAATTGACTTCACACTATTGAATTCAACATTTAAGCAGTGAACCTCACTTCGTCAGAAAGTGAGTATGTGAACACAATGTGAACATTCACAGTGTAGAGGTGTCCACAGTCTGAAATTGACTTCACACTATTGAATTCAGCATTTTAGCAGTGTACCTCACTTCGTTAGAAAGTGAGTATGTGAACACACTGTGAACATTCAAAGTTTAAGGTGTCCACAGTCTGAAATTGACTTCATACTATTAAATTCAGCATTTTAGCAGTGTACCACACTTCTTCAGAAAGTGAGTATGTGAACACAATGTGAATATTCACAGTGTAGAGGTGTCCACAGTCTGAAATTGACTTCACACTATTGAATTCAACATTTTTGCAGTGAACCTCACTTCATCAGAAAGTGAGTATGTGAACACAATGTGAACATTCACAGTGTAGAGGTGTCCACAGTCTGAAATTGACTTCACACTATTGAATTCAGCATTTAAGCAGTGCACCTCACTTCGTTAGAAAGTGAGTATGTGAACACACTGTGAACATTCAAAGTGTAAAGGTGTCCACTATCTGAAATTGACTTCACACTATTGAATTCAACATTTTAGCAGCGCACCTCACTTCGACAGAAAGTGGGTATGTGAACACATTGTGAATATTCAAAGTGTAAAGGTGTCCACAGTCTGAAATTGACTTCACACTATTGAATTAAGCATTTTAGCAGTGCACCTCACTTCGTTAGAAAGTGAGTATGTGAACACACTGTGAACATTCAAAGTGTAGAGGTGTCCACTATCTGAAATTGACTTCACACTATTGAATTCAGCATTGTAGCAGTGTACATCACTTCGTCAGAAAGTGAGTATGTGAACACACTGTGAACATTCAAAGTTTAAGGTGTCCACAGTCTGAAATTGACTTCATACTATTAAATTCAGCATTTTAGCAGTGTACCACACTTCTTCAGAAAGTGAGTATGTGAACACAATGTGAATATTCACAGTGTAGAGGTGTCCACAGTCTGAAATTGACTTCACACTATTGAATTCAACATTTTTGCAGTGAACCTCACTTCATCAGAAAGTGAGTATGTGAACACAATGTGAACATTCACAGTGTAGAGGTGTCCACAGTCTGAAATTGACTTCACACTATTGAATTCAGCATTTAAGCAGTGCACCTCACTTCGTTAGAAAGTGAGTATGTGAACACACTGTGAACATTCAAAGTGTAAAGGTGTCCACTATCTGAAATTGACTTCACACTATTGAATTCAACATTTTAGCAGCGCACCTCACTTCGACAGAAAGTGGGTATGTGAACACATTGTGAATATTCAAAGTGTAAAGGTGTCCACAGTCTGAAATTGACTTCACACTATTGAATTAAGCATTTTAGCAGTGCACCTCACTTCGTTAGAAAGTGAGTATGTGAACACACTGTGAACATTCAAAGTGTAGAGGTGTCCACTATCTGAAATTGACTTCACACTATTGAATTCAGCATTGTAGCAGTGTACATCACTTCGTCAGAAAGTGAGTATGTGAACACACTGTGAAGATTCAAAGTGTAAGGTGTCCACAGTCTGAAATTGAATTCACACTATTGAATTCAGCATTGTAGCAGTGTACCTCACTTCTCAGAAAGTGATTATGTGAGCACACTCTGAACATTCACAGTGTAGAGGTATCCACAGTCTGAAATTGACTTCATACTATTGAATTCAGCATTATAGCAGTGCACCTCACTTCGTCAGAAAGTGAGTATGTGAACACACTGTGAACATTCATAGTGTAAAGGTCTCCATGATAAGACATTATTTTCATGCTATTGAATTTCAGCATTTCAACAACATCTGCAGATACATGTATCTTCACTGAATTGACATTCATACTGCAGAGGTGTCCATATAATCTGACGTGACCTTCACGCTATTAAATGTGATCATTTTATCAGTGTACCTCACAACTTCAGAATGTCACTCTGTACAGTAACCCAGGGAGCTCCGCAAAGCGGGCCGGAGCCCATGACTCGTCCGTGTAATACTAGGCAGAAATGGGTACTCTCCAAATTGGGGTTGAATGGGGTCGCAATAGCACCCCAAAATAAAAGGGGAAAAATAAATAATGCGTTTACTTCGATTATATGGATGAAGGCACTAGCGTACCTACGGGGGGGGGGGGGGGCAGGGGGGGGGGCACTCTGCCCCCCCTGACGAGTCACAACCCATGCAAAAACGTATCTTTGCCCCCCCTGACGGACTTGAAAAACCTTTTTTGCCCCCCCTGACGAGCTTTAAGACCTCTAATGCCCCCCTGACGAGCTTGAAGACCTTTTTTTTTTTTTTTTTTTTTTTTTTTTTTTGCTTGTCAAATTTTTGGGCGGACGGTTTTGCCCCCCCTGTGGAAAATCCTAGGTACGCCACTGGATTAAGGTCTATCGTGACACAGAATTCTGACATCGAGGCACCAACTGGACCCTCAAAAAATGAAAAGTTAGACCTCTATGTCGTGTTCGTTCTCGGTATCGATCGGCCATTTTGCTTTCAATTTTGAAAGAAGGAGAACGACTGAGACAGAACTTTTCCTTTTTTTTGAGGGTTCAGCTTGTGCCTCGATGTCAGGATTTATTTATTTTGTAATAGGTATCCAGAGTAAGAATTGTATTCACACTATGGAATTTGATAATTTTTAGCAGTGTGAATCACATCTTCACAGAGTCACTATGTGAACACACTGTGAACATTCACACCACATGAATTTCCTAAGTGTGAACACACTGTGAGACACTGTGTTCTTCTAACAGGGTTTATAGTAGGTATGGTAATGGAGTAAAACAAATTAAGTTGTGGGAGTGCCGACGATCTGGCAATTACGGTTCAGTCAAGATTAAAGGGATTAAATATCAAACGCTTATTAAAAAGAACAATGCTGATTGGTTCCTAGTCGGTCTACCGAACAAAATGCGCATGCAACGACGATCATGACTGGCCATTCCATTTTGCTATTAGTCGCTAACCTTTGTGTTGCGGTGCCAAGGTATACGTTAGCACAATGCTTATCAAATTTGTGAAATCGTGAAATCCGGTGGGTGTTTGTAAATGTATCTAAGTATATAAAGCTGTTCGTAAAGTATCGAACGACTTTACGCATGACTGGAACATGTTCTTATGTCATAACTCAAGTACATAGGGATGTCACATAGCACAAGAAAAGATCACCAGTCGTGCATAAAGTCATTCGTATCTTAAACCCCCGTCACACTTATTCGGAATCAGCAGGAATCAAGTAGAAGCTGGAACGAAAAAAATATTCAAAAAATCTAAAAAATTTTGGGAGGAACTTATGAATTCACCAAACTGGAGTTCAAATTCAGTAAATTGACCAGGTGAATCATCATACACTAGTCAAAATGAGCCGCAATGGACTCAGATTGATAATTCGTGCTACATTCTAGGCGCATTCCAAATATTCTGACTGCATTCTGGGTGCATTCGAAATATTTTTGTCATTTCTTTTGGCCGTCCCGAAGGTTTTGGTCATGTTCAAAACATTCGAGGGATATTTTCGAACGGTGTTCGAAGTAGATTTAAATGACCAACTGGTGGTCAAACAATAGTTTTTTCATTCAGGCCAATTCTGCTTGATTCGGAATAAGTGTGATGGGGGCTTTACGAACATCTTTATGAAACACCCACCTGAGCTGACGAACAATCACCCTGAGGACACCCAATGCAGATAAGCAGAGGCGTCGATCCGGGCGAGGGGGGCAGGAATAGGCCAAAATGAAAATATGGGGGTGATAGACTTATTGATTTGCCCTAAATAATGTAGACAACTTTGAAAATGTATAATGTGCAAGACAAAGCATCGAAAAGCACTATTAAGCCTTTAAACCTAAAACGCTCTTCAACGTACAAAATATCAATTTTTCTTACTCTACCCCCTCCCCTAAATCTGCAACATGGATCGTCGCCCCTGCAGACAGGCACACGTGAGGTACTGTATTATTATTGCCTTGAAACAGACCCGACATCTTGCTAAAATTCCATGCTGATATTGATTATTTCTTAGCAATTTTGATAATTTCTTTCAGAATCCTTCTGCGCATCTTGTGATTCATATATGCAAACATTTCATTTAACTGGATACTGTTCGAACTCATTTTAAGATTTTTACCAAAATATCTTGAAGGGATAACAAATTATTTTTAAATCACATCCCCGTTTATTTTCTAGGAAGACGAAGACAACATCATATTCCGGAATCTCATCACCTTCGAGAAGCCAGGAGCAAAGGATTCAGGGGCGGTTATCACCAGGGAGTACCACAAACAAATCCAAGTCGAATGTTGCTTGAGCAAGGTCTCCATCCTGGCGGGACAGTTCCAGCCCCAGATTAGTAAAATCGACATTGAGGACAAAGAGCTAGGGATGTTCAGTCTCCGAATAGCTCGCTTCACCGACTTCAGCTTCGACGTCGAGAAGAGCGTCGGCGACGAGGGAGTCGTGGCGGAGGATCGGGTGATGCTGGGTAGCGAGATATGCTTCGGCGTCGTCCTGGACTCCACACCAATTGTAGGGGTCGTGATCAAGTCTTGTTGGGCTACGGAAGGTGGTCCTGATGACGTCCCACCCCGTGAGGATCTTATCAATGACCAGTACGTGACACGTCTTGTGCTTGTTTGTTTAATTTCTTGCAATAAAATTGATCTTTACCTCGTAAAAGCTTAACATATGCAGGTGGCAATAATTTTTATTCACTTAAACATTTCCCAGTTTCTATCTGAGGGTGTTTCATAAAGGCTTAAGTGTGCCCTGTACCGTCTTCAAATTGGTTTTCAAATTCATCCTGGTGCTGTCGCGGGACGTCGACACCGCTGTAAATGCATTCACAGTAGAAGTTATCCCTGCACAGTCCCGGGATAAATTTCATGTATCCACTCACACTTCAGCAGGTGATTGTTTTTTTAATGACCTCTGTAACAAAACACGTATAGGCTTGTGACCCGGTGAGTGACTCGACTCTGATACATTGGAAATACTTGATGGCGTAGAATCGAACCCATGTCCGTCAGATTGAAAGACGAGAGTCATAAGCACTAGACTACGAAAACCCCACATTATAGTAAACATATCACAAGTGGTTTATCCCAGTGATGTAGCGGTGTGCCTTCACACTGAAGGAACACCGCTATTACTATGGCTTGCCTATACTACCGATAGTTTGTTGCGGAGTCGAGGTTATCCCGGGGTAGTTTATTGCGGGTCGGAGAATTCAAAGTAAAGACGGTAAGTATAGTCATGATTAAATGCTGACGAGCACATTATGCAAAGCGCAATATTATTGCTTTATAATCAGTAGTGTATGGAAGCTTAAAAGTGTCACCCAAATGTTCATATAATCATCTCGTCATGTCTACATCTCTTAGGGAAAGGATAAGACGACGAGATCTCGGATCTTGTCATGTCTACATCCCGTTGGAGAGATGATCAGATGAAAAGTTCTTATATCCTCTTAGATCTCGTCATGTCTACATCCCGTGATAGAGATGATCAAATGAAAAGATCTTGGATCTTGTCATGTCTACATCCGATGTGAGAGATGATCAGATGTCAAGATCTTGGATCTCGCCATGTCTACATCTTTTAGAAGAGATGATCAGATGGCAAGATCTTGGATCTCGCCATGTCTACATCCTGTGGGAGAGATGATCAGATGTCAAGATCTTGGATCTTGTCATGTCTACATATTTTAGAAGAGATGATCAGATGGCAAGATCTTGGATCTCGCCATGTCTACATCCTGTGGGAGAGATGATCAGATGTCAAGATCTTGGATCTTGTCATGTCTACATCTTTTAGAAGAGATGATCAGATGGCAAGATCTTGGATCTCATCATGACTACATCTGATCATGTCTTCTATAAGATGTAAACATGACGGGATGATTATGAACGGTTACAGCCCGATAGACCGCGGGTCCGATAGTCCGCGGGTCCGATAGACCGCGGGTCCGATAGTCCGCGGTGAGTGTAAAATTATGATCAAGATCCAATGCCATCAAGAGGTTAAGAGGCAAATGAGACGAGTCCATGGGGTTCTATAACGATGACCCAAAGGACAATCGCCCCCTGACATCTACTTCGAGGAAAATATTATCCCCATATTTTTATCGTCAGGGACTGTTCCCCCCGGAAATTTACCCTCTAGACGCCATATACGGAGCCTCTAAAATGTCATCGACTTGACGACATGGCGAGATACTTTATCTTGCCATGTCGACTAAATAAGCTTATTATGTCCGCATGGCGCGATACGTTATTCTGCCACTTATAAAAAGTTATATGTCAACATGGCGAGATATTTTATCTTGCCAAGTCGACTTAAATAAGTTACATGTCAACATAGCGATATATCGGGATTCTCGCCGGGACTTGTACACTTCATATCTCGCCATGTGGACATATCGACTTGACAAGATAGAATATATCGCTATGCCGAAATAATAAGCGTATTAATTACTTAGGCAGCGGAAGCGTGGGGGGACCTTTTACCCCTAAATTTGAGGTGGGGGACGGTCCCCCCTTAATTTTTAGTTGAGAACCTTTTTTTTGCTTGTCAATTTGTTTTCTACGTCCCCCCCCTAAATTGAGGTGGACCCCCCTAAAATCTTTTTGTCCCCCCTAATTTTGGTTGATAACCTTTTTTTTCTTGTAAAAAAAATTTTGGTGGTCCTTCTTACAAATTTTGGTTGAATTGCTTGTCAATTTTTTTACCTGTGTCCATCCCAAAATTTCAGGTGGACCCCCCTAAATTTGTTTGCCTTCCGCCGCCAATGATTAATTAAGACATGGCAAGATAAAGTACCACATCATGTCGTCACGTTGATGGCATTTTCAAGGCTCCGTACTAGGGGTAATTATCTGGGGTAATTGTCTGGAGGGTAAATTTCCGGGTGGGGGGTATCAGTCCCCGGTGGTAAAAATGTGGGGATAATATTTTCCTTGAAGTAGTTGTCAGGGGGTGATTGCCCTAATTGGGTTATTGTTATAGAACCCAGGCGCGGATCCAGGATTTCGTGGGGAGGGAGGGGGGGCCAAATTTGACCTGAATTTTGGCGCCCATATGTGTGTTTTTCGAAAAATGGCGCCCACTCCCTCCCGGCCAGGCTAACTTAAGTGCCTTAAATGGATTTTGAATTATCTTATAATCACATTAAAAAAACCAAAGACCACTTTTTCATGTGTTCTTGAAAAAAAAAATCCATGAATATATAATGTAATATCTATGGGAGCGCGAAGCACGAG
The DNA here is from genome assembly GCF_037042905.1 of Lytechinus pictus. Taxonomy (NCBI): domain Eukaryota; kingdom Metazoa; phylum Echinodermata; class Echinoidea; order Temnopleuroida; family Toxopneustidae; genus Lytechinus; species Lytechinus pictus. Next base: position 4,499,576 of record NC_087253.1, read on the forward strand.
CGATTTGGGGGGGGGGGGTTCAATTTGGTTTAACTTCTAACTAGAGTAGGCCCTACTAGAATATTGTGTGAGCGGGAGCTGTAGTTTCTGTACTGTTGTGTTAGAATACCCTTCAATAATATTAATGATAACCTCTAGGAATAATCCAATCTCGAAGCAATCGACTAATTCTCCTCATCAGTGGCGTATTTATTCAGCATGGGTGCACGGGGGGGGGGGGGGGTGGCGAGTGCACCAAGTTAAAAAAAAATAAATGAAATGGGGGGGGGGTAGACGTCAGAGGAAATCTGAGATTTCATTCTTAAAAACAAATTGAGGTATCTCACAAGGCCTAAATAAATAATGACAACGCGAAGCGCGATCTGTTTTTTTAAATAGATTTTTCATGTATTATATCCTGAAAGTCTAAGTCAGGGGCGGACCCATCTTCCGCCAATAGGGTGAGGGGCCATTTTTTCACCCATATTTCCCCCGATCGGCCGCTCAAAGTTGATTTTTTTTTGTTTCTTTGAAGGGGTTGTCCCAGTGGCGTAATGAGCCAACAATTTCGAGGTGGCTCGATATGTTGTATCGCATAAAATTAATAAGAAGTTGCTAGTGAGCGAAGCGAGCAAGCAAATATGCTGACATTTTATTACAAAAGGTTGTGATAGACTTTGACATAATATTTGGGAAAAAATATTATATTTCATCCTAATCCCTTTCCTTTTCTCTCTATTTTTTCTTAGTCTTGATTCTCTTTTTTTTTTTTTTTTTTTTTTTTGGGGGGGGGGCAAAACGCCCATGTCCTAACAGTCATTTCATAGCTTTACTTTATAAGCAACATAAATGTGTAATAATCTCTTAAGCCCTATGTAATCTAAAAATGAAATTTCATGTATTTTGTCCTGAAAATTGAACATATTGGGCAATGTTTGTGAACCTGAACAGGACGCGTATGTAACTAGATAATTACCACGAGCGCGAAGTGCGAGCAGAGATGGTAAATATTCGTTCTGGTCTGGTCGAAAAGGGACCTGTTAAGGATGTTTTGCAGTTAGCCATTAAAACGATACATATTTCAACGATTAAATAATGCAAATGCGAAGCGCGAGCTGAAAATTTTTGATATTCCAACCTAAAAAGATAAGATTTCAAATCCCCCAATGGGACATTCGATTCATGTTTGTCAATCATGAAAAAGGATGGGTAATTTTTGGTATCTTCCTACAATAATAATGCGAGCGCAAAGCAAGAGCAGAAAAATTTTGATATTCTGATTCGAAACTGGATAATTTTAGCACGTTTTGAATAAGATCAAGCTTTGTATCTCAAAAACATGCATGCGCGTGTTTTAGAGTTAGACAGAATCCTGGCAATATGAATACATGTATATCATTACGAAAATGTCCCGTTAAAAGCTCTCCGAGTTAGCCCTGGCAAACTCGGAATTGAAACATTGACTTCTCTGCAGCACCCACAAGAAACCTTATCTTCCCCCAGACCGCAGAATTAATGCCCTTGGGTGCGATAAGGGCTTGATAACCACAGAATATACAACTACTGAATTCCAACTGAGCTGCATGGTTGAATGAAACTCTCCTGTAACAAAAGTTGTCTCTTATAATGGAAAAGTTATTAACAAGAATTGGTATTCCAGAATAAGCTTTAAAGCATGTAAATTGAACTGATAATAGATGAAATATACTCAAGAACCCTCTAAACACAGACATCATCAACTTGCATTTCGAAGGGAGTAGCCAAAATATGTTATTTACACAATAGTCATAGCCCATCACTGGTTCTTGGCTGTAGTTTTTAGTTTTACCGCAAGTGCAGATAAATCTGACTTGCTTGAATTTCTGGACATCATGATTCGTTTTCTTGTTAGTTATTTCATCTTCATTTTATGAATAGGACTTCTTAAATTGATAGCTATCCCAGATATAACTTTGAATGGCTGAAAAGGACCGAGTATAAGCCAAGATATGTTATATTCAGTGTATATGTCTCTCTGCTGAGCGTGCTGTCAACGCTCTTCATGTGTCCTTATCAAACGAACACGTTTGGCCTCGTTTAAATTGAAACATTGACTTCCGAGTTTCCCATGTAGGCAATCTTCGGGAACTCGGAAGTCAGTGTTTCAATCTGAAAGACAGCAAACTCGTTATCATTGACTAGTCTTATTCATAGACCAGTATACTGTTCTATAAATGTATTTTTGGTTTCTTATGTAAATGAGAGTGGTGTAAATCACTTCACAACTTTTAATTAAATGATGGAATTATGAGGTTTAGCGTGGAATGATAATACTGATAAATAATATTTCTTAAAGTATGAAAAATGAGATCGCAATAGATATTAATGAGTGAGTAAGCACTCATTAATTGCACAGATGGAAAGTGGAGTCGATAGTGAAACAGATAGGAGAATGAGGAAGAAGGAGGATCTGAGTCAGAAGGGAAGAAGAATTAAGAAGCAGAAGAGGAAGCAGAGGGAGAAGTAGATAAAGAAGAAAAAAGGGATCACGGATGACAAGCTTAAGAGTATAGAAGAAAGAGGAGAGAGGAAGAGAGAGTATGTAGATGGGATGGGGAGAGCCCGGGGGAGAGATGACAGGTAGGAGCAAAGAGGGAGAGCTAGATGATATATCGCGCCTACAAAATGTCTGAGTACAAGACTATCCAACCTATTAAATGGGTTTCATTAATGTGGTTAACTGTTGCCCACAAGGGACTACTTGTGTTTACTTTCTTCGATAAGCTTCTTGGAGTTGGAACTCTCCCCTCTTCCAAAGGCAATGACTCAAAGTTTAAACGAGAGGTTTTCGTCATGATTTAATTTTTCATCATAAAAATCAATAATGCGAGTGCAGAGCCCGAGCTAAAAATAATATTTGAAATTCCGATATGAAAAGGGTCAATTTAAGCACTGTTTACAGCACTGTGTATATAGGGAAATTTGATAGCACTATATAAATAATGCGAGCGCGAAGCGCGAGCTGATATTTTTATATTTATTTGACCTAGGATAGAGACATTTTAGGCCTAAGGACATTTTGTCATCATATAAGAATGATGACTATCGTCTATTTCTTTTCCTAAAACTTGTTGATATTTATTTCTGAAAAAGGGACAATTTAGTTATTATGAATTCATACAAATTTTATTTTTATTTATTAATCTGTTAAGCCTAATGAGTGTGTGAAATTTGTTGATAGTGCATGAGGCCTGAAAACTGGATATTTTAAGTATCTTTGTAATCATGAATAGGATTCATTGGTTGATATATTTTTAGCAAATAATGCGAGCGCAAATTGCGATCCGGATTTTTTAATGGGGGATTTAAGTAGTTTGTTATAGAATTAATATATAGGTATACGTAACTCACCAATCAAAATGCGAGCGCACAGCGCTAGCTCATAGGCCCTTTTTTTTTTCAATCGAGACACCTAAAAAGGTATATTTAGAGAATCTTATATGAAATATAAAAAGACAATAGGTAGGCCTACTTGGCAAATAGTGTGAGCGCACAAACTGTTGCAAATGTTGATTCAAACCATAAAACGGACATTTTCAAGAGCACTTAAAAACATAAATTGGTAAATAAAACAAAATAATGAAAGATCGATGTCCGAGCTGAATTATGTTTTGTATATTGATATCAAAACTTGATATTTTAAACTACATATCAGCCTAATGAGCAAGATATGTATTTCATCGAACAGGCAATGCGAGCGCGATGCACGAGCGAAACTTCAATATAGTGACATTACATATTTTTAAAAATTGTTTTCCAAATCTTCTCCTGACCTTATTTTATTCACTCGTCTTCCTCCTTTTATGTTTCGTCTTCTTTTTCTCCTTTCTTTCCCCTTTTTTTCTTTCCCCATTTTTCACAATTTATTTGCTCTGTCAATAGGGGGGAGGTTGCCTTCGGGCCCCCTCGATCCGCCTATGTTAGTAGTTGTTATGATGAACACGATGCATAGCTATTAAGAAATAAATGCGACCGCGAAGCGCTAGCTGAAAACTTTTATAATGAAATGAAAAATACATTTTCAGTTGTCAGGTTAGAATATCAAATATTTTCAGCTTGCGCTTCTCGTTCGCATAAAAAACTGTAAGGTTGGGATGCGTATATGACTAAACAATATATTGATGCCAGCGCGAAGCACGAGTTCAATTTTTTTATATGCTGACTTAAGAAGGACTAAGGTATAATTCCTATTCTAATTGCTTGTCCTTTTTCTCTTCCTTTTTTCTGTTTCTTAACCCTTTCTTGCGCCACCATGGGGGGGGGGGGGGGCAAAATATTTGCCCCTTGGATCGGCCTATGTATGTTGACTTGAAAAACACTAACACTTACATGTGGGATTGAAGCAGAGGATGCATACCTCATTAATCAAATATTGCGAGCGCGTAGCGCGAGCTGAATTTGATAATAAATTTTTTTTGTGACCCTGAACATGGTATCTATTTCGCTAAACAGACTTAAAACTCGAAAACATTGTTTTTTCTGTTATCGTAAAAACGGGAAATTTTAATTCAGCCGCATTAATTTAAGTTTTTTGGGCAGGACATATATTTCACTATAAACAGGCAATACGAGCAATGTTGCGCCCCCGGTCGAAAATGAATTTGCATGAAGCCCTCTAAGTTCAAGGTCAATTTGGCGCCCTCGGTTGAACATAAACTTGGCACTCCCATGTGAAATATAACTTTGTCCTCCCTTCCCCTCTCTGAAACATGTATTTGTCGCATTATGGTCAAAATTCTAATTAGCGCTCCCCTAGTTCGAACATTAATTCGGCGCCCCATAGTTCTAACGTCATTTTGGCGCCATCAAATCGACGTCCAGGTCAACATCTCCCTTTTACGTTTCCCATCTCCTTTTCTTTCTTTTTTCTTTCTCTTATCCTCATTCCCCTTCCTTCCTTTCTCTCTTTCTTTCCCCCTCTTCTTTTCTTTTCCCCTATCTTTTCTTTCCCCCTTTTCTTCTTTTTTTCTGTCTTTTCTTTCCCTCTTTTCCTCTCTCTTCTCTCATTTTTCCTCTCTTCCCCCTTACTCTCTCTTTTTTCTTCTCTTTTCCTCTCTTCCTCTCTCTCTCTCTTTTCTAATCTTTCTTCCCATCTTCCTCTCTCTTTAAATGTTATTCTCTTCCTTCCTCTTTTTTTTCTTCTTCTTTTCCCCCTTTTCGTTATTCTGTTCTTTTCTTTCTTTTCCCTCTTCCACTTTTTTCTCTTTCCCCCTTTACTTCTCCCTTTTTCTTTTTCTTTCCTTTCCCCCCTTTTTCTCTTTTAATCTTTTTTTCTTCTCTCCCTCCCCTTCCTCCCTCTCTTTCTTTCTTCTCTTCTTTTCCCCTCTTCCTCTCTCTTTCTCTTTTTTCTTATCTTTCTTCCCATCTTCCTCTCCATTTAAATATTCTTCGCTTCCTTCCTCGATTTTTCTTCTTTTTCCTCCTTTTCATTTCTCCTTTCTTTTCTTCTCTTCCTTTTCCCTCCTCTTTTTTTCCTCTTCTTTCCCCTTTTCTTCTCCCTTTTTTTCTTTGTCTTTCCTTTCCCCTTTTTCTTCTCTTTTCTATTCTCTTCTTTTCCCATCTTCCTCTTTCTTTTTTTATTCTCTCCCTTTCCCCCTGTTCCCTCCTCTTATTTGAGCTGGGGGTGGGGGTGAGGCAGTTCCCCCTCGGCCCCCCATGGATCCGCACCTGATAGAACCCCATGGCCTCGTATCATTTGACCTTTGGACCTCTCGATGACATTTGATATATATCTGATCATAATTTTACACACACTGTGGACTATCGGACCCGCGGTCTATTGGACCCGCGGACTATCGGACCCGCGGTCTAACGGACCCGCGGTCTATCGGACCCGCGGTCTATCTGGATGTCCCCTTATGAACATCTGGGTGGCACTTCCATAGTAGTGCGCAATGAGGTGATGATATTCATATGCAACTGGGAATTCCAGTGCGAAACTGAATTGCAATTAAATCTTTGTGAAACACCCCCTCTTTAGAGTTTATTTAAATATTCACAGTTTGAAATTTACTATACATTACCAACCGTAATTACGCTTGGTGTTTGGACTTGATTTGCTATGGAAAATAAGTTTATTGCAAAACCCGGTGAATTTTCTGTCATTTCTTTTTCTTTAGTTTTAGCGCGTAAGGTACGTGTGTGGGAAGAAGTGTGTGTGGGTTGACTTAGGCAAGGACAAATCTTATTCATAAGTCAAACTACTGAACTCTATAGCCACTGAACTATTGAGTTCAGTGGGTTAAAGGAAACCAAAACCCAAGAAGAGAAGCAATCTTATTGGAAAGAGTAAAATGAGAGGAACAATTAAAAAAAAAAGTTTCATCAAAATCGGTAATGAAATAAGAAAGTTATGGACGATTTAAAAGTCTTGTTGTACTTTCTATGTAGATCCTCAAATTGGCAAACGTGCTTCAAAATGGCTGATTTTGTGGACAACTCTCTATTTGTTTTGTACACAAATTTTCAGATTTTCCTCATTATTTTTCAAATTGCATCTTGCCTCCTTCTGAGCACAACATATGTCATGGGAAAATATAATTCACACCATATATGTCAAGGTCAGGAGGTGATAATGTGAAATATCTACAATAAAAGGGAAAATATGAAACTATGTGCACAAAACAAATGGAGAGTTGTCCACAAAATCAGCCATTTTAAAGCACGTTTGCCAATTTGAGGATCCACATAGAAAGTACAACAAGACTTTTAAATCGTCCATAACTTGCTTATTTCATAACCGATTTTGATGAAACTTTTTAAAAAATTGTTCCTCTCATTTTACTTTTTCCAAGAAGATTGCTTCTCTTCTTGGGTTTTGGTTTCCTTTAAACGCATCGTTTATAGTAACATTTTACATCATCACTATAAATGTTATTATTATTATTTAGTAATATTCATGTTTTTATAACATCACTTCTTTTGTCATTTTACACATTTAGGTGTCCTGCGGAGCAGTCTGTCAGAGTAAATCATATGGTTTCTCGGGACATTGAAGGATTTTGTTTCAGTGCATTCCGCTTCCGAGTTGAGGAATCTGACATGTCTCAGGTATCTATCTACTAACGTAGAGGGCGTCAACACTCTTCAGAGAACAGAGCCCTTTATTACATTTATAACAGAGTTTGGCCAATTCGCTGTCGACGGGCTACATACATGGCGCATAATGCTTGGTTATAGACAAGCCCAATTCAAAGATAATAAAGTATAGTATTTTTAAAAATGAAATTGGAAACTGAAATTCTGTATCATCGAATTATTCAGTGATAGTTCTCAAATGCAACTAAAACTTGAAATTGATAGTCTGGAGCATTTCGTGTATTTCATTGATGAACAGGCATAGTCCCTCTAGTAAGATTCAAGTCCTCGAAATTTGATTTTGATATCCAGGTTTTCATTCACTGCGACGTAACGGTATGTGACACCGAGGAAGCGGATGCTGCTAGGTCGGATGTATCTTGCGCAGGGCATGGAGGTGGTGAGAGAAGGCGTCGGGATGCAAGCTCGGGTTCAAGCCAACACACCATCAGCTATGGACCGTTGTCCATCTTCAGTCAAGGCAATGGCTTCGCGGCCTCTGTAAAAGGTCAGTTGACTTATTATTTTGGCGGCCATTTTGAAAAAAAAAACGGCCTAAGGCGGGTTAAGGTTCAGGATACGACCTGACTACCTCATATTGTTGTTTCAACAACTGAAACTAGAAACTAGAAGTAATACATAAAATTCCTATCACCTATGTGGCATCTTGCTCTATTATAACCGGGACTAAGAAATGACTTAAATGATCTATGATAACATACATAAATAAATCAACGAGCAAATTATAATGAATACAGATCTGACTTATAAATAAATAATCCTTAAAAGCACATATAAGTAAAGAGAAGTAATCAGTGAATTTATTATAAATGGATTAATGAATGATTATCATTAGGAGATAAAAATGGATAAGAAAATGGGAAAAAATATTAGTGAAGGTTAACTTGGCGAAAATGGAATGGAAGCGTTATTGCATGCAATCAGCTCTTTCATTTGTATTTCCTCTTCTCCCTATTCTAAAATATCCACTGTATAAGCATATTCTGTGTCTCTCTATCACTCTCTCTCATCCTCTTTTAAATAGAATCTCGGGGGATGTTCAACAAGAGGATGTTTGTGGGAGGCATCGTGGCGCTCGTTTCCATGGTGATCATCTGGGGCGTGGTTAAAGGCTGTGGCTGTAAAACCAAGGGCCCGAAGTATGAACGCGCTTACCTCATCGACGTCAACTAAAATCGGGCGATCATTTATTGGGCCATCTTCGGGTTTTAAGGGGGGGGGGGGGGTGAATTGTTCAGTGAAAAAAATATTATGTTAATGACTTGCGTTCGACTTTAGAATAGTATATTTTCTTAACAATGATACACAACAATAAAACGATAATGCTATGAAATTGTTTGTATAATTACTCCTCTGTACACATTGTCCCACAAAAAGAGAGAACAGGAAAGGGAAATGGATGAAATATGATATCACTGTCTGATTATTATGTCAAAATACACCATACAATTATATAAATGTTAACATTTTGGCTTGTTAGCTCGCAGATTTTTATTATTTTTGTTCATTCCATACGCCATTTCTATTCCCCCCAAGATATTTGGTTCATGGTCTGTACAGCTAAAGGGGGGGGGGGACCAAAACTATTATTCTCTCTTTTTAATTAATTCAGAATCCAGCTAAATTCGCTTGGAAAAAATATATTCGTTAAGAAAACAAAACCAATTATTAACTATTTACCCCCAGCTGGAATTAATCATACATTGCAAAAACTCTGGTGTTGATTTAACACCAGCCCGGAATCTATATATGTCAAAACCAGAGAAGTGTTAAACAACACCAGGTCTGTTTTGGTCGAACACCAGATATGTGTTTATACAACACCAATTTGTATCAAAACAGCATCGGTTTCATTCAAAACTGGTGTTGTTTCAATACTTCTCTGGTGTGGACATATAAAGATTCCGGGCTGGTGTTAAATCAACACCGGTGTTTTTGAAGTGTTATACTCATGCAGGGATCTGATATATTACTGATTTAAATATTTGGAAAGAATTAAAGAGACGATATTAACACAATCTTAAGGACTGCAATTATCTTATTATTCATGTATACCGGATTAATAATATGCGGGATGTTTCAGGACAATGCGAGTAAGAGGGAGGGAGGGAAAGAGAGAGAGAGAGAGAGAGACACACACACACACACACCCTCACATACAGAGGGAGAGAGAGAGAGATAGAGAAAACGTTATACGATTAGAAAATACAAATCCTTTTTGGGGCATACAAAGACGATGAACTTATGGAGAGCGGTTGTAATAAGTTTATTTGAGCAAATTTATACGTCACCTTCGGAAACTAGTAGAAACAACCCCCAGGGGGGGGGGGGGGGGAAGGGGGAGGGGCACTTACATTGACGAGTGGATACCATGCGCGACCAAAAAAAAAAAAACACGTAAAAAGATGTCTTTTTGAAGATAGGGCACGTTACGTACGTAATAAGGGTGTTAAAAACACTAAAATCTATTTTCGATAGGAAAGCTACGTGTTTAGGGTCAAATTTGCGAGGGTATAAAAAATTTAAGACTAACATGTTTTATAAAGGATGTACTTTTTGCCCCAAGAGTCAACACTGCGTGTTTAGAGTACAATTTGCGCGAGGTGTTGGGAGGTTGGGCTGTACTAAATCCAATGATATAGGTAAAACCATAGGTCCATGGTAAAACCAACGACCGACGTCGTCCGTGGCATAACAATTGAAATATCGCTGTACCTGTTTTAGGTGTTCATATTCGGGGAATGCTTGCCAAGAGTATCGTTTTGTTTCCAATACTTGTTAAGGGTGGGGTTTCACACGCCAATACTTATTAAGGGAGGGGGGGGGGGGTGCATTTTCAGAATGTGGAAAATACGTGTTTAGGGTGCTCTTCGAGACCCCATGGTCGCGCATGGTATCCACTCGTCAATGGAAGTGGCCCCCGTACCGGGAAACAAACGTGTATGTCTAGATGCCTAAATAAATCGAGATAATTGTTTAAATTCACCTGCCCCCAACAGAAGGTAATAGATTGGCGCATGGAAATATTTTCATCGTCTTGTTCGTCTTCAGAGAGCTTCCGTCACCATGGTCAAGAAACGTAAGATCTATATGCCTGTCAGCACACCTCTGAAAGTCCGTATAGGGCACACACGAGTAATCCGGACTCCCATTTACCATGTTCACTCACGTGTTAAATCACAGCTCATCAAAATAAAATCCCTACAAAGATTTCGTTTTAATTCACTACATTAACCATTATGAACAACACAACAAAACTATGTACATATGGTAGTTAAGTTAAATGGTCTGAAACAAGACTAATCATAATACAGTTGTAAAACCGGAACTGCATAGCCAATAATGACGATCGAAATAAACTACAACATTACAGCCTACCGTATTCTTCAAAGGCCCAAATTCTGAAAGTATGAACGTATTTTTTTTTAATTATTTATATTTTGATAAAAATTTGGTCCATTTTAATGAACTATTTTAATCAATAAAGTCGTTTTTTTTTTACTTACGCCTATCCAGAATGCATTGTGCGCGGATGAAATAATCATGTGTGCCCTTTACGGGTCTTCCTACAGCCACCGAGGGAGGGCGCTGTGAGGTTATGACCTGGCATGCATTAGGCAGTTATGTGTATTACGCTCTAAAACATAAAGTGCTAATTTAGCACTTAATGCCCTTGTATTGTGACTGCAATTTGAATGCTGATTTAGTCATTGAAAATTTGAACTAGAACCTCAGCACTCAAAGTGCAGTCACTATAGAGGGACATTAAGTGCTTAATTAGCACTTCATTTTTAGAGTGTATTTTCATGATGTTTACTCCACACTATGAAAGTTACTGCTACACGTAGCACACAACCTCCTAGTGCTTTTTTATTCATTCTGATAATGATGCAGTATGAAGACTACGGAACAATACAAAGGACAACGACAAAGTAATTTTGGCTTCGGAATTTACTATCATGTTGAAACCTCGAACAAGTGTAATATTGGATCATAAATGCTTCAAATTCTTTAAAACAAACACAACTACTTACATAAAGGCCTACAAGAAAGATGCACCCTTAACCAATATTTCCAAATGCTCACTTTTTTTTAATGAAACGATTAAGTCGGGGAGGGGGTCAGAAGTATTGTACACAGATAAACTAACATGACAAGAAAGTGATTTATGGGTTTGCCATGTTAGCGCGGGAGGTTCATACATGCATGATAATTATAATAATTTAAACATCTCGAAGATGGCAAATGCCGCAATATTCACAATGAATCTTTTGATATATGTTCGAGGAGCATTGCATGAAGAGTTAATTCTGTGATTTTCACAGCCTCATTTGCTCTCAACCAATCACATACAAGGAAGTCCAGTAGCTTATAACACCTGTCGGCGAAAATCACTGACAATTATCTTCATGAAATGCTCGCCTGTAAACGCTCAGAAAATTAAGTTCTTCTAGGATGTTGTCCAGTGAGAAGGGACGCAAATAATGACGAATCGAGGCAAAATGTTCTCAACTGTGTTTTACATCAGGTTGTGATAGAATATTTAAAACGTATAGGTTGCAGACCATTAAATGGTAAAAAATTGTCATAGCTACAGTATACATGCATATCTAAACATGATCATGTCGTTACGTTACTTGGAATACAAACCATAAATCTGTACACTAACCATTGCAAATGAACGTCAACAGAGAGAAGTACATATAAGTATAAAAGGTGAGATAAACACACGGTTATACGATAATTAACACTCTTTTTCCTTAATATACAACAGGATAAAGATTATTTTGTTTAAAACTTGAAAGATAATCGTCTATAAACTACGCTTACATCAAAACGATAGGTAAATTTCTTGTAACACACAATTAGTTCTCGCATTACTAACGCGGTTTAGAAAACACAATAATATTAGCAAAGGGATATATACATTAACATTGATGGGGGAAATTGTATGCTTGATAACAATCAAATGAAAACAAAAGATGAATCAAACGTGAATTGTTTTCAACATATGCTCCTTTGCACTTCTTTACATGTAAACAGTGGTGTCCAAAAGTTAGTGAATCCCACCAGGAAATGATTATCGTATTTAAAGTGTTCAAGTTCTGCCATGTTTTACATACTTAATTGTGAAATCTGGTGATAAAATATTACATCAGTACACAGCAAAAACTGTGGTGTTAACCGGTGTACATAGATGACCACACCAGATATTTTACACCGGTGTTAAATTGGTGGTGTTAGTTTTACACCTATAGGTGTTATTACAACACCTATGGTTGTTACATTTACACTCTTTGGTGTTATGTTAAATCTCTAGGGTGTTATTTTAACACCTCAGGGTGTGGTCCTCTATTAACACCGATTGGTGTCAGTTTTAACACCACAGTTTTTACAGTGTAAAGTTTAGTTTCTCTGGGCTCGCCGGTGTTGTCTACATTCAACACACAGCATGTAGGAGTACATTTTGGGATGGGTTTCACATTGCAACTTTCGAGCACAACTGTATATGCATATGTAAGATGTACTTAGAATTACATTGTAAAAAATAAGTATAGCATTTACATATATACACTCATAGTTCGTGTGATACGTTAATTACGTAATGAATATGCTTGCACCAACCCAACCAATAATCCCCCACACTTTGTCAACATTTTTTTAGGCCTATTGATAGTTCTGGTGCTTTCGTCAAAATGTAAAAAAACGACAAATATACCTATATCTATTTACACCTACATTCTTAATTCTGCAATACGTATATATGATACAAGGAGAAAAATACATGGTAATAAAATAAACGTATGCCAATATGTTTCTAAAAATATCAGAATCATTATTTATTGATACGAGTGTCTTTTGAGGGATTCCTCTTCTTCACAAAATGACGAGTAGATCCATGTTACACTTGACATCTGGTTACAAGTTGACTTTAAATTAAGCAGAGAAAATGTAGAAAAGGTTTGTAGTTCATGTAAATGTATAGTAGCGTGTGGTAGGCCTATATACCACATTTCGTCGAAGAATTAAGACCAAAATGGTAAACGTAGCTTAAAACATTGGCAACAATACCAGGATGAATACTTATATTGTAACAAACTTGTAGTATTGTATTCTTAACTCTCTGGTTATTTACAGCGGTACAAAAACACGAGGAGAAAAAAAGTACAATTCAAAACTTACAACATCAATTGTATATTTTATGACAAAATGCAAAATGAATTGCAACTATTTTGCAAGATAACAGACATGAGAAACGCATCAATTTGGCAATATTTCTTTGCACAGAGGATACTTGATTACTTACTAATATGCCTATAATGAAGATATAACGATTGAAAATATATATTCGTGGACTTACAGTATGTTAAGGAACAGCAAAATAGGTACGTTATACCTATACATTTTAAGCAACAGATACAAAAGAATATCATTATGTGCAACCAATTTCAAGATACGTAATAATTTTTACCCTGCTTACAACAGCGCCATATCTTCTTATATGTTTACTGTAAAATCCCTGCTTATCTATTTCTTAATAACACATGGTGTGAAATACGATATCGTGAAGTACAATAACAACATACGTGATAAACACAACATAGCAGATTACACAAGAAACATTGTATAAAATATTTTATATCAATTCTCTTGTGACGTATATTAAAGTAAAAATATCGAATTAAAAAAAAAAATCCCGTAACCTTAATATTACATAGTTACATACATATTGTGTGCACTCTTTTCTGTTTTGCTTATATGACTGCATCAATCCCTATGAAAGTAGAGTACAAAATACGAAATATGAAAGTGGCGAATATAATTCAATTAACGCAGTACAATAAACAGCACAATTTTTTGTCATAGTATACGGTTTCCTACACACATACTTCCCTTTCATGTATGTACGAAAAGTAGAAAACAAGTACTAACTGAATCTCGAGAATGTATTCTTATTTACCATGCACGATGTTTCTAAATTCTAAATAAAACCATTTTATCAATATCGACATATATGCCCATATTTATATATAATCCGGGCTAAATTATACATTGAATAATAATAATAATAATTATAAACAACATTTATAAAGCAGCGCTTAATATGATTTGTCTCAAAGTGAGCATAGGGTCGAGCGAAGCATACCCAAACTTAAAATTATTTCATACCACAACAAGCTGCCATAGACGAATGATTAATCTGTTACTGCCGGATACCGATGAAAGATTGTTGGCCAATTGAATTGTAGAGTGAATCCATGTTTTTTGTTATTTTAAAATTTTATGTTCGGACAAGGTGTTGATAATGGTTAGGCTTTATTATGATATCATGCCCAGCAGTTTGAGCAAAGAAATGATAGTGTTCTCTCCGCCACCATCGTGGCCGAGTGGTCTAAAGCGCATGACTAGAAATTGATATCTGCCTTTTTTGTTTATGTGATATTAAGCAAAATATCAGATTTATTGTTAACATGGTTAATTGTCGGTATTTATTTCTGGGGTGATTTGCATGATAAAATCCAAGCCTTATTCTGCATCTCCAGGAGTCTAGCACAAAGAGCCGAAATTAAGATTGATCAAAATTCGCATCACATTCGGGATGGAATTTTATTCGATCATGTCAAATTTAGGAAAATTTGTCAGATCTGACATCGTGTCAGACAAAAATGTTGACAAAACTATCCCCCGAAGAAGAGTCGGAAGGTATTTGGTATGACGTTCCTCCGAAATACTCCAAGAAGAGTTTTAACTGGAGGTCAGAACCAGCGCGACTGGAGAGGCCACCGGATTCGATTCGAACATGAACATATTTAAACAGGGGAGTTTTTCATGAAATGACTTGTCGGACAGTTACCAGAGAAACAATGCTTCTTAGCCAATCAAAATCAAGGAAAGAAGTCAGACCCGACAACTTGGACAAGAATGTTTAAACGCTTGCCAGAATGTACCTCAAATACTTTAAAAGTACTTCAACGGTACTTAGAATGTAATGAGAGTTGCGGAATGGACCCTTGTAGTATTATAATGCTGCCAAGTCTAGCATGTTCATCAGTACTTGCCGAATCACTACAGAATATGGAACCCCGGACCACACTGCTTTACTTCAGATTGCTGTCGTCCCGCAAGACCTGTTGGGAAGATATGTGGAGGAGGCCAGGAATAGTAAGAGGTAGGGAACGTATGTGAGCAATGGTGATCTGGGGGACGGGGGTCATCCATGTGCGGTTCTATGCTTCCGTTGACACGTACTCCAACTTTACGTACACAGATTTCATGTGGCAAGGAAGTTTGTCAAGCAATCGTGGAAGCATACAAGGATGGTGCCATCAGCTTCCCCATCACTCTAGAAGAATGGCCAACTGTTGAAGAAGTCTACAGAAACAGTTGGATGACACGTCCTCCGCACTAACATGCAACCAGAGCAATCCATTGCACAGAATGTTGAATGAAGTGTCTGCCTCGACAAAATGCTGTGGTTGGATCAGGAAAGTGGCCAGTAAAATTAACGTGATGCCAGGAGCCTGGAAACGACTTACGCTGCTTGAAGATGTGCAGCATGTCGCTAGAAAAAACACACCAAGGCTGGAAAGAAGGGGAGGGGCTATGAGATAATTTTCCAGACTCTATAGAGTTGCGGAATCTTCAATAAAAACGGGAGCTAGACATTCAAGGGTTTTGGGGGACTAGACTACCTCTGCCCCCGCCATGGCAGTGGTCTGTGGTGGGGTCCTTTACATTGGCTACTTTCTTTACTTCGCGGTATGTTATGATGACCAGGCGACTCACCAATCATGTCAATGGGGATTCATTTTCTGTGATTAGAATGTTTCGAGCGTTGTTTGAATATTTGGAATGCCGTTCGAACGTCGTAATGCATTTAGAAAAAAAGTGAGAATGCACTTCGAATGCTGTGCGATATATCTCTAGCTCGAATGATTTTCGAAAGTTTCGAGCATGAGCAAACCATTTGCGCTGGCCACAATAATTTACCGGAATACTCGGATTGCACTCGAATTCAGACATATTTTTAAAGTATATACTTCGAACCCCACCTCCCAGGAATGTACTTAGAATGTCCATATACATGATATAGCCGGCGTTCCGTCGCTAGTATTAATCATGATTAGCAGTATCGTGCTTTGAATCAAGAGCGTTTCTGTTGGGGGAAAGAGAGGAATATAATTTCTCGCTCTGGGAGAGAACATACCATTATGATCCCCTACACGTTATCACTAATCAATGTATTGTTATTGAACTAATTATTGAAAACAATTTAACCGCGATCACCTCGCTTTCTCGCACATTTTTTTTTGCGCTATTGACTTTCTAGGTCATACCCCTTCCTATTTCGGGCATCCGATTATCGCCAATAGAACCAACGAGAAAAAGCATGGAAAAAACCTTTGGGTTTCTGACTACTTTCATGCTCATGCTTCCCCTGCCCTTCAGCCACTCTCTTTTTTGTTGATACAATTGTTTCTTCGTTGGTCAAGGTTTTTGATGTGTGCATGACAGAAATTTCATCAAAGAATTCCTCCAGTTTGGGTCCGAAATGTGTAAGCTTAAAAAGCTCTTCCTGAAGCTCTTTAACCTGTTGCGCTGTCTTGATATTTTCACTGGCTCCGTCTGTAATAGCGCTGTCCAGTATCTCTCTCCGTTTGTTGTATTCTCTTTTGGTTGTTTCCAGATTTTGCAGCACACCTTCCTTTTGGAATCTGACTGGTTTTGCCTTTTCTTGCTTTATGCACATTTCCAGATATTCATCTACGGCATCGTTGTAGGTGATTAAAGCATTTGCCCTTAGGAAAGAGCCAAACTTGGCACCAGTTTCCATTATAATTTCTTGTTCTTCTTTCAGTTCCTTAACCTTTTTGTTGATTTCATCTACCATTGCTTGTCTCCTGGATTTTGTGTCTCGAATTTTATTAATTTGATGTTGAACCTTCGAAGATAGGAATTCCTTTTCTGTTATTACGATTTCGTAGGTCAGGTGCATATGCTGCTTGTAATTATGCTTACATTCACGGCAGTATTCGTCTGTCATGGCCCAACATTCAGCAAGTTTTGGATTACCGGTTGTTTCGATTGGGACACCCTTTAAAAGACAATGGGAATGGCATACGGTCTTGTACACTGTGTTATGCACCTTTGACCGGCCAACAGGCATGTAGGTGACGCACTCAGGGGCAGCGCAAACTGTCTTTGGATAGCCCACCTCCTCTCGTTCTATATCGTATCCTTTGAATTTGAGGTCTGCTCTCAAAGAACTAATTTCATTATCTGCAAGAGCGATTTTAGCTTTTGTTTCTCTTGCTGCATCAATATTGTGATTGATTGTATTGGCTACTTCTGCTAAGGGTTTACTCATTGCTATGATGATTCTCCTAGCTTCATTCATGCCCACAGTATCTCTCACTCTATGAGGCTTAAGTTGACATTCGACGTATTGTAGGAGACGGTGTGTTTCCTCCACCGATTTGTCCCAACTGGACGAGTAGGTGGCGATTTCTGCCTCGCCGAACGTGATACCGTTCTTAATGCAGGCAAGGAATCGGAAAGGTTCGTTATCGAAACAAAAGTATTTATCCTTCGTTGCCTGAATACCGACGTTTTTCTTTCTAAGCTCTTCATTAAGAACTGGTAGTGTATCACCTGGCTGGTAGAATGTCTGGCGAGCGTTCGTAAAGCAGAACACGATGTTGTTCTTGGCTGATTTGTGCAGTTGAACCAGCAGTTCTTGGATGCAAAATCGAAACATTACAGTGAGCCTTGCATCATTTGGTTTCAGAAGTATGTATATCGCATGTATCTGTGAGTAGGATGTAAGGTGAGACAATATACTCTTCATATTGATTTCATCCTGCTCAAAACCATCTGCATCACCTATTACTGGTGTGTCAATCAATCGCACTCATCTGTAGCCAACGGTGAAGACATAAGACCGCGGTTCTTTTGTTGCTGATTTTCCAGCTTCCTGCACCTCATTCGAATCGTCTCTCCCTATCTTAATTTGTCTTTGCTCACCATCTTGGGTTAAGGTGAACGATGATGGGATCAAAACCGGAAAGTCTTTTGAGTTCATTACTTTTTGGTTGTCGCTGATCCGACACCCCTTTCGAGCCCACAGATCGGAGTCGGGAGACGGTGACTATAGCGTGGAATGTATTCTTTATTAACATACAACAGATCCCCTAGGTGGTGTATATAAGATTAGACATCTCCATTATATAAGCCACGCCCTAAACATGGCGTCGTTTACAAAGCCACGTCAGCATGCCCATATATAAGCCGTCTAAGACATGGCTATGCCAACGCCAACGCCAACACGTATAGCGCCCACTGGCAAACGGTCTTGTCGGCTGCTATTTCAAGTGTGTCAATGGACGTATAAAGTGGGTGTTGTCCGCCGTATCACTAAAATTGACTAACACCGGTATTCGTGCATTCCTCTGACAATATAGCTCCACTTTTCAAATAAAAAACGTAATTATTAACAATTCTGTGGAACTGATCAAATATAACAGTTGCAAATCAAGGACTCTACAATTTCATTAATACTGGTCCTAATGCAATAATTTCCATTATTATATTTAATCAGAAATTATAACTCGTTACGGTTCGATTCCAATGACAATTTAATCGAATATTCAATTTAATTAATCCGCATTTAGAGCCCGGATCTAGAGTATCCTCAAAAAGGGTAGTTTGCAGCCTTTGCTAAAACGCTACAAACACCTGAGATATTGACCATAATGAAAAAAATAAAGGAAAAGGTATATTGTATAGATGACATTGGTATTGAAAACGCAGTTAATGATGTAACAAAATGTATCTTAACTATCGCAGATAAAGCGAAAATAAAAGTAAAAATACCTCGGGTAAAAAGCACAAAGACAAAAAACAGAAAGAAAATGTTTAATGCGGAATGCCTTGCTCTTCGGCGTCGCGTAAAACTATTGTGTAGACAAGTGTGTAACAATCCATTTGATAGAGGCCTCAGGCAACAATATTACACCATGAAGAAAAGGTTGAAAAGAAGATTAAAAGAAATTGTACGTAATAAGAGAAATCATATAATTGACAAGCTAGACAATCTTCAAAGTGAGAACCCTAAACTTTATTGGGATCTGATTAACGACCTAGAAAAACTGCACACTGATAGAAAAAGTCCAGTAAATAACATACAACCAAAACGGTGGTTTGAGTATTTTAAAGAACTCATGAATCACAAACCCCTACTTTCAAAAGATCAAAATGAAATTAAGAATCATGTAAATAACCCAAAACTACAGGACACGTTTTCATCTCTTGATTTTAAGATCACTCCCAATGAAGTGTTAGACTGTATTCAAACTTTGAAGAGAAAGAAAGCCCCAGGTAATGATGCTATTTTGAACGAAATGTTGAAAGCTGGAAAATTTATGTTGTCACCAGTTTTGTCAAAGGTATTTAATTTAATCCTTATCAGTGGTCATTTTCCTGATAATTGGTCAGTAAGCCTCATAAAGCCTCTTTACAAAAGCGGGTCAGTTTGCGATCCCTCAAATTATCGAGGGATATCCCTCTCAAGTTGTCTTGGAAAGGTTTTTTGCTCAGTTCTAAACCGTCGCTTGGTATCATTTCTAGAAGAATATAGTCTCAATACAGTCAATCAGATTGCTTTTAGAGCAGGTTATAGAACGTCAGACCACATGTTCGTTCTAAAAACTATTCTTGATAAATATATAAGATGTAAAATAAATGATAACTATAATAAATTATATGTATGCTTTGTAGACTTAAGAAAGGCTTTTGACAACGTTTGGAGGGATGGTCTCTGGTACAAACTACTAGAACATGGAATTGGTGGAAATTTCTTAAGAGTAATCCGTGACATGTATTCAAAATGTAATGTATCGATCAAATTAGACGAAGGTGTTACCCCATATTTTCATACTAATATTGGAGTAAAACAGGGTTGCGTAATTAGTCCAACTTTATTTAATTTATTTGTAAATGACATAACTAATATATTTGATACATCAGTAAGCGATCCAGTAACACTTTTTGATAAAGAACTAAATTGTATAATGTATGCTGATGATCTTGTTATTGTGTCGAAATCCCCTAAAGGTATGCAACACTGTTTAGATAAATTCACCGCATACTGTAAATCCTGGATGTTAAACATAAATGTATCTAAGACTAAGATTATGGTGTGCTCAAAATCAGGGAGATCGAACGAAGGGGTTTCATTTGAAATTAATGGAGAAACACTATGCACTGTTAGGGAAATGAAATATCTTGGTATTGTTTTCGCAAATAATGGATCACTTAAAGTGGCCGCAAGGGATTTAGCTGATAAAGCGAGAAGAGCATTGTTCAAATTGTACAAATCTTTTGGTTCCTATACTCCTAGCACTAAAACCTTGTTGCATCTTTTCGATGCAACGATACAACCGATATTACTTTATGGATCTGAAATTTGGGGTACTAATGTTATAGACATGGAAAAAAACCTACGATTAATGGATGGGAAAACAGGGCTATATTTTAAACACGAATCTGAAAAGGTGCACATTCAATTTTGTAAATATATTCTTGGGGTAAACCGCAAATGCAGTAATTTAGCAGCGACAGCTGAAATCGGTAGGTATCCAAAAGTCATCCAAATTGCCATAAATATACTGAAATATTGGATTCGAATACGTAATATGGACGAAGATAGTTTGGTTTACAAAGCTTTTGTAGAAAATGTAAGTCTATTGAATAACGGAAACAATTGCTGGCTTAAGACAATTCAGGATATTTTTAACATACTAGATATTTGTCGGAATAATGACACCCCCATACTTGATCCAGAAAATATACCAATTTCCCAAAAAGAATTTATTACAATATGCAAAACATCATTGGAAAGAAGATTTGACGAACAATTTGAATTGGATTTATTTAACGACAGGGACACTAGGGAAGGAAATAAATTAAGAACTTTTAGGCAATTCAAATTCAATATAAGACAAGAAAATTATTTATATTCAATACACAATGTCAATTTGAGAAAAAATATAACCAAGCTCCGACTGAGCGCTCATAATCTACCTATAGAAACAGGAAGGTACAAAAGACCGGAGAAGATACCACCTAACCTGAGATTTTGTGAAGATTGTAATTTGAATTTTGTCGGGGATGAATTCCACATTATAATGAAATGTAACAAATATAAAGATTTGCGTAAAGATTTTTTTGAAAAGATAATTACCTTCAATATTAGGTTTACTGAAATGGAGTGCCAGGAAAAATTTATCTACATCATGAAATTGGAAACTGAAGCCTTGATTAAACTGTTTTGTTCTTTTATCCAAAACATAATTGCTATTAGGGGTGATTTCTAAGTACTAAAAATATCAACCGGTAAACACTTTGAAGTAATATATTCGCAATATTTTTACACAATTAATTTACATGTAATGCCATTCTTCTCATTCTTCCTCTCTTTCCCGCTCTCTCCATTTTCGAACTTCTTCCCTCTTTATTTCCCTTTCCTCTCTCACTTTCTTTATGTTTTCTTTATCTTTTCTTGGATATCAGTCTCTATATCCATTGTCAAAATATCTATCCGACTGATTCCTATGTTTATTGTGTATATTTGTATATAATTTACAAGTTGTTTATTTTTTCTTTTTTTTTCTTTTTGACGAAATACTATTTTGTTTTTGTTTATTTGCTTATATTCCTTGCATTGTATATTTGTCTTGTATCATTTTGTACTTCTTGTTATGAACAAAATGCTGGCAATTGCCAGTGAAATTATAATAAATTCAATTCAATTCAATTCAATTCACTACATTAAATCCCCCCTTAGTAAGGAAGTCATTTGAAAAATCACTTGCTTACGATGTTTACACAATACTTACACTACCTATAATACAACATTATGTTACAAATCAAATCTTTCAAAATCAATATAATTATCGCAGCCACTTAATCACAAGCTGCTACATAACGCTTGGGAAAATGGACCTTCCTCCCAGACCTGGTTTGACGGACTGAGGTATTGGAGGTAGTGACTATTTCCTCCTCCTCAACATACGCCACTTTTAAGCAATCGATACTAACTTGGTCGCGCTTGCCATTAAGTTCGATCGTAAATAACTTTTCATTACGTTTTACAACCTTGTATGGCCCTTTGTAAGGAGGCTCCAAAGGCTTACGCACCGCGCCTACTCTAACAAGAACGTGCGAGCATTTTAGCAGGTTTCGGGGAACGTAACTTCGGCCGTCCTTCGCCCTTGTCGGTGTGGCTGTACTCGCAGCCATGTGCTGACGTAAACGCAACACGTAATTGCCTGGATCCACTTCAACCTGCTTGCTTGCTATGAACTGTCTAGGCAATCGCAGAGTAGTCCCGTATACCAACTCTGCGGGAGAGCATGACAAGTCTTCTTTTACGGTGGTACGGATACCAAGAAGTGTCACGGGCAGATGCTCATGCCAAAGTCTAGCATTGTCGTGCGCTTTCAGTGCGGCTTTGAGCTGGCGGTGGAATCTTTCGCGTGGTTACTATTAATTTCATAAGTTCGGCGAAAAGTTTCGATTCAAACTGTCGACCACGATCGGTGGTAATTACATCGGGCGCCCCAAATCCACCTTTGAATGAGGGCCTTTGCAACGTGTTCGGCAGACATGTCCGTTAACGGAATAGCTTCAGGGCATCGCGTAAACCTGTCTATACATGTAAGCAAGTAGGTATAGCCATTAGACGGAGGCAAAGGTCCAACTAAGTCTATGTGCACGTGGGCAAATCGTGCATCCGGTGTGCTAAACGTACCAAGCGGTGCTCTGGTGTGTTTGTGCGTCTTAGACCTTTGACAAGGTAAACACTCTTGTGCCCACTTGCGAACAGTGTTGTTCATGCCGGGCCAAACGAAACGCAACCTAATAGCCCGTTGCGTGGCGCGCACGCCCGGATGTGACAAACCATGGACAGCATTGAACACGGCCCTACGATGACTCTTCGGCACAAATGGACGAGTGCGTCCATGAGACACATCACAGATAATAGTTCCTCCGAACATAATACGCGGCACCGATTTGAGTACCATGCTGGTATCAGATCCAGAATCGAGCAATGCTTTCAACTCTGCATCGGTCTTTTGCGCATCGGCGATCATGGAGTAATCAACGCATGTGTCCGCGTACAAAGCATTCGTACTTGGTCTGGACAGCGTATCGGCCACTATGTTGTCCTGACCTTTGACAAACCTTACGTCAGTCGTGAATTGCGAAATAAAATCTAAGTGGTGGATTTCGCGCGGACTGTGACGGTCTGCTTTGGCATTAAACGCATAGGTCAGGGGCTTGTGGTCGGTAAACACACAGAAGGTGTGTCCATCAAGCATGTAACGAAAGTGTTTGATCGGCAAGTATATTGCAAGCAGTTCGCGTCCAAATGCACTATATCTGGTTTCTGCTGGCTGCAATTTCTTGGAGAAAAATGCGAGAGGTTGCCATGCGTCGTCCTTCAACTGCTGAAGGACTCCGCCGATTGTTCTGTAGGAAGCATCACATGCGATACTCAGCGGAAGGTCGCTGTTGGGATACGCTAAGAGAGTTGCTTTGGCTAGCTCTGTCTTAATGCGCGCAAAAGCTGCTTCACATGCTGGCGTCCACTGAAGTGGCTTGCGTGACCTTCGTTGTTGGCTCTTGAGGAGGTCAGTGAGCGGCATCAAGATTTCGGCGCAACGAGGCACGAATCGCCTATAGAAATTCACAAGACCGAGGAAACCGCGTAATTCCTTAAGGTTATTCGGAACCTTGCACTCTTGGAGAGCCTCCACGCGCGCAGGAAGAGGGCTAACGCCATTGCAGTTGATATGATATCCGAGAAAATCTAGTTCGCTCTTCGCAAACTCGCACTTCTTCGGATTTAACTACAACACCGTATTTCCGGAAGCGTTCAAATAACATGCGTAAATGCTGCTCATGCTCAGCTTCGCTATTGCTCGCGATCAGCAAATCATCAATATACGCATATGCAAACGGTAGGCCTCGCACTACTTCATCAATAAACCTCTGAAAGGTTTGCGGCGCATCTCTAAGACCGAAAGGCATCCGCAAGAATTCGAACATACCAAACGGGGTGGTAATTGCCGTCTTATGAATGTCATTGGGATTCACTGGTATTTGGTGATAGGCTCGTATCAGGTCGACCTTCGAAAAGATCCGCGCGCCTTTCAACCCGGATGAAAAATCTTGAATATGCGGAACGGGGTACCTGTCAGGTATGGTTCTGTTATTCAACGCCCGATAGTCACCGCAAGGTCGCCAGTCACCTTTGGTTTTCTTCGGAACCATATGCAGGGGTGAAGACCACTGGCTGCTTGGCGGGCGGATAATGTTCAAGTCTAGCATGTGCTGAAATTAATCTCGCGCTATTTTCAGCTTATCTGGAGCAAGTCTGCGTGGTTTTGCGTTCACTGGCGGTCCGCAGGTGCCAATGTAGTGCGCTACATCGTGCTTCAGCGCCTGCGCTTGTAAATGGGTACAGTGATGTCGTTGTACTCAGCGCGCAGAAGATCATGGTACGTATCAGTATTGTCGGTTGTATCGATAACTGGGCTAATACGCAGAGAGTCTGAAGGCTTGCCATTCACGTTTAATCCAGCTACGCTATCGATCAACTTGTATCGGTGCATATCTACGAGCAATCGAAAGTGGTGCAAAAAATCTGCACCTAATATGGGTGTAGCCACATCGGCGATAACGAATACCCATTGACATTTGCGCCGTAGACCTAAGTTCAGGGTGATCGAACGTCGCCCGTAAGTGTCAATGGTTGATTCATTGACTGCCTTCAGTGTCATGTCGGATTTACAAGCGCGCGTTGTTGAGTCACGGGAAATACCGAGACTGCTGCGCCGGTATCAACAAGAAATTTTGTGTGAGCATCAACATCTCTAACGTAGAACAGGCGGCTCTCCGTGTGACCAGCCGGTTTCGCCGCCGCTATCCGCTGGTCCGCTAGTTTTCCGTCTGGTGCGCACACGGCGGACGGCAGCAATGAGCATTATCGCCATACTTGCTGTGGTACCAACATAGTTCGCTGGCTGCTGCACCGGTGCTAGACTGCGCATCGCGTCGGGCGTTTGTGTCACGCCTACGACTCCTACTACGACTTTGGCGTCGCTGCATGTTTCCAACAACGGTCGTGAGTTCCCTAACTAACCGAGTTAGCTCACTGACTTGATTTTCCAGATCATTGCGCGGTTTGGCTTCTCCGGATTTCTGCGCGACAGCGGATATTGCGCCATAACTTTCGGGCTGTGCTTCGATTATTTTGTCTGCTAGTTCCGACAAATCGCTCAGCGATAACGCTTCGCTAGTTGACGCCAATATTAATCTGACGTTGACCGGGAGCCTTTGTAGAAAAAGCTGTTTGAAAATGCCCTTTTCTAGCTTTTGGTCGCCTAATAGCTGCTCACCAAGTCCCCAAGCTCTTCCTCCGTCAAAAGCATCTGTACACGCCGTTGCTCTGATGCACTCACGCGTGCGATCAACTTGGATTTATCAAAATGTCTCGTATTTCTTGAGCTACTTCTTGAGGGAGCGCCGCAATTACGTGCGCGTATTTTGTCGCATCGGCAGTAATTCCACACGTTGTAAACTGTGCTTCAACCTGAGCATACCACACCAGGGGATCCGTTTTCCAAAAAGGTGGCAGTTTGATTGCCAATGCGCTCAATGACTGCGGTCCATCTTCCGCGTTACTAGTATTTTGATCTGTCATGATTACGTGATCTTAGATCATCAGTATAAAATCAAAACAAGTAGTTTTGAATGCCGTTGATCCAGGTGGATTTACCAACTCCTGTTTCACCTAGAATGAGGATGTTCATTTCTTTCATTGCTTCCAATTGGGAAAGGTCGTCCTCCAGCAGGACCTTCGGATATACCAGAAATTCCATACCGTGACGTGGGTCGTTGCAACGGAACTTTGAATCTTGAGGACTTGACATTCCACATTTGCAGTATCTAGATTATAGCCTGCCCGGCTAAATAAACTTGACAAATTAAATAACTACTCAGGAAAAATATATCATTTCATAAAAGTTTGAAGTTATTATTCCAGAAAGACCACATCATGATTAAGCGACGCATACTTAAACTCGTAAAATTACTTTAGACCTTAAAACTATGCAATCGTTACAATCAGATACAGATGACAAGTTTAAAGCTAATGACGATGTGGGCCAACTAATACCACATAATTGTAGCAGAAAAACTCTGTGATTTGTCCTTTTTTATTTTTAGAGTAGGGGCAACGTTTTGACAATCATGGTAGGCATATGACAGGTGCGGTATAATATCCAGCATTTCCCTTGTATCAAGTGGAACACCATTAGGTGGATATCGGGATTGACAAAATATTTCATTGCATACAACTGTATTCTGTAGCTTTCGTCCAGCAAAATGGGAGGTACTCTGGACACTCCTCTGGACACTCAATGTCGGCTTAATAGCCATGGTAATATCATGCCAAAGCCCACTGATCAGATATTGTTTGAAATTGAGGTCTTCTCCGCAGGAACTCTCTTTAGAAACTAGAAGAATTGTTATTTTAGTTATGTTTCTTGTGCTGTATCAAAACTGTGATAATAATCATTGCCTCCTCTAAAGGTTTGCTTGTGACTTTGATGGATCTCCGAACTGCACCGAGTTTTCATCTATCCCGTAATTGCCAAATGAGACGACTACCCTGGATGAGAATTGAGGGTTACTGTAAGTTCTTTTTTAAGCGTGACACACTCTTCCTTTCCCCTCCTCCTCAAATTGCGGAGGACAGCCACAATGTATCATTGAATCCGCACCATACCGGTATGCTTAAAATTGTTGAATGTGAAAAATATCAGTCAAAAGAATAGGCTACAACAGGATACATGATTTTTTTCTCGTTCGTTTACACATGCTTCTTGCGTCAATATATTTAGGTAATTTACTTCCTACAAGATCAAGGGTACTTTAATATTTCTGAGAAGACGGAGTTAAAAGTCTTGTCCAATTCTCGTCCCGAAAATTGGTCCCTTTGGATGTTCATTTAGCTCTCCTGATTAGTGTTGCATGACGCACATCCGACAGACCAAATCCCATTTTCGTATAACTAATATGTTGTCTAACGCCAATAAAACAAATTACTAACATAGTTGGTAACCGTGGTCACCATGTTCTTCATTCGAGAGGTTCTTCTGGGAGGTTGTACATGTACCACTTTGAAAGGTTTGTCATTGGCTGTGTGCAGAATAGAAATTTCCTCAAACAATTTCTTCAAAGTGCCACCAAAATGTTTCAGCTTAAAGAGTTCTTCTTGAAGTTCTTTTACCTGTTCTGGTGTCTTGATATTTTCGTTAGCTCCCCCAGCGATAGCGTTGTCAAAAATTTCTCTCTGCTTCTTGTATTCTGCTTTCATCTTACTCATGTTCTCTAGCACACCTTCCTTTCGAAGTGTGACTGGTTTTGCTTTCTCTTGCTTAATGCACATTTCCAGGTATTCTTCCACAGCGTCGTTGTATGTAATGAGAGCATTTGCCTCCAGGTACGACCCAAACTTTGCTCCAGTTGCCAAGATGATTTTTTGCTCAGCTTTCAATTCTTCAACTTTCTTGTTGATTTCATTAATGAATGCTTCCTTCTTTGCTTTAAAGTTGCAAATGGTGTTGATTTGTTGTTGAGTGTGGGTTGACAGAAACTCCTTCTCTGTTATTTGTAATTCGTATGTCAAGTGCATATGCTGCTGGTAACTGTGAGTGCAGGTATCGCAGTATTGGTCAGTCATGGCCGCACATTCAGCAAGTTTAGGATTACCTGTTGTTTCGATTGGCACACCTGCAATATAACAGTGAGAGTGACATACGGTCTTGTACACTGTGTTATGTACCTTTGTCTGTCCGACTGGGATGTATGTGACGCAATCAGGGGCAGCGCACACTGTCTTTGGATATCCTAGTTCCTTCTGTTGTAGGTCATATCCTTTGAATTTCAAGTCTTTCTTCAAAGAGATCATTTCAGTATTTGCATGGCCAATCTTAGCTTTTGTTTCTCTTGCTGCATCAAGATTGTGATTGATTGTATTTGCTACTTCTGCTAAGGGTTTACTCGTTACTATGACGATTCTCCGAGCTTCGTTCAAACCCACCGTATCTCTCACTCTATGCGGCTTAAGTTGGCGTTCGATGTAATCTAGGAGACGCCTTGTTTCCTCTACAGACTTGTCCCAACTGGACGAGTAGGTGACGATTTCTGCCTCGCCGAACGTGACACCGTTCTTAGTGCAGGCAAGGAACCGAAAAGGTTCGTTATCGAAACAAAAGTATTTATCCTTCGTTGCTTGTATACCGACGTTTTTCTTCTCAAGCTCTTCATTAAGAACTGGTAAGGTGTCGCCTGGCTGGTAGAAAGTCTGGCGAGCGTTCGTGAAGCAGAAAACGATGTTGTTCTTGGCTGATTTGTGCAGTTGAACCAGCAGTTCTTGGATGCAAAATCGGAACATTACGGTAAGCCTTGCATTATTTGGTTTCAGAAATATGCATATCGCATGTATCTGAGAGTAGGAAGTAAGGTGAGACAATATTCTCTTCATATTGATTTCATCCTGCTCATAACCATCTACATCACCTATACCTGGTGTGTCAATCAATCGCACTCGTCTGTCGCCAACGGTGAAGACATATGACCGAGGTTCTTTTGTTGCCGATTTTCCAGTTTCTTGCACCTCATTGGGATCGTCTATCCCTATCTTAATTTTTCTTTGCTCACCATCTTGGGTTAAGGTGAACGATGATGGGATCAAAACCGGAAAGTCTTTTTGGTTCACGGCTTCATGTATATTGTTAAATGACAAGTAGTTTTGAATGCTGTTGATCCAGGTGGATTTACCAACTCCTGTTTCACCTAGAATGAGGATGTTCATTTCTTTCATTGCTTCCAATTGGGAAAGTTCGCCCTCCAGCAAGACCTTCGGATATCCCACAAAGTCCATACCATGTCGTGAGTCATTGCAACGAAACTTTGAATCTTGAGGACTTGACATTCCACATTTGCAGTAAAATAGTTTGAACGCTGTGAGATACTCGACAAACCGTTTGCATTTCGAACATCTCCATTTGGATGGGTCAGCAGAACAACGCCCGTTGCCACCTAGAGCATTCGGACATCTTAGCGTGACCAATGTACGTTCATTCGGGATGTCAGTTCTTGGTTCTGGATTTATAATTTGAATCATACTCGCATCGATGAATTCGCCCTCTTTCTCAAACAGGTCTTCTATTGTAAGTACGCCATTTTCGTACTTCTTAATTACTGGCTTCTTTCCTTGATCTAGCCAGACATGGGTAGCTACAGATTCCTGGTCTACAACAATAAATTTAAAGGACTCGTACCTTGAATAAGTGGAAAGCAATCGCATGAATAAGTCTCGACTTTTTTCCACAAATTCAACGTCGGCGCCCTTTGGGATGTAGAAAACGAAAGTATTTTCTTTCGCACATATAACTAGTTCATCGTTCCTACCGATGTATTTGATCCCCTTGCTTAGCATCGGCCTGATAACCCTGACCTTCTTCAGGTACGGTTCAAATTCCTCTTCGTACTTCAAAGCAGATAATTCTTCAGAGTGCAGTTTACTCAGGAACTCTTCGAGGACACTCGATGCATCTTCTCCCGATCTCACCCTTTTAACTATCTCTTGTAGTTCAGTTTTGAAACGTGATTCTTGCACAAACAAAGAATCTCCCCAAACCATATCAATTCTCCTGAGGACTTCATCAGAAATTAATGCATTATTAAGCTTTATGTCATGATATATCTTTTGACTTTTTTCCTTTACCTTTTCCAAGACCTGTGCAGCTTTCTGAATTATACATTCGTCAACTTCCTTGTGTACCATGTTTTCAGCTGCCTTGACATTGAACTTTTTTCTAATAGTTTCTACAGGCAAGAGATAGTATTTGAGTGGGACCCCATTACCATAGCTAGTATTTTTCACAAAAGCGGGTAAAGACTTCGCAAGCCTAAGCGCTCCTTCGAATGTGTCGGGGTTATTTTCGTTTGTAATCAAAACGTCGGCCCTACATTTATAAGAAAGCCTTCCACTTTCAACCTTCCCCTTCTCATCATCAACGTAGACATTTGTCGCTCCCTGTGCAAGAAGAATATCCCTAAGGTTTCCAAGCTCGACACCTGCATCTGCCCTAACAGCCGAACCGTCATTATTCTCAATATTCTCATACTCGCACGTAACTGTACATTGGGCCCCCCGATCAATGCCTACTACAACATGCGTCGCAGGGGTGTTTGGATCGGATAGGATATCCTTGTCAATGATATCTCTGTTCTGGATTATTGCTACCTCTTCGTTGACAGTACTCAGCTTGTAGATGAGACTCTTGCTTTGGGTCATTGCACTCCTCCGCTCGTCTCTAAGGAAAGCTCCTGATCCATTGAGCTCTACCATTCCGACTGTAACACTCAGCTGATGTTTGGATAGAATGTTATAAAAAAGAAAGATGATGATAGATAATAATGCAGTGAGTGTTGGATGTGTAACCCGAATAGAGGAACGCATTATATTTACTCTAATTATTTGTTCATCTAATTGATCTGCCTTTTCTATTCATGGTTAAATTTAATTGATAAATGGTCTGTAATAATTTGCCTTAAAACAACCAATAAAAACGAGAAATACCTCAGATAGTCTAAAAAATATATTGGAACGAATCTCGCATTTTATTGTGAAAACCTATACACAAGATAAGAAAGTATAAAGATGAGATCTGAAAAGAAGTGAAAACATCTGAAAGGAAACTCTGTATTTGTTTAGACTTACTAGAAGTTTAAGTGTGGCGCCAAAATTTGTCGAGGACGCACGGATAGTGGCCGTGATCAAAGGGGGGGGGGGGTAGTCATGCCCCCAGTTCTCAATACCTTCGGATTAGCACATCTTTTATTTAAAGGAAAAGTGTCTTGAGCGGGCACTTTCCAAAGTTGTGCCGACACCCAGGTACGCGATTTTGAAATTACCCAAAATTACTAAGTGCATGTCGAACCCCAAGTCATTTAGAAATCGAATGCAAATTTAGCTTATAACCAACATTGTTAACTGCAATATTATCTTCACTTTTACTGATTAAAATATAATTCAAGATTTTTAAGATTTATTATTTCACTTAATATCCTTACATCGTAGAATGCATTTAATTTGATAACCTAATGACGTCTGAAGATAAAAAACATCCCTTCTTCGAGGAAAAAACTTGTGACCCCGCTTTCAGGCAGAAAACAGATCATCTGTATTTAACTGACCTGTAGTGCATCTTCTACACCGAGTTTCTCGCACTTCTCCTGCCAACTGTCAGATTCTGTTATCTCAATCTCCGTCTTGGCAATGTCCCTAGTTTCTACCATATTGTCTTCGAGTTTTGAAACGAATAGGGTTTCATTCTATACAAAGAAAGATATTACATAACATAGAATTAGATGATAATTATTTTTATTCATTGGTTGTTCACAACTTCAGAGAGAGATTTAGAGATGAGAAGTGTTTTTAATGTAAGAACTTTTCATTTTAATGTATGAAATTAAAGGTAAATAACTGCTATGTTTTAGAGAACAAGTATCCCTTAAAGGCCATCCCAACAAAAGGACTGTTTGTTGGGGTGGCCCAACAAAAAATTGATTTGAATAAAAAGAGAGAAATCCAACAAGCATAACACTGAAAATTTCATCAAAGTCGTAAGTAAATTAAGAAAGTTATGACATTTTAAAGTTTCGCTTAATTTCACAAAACAGTTGTATGCACATCCTGGTCGGTCTGCAAATGAGGAGACTGGTGACGTCATCCACTCACAATTTCTTTTGTATTTTATTACATGAAATATTCTAATTTATTCTTCTCATTGCCAAGTGAAACAGCGATTAATTTCTCTCTGAACATGTGAAATTAGAATTGGTAATACTATTTGGTTCAGTCAAGTTGGTCCTTATTGTGAAAACTGTAAAAATAAAATAATGTATGATTCAAACAATAAAAAATAAAAGAAATAGTGAGTGAGGGACATCATCGACTGTCTTATTTGCATGTTACTGAGTTGTGCACATCACTGTTTTGTAAAAAAATAAGTGAAACTTTAAAATTTCATAACTTTTTTATTTATTCGATTTTGATGAAATTTTCAGCGTTATGCTAGGTTGATTTTTCTCTATTTATCAAAATCAACATTTTTCTGGGATGGACTTGAACTTTAAGTAGACCAGAGTATTCTAGAATGTTTCAATGTAGTAATGCAACAACACCCCTTTCATTTGTATGTCATAGCAGGCATATCTAATGAGGCAGTGGATTACTCCTTACGGTGAATTTTACAAGGTTAAAATGGCAGAAGTAAACATGGCAGAGGTTAAAAGTGGCAGGGGTAGCAATGGCAGAGGTAAACATGGGAGATGTAAAATGGGAGAGGGGAAAAATGCAGAAGTAAAAATGACAGAGGTATTATGGCCAGTCTTAAACCCCCATGCAATAAATTGTCAAAAAGCCCCCGAATGTACATACAGTGCGTCTCAAAAAAACTATACACTTTTAAAAGGGCTACCAAACAAAAAATATGTCTATTTGGGGAAAAAATATCTATATATATGGAAAGCCAATAAAGTCAACTTTAAGATAAAATAAAAAAAAAATTGAAAATAATTCATGCTTGAGTGAGCACTACCCACTTAAACAAAGGGTATGAAAATTAGGGTGGATAGGAATTAGCCTTTCGGTTTCTTTCAATTTTTGAGAGGCGAGTCCCTTGGAACTTGCAAACTTGAGGGTGTTGTGATAAATTAATGGTCATTCATTATCAATTTAAATTGTTAGAGCAAATTTCATGAACTATCAAATTAAAATTCCATGCATGAGTGAGCGTAAATTGCAATCTTTAGTGCAGCATTTTAACTTTACAATGTGGATCTCAAGAGTGTGTTGGAGTCAGGAGAATAGGGGTTAGGAAGGACTTCAGTGGGTGAAGTAAACTGATGGAACGTTGAGCCTCCCTCCTACAGGTCCGTCCCCTCCTGATGGTTAGATCGAGACTGATTGCTATTACATGTACGCAGGTCTTGAGCGGACTATCAATTTGATAATAAATTCTGAAAATCAAGTCATCAACCTTTACCTATCAATCATTCAATCAGCAATTTGTTAGTAAATCAATTTGAATAATGAAACATTCATATTTTTCAATAAATTATTAATCAAACATTCAGCTTTTTCAATAAATTATTTCATAAATCATCATAATTAGTTAAGTTCTTAATAATCATTCAACGGAAAAGAAAGGCCCATTAACCATCAGTCACTTGGCATTAAAGTTTTGAATACCATTCGGGAGCAAGAAAGGGGGTGGAGGGCTGGGGTGAGTACATGATTTGTAATTTGTACACTCTAAAAAAGGTTTACCCAATATTGGGTAAAATGGGAACATGCATGTTGGTTGGGTAGAAAGATACCCAATATGTTGTAAATTTTACGCAATGTTGCTTTGAAATAGACCAATTTTGGGTAAAAAAATATCCAGCAAATATGCATGTTTCCTTTCTACCCAATTTGGGTAAAATTTTACTCAGTGTTTTGAGAGTGTAAGATAACACAAAGAAGAATGCCCATTTAACTGAGTCGTACCCTATCTAACCCCCTTGGATGTAACAGGTACATACCATCACATTTATCTGACTCTCACAAGCACACTTGCTAAGATTCACATATACAATAAAGTAAAAATGCAACACTAAAATTACAATTATATTTTCCTCATGCAATACATTTCAATTTAGTAACTAAAATTTGCTTAAGAAAACAAAAATTATATCAATTCATCAGTAATTTAGCATAACGCCATTAACTTTGCAAGTTCTAGAGGACTTACCTGAAAAGAGAATTGGAAGGCTAATTCCTGCTCACCCTAGCAAAGGCTAGTCTCTCAGGAGGGGAGAAAGGGGTAGAGAGAGAGAGAGAGAGGGGGGGGGGGTTAAGTGTTCTGTTGACCCTTCTCCCATCAACCTACTTCCCCCACCATTCCCAACTATCTCATCCCTATTCTGACTTCCATGAAGACATTGCTGAGATCCACGTGAAAAGTTAAAATTGTATTTCGTGTTCACTCATGCATTAAATTTCAATTTGATAATTCTTGAAATTTACTCTAAAAACCTAAATTGATTATGCTTGGTCAGTGATTTATCACAACACCCTCAACTTTGCAAGTTCCAAAGGACTCGCATCTAAAAAAAACTGAAATAAATTTGAAGGCTAATTCCTGCCCAGCCTAAATTCCATACCCTTTGTTTAAATGGGTAGTGCTCACTCAAGCATGAATAGTTTTCAAACTTTTTGGTGTCATCTGAAAGTTGACTTTATTGACTTTCCATATGTATTTTTCCCCCAAGTGACATATTTTTTGCTTGGTAGCCATTTCAAAAGTGTATATTTTTTTTTGAGACGCACTGTAGATTTAATAATAAGTGCATGTCACGGTTAGGCATTTCAGCGTATCATTATGTCTTCATCGCCCTAACAATTCAAACAATGCAACGTGGGAATTCGGTGTAGGTGTAGGGTGAGGGCTTTTAAAAAAGATATTCAAGGACAGATTTCTTTCATTCAATTTATCAGAAGCAAAATGAAACTGCACTATTTGCATTAATATTTTTTATAACATTCGTCTTTGTTTGGCTGGTTCTTTTGATCTAAAGCTTTGCCAGGTTTACCAATAAACAATGAGGAAAAGTAGACATGAGAGAGGTGGAAAGACAGAGAGGGATTTCGGGTGGGAAAACTTACAAGTTAAAATTTTCACGAACGATTGTGGTAATACATATTTTGTCCTTATTTGGATGTCGTCTGTGCTATTAGAAAAAATGTGAATGACAATAAGCATGCATTCCAGATTCGGCACTTGTAATTTGTAATTTATGAAATTTAATCATAATTTTTGTTTTCCTGGTCAACCAATTTGGGGTCGAACGAGGGTCTGTTTCAGATTCTTTGAATAAAATAAGAACATGAGCCTTTACCACTGCATCCAATATGATATTAAATAAAAACGCCATGATGATCATAATCCTTGGAAGCGGGGATGCTGTTTGGGATTTTGTACACAATAAGCAGCACCCCCTGGAAATTAGGTTGGTATGCTAAAATGTAGAGATTTGACACAAATCTCCGTTATTTTTGGCAGAAGGAAAAACTTTGTTTATTATA
Source organism: Lytechinus pictus (assembly GCF_037042905.1). Classification (NCBI taxonomy): domain Eukaryota; kingdom Metazoa; phylum Echinodermata; class Echinoidea; order Temnopleuroida; family Toxopneustidae; genus Lytechinus; species Lytechinus pictus. Next base: position 4,534,965 of record NC_087253.1, read on the forward strand.
CAACTGCGTCCCAGAAAAAACAAAACCGAGATTCAGTGTAACTTTTTGCTATTATGATCATAAATTTGCTTCATGAAATGCACATGAATGGAAAGATATGCTTCTCTTCTTGCAATTGAAGCCCATATCCACACTCATAATGTATGCATGACTGAGTTAGAACAATGGAAAATGGTGTTACCAAATTGTCATTTGCAAGAGCAAATTGCGATTTTGGGTTATTTCATGTTTTTTCTAGCTTCTAATGCTTCCTATTCGGAAAACGAAGTTCATAGCTGACATATGCATTATTTCTTCTTTCATATGAGATATCATGCCTTAAATATAAATAATAATAATAATTGGCATTTATATAGCGTTGTATCAATCTACGACGGTTCAAAGCGCTTCACAATTATTATATGAATGACGCATGGTCGAGAAAATGTTGCATGAAAACACGCTCGATTACTACCTATTCGATGGATCGTTGAAAAATAACCGCTTTTTTTCAATAAAGCAGCAGACAATGGGCTAACGGTGAATGCTGTTCGGGCCGAGGAAGGAAAGCCCATTATTTTAATCATTTATTTGGAATAAGCTACAACACTGTTGGAGGCTATTGGCGTGGATTTTCTCGGGCTTGATTCAATGGCAATGGGAATCAAATGTTGCTATAGTAATAATTTTGATAATGTTGTATTTCAAACTTCTTTCAGTTGTTTTATTTGGTGCTACATTTCGCAAGAAGAGGGGCAAAGCAGAAAAGGGATGCATCACTTTTTGCAAGTGGAGAGGAGAAAGCCGTTTTTTGGCTCGGAAGGTTTTTTTTTTAAGTGGGTTACCACCATCCAACATTCCACTGACCTTTCTTCATCCAATAATTTCAAGCAACTTTTTACAAGTTTGAAGGAATCCAAACAACATCATATTAAAGCCAACTGTAAGATCGCACTCACCGCGTATTCTAGTCCATTGTCTTCTGCTTTAATAATAAATAATAATACATGAGATTTATATAGCGCACTTTCCATCTTGATTAGATGCTGAAGGCGCTTCAGAGCCTTAACGTCACTGATATCGTAACAGATATACAGTGCGTATCAAAAAAAGTTTACACTTTGAAAAAGCCCTATGAATTAAAAAATATACAGCACGTGGGTAATTTCTTCACATATAATCTTGGGTTTTAGTCTCATCTATCCAATTAAAGGAAAATTTTTGACAGAATGTTATATTTGAGTATAACTTTCCATTTTTGTAAAGCTCGCAGAAATCTGTTCGTGCAGAAATGCTCGTTTTCACGCTGTGTCAAGGGGGAAGGGCGAAATCAAACTTACCTTGCGAAACGCTATGATACATTTCCCTTGCACTTTTAGGAAATTAAAAAAACCGGATACATTCAAGCATTTTGTAACAATTTTGCCACCCAAACTGAAATTTCAACACTTAGTTAGCACAACCTTTACCTTTTTTGTGCCAGCTGGATCTGAGGACAAATGAATCTGAACAAAAGTTTATATCAGACATCTCCAGCATTTTTTCACTAAGTTTTTATCATTTAAAGTGGGTTCGCATTTTATTTTCCATTTAATACTTGTTTCTCCACATTTTTTTTCAAGCGTGACAATGATTAATAAAATAAAAATCAAGCCTAAGCCATTTCATATAAATCACAGCTCAGTGTAAAGCACATATCGTCACGATGGCCTCGGTATGTGTGGATGGGGAGTGGGGTGGGATGGGTCGCAATGCACTCTCCGAAGTGTTTTGGGCAAGGAAACATGTTAAAAAAGGTAAAAGATATCTTCAAATCAATTTTACTAGATAAATTCCATGTGTTCTTCATGATTATTTCAAAGTTCTGCGCAAATCATTTTCACTAACTTTTCAAAAGTAAGTAGTGCTCACTCAAGCATAAATATTTTTCGACAGTTATATCATCATTTGCTTAAGTGGATCTGTACCAATGTTAAAATCTGGAAAATAAAATATTACAAATGTATAATTTTACATGATTTTTTCTAAGTGTAAACTATATTTTGATACGCACTGTATAATATTTTTGAAAAAACAGATAATTACCGTAGAATGCACAAGTACATGTACATGCAAATCAAGTTGCGTATGGGGGGGGGGGGGGTAAATTATTTTCCCTACATTTTATTCCCGGCGTCAAAATAGGGTTTATTCCGTCAAAGAATACACTTCAAGAATATTCTTAAACACGGATCGAAAGCTCTAAAGCACTGAAGTAATTGGCAACAACTCCAGCAACTGACCAGCGTGGGGCAATGAGATAATCATTGAGCTTACAATATCAAGGTTGCAAGGTTCGAATCCCGATATAGGCAAGAAGTTGATATATGAAAAAATATTCTGGGGGGGGGGGGAGCATATACGTTTTTTTACCAGAAATTTCTCTGTCCTGATATCATACAGGTCTCCCAGCTGGGCTTTCCGTCCAAGACTGGCTCTTGTCACGGTGACACTGCGCCCCGCCATGATCGCAGCTCACGAATATCTCGTGCTCACACAGATAATCAAAACGACCTGTAAAGACAAACAAATGACAATTAATAACCAGCAATCACGAGACTTATAGTTGTTATCTAACTTTCACGAAACTTCCAATTATTCTGGGCCTCAAGCTTCTAAGATTTTCTTTTACCGATAATATCTAAATTTCCCATGAGACTCGAAATTAGTATTTGTTATCTACAGTGCGTCTAAAAAAACAACTATACACTTTATAAATGGCTGCCAATAATGTCACTTTTGAGGAAAATTCTTATATATAATTATGGAACGCCAATAAAGTCAACTTTCAAACACCAAAAAGTTGGAAAAATATTCATGCTTGCGTGAGCACTATGAAAATTAGGCTGGACATGAATTAGCCTTCCAATTTCTCTCAGTACATGAGAGGCAAGTCCTTTTGGAACATTCAAAGTAGAGGGAGTTTTGACAAATTAATTATCAATCGTTTTTTTTCTGCTAATAAAAATAACATTTCTCGAACGTTTTATGAACGTTCTGGACAGAATCTTGAAGTTGTCTGGACGTCTGCGGATATTTTGAAAGGTTTTCTTACGTCTTCTTCTTTTTATATGCAGTAGAGGGAGAGAGAAAGAGAAAGGGGAGAAGAAGAAGAAGAAGAAGAGAGGGGGGAAGACAAGGAGGAGAGAAGTGAAATCACTATGGCTCACCCCTTGTGTTATAGACAGATAGTTATTAGGATAGGAGCTTTTTTAGAGTATGTCTGTATGTAGTAGAAAATATAAATAGAAAACTATACAGTGCGTATCAAAAAAAAAAAAAAAAAAAACGGGACAGATTTGAAAAGTCTCTAGACGTTTTGTTTCAAATTATGATGTCTATATTTTGGTGTTAATAGGTGCTCTAAAGTCTTATCTTTCAAATGCTATTAAAAAAATTAGTTTTGTTCATGCTTGAGCGAACACGGAATGTTTTATCTGGGGTTAAAAAGGAGGCTTGCACCAAAGTGGCATAAAATTATAAATATGATTATCGGACTTCTTGCTAATTAGCAGACTTCCTCTTAACCTTTTCAATATCTTTGCCATAATTTTCAAATCATGCGGTCAAAATTCATTTTCAGTTCTATTTATTTGCTTGAATTATTCTGTTGTTTCTTTTTAATATGCTCTGTGTTAGCTTTGATTATTCCTTCTTCAAGCTTAAGCAATTTTGTTTCAACCGAATTATGGGAGAGCATGGATTTTTTTATTCGAATCATTTCATTGTGCTACAAAGGTTATGGTGCCTTTTGAACAGTGCCACACAGATGGGCGGGCGCTCGGGATGCTCCCCCCCCTCAATTAAAAAAAAATCATGACCAAGAAAAAAAGTGGACAGGAAATAAAAGGAAAGATAGAAAGTAAAATATGATATTATTTTCTGAATATTATGTCAAAATCTATCACAAAATTTGATATTGGGTGATTTCAAGTACGGTGTTGAAATCTGGTGTTGGTGTTGTCACAACACCAACACCAGCCACAACACCGTACTTGAAATCAGGCTGGTGTTGGGATTGACCTCGGAAAATATGACGTATTTCCGGCAATTCGTGTTGAAGGCTGGTGTTGAATGTCGTCTGCTGAATCCAGCACTGCGGCTGGTGTTGACGATCTACGTGCAATTTCCCCATTCCCCAACACCAACCCCCAGGGATTGGGAAAATCGTGATTTCAAGTTCGATGTTGGTGTTGATGAACTCTAGCTCACGAACAGGCGGCGAACACGATGAAACACCCCCGTAAAATTATATTTTACAGTTAAGATGAGCGCAAATCATTAGAGTTTTACACATTTTAGTGAAAAATAATATTTATGCTTTCTGATTATTGCAGTGATTTTAACCTTTGCATTCTGTACGATAAGATTTTATTGCAATTTCTTCCCGATTTCACTTTCGTCGTCGATAATTTCTTGCGTAAAGTTGAGATGATCAGCAGCGCAGCACAGAGGCGTGACGTCTTAGGTTATCGAAAACGCGATCGGTATCGCTCCTCTGAACTCAGCTCCGTGTTGGAGCTCGGTTCAGCAGCCTTTTCACGCTCTCAACACCAACACCAACTTCGAACACCGTACTTGAAATCACCCATTGTAATAAATAAGTGGGAACGTTTGCGTGCTCACTTCGCTCGCTCACAACATTTTAATACATTTTATCTGATCTACCATATCTAGCGCCTTCAAAATTGACTCAATACACCATTGTCATTGAAAGACATGAATCCCTTCCTGTGTTTCCTGTCAAGCAGTTAAACTTGGTCAAGGAATTAATGACCCCTTGAATAATAGATTCATGTCTTTTAAAGTTACATAACATAATTTGTTTTACATAATAAAAGGATTTGAATTATCACAAGTTTTTCCAATTAATAATTCAAATCTTCTTTTCTCAGTTACTTATGAAGGAAAATTAAAAGGTAAGAGAAGTTTAAATGAAAAAACAAAAAAATTCAATTAAATAAATAAATTTTTAAATGAAATTTGACAGCATAATTCAAAAATTGTGGCACAGATAAGGAAAAGGTCAAGAGGAAGTCTCCTGACTAGCAAGAAGTCTGATCACCATATTACTCATATTCTGCAATTCTGGCGCAAGCCTCTTTTTGAACCCCCAACAAAAACGTCCTCTGTTCGCTCAAGCATGAACAAAATTTATTTTTTAAATTGCATTTCAAAGGTAAGACCTTAGAGCATCTATTAACACCAAAATATAGACATCATTATTTGAAACAAAAATTTTATAGACTTTTCAAATCTGTCCCGTTTTTTATACACACTGTATATGGGGTAGCGTTTCAAGAAAAGAGTTGTCAGACATTTTACCTGATAAATCCCATTTTATCTGATAGTTTCAATAGGAACAATGCTTCTCAGCCAATCAAAATCAAGGGAAGTCGTCAGATCTTACAACTTGTCGGATAAAAATATTCATGAAACGCTCCTCTTGTTTCTCTGTTGTTACTTGTTATATATAAGAATTGTAAGAGCAATTACATTCAATTAATTTAGTTTTTTCTCTTTAAGAACATTCCAGAATGTCTCACTAAAGCTTTGATAGGCATGTCTATTCAATGAGATGGATTAATCTTTGTTATTTCTGGAATTTACAAACAATAGAGAATGTAGACAAAAGACTTCTAGTGACAGTGGAAATGAACAATAGGAATATCTTTGTTGTTTACATTGTTAATTTAACTGAGGCCATTCAAGAATCTTCTAAAATTAAACAGCTCTAGAAATTGGCAGAATGTTCTTTTTGTAGACAATAATAGAAGCTTCCAGAATAGTGAATACTGTGTATATAAGCTGGCAGTTTCTTCAAGGACTTCATCACATCACATCAGATCAGATCAGAACTCAGAGTTTCACGCCAGACTTTATGTCAAGAGCATACTTTATTTCCACCTAGGGGCATTTTCACCACAGATGGACACAGAGGCAAAAAAATCAAGTTGATATTCATGTCAAATGCTTTATGTTTTTTAATAAAACAAGACCTGAAGTTTCTGAGACAAAATTTTTTTCCGACTCTGGCAGCCATTTTTATTTCAAAATGGCTGCCAAAGTATGGATACAAATTAGTGTTGAAAATAGTATATTGATACATATTTTGTTTTGACAGATTTTTAAAGAACAGGTTTGATCATGATGTTTTCGCCTGTGATTTAGCTTGCTATTATAACACTTTTTAAAATCCCATAGAAAGAAACACCAGTAATTCATTCATCTGATAAAAAAACATTGATGAAGTATGTGATATGGTATGTAATGTCAGTTACCGAAAACATGAACTTTTTTTTCTCATTTCCTGGAAAAGAGGATATATTATATGAAACTTGGTAGATTTCCTCTCTAGGTAACACCTTTCCCTTCTACACCAAAATTAAAGATTACCAATTAACAATGAAGCCATAGGGTACCATTAAATATATGTAATGTCAGTTACCAAGTGGAAAATGTAATGTCAGTTACCGAGATGTAATGTCAGTTACCATGATAAAACGTTGGTTACCAATATTGAAATGCAAATATGTGGTCAATTTTATGGTGAAGAAATATTGTATACTTGTTATTAAAGTCTTTCACTTTAAAAGTCACACCTCAAGGAGCTTGCTATTGACTTTTAAAAGGTATAGTTCACAAGGAATACTATATGAAATTATGAAGGAAGTTGCATTCCCATCGTGCAAAAAAAATTACTATGAAATTGTTTTTTACATGCACTTACCAAGTACCTAATTGTTTGTATCAGACAATTTTTTTTTTTTTATTTTTTTTTTGGGGGGGGGGGTAGGGGGTACTTTTCCCAACCTATTGCCTAAATCTGCAACATTTTTAGCTTAACATTGTGATGAAGGGGATTTCCAGGGTCCCTTTTTTAGTTTCTAGGATTCTTTTGAGCATTGCCTCGATAAAAGTAAATTCCTGGTTTTTATACCTGTTAGTAGTGTGGATGTGTGATACAATTTTGTTTTGGTTTACAAGTATAGATGAAAAGTGAAATTTGACAGTTCTGATCAATGTTGCATGGATCTACGTACTAAAACTTTTTTTTTTCTAATTTACAAATAGTTCAGTTTCAGTTTAGAAGCTGGAGTTTATTTTTTGTTGACAGCTTAAAAAAGAAATTAGCAAAGAAAATGATTAAACAAATTATGAAGAGAATTGAAATCCGACAGATATGAACAAGCACATTGCTTGCACTGACCAGAATAGAAATCAATGAAACTACATGGCTGCATGAGATTGGGGGGAGGGGTACGTGTAGCCTAGGGGAGGAGACCCTTATTCATTTTGCCTTTTTTGAGGGGAGGGGGAGGTTGGAGAAGGAAAAGGTTTAAAAAGTCAATATAAAACTGATGAATATATTATGGGTGTATAGTCAGAAAAGCCATGTGCACAGTCAATGCAATATTAAATTACTATAGGAAAACATGTAGCTATGACCCCACCCCAAGTAAGTAAAACATACATTTCTTATCTTTTGATAATTAAAAATGTGAAGTATTATGAAACTTTTATGATTTTAAAAAGACTTACATATAAGTATCAAGATAATTATGCCTTTGAAAATCATATAGCACTGGTAAATGTTAATGTGTATTGTCAGTTACCGACAAGTAATGATAAAAATGTTCAAATCAAAGAAAGGAATTAAAAAAAAGAAAAAAAAAATCATTGAAATGTTCCTAGAAACTCGGGTATACTTCCACATCAAGCTCACTTTCATGTGAAGCCCTGCACAGAAGATACAATGCAATGATTTCACACATTTGACTTCCATGTGTTATCTCTATGGCAAATTAAGTGTAATGTCAGTTACCGTAATGTCAGTTACCAGCATGGTTGTGGAAAAATTATCATAGCCCCCAAAAGACAAAAACAAATTGTTTAATATTTTGACACATCTTAATCTAGTAACGGAGGTATATTTACATATTCAAATTATTACTCTATCTACTCAGGGACATGAGATATTTTAATTTTAATGAACACCCTGAAATTGCATGTCCTTTTGCGTAATGTCAGTTACCGACACATTTTTGCTTGCTGATGCGTACAAAAATGTTGTTACATAGGAGAACTTAGTATCAGAGTATACAGCAAGGTTCACTTTATTAACTCTATCAAAAGCAAACTCCCATCATTTGTTGTTTTAGAGATACACACAATGAAAGGTGTGAAAACATTGTGCCGTGTAATGTCAGTTACCGTGAAAATGCCCCTAGAATACAACATTTATCTTCTGTGGAATTATTTGCACGCCATCAATAAACGGTTTGCAGTTACTTTGAGAGGGGAATTCTCAGTTCTCATCGAGATCATCAAGCTGTTTTAATGAACACTTTTCAACCCATGGATTTTCCATCGTAATTTGACTTTCCCTGGATGAATCAAAACATATATCAGTTTATTGGATATACTATCATAACTTTGAATTGCACATCTGAAACTTCCAAGAGATGTACATGCAAGATCAATATTGATTTATGTTTTAATAGTTTATGGTTGCTATATTTCCTGTACAAAAAAAAAAGGAAATCAAATTTAAATCTAAATTTCCATTGTTATTTATTGCAATATCGTAACAGACTCATAATAACGGATAAATAACGTTCATCAGGTTCTTTATTAGTATTTTTAAAGGAAACATTGAACAAAAGTGTTCTAAACGTCCACATTAAACGTCTTAATATTAATAATAATGATAATAAAAACTTAATACATAATTATATCTATACTAGCGGTATATTCATTTATTTGCTTTTTCAACTTAAAAATAGATTTAGTTTCAATTAAAAATAAAATATCCACATCAATAAATCAAACGAGAAGAGAAAAATCTTATAATCATAGCTTATTTATGAGAAGAAAAAAACAAAATAAAAAGAAAGGAGATACATGGATACACGCATGCGCCTCGACATAGGCCTAAACGCCTTATTTCCACACATATACACACCCACACCCACGCATCATTGTTTTTTTTTGCTTTGTTTTAAAGTATTCTTCCAGTGACATTTACAAACAGCTGGGAAATACCTATACAACAATAGGTAATTAATAAACATATACATCAAATTTAAAAATAAATTCAAGCGGTCCATTCATGTTTCCATTTAATTGAAAGAAAAGTGAAGATATAGTGCAGAAAGTAAAAAAGAAATAATAATAAAAAAATAAGCCATACCCGCACATTCCCCTCCCCGCAGGTAAGAGCATAGTTTGCATGCACAGACCCTGATTGAAAGTTTGGTCAACAAGTAGGTCTTTCGCAAAGAGTCGCACGTACACAAATGGCAAGAGGGCCATCAGTACAAAATAAATAATAGGCTGCACGTTTAGACCCTTATATCGAGTGAAGGATTTACACATCACACTAGTATGATAACCTGAACGCCATGTACTGAAAGAAAATTACTTACCAGGCCGGCCACAGCTCGTCCTTTACATCTGAAGTACCCCGGTGAAGTACACTGATGAATAAGTATTGAACTCGAGAAGTCGTCCTCGAACGAACTAGTACCGCTCGATCACAGATTCATCATCGTGTTCATAGTATATTCAGAGATATAGATCAATAGTAACTGTTCATGCGATAAAATTCTAATCAATGGATGAGCACTGCAGTACCTCCTAAGAACCTTTAGATTCATGTATATAGTTCGTACCTGTTGCACCACGTTTTCCAGACAAAAAACTTTAAAAAAAATGCAACACCAGAGAACAGAACAACACAGGTTCATCAGATTGCTTCCATAATCGACTGATGTGAAGTTAACCAATCACATTCAATTTCAATGGGACAGCGCTTGCATTTTGTATGCTCTTGTCTGTGTTGTTCTTATTACGACTCTGGGTTTTCCGCACCTCTCGGCTAGCTTTTCGGAACTGAAGCGGCTTCCCTGGGTAAATATACCTGTATTATTATTATTATTATTATTATAGCTTATGGACCGCCAAAAGGGCCTTCGATTCGATTACAAAAATTGTATGTAAACCCCTCAAAAAAAGTTTGGAAATCTGGGTTTGGCCATTGATTTCTCCCAACTCCAATTTGTACACAATGCATATTTGACATTATTCAAAAGATCATTTAATTTTCTTTAAAATGGTACCATGCTTGTTATGATCATGCCACCACGACAAGAGCAGGATTCTAAAGTGTTGGATGAGGTATGAATTGAAAAGCTACAAAACGAGCAAAAAAGTTTGGAAATCCGAGTTTGGCCATTAATTTCTCCCGACTCTCAATTTTACACAATGCATATTTGCTATTATTCAAAAGATCATTTAATTCTCTTTAAAATGATACCATGCTTGTTATGATCATGCAATCACGAAAAGAGCAGGATTCAAAAGTGTTGGATGAGGTCTGAATTGAAAAGCTGCAAACGAGCAGAAAAGATCATGAAGGGTCAATGCAGAACATGATTCTTTTGTCTGTGTCAATAATGTCAATAGTGATGAAAATCCATTCAAACCAAGCCCCTGCTTCTTCATTTGTTGTGGTTTATGTAGTGATGGTTCTGTAGTCGTGGTTTGAAATACCCATGCATGTTTGTTTGTTTCTTATGTGTTTGCTTGTGCAGAGTTGTGTTTGATTGCATGTTAATGTTAATGTCAAGGTGCATGAAAACAAAAGAAACCGCTGAGAAACTCACTCATCACCACGGAAAAAATAGGAACCTTTAAATTTTGACCTTGCCCCAGGTTTCAAGGCACTGTACCTCCATGTGAACCATAATCATATCTTGTAGGGTATCATTTTAAAGAGAATTAAATGATCTATCCATTGATATTAATTACATATTGATATTTACTAAAACCGAGGAGGGATTATTGATCAAAGTCAGATTTCCAAACTTTTTTTGAGGAGTTTATAATAAGTAAATCAATACATAAATGACTACATGAGGAGCAGCTGAGAAAATTGACCCCAAAAATGAAAAACGTGTGACGATTGCGTCTATTCCCTCTGGAGTTATATTTTCGTTTTTGCCATTTCTATACTCCCTGTGCGACAGCTGGAAGGTAGTTGTCAAAAACTGGTGAACCGGAACAGCAGTTTTTCCTAAGTTTTGGAGCTGACGAGAAATGTCGTTTGTCCAGAGTCCAGGACGAAACTGCTGTTGTGATTTAACAATTTTCGACAAAGACTTCTTGTTTGCTCAGTTCCATGAAGTGCATTTAACAATACACTTTCTATGTTCTTGAAAGCATTCCGCATTGCTGTGCAAAAACTCAATGTTACTTTCACGGGAAGCACTGTTTGGAGTAAAAAAAAAAAAAAACAATGTTTCCCATGTCGATTGTTTCCACAAAACGATATTTGTGTTTTCAGGATGCTTCGTGGTTTAAATGTTATCTGCATAAGATCCCATGGCCGGGGTTATGATGTATCCGTGGACGTCATCCGGATGTTGAGAGCTATAATATAAGGGGATTATTATCTTCATCTCCCAGGAATTGGGGCTTAGCGATATATAGAAAATGCGTACTTTGGTCTGCATTAAGTGACTGTTCAGTGCGAGAGCGTATTGAATAAAGGACCAAAATCCGACGAATTCATATTCCATAGGCTGCTGTAAAAATAACTTGCATTTCAGTATATCACCGTACAGCCCATGCACAAAAATGTGCAAAAATGCACCCTATTCAACAATGCCTACTTTGCGATTAGATGCGCAGCATACGAAATGACGTCATAATGAACTACATGTTTGTTGCATTTTTATACTCAAATTGGTCTTATCAAGTGCGACCATATATATTGTCCTTCTTTTTTTTTTTTTGGGGGGGGGGGGTTGGGATAGATGATAATGATGTTGGATGGCTTTGTTCCATGGAATACCAGAAATATTTCGCTTGTTAGGGCCTTTATTCCATATTTGCCGTAAGTTTTGGAATACCAGTTGTATTCAATTCTGAGCCATCCAACATAATACAAATATGGTTATCATGGTAGTTGAGAGCAAAATATATACTTTTGATACTAAGTCATCTCTTTATTCATTATACAGAGTGTATTGATAAATGGGAAACATATTTGTTCGACTGTTTGCGACAGGATTTACAGAAAATTATCAGAATAAATTGACAGTAACAGGCACTGCTTGTAAACGAACCACGACTAGACTATATAGAAATATATTTTTACTGATTTGCGTTATTAGTATCTCTAAGAGGTAAACAAAAGTTGAATTAATGCTCGGTAGAATCATCAAGAATTAAAATTTTAGTTTTCTTGACCCTCTACGTCAACATGTGCAAATTCGAATAAATTGCCAATTGCTCAGAAAGTTGTAAATTATTTGACATAGTTCATTCAAAATATAATCGGATAAATTATTCATTTCACGTATCTCAGTTATCAAGACAAGTTTTAAATGTAATTGTACATTTAAATATACAGTTTCCATTGTCGTCAAATCCTCATTGTAATTATCTTTATCATTGTTTAAGTTACGCTTTGAATATTGTGAATAAAATTCTCGATGGGGGGGGGGGGGTGGACAGTTGAAAATGACAATTTATAGACTGCATAATACGGACTTAACGTTTGGAAAAGTTTTTCATCGTGACGTTAGAAAAAATAAAGAATATAACTTATTTTTGTTATAATCGACATCGAGGACAAAGAGCTCGGCATGTTCAGTCTCCAGATAGCTCGCTTCACCGACTTCAGCTTCGATGTCGAGAAGATCGTCGGCGACGAGGGAGTCGTGGCGGAGGATCGGGTGATGCTGGGTAGCGAGGTATGCTTTGGCGTCGTCCTGGACTCCACACCAATTGTCGGGGTCGTGATCAAGTCTTGTTGGGCTACGGAAGGTGGTCCTGATGACGTGCCACCCCGTGAGGATCTTATCAATGATCAGTACGTGATACGTCTTGTGCTTGTTTGTTTAATTTCTTTCAATAAAACTTATCTTTACCTCGTTAAAGAATAGCATATGCAGGTGGCGATATTCACAATAATTAACATTTCCCATTTTCTATCTGAGGGTGTTTCATAAAATATTAAATGTGACTTGCACCGTCTTCACACTGGATTCGACGTCGACACCGCTATAAATGCTTGCACAGTAGAAATGTTATCCCGGCACAGTCCCGGGATAAATTTCATGTATCCATTCACACTGCAGCATGTGATTGTTTTTTGATGACCTCTGTAACAAAACACGTATAGGCTTGTAACCCCGTGAGTGACTCGACTCTGATACACCGGAAATACTTGATGGCGTGGAATCGAACCCTCGCCCTTCAGATAGAAAGACGAGAGTCATAACCCCTAGACTACGACGCTCTCACATTATAGTAAACATTATCACAGGTGGTTTTAATATCCCGGTGATGTAGCGTTGTGCCTTCACACTGAAAGTACACCGCTATTGCTACTGCTTGCCTATAGTTTGTTGCGGAGTTATAGCGAGGCGATATTATCCCGGGGTAGTTTGTTGCGTGTCCGAGAATTCACACTGAAGGCAATACCGCTACAGTCTCGGGACAGTCCCGGTACTGTAAATGTTCTTGTGGCCAGTGCAAAGACGGTACTAAGAGTCATACATGTATTACATGCCCTCCTATAGAAAGAACGCATGATCTACTGATAGATGTGATAAAAGAGGCGGTTTAAGTGAAATATATACTTAAGGAATGGGGAGAGTTGTTCACAAGTGACATCACACCTCTTTGTCGCATTGCCGATTTGTGGATCTCCATAGCATTAGTGATCGCAATATTCAAATGCTCTTAACTTTCTCATTATTTGTCCGATTTTTCTCAAACTTTCGTTGATCTGTTTCTTTGATTTTTCTGTTTTCACATAAGCTATCCTGTTCCAAATGTTTCATTCGCCTTTAAAAGTGCCACCCAGATGTTCATATAATCATCTCGTCATGTGCATATCTTAGGGAAAAAGATAAGTTCTTATATCTTCTTAGATCTCGTCATGTATACATCCCGTGATAGAGATGATCAGATGAAAAGATCTTGGATCTCGCCATGTCTACATCTTTAGAAGAGATGATCTGATGACAAGATCTTGGATCTCGCCATGTCTACATCTTTAGAAGAGATGATCAGATGACAAGATCTTGGATCTCGCCATGTCTACATTCTGTGGGAGAGATGATCAGATAACAAGATCTTGGATCTCGTCATGTCTACATCCTGTGGTAGAGATGATCAGATGGCAAGATCTTGGATCTCGCCATGTCTACATCCTGTGGTAGAGATGATCAGATGGCAAGATCTTGGATCTCATCATGTCTACATCTGATCATGTCTTCTATAAGATATAGACATGACGGGATAATTATATGAACATCGGGTAGCACTTTGAAGCTTCCATAGTGCGCAATGAGGTGATGTTATTCATATGCAACTGGGAATCGCAACTGAATCGCAATTAAATATTTGTGAAACACACCCTCTTTAGCGTTTATTTAAAAGTCCACAGTTCGAAATTTACTTTACATTACCAAATGTAATTACGCTTGGTGTTTGGACTTGATTTGCTATGGAAAATAAGTTTATTGCAAAACTCGGTGAATTTTCTGCCATTTTCTTTTTCTTTAGTTTTGGCGCGTAAGGTAAGTGTGTGGGAAGTAGTGTATGTGGGTTGACTTAGGCAAGGACAAATCTTAGGTCATAAGTCAAACTACTGAACTCTATAGCCACTGAACTATTTTGTTTAGTGGGTTAAACGCATCGTTTACAGTAACATTTACATCATCACTATAAATGTTATTATTATTATTTATAGTCCAGTCAATATAGGGTTTGACCCACCACTAATTGCAACATGATATATTCCACTGCAATACTTTCAAGGAAGGTCCCCTAAACAACATACTAAAAGTCCCAAGAAATCAAAGCAGTGGAAATTTATGAAATTTGCATATTGTGCAAATTAGCCATAAAAAGTTAGAAAAACAAGGAAAATAGCCCAAAGATTACAAATTGAGTGTCCAAAACAATTTAATTTGAGCGAAACTTCATGATAAATAACTGTATTCAATGTTTTTTTTGTCAAAAGTGCAAAAAAATCTACCTCATTTGCATAATATGCAAATAAGCATCCTTATATGGAAAAATGTTAAGGTATTGTGATTTTTCTATCATTAACTGCTTGAAAATTTCATTAAAGTTGAAATTTACATGCTGCTATCACTAAGGATGTTAAATAAATTTGTATTCAGCTTAGTGTCTATAGTGTAATTTACATATTATGCACATAAAAGTATCTAATATGTTATAAATATTCAAGATAACACCTTGGTGATACATCCCTCAAAAATTGCAAGTAGATTATCTATTGAAATTGGAATATAGCAAATACAGGAAGGTTTCCTAAACACCATATCAAAAGTCCTTAAATATACAAGCATATAGGAAAATCACAAAATTTGCATTTTATGCAAATTAGCCATAATAAATTACAAATAAGGAAAATAATCCAAATATTGGATATCAAGTGCAGGAAACAATACGAATTGAACTGAAGCCCATGATAAGTTTTACAATTCATTTTATTTTTTGAAAAAAAAAAAATCGTCAATAAATCTACCTCATTTGCATATACATGAGCATATATATATGGACAAAAATCCTGAAATTTTGACTTTTTTCACAAAAACTGTTATGAAAACATTTCAGTCTTGATCAATATGATGTAATCACGAAGAATGGCAAATACGGTACATTAATAATCAGCTTAATATAGTACTAGTATTTGAAGTATAATTTACATATTATGCAAATAAGCATACAACATCTTATGAATATTCAAGGCACATACGTGATACTTTCCTCTAAAATTCCATATAGATTATGAGTATTAACCATGATGACCTTCGCTACACTCCCTGCTTGGTTGATATTGACTATTGTCACGAGCAGTTACCCCACTCATATTGTACAATGATGAGTCCATTCTACATGGATCCCACTGCTTGAATGCTTCATTATTTCCATCCAAGTCTTGCTCTCTTCTAGACTTTGTGTTTCTTGCGAGTATAGTCCACGCTAGCAAGTTCCTGGATTGCCAAGTGATCAGCACAAGATGTCACACCCGTACAAATAAAAGCCCATTAGCTTCGAATGTTTGGTCCTTGTAGCACACCATTTAGCTTATAAACTTGGGGTCCTTGTATTTAAAGCGCTTAACGATAAATCTTCATCCTACATATCAGAGCTCTTATCTCAGCATAGACCAACACGCAGTCTCAGATCAGCAGCTCAAGCATTGCTGAGGGAATCTCTCAGCCACACAACCTGGGGTGACAGAGCCTCTACATCTCTGGACCAAAGCTGTGGAATAGCCTTCCCCAATTTATCAGGAGAGCAGAGACAACCAACTTTTGAGTCTTACCTGAAGACCTTTCTGTTCCCCATGCACTCCAACAATATCCCAAGAATAACTCAATTGTAGCATTACTAGGACGGTACTTGAACTGAATGATGATCCTAAACACTGTTTGAAGACATTGAAATTTGTGAGATATTTCCTATTTTTGAGCAAGCGCCATGAGCGCCCAGCTGAGGCGGATACCGGCGCTTTACAAGAACCCATCATCATCATCACTTGTCTTGGTGGCGAATATGAGTAATTGCTTGGATCACAAGATCTCTGGGCATGCTTAATAAGAGTAACAATGGGCATTTGCCTATACGAGCAACATGAAAGCCATTCATAAATTAATGATGAAGGCTTAAAATGCATTAGGCATCTTTCTCAGATACAGGAATCGTGATTAGACGTTCTTGCTAAATCCATTTGCTGCTTCATGATGAAGCATCCATTTTCTGTTCTTTCCTCTTTGATAAATCTCCTATGGCAACCATTTCCAAATATTAAAGCTATAGTTTCTAAGTCGTATGCAAATAATGATATTAATTTCCTGATATTTATGGTAAACAGAAATTCATCAGTGAGACAATGAACAAACCAGATGGAGGACTGATTATTGTTTTTCCAACAAGAACACAACATAATGGAACACCATTAACGTCACCATCAGATTCCATCCAAAATTGATTAGACAGTGTGTACCACTTCCAGCATTTATTTGCCACAATGTGTTACTCATGGGTATACTGTGAGGTTATCCAAATGAATAAACCCTTTAGTAATCATGATACGACTAAGGATTATCTTCTGGAGGAATGCTGACTTTAATAGTGTCATGCAGATGTACTTTGGACAATCATACAACTCTCTGTACTGAAATCCGACAAGTCGGGCATAGGAGACTGAATGCCAATCAAGAAGACTTGAACAAAAACACACCGTTAACCACGTCTTCTTCCGACACAAGTTGCCTCAATGAGACAATGGACATAAGTTGTGTCGGAAGATGTCAAGAGTTTTAGAGAAAGGCTAGGAAGGCTTGCACATTTTAGAGCTCCAAAAGCATCAGTAAGTTAAAGCTCAGAATTGCTACAATGCATTAAAGAGGACCATAATAGGGTTTGTAGACAAGCCTATAATGCATAATATGTTGACCGGATTGACAGTGATCCAGGCTGTAACAATTAGCATGTTGAGAGCCCTTTAATATCAATAGCTATGACTACATTGGAATAACATTATTAAGGCAAATATTTTTAGTCTTAGTATTCACCACTGATCATGATGATGATGACGCTGATTTAAAAGTCCTGGAACCCAGTCACATTCCCCCGGGGCAGTAATCTAAATATAACCCATGTAGTATATTGTTTTATGTCCTCATGAAAGAAAAATATAATTTGAAATAAAACTTTTGGGAAAAATGACATTTTAGCCATAATATGTATTGGAGTACATGGGAGAGTAGTCATTGCCTTACATCACATGACATCCCATATGCAACTTTTAAAAATTCATAACTTTCTTGTTGTTTGTCCACTATTGTTCAAACTTTCACCTGTCAACTTGTCTGATTTTTCTTTTCCTTATAAAAAAAAAAGTTTTTATTTGTGTTGGATTCCCCTTTAAAGAAAAAACCGGCATATAGCTACTAGGCCAGACGGAATCTCTGCTACACTTTTTAATGAGACCACTCATCAGATCTTACCTGCCATAAGTTTGCTTTTCCCATGGCCTCCCTTTATCATGTTTATACGGTGAAATTTCCAAAAAGTATAAGTCGTTCCCATCCATATAAGAAAGGGTTGTCAACTCTAACAAACTACACACCAATTCAAATACTGTGCTTTGTTCTTGCCAATCCCATCATCTTGTCAGACTAACAACGCGGCTTAGGAAGCGAAGAACATATTTCCAGTATTTTTTTATTGAATATAAATCATATTAGGATAGATTCGAATGCTTAGTGATAGCAGCATATTAATTTTAAAAACTGAAATGTTTTCACTGTAGTTAATGTGATAAAATTCAACATTTCTTGACATTTTCCATATAAGGATACTTAATTGCATAATATGCAAATGGGGCAGATTTGCTAGCTTTTTAAAATAAAAGTATTGAACTTAGTTATTCATCATGAACTTTTGTTCAAAATTACTTGCTGTGGACATTTAATTTGTAATATTTTGATTAATTTCCTAATTTTCTATTTTTCTAAATGGCTAATTTGCATAATATGCAAATTAATCTTCAGGCATTGGGATGAATTTTCATGCTTAGTGATATACTAGTCGTAGCATATTAATGTAAGCACTAATGAAATGTTTTCAAGCAGTCTATATGAGAAAAATCACAATATCTTGACATTTTTTCCATATAAGGATGCTTATTTGCATAATATGCAAATGAGGTAGAAAATTTTGCACTTTTGATTAAAAACATTGAATTCAGTTATTTATCATGAATTTCCATTCAAATTAAATTGTTTTGGACATTTGATTTGTAATCTTTGGACTATTTCCCTTCTTTTTCTAATTTTTCATGGCTAATTTGCATAATATGCAAATTTCATAAATTTCCACTGCTTGGATTTCTTGGGACTTTTAGTATGTTGTTTAGGGGACCTTCCTGGAAAGCATTTCAGTGGAATATCTCGTGTTGCAATTAGTGGTGGGTTACCCCCCTATTCTGGCTAGATTGACTGGACTATTAGTAATATTCATGTTTTTATAATATCACTTCTTCTGTCATCTTACACATTTAGGTGTCCTGCGGAGCAGTCTGTCAGAGTAAATCATATGGTTTCTCGGGACGTTGAAGGATTTTGTTTCAGTGCATTCCGCTTCCGAGATGAGGAATCTGACATGTCACAGGTATCTATATACTTACGTAGAGGGCGTCAACACTTTCCAGAGTACAGAGCCCTTTGTTACATTTATAACAGAGTTTGGCCAATTCGTTGTCGACGGGTTACATACATGGCGCATAATGCTTGGTTATAGACAAGCCCAATTCAAAGATGATAAAGTCTAGTGTTTTTAAAATGAAATTGGAAACTGAAATTCTGTATCATTGAATTATTCAGTGACCGTTCCCATACGCAACTAGAACTTGAAATTGATAGTCTGGAGCATTTCGTGTATTTCATTGATGAACAGGCATAGTCCCTCCAGTATGATTCAAATCCTCGAAATTTGATTTTGATATCCAGGTTTTCATTCACTGCGACGTAACGGTATGTGGCACCGAGGATGCGGATGCTGCTAGGTCGGATGTATCTTGCGGAGGGCATGGAGGTGGTGAGAGAAGGCGTCGGGATGCAAGCTCGGGTTCAAACTAACACACCATCAGCTATGGACCGTTGTCCATCTACAGTGAAGGCAATGGCTTCGCGGCCTCTGTACAAGGTCAGTTGACTTATTATTTTGGCGGCCATTTTGAAAAAAAAAACCGGCCTAAGGCGAGTTAAGGTTCAGAAACGACCTGACTACCTCATATTGTTGTTCAGTTTGAACAACTGAACTATAAGTAAAACATAAAATTCATCCTACTCTATGTGGTATCTTGCTCTATATAACCGGGACTAAGAAATGACTAAAATAATTAATGATAAAATACATAAATAAATAAAAGAGCAAAAATTATAATAAGTGAAGAGCTCACTTGCAAAAGGGGTTAGGTCCATTTTTCATCAATTTCATACATTTAAAAAAAAAATTGAAATTCCTATTAAAAAGTGAACTAAAATTGGCAAAGAAAAATCACTTTCTTTTCAATAATAATAATAATAATGATATTCCGCATTTATATAGCGCTTAATACATCGGAACGACGTCTCTAAGCGCTTTACAGACATAATTACCCCGGTCATCGGATCCTTGCATGCCCGCATACAATGTATGCGCCTTCTCCACTCCAGTGGGGAGCATTCCAACAAGAGTTCCAAGACTCAATTGCTAGGCATACTACATATAGGCTTTCACATCCTACCGGGTACCCATTTAACACCTGGGTGGAGAGTGGCAAAGTGTGGATTAACGCCTTGCCAAAGGACGCTAGGCCATGGTGGGATTCGAACACACGACCCTCTGATTACAAGGCGAGAGTCAGAACCGCTACACCACGACGCTTCCTTTCAAAAGGAGTTAGGTCCATTTCAGTTTAGTTTCAAAAGGGGGTTAGGTCCACACATAATTTTTTTGGAAAAGAATATCATAAAAAATATGAAGACAGGTAGATTTCTTTTATACCCAATCTTATGCTATCATGATAAGGCATCATGAAAATTTAGTTTCGCATAAGGATATTGCAACATGGGAGAATAAAAAAAATGATTTTCTTTGAGTGGACCTAACCCCTTTTGCAAACAAACTCTTCTGAAGAGCTCATTTGTCAAAAGGGGTTAGGTCCATTGTTCATAAATTTTATTTTCTGTCTAGAAACCTCTAAATGTTTAGTCGCTCTAATGAAAACAAAGAAAATTTGAAATTTTCATGAAAACGTAAATAAAAGTGGCAAAGAAAAATAATTTTTTAATAAAAATAGATTGGATTCATTTAAGTTTACTTGCAAAAGTGGTTTTCTTTTATACCCAATTTTATGTTCACATTATAGAGTAGTACATCATGACAATTTAGTTTCTCATAAGAATATTGCAGTAAAGGCCCGTTTACACCGCATCCGGCACGGCGACCGTGCACGGCATTCCGGCACGGCATACGGCACGCCGTGCTGTTTTCCAGTTTCCACTGCCCCACGGCACGGCAATAAAGCCGTGCACGGATCCCGTCTAGCAGGCAAAAACCGTCCAATGTACCCATGAAAACCCAAGGCAAAGAAGCCTGCTTCAGGCGTGGCAAGAAGTAATTTTTAAGGGTTTTCGTGTATCTAATTAATCTTGTCTTGAATTCCACCAAGAAGCATCAATCTGACGGACTGCTCATTGGACAGACACAAATATTCTTTGTTA
Source organism: Lytechinus pictus (assembly GCF_037042905.1). NCBI lineage: Eukaryota > Metazoa > Echinodermata > Echinoidea > Temnopleuroida > Toxopneustidae > Lytechinus > Lytechinus pictus. The sequence goes on from NC_087253.1 coordinate 4,556,309, forward strand.
TTCACTCATATCTATACGGGAATGGATCGTTCTATTTAAATGTAATTGAATTTTGTCATGATTAATCTTTTTATTTTACACTTTGCTTTCCATACTTCACTTCCCATTTCTATGCCATTGTCACCTGTTCATCTCATTCCTTAGTTTATATATCAGATTCTATTGCCATTACAACTCCACATGTTTCTATTGTCTTCTCATTTATATTCAGAACATTCTTCTTCATTCATGACCTCGTGCTCATTGGTTTACCTTTCACCCTTAGTTCTTCCACTTTTCTTGATTCTTCTATTCTCTCTGTTTCTATTAGTTAAATTGGTTATACGAAATTATTTCTGAACATATTTGAATACGGTATATTATTTGTTTAAAGGTCAAATCCAGGCCCAAGAAAACTGTTGATTTGAATAAATAGAAAAAAGACAAACTAGCATAATTCATGCAGAATCGGATGTAAAATAAGAAAGTTATGACATTTTAAAGTTTCGCTTATTTTCACAAAAGAGTGATATGCACACCTCAGTGATATGTAAATGAGACAGTTGATGTCCCTTACTATTTCCTTTTTTTATTGTTTGAAAAATACAATATTTCATTTATTTGACAATAATGACCAACTTGACTAAACCAATGCTAATTCTACATGTTCAGGGAGGAATTAATTGTTTCTCTTGACAATGAGAAGAAAATTACATTTCATATTTCATATAATAAAATACAAAATAAATAGTGAGCGAATGACGTTATCAGTCTCCTCATTTGCATACCGATCAGGATGTGTATATAACTGTTTTGTGAAAATTAAGCGAAACTTTAAAATGTCATAACTTTCTTATTTTACATCCGAATTTGATGATATTTTCAGTGTTATGCTTGTTGGATATTTCTCTTTTATTAAAATCAACTTTTTTGTTGGGGTGGACTTGTTCTTTAAAAGCAATGCCAAGTGAGGTCTGGCCCAAGAAATAAGAGCAACACTGGACTTCATTTTGTCGACATCTTTATTTTGAGTTTAGTTCAGCTCCAAATATATTTTAGGTTCTTCAGCAGCAATCTACATTATATTTGTTGTTGAAAAAAAAGTGATGCTCATTAATTTATTACAGAAAAAAATAATACGAGATATATAAACAACAAAAAATGCATGGGGCGTCAAAAAATTTCTTGAAGATGAATGTATTCTTTTTATTTCACAATCAACTTTCTTTTGTCAGTATTTTTCATGTCCAGGGGCCCATTTCAAAAGTACTTTAACATTATGGCAACTACCATGGAAACCACAATTATAATTGGATGTTGCGCCATATTAAAGACAAATTAAGTTATGGTAGTTGTACCTCTTTATGAAACAGGCCACAGGAGTGTCATTGCCATTCTGTTTAGAGATGAAATTTTGTTTCTAACATTTTGTCAGATTTCAAACAATCCTAGATCTCTGTTTCCAAAATAAAACATTAGTCCAGAAACGTTCCGTCCAGTACCCATCATTTTTATTTTCACAGTAACTGGTTTCATGTATTGATATTTGATAGTGCATTACTAGTGATAATGTTAATACATGTATTTGCATGAACCAAATTTCTGTGATGTGCAAAATGCTCAACTTCTCTTATCTGTGAACAAATCCTGAATTTAAATTCAAGTATAATTTAAGAAATAAATATATTTTTAATAAATGGTGAACATGCTCAGACGATATTTTCCAGATCTACAAAAGAGGAAGATCATAATCCTTCACAATCGTAATTTCTGCAAATTGAGACTGACTTGCAACTGTAACAATGGGAGATGTACATTGGCGGTGGAAGCCAAAAAATAAAAAAAAGGTTATCAACTAAAAATTTAGGGGGGGGGGGCCGTCCCCCACCTCAAATTTAGGGGGGACCTGTCCCCGCTTCCGCCGCCTATGGAGATGTCAAAGTGAAAAATTCAAGTGGAAATTAGAATAACACATTTAATGGTGTCGTTGTTTATAATACGATATCAGTCATTAAAGTTGTAGATTTCCTGCAAATGATTTATTTCATATGGATTTATCATAAGTAATTCAGATGTAATCATATATACACCGCTTTTAATTTGTTGGTGATGCTGCATGTCTGACATTGCATCTTTTATGTTGAGACTGTTAACAGGTTGTTAGCTCTGGCAAACTACAAACCACTGTCCCTTTGTTAGCTAACAATCGGATGAGTATTGAGTGATGTCAGAGCATAGAGCTATTAGCTTCATGGTCAGAGGGAATAAGATATCAGCTCTCTTTTTAGCGGTGGAGCATAGCAAGTTAGAGCATTTTCCGGTTAACTTTTTTTTTAATCTACGAAACATATTTGGATTCTTAAATTGTGAGATGTTTATAACATCAATAAGAATCGACTTGGAGTTAGATGACACAAAACCTTTAATTCCTATAGTAGTATGTTCAATGTTCAGACAACCGAAATTTAACCTCATAGCAATGGAGCTGGCATTGAGGTAACTTTTACAGTGTGGGACAATGGGGGACAAGCTGGAGAAAAATTTATCTACAGTTATGTTGTCACCATGACTATCAGTGCTTTGAAAATACTGCAACATTGTGTCCTCGATTTGAAGTGAAGTTGGGACTTGAAGACTGGACTGATGTTGCGGACGTGCCTGAAGATGATGACGAGGAAGACTGACCCACGTTGTGGACAGATGTCACCCACCATTCTCCTGCTCAGTTTCTTCCTGCTTGGTACAGGCTTCTCCTGGTGTGTCCACATCAAACACAGGATCCAAGATTGAACTTGTTCTGCTGACAGAAAAATCATATGTTCAAATTTATTTCATATGTTTTACTCGTAATAATGAATACTAAAAAAAGACTCTCATGTACCAAGTCGATACAGTTTGTCTGTTCTTTAATTCATTAATATTCGAAACATCTTTAGTTTTATTTTATTATATTATATTTGTTAAGGGTAATTTTCTGAAGGCAAATGGCTCTCACTTCAAGGAAATGCAACACCCATTAACCTGTACTATTTTACACAGGTAGTCAAGTACAAATATGATAAATCATATTGAATGAAAATGTGGATGTATAATTACAGGAAACGGGTTAATGTAAACATGAGAGAATGAGCCAATCATCAATGTATAATTCAAAATGATTTGTATAGTTTGTATGAGATCGCTCACATCCACCCTGCAGAGTGCACAAAGTGCAAATTAATACCATAGCTGTTGCCCGACCGTTTCCTGTTGCAAGGAATTCCTGTCAGAACCCAGAAACTAAACCTGGGTTAAGTGCAGCACAATATCAGAATTCATATTTATAAAATACATTTCTTTGCATGAATTCAAATTGATATACACATATTCTCTCTTCCCTGGGATAAGAAAACAAAATATTGAATATCTTACTCTCGATTATGTATGTGGGGAAGTAGGAATTCCAGTGCCTCAGTGTACTTGTATTTACGTGCTGCATTTGAGGGAGCTCCGTCACCACTCTTCCTCTCCATTTCTGTCGTTTTTTAGGAAGTTGTCCCTCAACTCGCTACATCACCTTAAAATAATGAAAAAACAACACGAAATCTAATTCCTATAACCTCTGAAAATTTTCATTTCTGTTTAAGACTCATTTCAAGCCCTACCCACTCCCCCCCCCCCCGAAATATTTCAATGTGAAATTGGACAACATGCTTTTGATAGTAAAGAATTTTGCCTCCATTTTTTTTTGCTTGTAAAAGTGACGTGATATTTATATTACGTATTTGAGAGGTGGGGTTGGTATATAGTTTTTAGTCCACATCACAAAGCAAGGTCTCTTTCTGCATTTACATACCCTTGCTCTTGTGTCTCATTTAATTTGTTATTTTTTTTTTAAACACTAGACTATTTTACACATGTGCAAACAATTTAAAAAATGGCCATAATGACCAAAACTTACCATTGGTATTCATTGAATTACAACAACCAGAAGTTAGCTACAGTTGTTAGATTGTGAACTTGATTTGCTTTCAAACATCCACATACAAATATAACTCTTTTACATTGTTCAATATTTTTCTTCAAATTGATAGTGAAAAAATCGTGAAGTTTGAAAAAAATTAATATGACGTAAAATGATACCAACCTGAGATTACAAGCTGACGCCCAATGTCATGTCATACATCATTGTTTTACTTCTGTATCCTTGAACATCTCCAATCTCTTGTCATACAGGATTGGATTTTCCTACACTTCTAGGATAAGGGCTTCCTCCATGTTGGTTATCTGTCATGCAACACATTCCATATAAATTTTGTTAGCAAATAATAATAATAAAGGTTTAAAGAATTGCAAAAGCGATTAGTGAAAGGCCAGTGCCCAATCAGCAATTTCTTACATTTACTGGCAGGCTTGCTGATCAGGGTCCAATTTTTATAATGCACAAATAGAAATTCTCCTAATTGAAATGATTTTGCTTAGTTGTAGAGAAAAGTGATCGTCTAGAAATTCCTTCAAGAGCTTGAAATAATAATTTTTTATCATTTGAAAAGTACATGTAAACATAGGGTCATGTTAAGAAAAAAAAAGATAGAGGCACAATTTTTTGCTTCCATGAGAGCCTATAAGCTAAGCCATATAATCTTTTTTTAGGGATGAAATGTTTGTTGAATAAAATGTCAGCAAATTATGTCTTCTCTGTATGATATACGTACCCAATCACTTCAGCCCCCCCCCCAAAAAAAAAAATATTAATAATAATACTAAATAAAAAATAAACCAATGAAAAAAGAATGAAATTACACAAATAAAGCAATCAAATTTTGGAACAGAAATGTGCAGATTTATGCCAGCACACAAAGGACATATTTCATATTGAAAAAGGGTCACTTTTGTTCTGGGGGATTTCTATTTCGGGCAAGCCAGTGCCAACCCAAACCCCTTCCCATCGCCCCACGATTGAGCTGCCCCTGGATAAAGGAAAGTGCGCTCATTTTAAAATCCTTTACATAATAACAGACTGACAATTTTTGACAAACTAGAAACAATAACTGTTTTTAATGCAAGTTCTCTCCAAAATTATAGTAGCCTAAATTTAGTGACTAGGCCTAGACTCTATATTTCAATGAAAACAAGTTAATTAGCTAAGCCTATGACGTCATATGGGGAGGATTTAGAGTCTAGGTTTTTACATTATTTATTCGTAGGCCTAGTCTTTTCCAGAGAGTTTGTGGGAAATAACTAAGTTAGCCTTACTCCTTAGCCTAGGACTCCAAAATTCCTACTAGGGTCTAGATCTACTTTCCACCATTTGTTTCGATCTAGAACAGATCGACCAGAGGGTCCCACAAAAATATGGCCAAACTGAGCAATCGGTCTAACTTCTTTCAGTTCAGGCTACCCAAGTTTCACCACTCCAGATCCCCTCTTATTAATTCCTTGCCACCCTCCTATCTGCCACTCTTGCTGCTGACAAAACGACTCAGTGCCTAGCTCTCATCTATTATAGACCCTACTACTAAAACTAAAGTACTAGGCTAGGCTAGTCTATATCTTAATAATTCATCCCGGAATTCATCATATTCGTTCAGAGGTCTAACTTACATGTACTAGTGTAACTAACGTTGGACCTATGTGTAGACTCTAGACTACCGAGGCCTAACGTTAGACCAACAACAGGTCTAACTTTTGTTAACGTTACTTATATAGGTCTACCTAACGTTAGATCTAACTATAACTATAAGTAACGTTAGGCCTAATGTTACTGTTAGTTAGACTCTAAGTTAAAGATAAATGACAGTTGTGGTAACGATTTCAAAATGAGTTCGTACAGTCTACAGAATCCAACGAAATTACCACCAAAGTGTCTGTTTGTATATATAAAAAATATGTGCCAAAGGATTCCGGAAGAAATTGTGTAATTGCTGAGAAATTAGCAAATAAGCACGGGATTTGGGTCAAGGCAAGCGTCGGGCCGACATTCAAAGCAATAATTTTTAATAGTACACTGTCCCACGTGCGCTTATCTGTGTTGGTGATCTTCAGTATGAACATTTTTCAGCGTAGATTTCAAGATTTCACAAAGTTCAGTTCATGTAACTGTACCATTATACCAGATCTAGATCCTCGATAATATAGTGACAATTAAGCTCGGTTTTACACACTTTCTCGTGAAATCAGTGTTTCCTGCAACTACTTTCATTTATCTTCAAGTCTAACTTTCTTTATTTAGTAATTACGTTAGGCCAGTCTAATTGATTATCGAGTCTAACATTAGGTCTAAGTAACGTTAGATCTAACTTTAGATGTAACTTAGACTAGGATATTAACATCTAAGTTAGCCTATCTAAATTAGATACGTCTTGTTAGACCAAGTCTAAGACTAAGCTAACTTAAGTTACGTTAGATCTTCGTTAGATCATAACGTTAGGCCCTAGCCTAGGGCTAGGCCCTATCCCAGATTATTATTTCCGGCCTTATATTATTTGGCCTTATTTTCTTGTGCTCTACTTTCTGGGGCTCGGTTCTACAGTATGCGAAATGACACTTGTTCTTAATTAGTTGCTTACCAGACCAAGAATTGCAAGATCAAGTCCTCCTTCAGTCACCTCTCTTCAGGAGTTCAGCAGGTAATACACGTAGACCTACGTGTATGTGCGATTTTGCATTTAACACGTAAACTCCCATAGACTATCACCGCAGGCGATTTGTCGCTTGATCAGAAAATATGTAGGCAATGACGTAATTTATCTGGACTGTGATTGGCCAGAAGTGAAAAAACCGTGTGCCGTGCTCTGAAAATGGCTTGCTGATCGATCTGCAAATCCGGCAAATTACGCCGTGTTGTACAATACGGCACGGCACCGTTGAAGTGGAAACAGTTTCATAGGATTTAGTGGGGATCGATTTTTTTTGCCGTGCCGGATTGCCGTGGTGCCGTGCACGGTCGCCGTGCCGGATGCGGTGTAAACGGGCCTTAAGTCAGAATAAAAAACAGGGTTTTTCTCGGAATGGTCCAAAGTGGACCTAACCCCTTTTGCAACTAAACACTTCAAATATAAATCTGACATATAAAGAAATAATCCTAAAGCACATAAAGGTTAATTAATAAGTAAAGAGAAGTAATCAGTAAACTGATAATAAATAGATTAATGAATAACTATTATTATTAGGAGATAAAAATGTATAAGAAAATGAGAAAAATATTAGTGAAGGTTAACTTGGCGAAAATGGAATGGAAGGGTCATTACATGCAATCAGCTCTTTCATTTGAATTTCCTCTTCTCCCTATTCTAAAATATCCACTGTATAAGCATATTCTGTGTCTCTCTATCACTCTCTCTCATCCTCTTTTAAATAGAATCTCGGAGGATGTTCAACAAGAGGATGTTTGTGGGAGGCATCGTGGCGCTCGTTTCCATGGTGATCATCTGGGGCGTGGTTAAAGGCTGTGGCTGTAAAACCAAGGGCCCGAAGTATGAACGCGCTTACCTCATCGACGTCAACTAAAATCGGGCGATCATTTATTGGGCCATCTTCGGGTTTTAAGGGGGGGGGGGGTGAATTGTTCAGTGAGAAAAATATCATGTTAATGACTTGCGTTCGACTCAATAGTATAATTTCTAAACAATGATAAACAACAATAAAACGATAATGCTACGAAATTGTTTGTATAATTACTCCTCTGTACACATTGTCCCACAGATAGAGAGAACAGGAAAGGGAAAAGGATGAAATATGATATCACTGTCTGAATATTATGTCAAAATATACCATACGATTACATAAAGGTTAAAATTTTGGCTTGTTAGCTCGCAGATTTTTATTATTTTTTTCATTCCATACGCCATTTCTAGTCCCCCCAAAATATTTGGTTCATGGTCTGTACAGCTAAAGGGGGGGGGGGGGGGAACCAAAACTATTATTCTCTCTTTTTAATTAAATCAGAATCCAGCTAAATTCGCTTGGAAAAGATATATTCGTGAACTATTTACCCCCAGGTGGAATTAACCATAAATTGCAAAAACTCTGGTGTTGATTTAACACCAGCCCGGAATCTATATATGTCAAAACCAGAGAAGTGTTAAACAACACCAGGTCTGTTTTGGTCGAACACCAGATATGTGTTTATACAACACCAATTTGTATTAAAACAGCATCGGTTTCATTCAAAACTGGTGTTGTTTCAATACTTCTCTGGTGTGGACATAAAAAGATTCCGGGCTGGTGTTAAATCAACACCGGTGTTTTTGAAGTGTTATACTCATGCAGGGATCTGATATATTACTGATTTAAATATTTGGAAAGAATTAAAGAGACGATGGGTGCGTTTATCCGCCACTTTTTTACCCTAGAATCATGATCTGAATCATGATTCAAATCATGATTCTGCAGAATCACGATTGAGTCGAAATTGAATATAATCATGATTAGAATCACAAACATGAAACACGAAAAAAGGGGCGTTTGGAAAGACGTTTCTGCAGAATCACGTACGAAAATGTTCGAATAAACGATATCGTGATTACAATCATGATTCTATGACGTCATTGTGTCGGGCTACTTTAGGTTTGACTCTTGCCAAGCTCAAGACGCACTATATGCTCAGTGCATTTATACATAATATGATATGCATGCTTTCTGTGTTGGGCATCGCATCGTCCACTTCTTTTCATTTGTTTTGGTCATGTCTTCAACTTTAAGTGAACTAGTAAATGAACTAACTGAACAGACAATGATATCAATTGTTGTTGAGTTAACAAGTGTCAATATGAAATTGGATCTACGCTAAAATTTACATCCGAACACAATTTTTGATAAACCGACAGGAAGAATAATAAATAAATAAATAAAAAAATAGACTGAATTCGGAAGGTACAGGATTGATTTTTCGGGAGCCAAAACACGTGCGAAAAAAGTTGACCTAACTTCCTCTGTCAAACTGCGCCCTCTGATGCGCACTGGATCGGTCCGAATCCGAGGAAAAACAGCTTTAAATTAAGGTCGTCTGAACGCTGATTCTGTGGTATTGTGATTCATGTTTGTGTTTTGAATCATGATTCTGGCTTGAGGTCGCATAAACGCAGCCGATATGAACACAATCTTAAGGACTGCAATTATCTTATTATTTAGGTATACCGGATTAATAATATGCGGGATGTTTCAGGACAATGCGAGTAAGAGGGAGGGAGGGAAAGAGAGGGAGAGAGAGAGAGAGAGAGAGACACACACACACACACCCTCACATACATAGGGAGAGAGAGAGAGATAGAGAAAACGTTGTACGATTAGAAAATACAAATCCTTTTTGGGGCATACAAAGACGATGAACTTATATGGAGAGCGGTTGTAATAACTATATTTGATATCATTTATACGTCAGCTTCGGGAACTCGTAACAACAAACGTATACGCCTAGATGGCGAAATTGATCGAGATAAAAGTGTTCATATTCAGCTGCCCCTAACAGAAATATAATAATTTGGCGCATGAAAAGATTTTCATCGTCTTGTTCGTCTTCAGAGCTTCCGTCAACATGGTCAAGAAACATAAGATCTATATGCCTGCCAGCACATCTCTGAAAGTCCGTATAGGGCACACACGAGTAATCCGGACTCCCATTCACTCACGTGTTAAATCACAGCTCATCAAAATAAAATCCCTATAAAGATTTCGTTTTAATTCACTATATTAAACATTATGAACAATACAACAAAACTATGTACATATGGTAGTTAAGTTAAATGGCCTGAAACAAGACAAATCATAATACAGTCGAGAAAAACCGGAACTGCATAGCCAATAATCATAATTGAAATAAACTACGACAATACAGCCTACCGTATTCTTCAAAGGCCCAAATTATGAAAGAGTTTGAACGTAATTTTTTTTATCATTTATATTTTGATAGGTAAACGTTTGGTCCATTTTAATGAACTATTTTAATCAATATTGTCATGTGATTTTTTTTAACTTACGCCTATCCAGAATGCATTGTGCGCTGATGAAATAATCATTGTGTGCCCTATACGCGTCTTCCTACAGCCACCGAGGGAGGGCGCTATGATATTATGACCTCAGGGGGGTGAAACTCCGCTTCTGCATCCGGTTAGACATGGGGAAATTTTGGAAGGTCAAAAGTGCACGCTGCTCCCATTTTTCGCGTACAAGCCTATGGACACCACAACTTCATGGCACACCAGCGAAACGGAGGCGTGGTCATAATTGGCCTGCGCGCACAGCGTAAATATATGCAAATAAGTATATTGTTACTAATTAGCATAATGCGCGACGTGATTGATTATGAAATGAATTCATAGAGTTGCGTCTTAGGTAAATAATATTAATAAGGTAGATTATGTCATTCATTCCCCCGTTCACCCCCCGGTATTCAGTTGTTAATTCATCTTTCCTTGTTTACATATTTTCCTGTCGCGATTATTACTACATCAATTAATAAAATTATTTATTTGCTATAGCTATTTCCCTTGAAGAAATGTGGAAGCTTACAAGGAATTCATAAATAGGATTGAACTTAGGGATCTGCTTGCTCGATCTATTCATGCAGTCATCACTGCATATTATTTTCATTACACATCATTAATAGCCATAATTATTTATAAGTTTGGGGGTTTTTTTAGGGGGGGTAAATACTTAAAATGATCAGAGAAATCTGAGCAAGAGAGCAAAGCAATTTAGAAGGCCATTTTGTCTTTATTTTGAAATTGAAATGAACAATCTGGTGCAAATCTTATAAAGATTAAAAAAAAAAAAAAAATTCTGAGTTTGGGATGGGAGCAAAATTAAGACAGCCCAGTACCCCCCCCTCATGAATTCACTCTCATCAAGGCTATCTTAAAAAGGTCACTTCCAAACAAGATGAAATTTTATTTGTATCTGCCCGCCCCAAAATCTATCCATCGATCCCACCCTCCCCCCTCTCTTCCACACACACACATACATGTACCACATAATCATGCGAGCAAACAATTATTCTCATATCATTTTTATCCCACTCTTAAATCAAAGTATCAAACTCATTTATCTCTTTAGGAAGAATATCTAATTTGGCTGCACCTGATCTCAAAATGTCACAGTATGCCATATTTTTATGGGCTATCTTGCCATGCATGCATGGTATTTTGATACTTTATGTTATACTCTTACCTGTTGTACTAGTATTATACCCATAGATACCTGACAAACAAAATCAATCAATCAGTAGCACCATCATATTCCAGTCATATAGAAGTATTCTTCATTATCATCATTACCTACATCACAACACAGTTTGGTAGCAATAACATCATTATCACATATCTTTCACGCAATGTGAATAAATAAATCACGAATATCAAAATTAGAAAGTATATTTCAAATTAAAATATTTATTAAGGAATCAATTTCTGAATATGTGATCAAAATATTCCTATCCTCTTTTTCTCGCCAAAGCATCACATTACATCAGCAAAATGCATATAATGAATGCAACAGAAATTGCAAGGCTGTTACAAGGGAGGGGATGTAATTTTTTTGGTAAAATCTAGAGAAAACAAATTAAAGAAAATTACTTTCATAGGTATTGATAAGCCTTATTTAGTCAATATAAGGGGACATCAAGAATGTCATTAAAAAAATTAACGATATACCTCTCTCTCAAAGTCGGTTACTCAAATATCAAGTAATTTTTTTCAGCATTTGCTGACAAGAAATAGCATGCTAATCTAACCGAGGGCACTTCACAAAAAAGGGAGCACATTGCCACATTTCTCTAAAGAGTGCCTTCCCAAATCTGCACATTAGTAACAAAATTGCTTATTGTCTATTGTTGTGAAGTGCTGCTAGAGCTGTGTTCTATTTCCAACAATTTTTTTTTTAATTTGAAGAGCTAATTTAGTTCATAATACGGGACATGAACAATACAGTGCTACAACAAAAAGAGATTAAAAACGAACAAAACAGTGCAACTTTTCACTTCCCCCAAAAAATAAATTCAACAGCTTAATGTCCAGCACTACAGATCCTTGTTTCATAAATTTGCCCCAATTGTAACTAGCAACTAGCATGGGAACCTCAATGTTGATCTGTTACTTTAATGTTTCCATGGTAATTACCAGAATGGCAAAGAGTTAGAGTAGTGGTTAGACTTAATGAAATGGGGTCCAGGAGTGAGAGTGATTTCTTAATCCTTTGTTCTGTCACCTTGTTTTTTTTTAGTATGCACATTTTCAATGAAAATCCATTATTTCTTATTGTCTTATGTATGTCTGTAGGCATGTACATAGCCCAGAACTCAGTAAAGACCCATTCTGAATTGATTATATTACCAGAATACAACTTATCCCTTTCAAACTACTTATATCATTAACAGTTCTTTCACTACTACTACATGTAGATGATTAGAACATTAATAAAGGGTGGGTAGGTGTGCCCTTTGGGAAAATATTTCAATCTTGTGTGAAACCTATGGACCTAAATATCAATACTCCAAATTTTTTTCTACAGATGTGTAGTTCAAGCAACATTCAATATGTATTGACATGTTTATTCAAATTCATTCAATTTTTAAAATGTGTAATTGTGATGAAGTAGCTACTTGTTATGAACTTGGCCTCCATATTTGTTCTTATAATCTGCCCTGGTGATACTCAAACTGCCTGCGGAACCTGCATGGTAAACACAAAAAAGAAAAGAACAAAATGAGCTGCTGATATAAATCATTCTTACTCATCTAGTTCAGTTTATTAAGAAGTTTTAAACTTTTAATTAGGCCCTAATCTTCCATGCAATATTGTTTAGATAATGCACATGTAGTAATCTATATAGCCAGATAAAAATCATAGATCACTATTTATAAAGCATTATTCATAGAACTTTTTTGATTAAGTGTGTAAACTCATTCAAATATATATCATAAAATTACTCTCAATATTTTGTCCTTTTTTATTTCTGTCTACAAAGTAACTGAGTTTTAAAGTAATATCACATATGACTCATGTAGATAAGATAAGAGACATGGACAATAAGTATGCATTGATGAGAATGGAAATACTGGTGAATCTGAATCCAAATAAATATTAACTCACTACGGAGCTTTACTATATGGGATAACATGATTCAGAAAAAGTTGCTATAGCCCTCCCCCCCCCAAATAAAAAAGAAATAGGAGGCCTTTTTTTAACGAAAACAAGCATACCTTACAAGTTTTCAGTTCAAATATCCTGTTCCTCATCAGATTGTAACTCTTGGTGATGTGTAAATGGTAGTTGACTTTGCACTTCTGACTGGGCTGGGACTGCTAAGAACTTGATCCCATTGGATCTGCAATTCAAAATACACACAATACAGTTTAGAATTTTAGAGGTGATAAACAAAATCCCTCTTTTAAAACAATATTTTCAAAATTGCCAGCTATATATAGTCCTATCCTAAGCCTATGAATATTCCCAACTAGAAAAAAGCTGGTCTTGATCGAAAACTTCCTTCTCTCTGTATTATGTTCCACTGACGAAATAGGCATAGGCCTACCTGGCTCTAGCTGTTTCCACTGACCATCTTCATTGTCAATAAGAGTCAGTAAATGGTTCAAGCATATACGTGGCCTACTATAGCGAGGCCTTTTGTCAATCTTATACACCAAGCCAGCTTTGACAGATGTAGGATAATTATTATTTGTGTGATAATTTGGCTCTCGCTCATTCACCAGTGCAAGACAATTTTTTTTTTTTAAATCGTCTAGATCTATAAACATGTGAATCTCTACATCTAAGTGAGTTCCTCTTCAAGTTTAAATGACCCTTTGCCTTTCACCATAAATATGGTCAAGTGAGGAGGAAAATAAAGATAAATCAATTGGATCAGCCCTATCTCTACTTATACTTATAAAATTTAGAATGGGGCACTTTAAATTTTGTCACCCCTTCCCATAAAAAAATTGCACTCATGGTATACGATAACTGAGCAGTTTGAAACCTGACAAAGAAATGTTGTCCCCAAAAAATAAGAATCATTTAACTCCGTTATATAATTTTAGTCCAACTAGGGACTAGAATAAAGTTAATTTAAATCTTCGTAGAAAAAGTCGAACCAGACAGATCTAGAGTTTCATTTTTAGAAATCAAGATCTAAGTTAGATCTATCCTAGGGCCTTACTTTTTAGTAAAAAAAGACTAATGTTAAAATCTGTCTTAAACCATTCCACCAGTGGGCAGTGGCAAATCTACCGATAATAATACCAATATCATTCCAAATAGATTTAGTTCATTTAAATAATTGATTTAAAATTAATTTCTTTTTAAATGCAGAGAATTATATTGATTCATATAAAGATGGAATAGCGGTGTCAAAAAATCAGTAGGCTCAGGCCCAACTTTAAACTTCAACTCAAGCTTGTCAGTGACATTAATTCCCAACACCTAATGACCTAGCCTACATCGCCATCGGCAATTTCGCAGCCGGCTGGCACCGGCAGTATCAATGCCCATTCCCCGCTCTGACTATATTACTAGTATTTGGCTTAGATTTAATGCAGCTTTGCCGTTACTGAACAAGTCCACATCTACCCCTGATATATGACAATGTACTGAAATACAGATTTAATAAGGACGGACATGAAGCATTCTAATTAACCAACTTAGTTCTACGAAAAACTATTATTTTCTGAGAAAAAATGTCAGTCAGATCCGGAGTCAGATCTCAGTAATGGAAATATGGAAATTGTGGTTTCCGTAGTAAACTACACAAAGTACATAAGGCCCTGCTGCGACGCCGAACCCCAGCAGCAAACACATTACAATTACAACCGAGATCAAAGCACGAAATTGAACTTAACTTACTTTTATTTGTATGGAATGCCATTACTTTGATGTAGATGTTCCCTCATAATTTTCTGCTCAACTGAATTTCACTCAGAAATCAGGATTCCGGATACTAATTCTATAAACAGATAATTAGTCTTGCTATTGTATTTCAAATGTTGAATTTCGCAGAGTAAAAAAGAACGACACTTCGCACAGATATCGTAGGGAATTGTGGGAAGGAAAAAAATGTTTAATGCATGAGGACATGAATAAACATTAGCGTTTTATCCAATCATACAAGTGCATTATGCGTATTTTGACGTCATTACTCATGAATTAAACATTGACCTTCCAAAATCAAGCTTCAAATTGGCCAAATGGCAGCCATGTTTGTTATGTACAAAACCTATGGAAAATCAAAAACGCGCGAAAAGAGTTCCCTCTCTAGCTCCCTTCGGGAGCTTACGTATACGTAAGATCGTATCTCTGTGTATGACCTCGCATGGGCTCACAGGCCTAATTCATTTCCCATAGACTCGTGTGTTAAAGTGGCACTTAAAAAGAATTCATAAAAAATAAGGAGGAAATTCGAGGGTTGAATGTTTACTACAAGTGGATAGGATAAATGTCTGACATTCCATATCTGACCAGAAAAGGGTACCTCGACCGGCTCATTTTAAAAATAAATCAGCATTTATGAAGACTACACCTGATGGGATTAAATTCATCACTGGAGAGAGTAAAATGACCCTAATTCTTTCGCCAGTAAAAATATAGTTCCATAGTGGTGATATATCTTTCCAATTTGGAAAAAAGTAAGTTCAGTAGGTACCCTCCCTAGGATCAGTGTTAGATTGTCAGTCATATTCATTCATTTTTGTCAATCAGCAATATCAAATTTAAAAATTGAGCAATGGGTTGGGTCGAATGAATATCTTTTGCCTGCCAGTTGTGATTAGGTCCGTGCAACCGCATGCATGGCTTATTTCCAATTCGTTCGTCAGTTCGTCTACTCACCACATGGTCTGCTTTCATTTAGTCTAATAACTAGCTGGTTCAATAGCCATTTATTCCATATAACATTTGGTCTAATTGGACTAAGTGTAAATGAATGAAAATGAAATGGATATTAGACTAACTGGTTATGAGACGAAATGGTCAACGACGAAATGGTGACTAGACGAAGTGATGATTGGACCAAATGATTAATGGACCAAATGGTTGTTAGACGAAATGTTGATGGACGGAATGGCATTAGACTAAAAGAAAGTAGACCATGTGGTGAGTGGACGAGTTGGCAGTAGACGAATTGGCAATTTACCGCATGCATTAGGCAGTTAGGTGTATTGTTTTTTTATATTCTAATTTATTAACGTTACTGCTACTCGTAGCACACAACTTCCTAGTGGTTTTCATGTCATATTTTGTTAATGATTTCCTTTTTTATTCATGGTATTCTGATAATGATGAAGTATGAAAACTATGGCACAAAACAAGTGACAACGACAAAGTTATTTTTGCTTCGGAATTTAATATCATGTTGAAACCTCGAACAAGTGTAATATAGCATCATACATGCTTCAAGTCCTTCGAAACAATAAACACAACTACTTACATGAAGGTCTACAAGAAAAATGCACCCTTAACCAATATTTACAAATGCTCACTTGTTTTTTATAATGAAACACCGATTAAGTCGGTGGGGGGGGGGGGGAATCAGAAGTATTGCATACAGATAAACGAACAAACTAACATGACAAAATAGTGATTTGTACTATACTGTATGTTACCTTTGCCATGTCAGCGCGGGAGGTTCATACATTCAAGAAAATTATAAGAATTAAAATATCTTGAAGATGGATCCATTCTATTTCACTGAGACCTTTTTTAAAACATGTTTATGATTTAATGTTCCTCTAAAATTCAAACGTTAAGAACATGTACTTATAAATGTAAAACAGGTACCATATCCTTGTCATACTTAAAATCTGGTTACAAGTTGACTTTACATGAAAGAGAAAATGTAGAAAACAAAATTGTAGTTCACATATTGTAGTGTCTGGGTAGTCTGGAGGTATTGTATTATGTGTACTGTATATATTTATATGTCCACAGGCGTATCCCGCCACAAGCATTTGCTTCTAGGGACCTACGCCTTCCTCTGTACACAAAAAGTTGTATATATTTATATTCTTTATGGAAATTGATTTCATATGAATTCTTGTTGACAAAAATGAAGAAATTTTGTAAAATGGAGGAAAATAAATGTTTATTTGAAATGAAATGAAAAAAAGGAAGAGACCTTTGTTTTCCGCAATTCGCATAGTACACAATACAGAGTCTGAAGTAGGGAGACTACATTCACTGTGTACTGTGGCTGGCTCTATTTGACACAGACAGAATCTGTAGATTCTAGTCTCTACTCTAGACCTGTTATTGGTTGAAGTTTTAAATATGAATCTGTGCTTGCTGACTATGGAGGAGGCCTACATCCCCACTTCGTTGCAGATTTGAGACCAAAATCGAAATAAAGGGTAAGCACGGATTAAAACATTGTTGATAATACCTGGATGAATACTTCTATTGTAAATGAGTGCGGGAATGACTGACCGGGGTAATAATATATTTTTAAAGCGCTTGGACACGTCGTTCCGATGTATTAAGCGCTATATAAAAGCGGATTATTATTATTATTAACTAACTTGCAGTAATGTATTCTTAATTCTATGGTCATCTATTAAGTAACAAAACACCATAAGAAAATGTTGTACAATTCAATATCAGTACATAACAACAGCAGTTCTACTTTCTATGACAAAATGCAAAATGAATGGCACATATTTTGCGAGATAACAGACATTAGAAACCAATTATTACAGTGTCATTGCTTTGCACATATACTAACTATAATGCAGATATAACGATTAAAAGTAACATGTACCTTTTAGAAATATATTCTTAGACATACTAAACAACAGCAAATTGCAATATTATACATTTCTAGCAACATATTAACAAGAATGTAATATCAAACCAATCTCAAAAACTGAATTGCAATTCCGTGCTTACAAAATAGACATATGAAGTAATATCGGTACATCTTCTTACATGTGTACTCTGAAATATCTGTATTTTTGAACACGTAGTGAATAACAGAAGTTCGTAAAGTACAATAACAGTAAACATGGCCACAGCAAAAATTGTGGTGTTAAGCAGTTCACATAGAGGAGCACACCAGTTATTTTACACCGGTGTTAAATTGGTGGTGTTAGTTTTACACCTATAGGTGTTATTACAACACATATGGTTGTTACATTTACACTCTTTGGTGTTATGTTCAATCTCTAGGGTGTTATTTTAACACCTCAGGGTGTGGTCCTCTATTAACACCAATTGGTGTCAGTTTTAACACCACAGTTTTTACAGTGCAGATACATCATAGTAGAGTACTCAAAACAATAACACAAAACATTATATACAAGAAAGTGTACGTTTCCTTATAATGCATTTTTAGTTCTCTTGTGACGTAAATTTAAGTAAAAAAAAACCAAAATTGATTTTTTTTCCGGAACCTATAACTTACATAGTTACATACATCCACTATTGTCTGCCTTATGTTCTATCAATCCATGAGTTGCAGTATCGTGCACCATACGGAATACGTGGCGAATATCATGCAAGTGTGTAATGCCGAAACCCTCCTTAAACCTATTGTTCCAGTAACAATACTTATAGCAAACGTCATTTTGGATCTAAATGAAGATAACATATGATAAGTATATGGTTTGAAAGTCAGATGGAGTATATTTCATATATTCAATATTTGAACCTACTTTGTAAAAAAATACACGTTAAAGTGTTTACAACAAGATCGAGATAACCATCTTCTGTTACTAATATCTGGTATGACAGACGCATACATACTGTAGCTTCGAACTATAATCACGATTTATCCCACTTCTAAGAAGGCTAGTGATAGCCGATGTTTCGGTTAAGGCACTGTAAAGTTAACCACAGGGGTGACAAAATATACCTTTGTCTATCTTTTACTTATTTAACCTTTTTGTGTGTATTTACTATAAGCAGTTTTTAAGTGAAACAATGTACAAGCATTTGTAATTCAGCCTTTGGTTGCAAGAAATGGTTTTTAGTATGAATAAAGACCATTATTATTAGTATTACATTTAGTACTATAATTATTATTATTACCATCATCCAATTAGGATATATCTTGTACACTCAGCATGCTCAGCTCTGGGTCGGAATAACCTGCCATGGGAAAGCCTAGATCCATTCGTTCATTCCGTATCGTTTAAAGTTGAGGTCTTCTCTTATACGTAACTATTTTCAATAAGAAAAAGGTCTCTTTCTTTGTTTTTGTTTCTTTTACTGTATTAAATTATTTTGATTATGTTTACTACTTTTCTAAAGGTTTTCTTGTGAATAGGTTATCTCCGAAGTTCACCCGGTTTTCATCTAATCCCTTTATTGTCAACTAAGACGATTGCTTTTTCTTCTTCTTGGATTTCAGGATAAGTGTAACTGTTAGTTCTATTTTAAGTTAAATCCCATCCCTCATATTCTAAAAATGTGGAGGAAAGCCATTAATGCATTATTAAATTTTCGCAATACCGTTCTACCTGAAATTAATTTGATGTAAAAGAGAACGAAGAGGAAATATATTATTTCCTACAAATACTTGTGTAACATATTTAAAATGTTTTGTATTACCAATATACTCTTAGAAATGTGTATCCTATATCTACATGTTTGGGGTCTTTTAATATTTCCAAGGCAACGAATTGAAAAATCTATCTTTCAGGTTTGTAGCCCAATTATACCTCTGACCCTTCTTCTTCCGTTGATAAACGCTCTTTGGAGGGGGCACATGGACCTCTTCAAAATACATGTCCTTGGATGTATGCATGAGGGAAATTTCGTCGAAGAATTTCCTCAGCGTGCCCCCAAAATGTTTCAGTCTAAAGAGCTCTTCTTGAAGTTCTTGAACTTGTTCTGGTGTTTGGATATTTTCACTGGCTCCCCCGGCGATAGCGTTGTCAAGAATCTCTCTCCGTTTCTTGTATTCTTCTTTCATTGTAGTCATGTTTTCTAGCACACCTTCTTTTCGAAGTGTGAGTGGTTTGGCTTTTTCTTGTTTTATACACATCTCCAGGTATTCCTCCACAGCGTCGTTGTATGTAATGAGAGCATTTGCCTTCAGGAACGACCCAAACTTTGCTCCAATTGTCATGATGATCTCTTGTTCAGCTTTCAATTCTTCAACTTTCTTGTTGATTTCATATATGAATGCTTCTTTCTTTGATTTTGTGTCTTGAATGGTATTGATTTGATCCTGACTCTGGATTGATAGAAATTCCCTTTCCGTTATCATTACATCGTATGTCACGTGCATATGCTGCTTGTAACTGTGCCTACAGTTACTGCGCTTACAGTATTCGGATTTCATGGCCGCACATCGAGCAAGTTCGGGATTACCCGTTGTTTCGACTGGGACACCCTTGCGCCCACAGCGATTGTGGCAAATTGTGTCGTAGACTGTGTTCTGTACCTTTGATTGACCGACTGGGACGTACCTGACACACTCAGGAGCGGCACATACTGTTCTGGGATAGCGCAGTTCCATTCGTTTTATGTCATATCCTTTGAATTTCAACTCTTTCCTCAAAGAGTTCATTTCAGTATCCGCATAAATAATTTTAGCTTTGGTTTCTCTTGCTGCATCAAGATTGTGATTTATTGTGTTGCCTACTTCAGCTAAGGGTTTGCTCATGGCAACGATGATTCTTCTAGTCTCATTCATGCCAAGGGTCTCCTTAACGTTGTGCGGCTTCAAGTGACATACAATGTACTTAAGGAGACGTCCCGTTTCCTCGACAGACTTGTCCCAACTGGACGAATAGGTGGCAATTTCTCCTTTGCCGAACGTGACACCGTTCTTTATACATGCTAGAAAACGAAAAGGTTCGTTATCAAAACAGAAGTACGTATCCTTCGTAGCTTGAATTCCGACATTCTTCTTGGCTAGCTCTTCATTAAGAGCCGGTAATGTATCACCTGGCTGGTAGAAAGTCTGTCGGGCATTCGTGAAACAGAACACAATGTTGTTCTTGGCAGAATTGTGCAATTGCACAAGCAGTTCTTGGATGCAGAATCGGAACATGACAGTGAGCCGCGCATTGTTCGGCTTTAAGAGTATGCATATTGCATGAATCTCAGGGTAGTACAGGAGGTGGGACAAAATATTTGTCATATTGATGTCGTCCTGTTCGATTCCACCGCAATCTCCTATTCCTGGTGTGTCAATCAAACGCAATCGTATGTCACCAACGGTGAAGACATATGACCGCGGTTCCTTCGTTGCTGATTTTCCAGTTTCCTGGACCTCGTTGGGATCATCTGTCCCTATTTTGATTTTCTTTTGTTTACCATCCTGTGTTAAGGTGAAAGACGATGGGATCAAGACAGGGAAGTCTTGAGAATCCATTGCCTCGGATAAATTGGCGAATGACAGATAGTTCTGAATCCCATTGATCCACGTTGATTTACCAACACCTGTCTCACCTAGGATGAGGATGTTCACTTCTCGTATTGGCTTTAGCTGGGAAAGGTCGTCCCATAGGAGGTCCTTTGGGTACTTCATAAACTTCAAGCCATGTTGCGGATCATTACATCGAAACCTTGAATCCTTAGGATTCGATGCTCCACATGTGCAGTAAAACATCTTGGTAGTTGAACCATAATCGACTAAATGCCCACATTCCGAACATTTCCATTTGGTTGGGTCACCAGTACAACGTCCATTCCCGGCAATAGCGTTCGGACATCTAAGCTTCACCAATGCTGGTTTCCTTGGGGCGGACTTTCGGAGGAAGCGATGGGCTTGGACCATGCACTCCTCAAGGTTTTTACCCTCTTCCTCATAGAGGTCCTCTGATTTACATATGCCGTCTACGTATTTCTTGATGGTTGGCCTTTTCACTTTTTCCGGCCATACATGGGTAGATACAATCTCTTGGTCTACCGCAATGAATTCACTCATGTCGTCTTCTGAGAATGAAGACAAAAGTCGCAGGAGCAAATCACAATTTTTTTCCACAGCTTCCTCATCGCTACCACTTGGGATACAGAAAACAAAAGTATTTTCCTTTGCATATTTCACAAGCTCTTCGTTCTTACCGATATACCTGACCCCCTGGCTCATCATTGACCTTATAAATCTGACTTTCTGCAGGTGTGGTTTGAATTCCTCCTCGTACTTTGAAGCAGACACCTCTTCAGAGTTCATCGTACTCATAAACTCTTCCAGGACACTAATGTTATCTTCCCCTGATCTAACCTTTTTAACTCTTTCCAGGAGATCGGTTTTGAAATTGGAAACTCGTGCAGAGACCTCGACCCAGACCTCTTCAGTTCTTGTAAGGGCTTTATCGGAAATGAATGCACCGTTATGATTCATTCCGTGGTATATGTCATACACCTTCCGACTGCTCTCTTTCAGCTCTTCCAAAAACTGCAAAACCTTCTGTCCGGTACATTCATCAACTTCCTTGTATGATATGTCTTCGGATGCATCGACTCTTAACTTTCTTCTGGCACTTTCCAGAGACATGAGATAGTATTTCAGAGGAACCCCTTTACCACCATTAGTATTCTCCTTTACAAGTTTAGGTAAAGATCTAGCAATCTGATTCGCTCCTTCATATGTGACAGAGATATATTCCTCTGTAGTTAAAATGTCAGCCCTATATTTGTAAGAAAGCCTACTTCTCTCATCTGTTTTCTTAGCGTCAACGAGATCGTTCACCCCTCCCTTTGTATTTAGGACGTCCCTAAGTTTTTCCAGCTCAACACTCATTTCTCCCGTTACAGCTGTAAAGTCATCATTTTCATTATTCTCATACCCACAAGTGATTGTACACTGAGCCCCCCAATCAATACCTACTACGACGTGCGTCGCATCGGGATTCGTACCGGACAATATGTCCCTGTCTACAATAGTCCTGCTCTGGCTTAGTATAATCTCCTCGTTCACTGTCATCCGCTTATAGATGAGACTCTTACTTTGGGCCTTGGCACTCCTCCACTCGTCCCCAAGGAAAGCTCCTGAACCACTAAGTTCAACCATTCCGACTGCAACACTCAGCTGATTTTGGGATAGAATGTGGAAGATAGTAGAGAAACATAATTATAATGTTGAAATGAGTTGTGTTGGGGGGGGGGGGCATTAAGCGTGAAGGGCTAATTCATTAAAATTCTAGCTCATTACAAGTTTTAAAATCATGGATATTCCAGTTCCAGAGACTCTTCAAATTTGCCGCAATTCCGAGCACCGTCCCGGTTGAGACACGTTATACGTGAAACGTCCCGACGTCCGATACAACTCAGTTTATTTTGACTGGGTCTACATCTTACTAAGGGTGCGTTTATCCGCCACTTTTTCACCCTAGAATCATGATCTGAATCATGATTCTGCAGAATCACGATTGCGTTTAGTCGAAATTGAATATAATCATGATTAGAATCACAAACATGAAACACGAAAAAAGGGGCGTTTGGAAAGACGTTTCTGCAGAATCACGTACGAAAATGATCGAATAAACGATATCGTGATTTGAATCATGATTATATGACCTCACTGTGTCGGGCTACTTTCGGTTTGACTCTTGCCAAGCTCAAGGCTCTCTATATGCTCATTGTATGTACATGATTACTCTGCATGCATTTCTTGTCATGTTCAAGTTCTGTGTTGGTCATCGCATCGTCCACTACTTTTCATTTTTTGGTCATGTCTTCAACTTCAAGTTCTAGTAAATGGATTATAAACTGGACAGACAATGATCTCAGTTGTTGTTGAGTATAGAGTGTCAATATTAAATTGGATCTACGCTGAAATTCACTTCCGAACACCATTTTGGATAAACTAACAAAATGAATAAAAGCATATGGACCCTATATGATAGAAGTAAACAAAATTAGGTATAGACTGAATTCTGGAAGCAAAAGATTTTCCGAGAGCCGAAACACGTGCGAAACAATTCCTCTGTCAAACTGCGCACTAGTGATGCGCACTGGATTGGCCCGAATCTGAGGAGAAACAGCATTGAAATGAAGGTCGTCTAAACGCTGATTCTGTGATATCGTGATTCATGTTTGTGTTTTGAATCATGATTCGAATCATGATTCAAATCATGATTCTGGCTTGAGGTCGCATAAACGCAGCCTAATACCACATAGACAAACCCATCTGGTCAATTATCAATTTGCAGTTTGGTCAAAAACTACACTTTTTCTAATGCCCACTTAATATAATTTTCAATTACTTTGATGTCGTTTGGTAATTATTTTGCACTTTCTTAAATGATGTTTGATTGATAAACAGTTCAACTAATAGAAGATTGGTGTTAGACTAAGTGGGTATAAGACGAAATATTATAGCCTAACTGGAATTTAGGCAAAATGGTAAATAAGCTAAATGATAATTAGACCATATTTAAATAGACCAGTTAGTAGTCGAACTGGGATTAGACGAAGCGAGTATAGCTCTATTCGAAATCTACCTAATACATCGTCATAATTGTAGTACACAGTCATGCGTG
Organism: Lytechinus pictus; assembly: GCF_037042905.1. Classification (NCBI taxonomy): domain Eukaryota; kingdom Metazoa; phylum Echinodermata; class Echinoidea; order Temnopleuroida; family Toxopneustidae; genus Lytechinus; species Lytechinus pictus. The sequence continues at coordinate 4,580,682 of NC_087253.1, forward strand.
CTTCAAATCAGTTTAAATACTACATTATTATCTCTACACTCCTCAAACACACAAATCGGGCGGCGGTATGATGTAGACGTGTGCTGTGTGAAAATTCACTGAAAATTACTCCTGTTTGGAATTCTAAATTATACTTCTTCAGGCATTGTGCAAATTCTGCAATTGATTTAAGGGACTTTTGGTTGTATATTAACATAGAATCTTTGTTCTTGGAAGTTGTTTTGTCGGAACCAAAATTTGACTCACTCCAGTCCCATATATATATATATATATACAGTGCGTCCCAGAAAAAACGAAACCGAGATTTATCGATGATTTATCATAACTTAATCACAAATATAATAGACAAATTACCTACCATTTTAAAGCTTAGAATCTCCTCTTTCATCTGAAATTACTTAGTTTATTTCTCATTCACGCATGAGTGAGCAAAAACAATTTGAAAAGGGGATACCAAAAAGTCACTTGGCGGGCCGTATCTCGGTTTTCAAAATAAAACCACATTTTTATATAGTTCAATATCTGCTCTTTAATTTGATACCTCAATTACAGGAAATGGTCAAGAAATAACAAAGTTCTGGTTATTTGAAATAAGGCTTGAATTTCAATAATTTCATAAAATGAAGACGTATTACATGCAAGCGTCCAAACTCACTCGACACTCCGTTTTGTTGACGATCAACCATGCATTAACTCTTTTGTTACCGTGGGATAGCTTCTGTGGGAAACCGGTGAAAACACGTTTATTTAATGAAATTATGGAATAACAAGCATTGTTTCGAGGGATCATAACTTTTTTACTTTTTGACCATTTTCTGTGAGTAAGGTATCAAAGAAAAGAGCAGATATTGAACTTTTTAGTCATGTGATTTTCTTTTTGAAATTCAGTTAACCCCCACCAAATGAGTTTTTGGCATCCTTTCTTCGAATTGTTTTTGCTCACTCATGCGTGAATGAGGAATAATCTAAGTAATACCAGATGAAAGAGGAGATTCTAAGCTTTACATTGGTAGGTCATTTGTCTATTTTATTTATGATTAAGTTATGATAAATCATCGCTAAATCTCGGTTTCGTTTTTTCTGGGACGCACTGTATAGCTACTTACTAAAGCAAAGATCTTAGATATTCCTCAGCCCAAACGATTCATGGGAAAGCTCACGCAGTGTTCTCCCTTTGCCTACCCTTACTGGCCATCTCTCCGGATGTGGAACAGAATCCTGGCCCAAAGGCAAAATATCCTTGTCAGTATGCGATTGGTTTTGAAGATTATTTCAGCCCCCCAAGCTTACTGTTCTCTTCTTCATAGACGTCCAGTGAAAAGGACAATCTAGCAACTAAGGTTACTGCTACAAATAACGTAAAGGTGTTAATTATGAACTTTCAAAGTGTCAAGAACAAGAGGGAAGAACTTGCAAACATGATTGATTCAACATCTCCAGGCATCATAATAAGCACAGAAACCAGAGTCAATAGAAGGATATGACATCCGCAACAAAACCACTGATTGGATCTCGGCTTTCATCAGGAATCGTACTCAACAAGTCACATTGTTAGACTCTTCTTTCATATAGGCCATTTCACCTCAGGTGTTCCTCAACGTAGTGTCCTCGGGCCACTGTTGTTTCTTCCATACATCAATAATCTACCAGAGTGCATATCGCCAGACACCACCATGACCACTGTAGGCCTGTTTGCAGATGACTGCATGTTGTACCGTAATATAAAATATGATGCAGACTCAACACAGCTCCTGCATTGATCTTGACCCTTGCAGCTGTTGAAGGGTGATTGGCTCATGAAATTCAATCCAAAGATATGCCAAACTCTCTATGTGACCAACAAGAGACATCGGATCATTAAGCCTCATACTTATAGTGTCAATGGACAGACCCTGCAGAAGGTAGATACTACAAAGTACCTGGGGATTCATCCCCGGGGGCCACTTCCATTGACGAGTGGATACCATGCGCGACCATGGGGTCTCGAAAAGCACCCTAAACACGTATTTTCCATACTCTGAAAATGCACCCCTTAACAAGTATTGACGTGTGAAACCCTACCCTTAACAGTTATTGGAAACAAAACGATACTCTTGGCAAGTATTCCCTGAAATGAACCCCTAAACAAGTATCAAGGACATCTATTATAAAACATTTTAATTTTGTTTTATCATCCCTGCAAATATGACCCTAAACAAGTAGCTTTCCTAGCGAAATAGATACTTTTTTCATTATTTTTGTGTTTTTGATACCCTTATCACGTTACGTACGTAACGTGCCCTATCTTGAAAAAAAAAACATCCTTTTTACGTGTTTTTTGGTCGCGCATGGTATCCACTCGTCAATGTAAGTGGCCCCCGGGGATGAATCCCCAGGTACCCGGGATTTATCTCACCCAAAAACCTGAATTGGAACCATCTCATCAATTCTGTACGGAAGAAAGCGGCCTCAACCAGCGCGTTTCCACAGCCAAACTTTAGGGCATGTCCAAGGCATACAAATGAGCTTTGTTAGAAGTCACTGGCTCGTCCTGTATTGGAATATACATGTACTGTTTGGGATCCATTCACTCAAGAAAACATACGCAAGCTAAAGTACAACGTCGATTTGCACTCTTCATCTCCAACGACCATCGGAGATCAAGCAGTGTGACAGCCATGCTACATCAGCTGCAATAGCTAACACTTCAAGAACGCAGTGCTAAGTTTCAGCTTGTCATGCTCAATCGCGTAGCCCACTCGCTTATTGACATCCCATAAGTCTACACATGCCCCTCTGCAGTAACATCCAGTCGTGGACACTCACAGGAATTCTTTGTACCTTACGTACGGCAGAACTATAGCCTACCAACGGAGAATCCCTGACACCATTAGACTGTGGAATGGGCTGTCTCAAGATGCTATAAGCTGTACCACTTTAAACCAATTAAAGAAAGTGGTACACTAAACTCGGCTCCGCTAGATGGGGTAACTTATTTTTAGATGCACTGTAGATAATTTTTTAAACCTGAACTGTTCATATTCTCATCCTCACCATACCTGCCAAAAATACAAATATATACCAAAGTAGGAATGTACTACATGGAAGAAGGTCTCTTCCACTCTGCTTTTTGGCAAGGTCTATTTTATCAGGAGTAGAACGTATACGCCGCACTAGCAAGCTAAGATCAAAGTACAATATTTTGGGGGTGGCTCCATCCGTTTCTTCCGCTCAAGAAATGGACAAAATTAGCAGAAAAATTGCGAACACATAACGAATAATAATCGACATGGGTAGTACGTAGTGGGGATGTTCATCGGAAGCATAGCGGATGAAAATTGATGGCAGTGGATGCCAGCTCCGAAGGGTGTTGAATACTTAATAATTATAATAATAATATATGATATTTATATTGCGCACATATCCACCTTGTTAGATGCTCAAGGCGCTCCTATATTACCCGGCTAAGCTAGGCGTTCATAGCGCACACAGCTTTTTAAGGAATTACTTCCTTCCGGTACCCATTTACCTCACCTGGGTTGAGTGCAGCACATATACGATATTCTTGTGGTTACATCCTTTCTATTTCCGTGCAACTAACGATTTATAGACGCTCTATGTAACTTATTTTCCTTCCTCTTTCCGTCATTCAGCTGCAGTGAATGTGAGTTGCGAGGATGCAGAGAGGCTACAGCGGACATTTAACGGACGATAACAGTCGGTAGGCCGGTCCTTAAAAATAGCTTCTTTCATCCAAGTGATATTCATGACTAGAAATGTTCTGCATATTTAATGAGCTGGGCGCGAACCAAATACACATCTCATAATTCTGCCATTGCTCCGCTACATATTGAACAAATTTCACGTTTTTGATATCTTTGTAAAGAAGAAGAATTAATGCAGGTGAAACTTTTGATTCAAAACATGCTACAAAATAATTATCTTTACCCCCTAAAAGTTGTTATTTTTCCCTTTATTTCTGTTCGAGACCAGAGATATTTAGATAATGATAAAGCTGAACATCTTAGCTTTAATATGACATAGGTTTTAAAAGAATTGGTCTAATCGGTCCCACAGCATGTGATGATTTACAAATCTCCGCCCCGATATTGCTTTGTGGACTGACTCTGCAAAGGTAATAGTTCTAGGAGAGTTGACCGTCCTTTGGGAGGATAATTTTGACTATGCCTTTGAGCACAAGCTCATAAGATATTCTGAACTTGTGGCAGAGTGTACAGGCAAGGGCTGGAAGGTGTTTTGCTTCCCCTTTGAGGTTGGTTGTCGTGGGTCCATGACAAAATCATTGCTTAGGTGGTTCCGGAAGTTGGGTTTCTGAAATAGAGAGAATAGGCATGCTTGTAGGGCTGCTTCTGAGGCAGCAGAGAAGGGTTCTGCTAGTTGGATTCGCACCAAGTGTGTCCAAAGGAAGAGGACGACCAACAATTAAGCAACTTTTTTTTTCTTTCTTCCGTTCCTTTCTTTCTTTTCTTATTTCTTACTAGAGGATTCTAAAACCTATTTCTTCTGTTCTGCTCTTTCCACAGCTGTGAACATTGCTGATGCAGCATCTACTGGATAAAGACAAACGGTACAGGAACCCATTTAATCACCAGTGGGGAGTGTGGTGTTTTGCCCTGCTGGCCCACCACCAAGAGGGAGTATTGTTTCTAACGGGCCGAAACACCCAGTGACTGGTGGAAAACAACTGAGGATTCCCCCTGGTAATGCATGAGGCAGCGTTCTCGTGTTTGTTTAACTTCCATTTGACTTGAAGATAAAAGGGTTAAATTATTGGAAAGAAAATCCCACGATTCACAAGATTTTGCAGGAGGTGAATTCAGCCACGAGCTGATTTCGATGAATCTTGCCTATTTCCTCATTAGCATAGGGACCTGCAGGATGATTGATAACGGACATGGGAGATTTGTCGCTCGTATTGTTGCGGATATACATCGTTCAAGGCGAAAGTTCATCCGTTTTAAAAGTTTTGTGCAGCTGATTTTTTTTTTGAAAATCACAGTGAAATCACAATGGACGGATGCTAGACAAATAGAGCGAATGCAACGAGTACACAACGGATGCACAGCGTTTTCCAAAGGATGGCAACATTTTTTCTTATGTTTTACATACTCTTTGCATCCGTAAGTGCAGTGGGACCGGGCCTCAAGAAGATTTCGTGCACGGCAAATAAAATTGACGATCAGACTATCTGCGCATATGTAAAGGTATCAAGATGTATTATCATTAATATATCAACTTAGGCAATAGAAATTATACGTTTTCCTATCGTTTTAACATTTCCCTAAAATTAGGTGTGTTTTTTTATAAAACTGTTCTTGCATGATCATCTGTAGAAAAATCAATACAAATCAAGTGTAAGAAAGGTAAAAAATAGATTAATCTATAACCTGTATAAGTTAGTCCCTTAAAAATGACGAAAGCGTACCTTTAATTTTCTATTTTCATGAAACACCGGTTTTATTTAACGCTCATTTTCTCCTGAAACATTATCATGCAAACAAAGTAAAAAGAACAAAAAGTTTGGAATCTGGTATATTACTCCACTCAACAGCATTTCATATTACTTCAAAATATATTTGATTTTTAATTTCATGTGTAATTTCGAGTTGACTGAAAGTTTGATTTCTGCCAGAGACTGTGATTGCCGTGAAATGAAATTTTATTTACAAGGGTATAATAATCTAAGTTAATGTGGAGCGTCGTGGTCGAGTGGTTTAGTCTCCGGACTTTGAAACAGAAGGTCGTGGGTTCAAGTCCCAGCCATGGCGCAATTTTCTTCTGCAAGGTATTCATCCACACTCTGCAGCACTCGACCCAGCTGAGGTAATTGGGTACCGGCAGGAAGTAATTTCTCAAAAAGCTGTGTGCACCTTGAATAGGTAGCCTAGCTTAGCTGGGTAATAATAATAGCAGGGCCCGCTGGGAGAACAGCTTTCGGAACTGAAGTGGCTACCCTGGGTAAATATACCGTTATTATTATTATTATTATTATTATACTTATTTTACTGACCTGCAGTTCGTCTTCTACACCGAGTATCTTGCACTTCTCCTCGAAACTGTCGGACATTGCCATCTCTATATCAGTCTCGGCAATGCCCATGTTCTCCACCATATTGTCTTCCAGTTTAGAAACGAATAGGGCTTCAGTCTGCGCATATAAATATGAAATTACTAACGGATATAAAGAAAGCTAATAATTATCATAGCATTCATTACGATGCTAAACCAGTGCATTTCGACCTAGTTATAACTGTGCATTTGATAATACCTGTGCAGTTTACAAATGGTATAGAATTAGTGTCACAATACATTACTCATTCGAAAACCGAAGAGAATACATTATATGGATTAGCCAATACATGTAATTTATGTGATATCATTTTCTGAATTCAAACTAATATAAGTATGTCATCTTTTATTCAGCCGTCTTTCCACTATAGGCTTAAGCCTTAAGGAGATTTCATGGCGTCCTTTGACGTCTTTCATTGTGTGTAAGTATATGGGATATTGAAGAGAGCCATGAATTCTAGAGACGGAAATGAGCGAGCCTTTAACAAATAATGATAATGATAATAATAACAATAATAAAGTATTGATAATAATAATGATAATAGTTATAAGGATAACGATGATATAATAATGATAATAAGAATGATTATTACAATGATAACAATAATAATAACGATAATAGTAATACTACTGCTAACAAATACTATTATTACATAAAGTTATTGTGACTCGTTTACGAACAATGACCATTCGAAATTAAGTGGTCACAACTAATTGACACCTCAGAAAAGAGAAGGTTTAGAGATAAGGAGAGAGAAGTCGATATTTTGTTCCATCAATACTTATTTTTCAAGTGGATAGAGGTATATTAGAATCAATGAGGGGATCATTGTTATCTAATCTTTATCATCATAATTAATGTGACCTGCCACCCCAAAACCAACAATAAGTCGACCAAAATTAATATTTCAATTTCTGTTTAGCTTGAATATTCACTTCCTAAGCTTTAAAATGATATATATGTTAAAACTGACTATCAATAACCATTACAAGAACTTGACTGAATGCAGAGAGAATTCATCAAGAGCTTAGAAAATAAGGAGAAAACAAGGTTTGAAGTTTGGGGTTTACTCAAGCATGAGATGTGCATACTGTGTAATCTTCCAAAAAGTCCAACAAAGTAGTGTCCAAGAAACTCTTGTATCTTGTATCTTTTCTTTTATTCAACTTCACGACTTCAAATTTTCACAGCTTGAAGAAGAAGAAGAATTGTTTTTTCAGACAAGCTATCTTTTTTTAATTTTTGGGTTTTTGGAGACTAAATTACTATTTTGGCTATTTACACACAACCTTACTTGGCGACTTATTGGTGGTTTTGGGGTGGTAGGTCACAATTTTTAATTATTATTCTAATATTATTATTAGTATTATTTTATTTTCATTGGTATTTGCACAAGTATAATTAATATCATTATTATTGTTATTTACAAATGTCCCTTTATGGAGTTTTTTGTTTTTGTTTGGGGGGGGGGGGGGCAGGGGTTCATTGTTACCAGAAATCTCTCGGTCCTGATATCGTACAAGTCTCCCAGCTTAGCTTCCCTTCCGAGGCTGGCTCTTGTGACACTGCGCCCCGCCATGGCTTGTCTAGGTATCAAGCTCAATGTGATATTCAAAACGACCTGTAAAGCAAATAATTTTAGATAATACTTGCACAATTACAATAGTCAGTGATATTGTTATTTTTTTAATTCTCAACTCTTGGCATCAAAGTCAATAGGCCTACTGTCGATAAAAAAAAAACAAGAAAGTAGTGGCAGCAATTCTACCAAGAATGTCCGGATTTTCCATCGAATCTCGAAATAGATTATCTCACTGAACTAATACTAGTTCAGTGGGTTGGTTCTCCACGGGAAAGTAATGACTGCATAGAGATGTATTATATTGACACTAGAGGGCGTTCTTCTTCAAAATGCTATATCGAATTGATTTGGCGTCTTCCATCTAAAAGTGAGGGCAAAAGGAGCATACTACCCCAAATTTAATATGGGGTTAGTCTAAGCAAACTAATTATCAAAACTTCGGGAAAAGCACAATCATGTGCACAATTATTCGTTACGGTCCCAAATTCAACCTAATAAGGATTATTATTTGTTTGTGTTTGTATATATTTTATCAACAAAAAAAACAGTGCTGGGCTAGCGCCATGAGCGTCTCTGGGCGGTGTGTGCGCTCAATAAGATATCACTATTATTACAATTATTAAAAAATATTGGGATCACAGGCAGGAAGGGGGTGACCCCGGGGTCACCAGATGAAATACGGGACACTTCAAATTCACAGAATATTAAAATTTAACCTCCCTATCATGACTTGCCTGTTTCACCTACTTTAAAGAGACACACAAAAAAATTAATGTGCTTGAATCAAAATGATTTGAAATATTAATACACTTTTATAAAAATATAACTGTTGAGTATTGAGCGAAAAAAAATGAAGGGGACGAATATGGTAAATGAGACGAAAGTTCTAAAAGAAGTGAGTGAGCAAAGAGTGCGAGAACTTTTTGGACCTTTTTGATAAAAAATATAATTATTGGGTCGATCCTGACATTATTCAGAAAATGGTGTAATATTTCATTCATCACCTTTCAATTTTCCGATTGGTTGTTAATCTTTTGGAAACTGAGTATATTTGCTTGTTATGTTGTCCATGCAAAATAATTTCCATGGGCTATGTTAAATTTCTGCTTAGAAAAAAAAAAATCGGTTCTTTTTGGTCTTACAAAAAGAATGAAAAAGAAATCAACACTGGTCCAGCCCGTTTCGTTAAATCCACTTTTAGTGTTAAATGTGGCAGCACGAAACTTGGGGCTTATCCAAAAGAAAAAATCTAAACAAAATGGTTAAAATGACTAACACATATTCCACAATTTTGTTCACCCACCGCCCAAGCCACCGTCATCAAGATCTGAAGCCCGTAACACAAAGCAGTGATTAAAGAAGGAATTTTCACGATTGATTGCATTGACTACAATGTACAATCAATCTTAAAAATGAAGCGTACGATCAATCGTTATGCTTTGTGTTACGGAGCCCTGGACACACTGAAAAAAACTAAAATTTTTTTAGGAACGCTGTTTAAACCCGTCACTCTAACAACTATTGCTTAAACTTGTAAAGAATTGTTTAAACTATTTCAAACATCTTTGTTTTAGTTTAAAGAATAGTTGTTTGAGTGACGGGCATAAACAGCGTTGCTTAACATGTTTGATAGCGATTTATAGTTCACACAACCCCCTTTTTACCTTTTCTTAGGATATCTTAATGACGCTGAATGCGCCGTCGTGCAAAAAGCTCAAAATGTCGAATCGCTGACGTATAGAAACGACGCTTCCAGACTTCTAAGAATTTCTCTCACATACCATTTGCAAAACCCTTTAAAATGTGTGGTTCATTACTTCATTCACCAAAATTAAATGAGATACAAATACCAGATATAAGGACTTTGCATATGAATACATTAATATTAACGAGCCCCTCAACGCACAAAAACACACTCTGCCTTCGTAACTTCTGCGAACCTTTTCTGTTTAACCATTATTAAAACGTTACAATAATGCATCACGATTTACAGGAAGTTCCATTGCGAGTTTTCCTTGTTTATTGTTTACTACGCGTTTTAAGAGTAAGTGTGATGCATGAAATTAATATTCTCATATGAATAATGTGTGCAAAATGGTCATGGGAACACAGCAAAAACTGCGGTGTTAACCTGTGTACATAGAGGACCACACCAGTTATTTTACACCGGTGTTAAATTGGTGGTGTTAGTTTTACACCCATAGGTGTTATTACAACACCTTTGGTTGTTACATTTACACTTATTGGTGCTATGTTCAATCTCTAGGGTGTAATTTTAACACCTCAGGGTGTGGTCCTCTATTAACACCAATTGGTGTTAGTTTAAACACCACAGTTTTTACAGTGAAGGGTCGTATGGAACAAATCTATTAAATACTTCTGGTCACCCTGAGTAACACCTCATTTGATACTGTGGTGCTAAATTGCCCTGAATTTGAGAAAAGATGACTGTTTTTAAAAAGACTTTACAAACGGATGGAAATTTTCGTCGCGCCAAATTAAATTTTTGGCGCCGTTACGCACCAGTTGGGATGCAGTTTCAACCACTGCACACCACGAGACACTTTATTGGCAGCACTAGGCGCCACAGCCACTTTGTATTGGCGCTAAGGGGGGGGGGGTACAGGATTCCACCACTGTTTTTGCTTGTCGATTTTTTTTGTTAGAATAAGAACAAATTTATAACTATATTTGGTGAAAAGCCCTTTTTTTCTTGTCGATTTTTCGTCGCGTAACCCCCACCCCTTTCAAAATCTTGCGTACGCTACTTATTTGTTTGCTGATTTGTTTTAGAGTGATATGGTGGTAGGATATTCAATAAGATAAGCAATAACTTTGATGTCTTGATCTATTCTAATTTGAATTGTGTTTTTCATTATCTCCACAAAAAACAATTAATCCACTAGCATCGGGTATTTCACAGTTGGCCAAGTACACTGTTATAACATGCTAAAGCATTAAAAGTAGAAATAAAAAATACCTTCATAGAGTGTCATTTGATATCGCCCATTGCCCTCTGGCAAAGCGTGGCGCGTTGCACTTTCATGGGCCAGTATGAAAATGAATTCAGTGTTCGAAACTCAGTAATATTTAAAACTCAAAATAATATTTCGATGGAAGCAGAATGGAATTTCACTTACTTCACTCCAGGTCTACTGTCCTCTGCTACACTGATCGATGAATGTTGAAATTGAGAAGATGTCCTCGAAAAGTACTAGTACCGTTCGCTCAGTCATAGGTTTTTGTACGAAGAAAATGTTAATCAAGGGATGAGCACTGTATTACATCCTTAACACTGTTAGATTCATGTAGATTACTTATCAATCCACTTTTTTGTGCACTGGGTTCATCATATAGAATCCTGAAATGTTGCAAAATGAACGTGCATACCGATTGCACCACGACTCAAAGACAGCAACCAAAAATATATTACCCCAGACACCAGAACAACGCGGGTTCATCAGATTTCTTTCATATTTTAAGCGAGATTACCTGACTAATGTGAAGCTAACCGATCACTTTCACTGGGACAGCCCTTGCGTTTGCTCAGCTCTTGTCTGTGTGATTCTTATTTAGCACTCTCGGTTTCCCCCACCTCTCGGCTAAATTATGGACGGCCAAAAGGGTATTCAATTCAATTCTTAAATAATTTCATTCAAGTACAGTAAAAAAATATATTTAAAAAAATGTGGGTATAATAAAGAAATCAATACATGAATGACTGATAATAGATAAAATTGATTTTATTCATACACGGTCAAAAAGCCCAAACAGTTTACAGAGTGATTTCCATTACGGCCGTGTGGAGGATAATATACAATTGACATATATAGCAAACATTTAAAAACCAGTGTTTAACGAACAACATAAAATAAACAAAATATGTTAGCATCAACATATACATCAGTAAAATATTACAAAGGGATCATAGAAAGATGAAGAGGAGGGGATGTCGGGGGAGAGAGAGAAGAAGTAAAAGATAAAGAAGAGAGAAGAAGAAGAAGAAATCAGAAAAAAGAAGAACACGAAAAAATGATAAACTGTTCACAGAGACATCAATTATTTATCAAAATGAAATATGGTTCCGTATTTATCGAGTAACGCGAATAAAGCGGTGCATATACAAGGTAATGGTAAATGTGAACATAAAACAATAAAATGTCGAAGTATAAACAGATGTTTCTGTAATGGACAATGGGGCATATAAAAAATGAATACATGACTCATCAATGCTAAAAACTATAGACATTTAATCATGTTAAATGATTGGAAAATTCAATGATAACTGAACACTGATCATAGAAACGATAAAAACTTGGCTAATACTGGAACTTAACATATCATATTATTGCATTATAAATCATAATTATATAATAATCAGCTGAGAAGATCAACCAATGCTATACGGTGGCGGTCTCCTGCATTCCTTAATAATAATTTTGTTAAAATAACAACATGTTATGTTATTTCTTTCATTGCTTATTTTACGACCACAAAATTTGTAATTTGTTACCTCTGTACATATTGTATACTGATGTGTATATATTGTATACTGATGTGAATATTTTGTATACTGGTGTGAATACATAAACTAATTGAAATCAAATCAAATCAAATCAAAATCACAGTAAGGAAAAACGTGTGACGATTGCGTCTATTGCCTTTGGGGTTATATTTTCTTTTCACCTTTTCACTTCAATGCGCTAAAGTTGACAGGTCTCTGCCGAAAAGTGGTGAATGTATAAAGTAGTTTCGGAGCTGACGAGAAATGCCCCTTGTCCAGAGTACAAAAAGAAACTGTTGTTTTGATTCACCAATTCTCGTCAAAGGCTTCTTGGTTGCCCAATTTCATGAAGGGCATTTGACAATACCCTTCTTTATCTTCGGTATTCTATTCTGAGCCATCCAACATAAAATTAATTTTATTATCATGGTAGGTGAGAGCATATATATATGCAGTATATCACTATATACTTACCTATATATATATATATATATATCCTACATAGATTGAATCTTGTATAGTGATTGGTTCAAATAGCATCATGTGACCGAACATATTTCAACTATGATGTTGTGTGACGTCAGACCTCGATATATTTTTCGCTATAACAATGTTCTGACGTCATTATTTCAGAAAACTGGGGCGGTATTCTGAGCATTGTCTTTTCTCCATATTTTATCTTTTCTCCGAGATATGACAAAATCGGTATTCTGGTGGGTGTCATAACTTTTGTAACAAAAATTGTCATAAATTTCGTCTCTTCTCTTTAGCGCGCACCCTAAATACACGGCTTTAAATACGCGTAATCCTTTTATACAAGCAAAAGATATGACAAAAGATATGACAGGGGGTAGCAGTCATAAATTTTTTCATATCTTTTCGGTCCAAATATCTCGATACCCTGCCGACTGAATAACAAGCATATAATGATATTTAGATTAGATTGTGGTATTAGTTTCATTCATCATCCATGACAATTTTTAATATTATATTTTCATACTACAATTAGTTAGGCCATACATATTAATTCCTCCTTTTTTCTCTCTGTTTTCCTCCCTTTTCTACTTCTCCTCTAAAATCCTTCACAGCTCCCTGTCTCTCTTTGTAATTAAGCGCATCGATATTCGCGTAGTTGCGCGATGCCAACAACTGTATTGGGGATACGCCCTACCTGTCACGGGGCCTTCCTTTTGGTTAGAATGGCTCTCACTGGGAACTAACGATGATTTTGATTGGTTTGCTTCCGAAAAGATGGGCGGGAACTTATAGAGATATGACAGGGAAAAGACAATGTTCAGAATAACGATTTGTGACAATCATAGCGGTGTCACATCTCGGAGAGAAATGACAAAACTTATGACAAAAGCTATGACAGTGTTCCAGAATACCACCCCTGGATATTTAGCTAAACTCTCGGGCGCACTGGCCAGCGAGCTTGCTCTCCCGGGCAAGTCCCGCGATGCGTCGGCGCAGGCACTAATCTGCGTTCTGCTGAGCGCGGTGGCTCGGAGAAAAGTAGGTAATTCGACTCAAGTAACCGGACTTTGTAATCTCAGCGCATAGATTTTGGTTATAAATTATTGAAAGTAGGATATAAAACAAATATATCAGGCATTTAATTCGAAAGCATAGTGGGAATTATTGATCCTCGGTTGGACTGGCAAAACTACTATATTTCCCTCGGGGCTTCGCCCCTCGGGAAAAATAGTAATTGCCAGACCAACCTCGGATAAATAGTTCAACTATACTTTCTCAAAGCCTGATATATTCGTTTAATATGTATATATATATATATATATATATATATATATATAATCAGTAAAAAAATTGTTCCCCATTTTTACACTGTGTAATGAACTGTGTAATGAACAAAGAGATTAATTAGTTTTATTGATTAATTTATCTCTTTGCTCATTATACAGAGTGTACAAAATGGAAAACAATTTTTGTTTTACTGTTAATGATAAGAATAACAGAAAATTATCGCATTTATTATTATAAAAAAAAATATGGCATAGTGGTTTAATGGTAGAGCGCCCGTGTGATGTAGGCTCGATCCGTTTTCGAGTTAAACCAAAGAAAGTTTTAAAAAATAGGACCTTCTGTCATCTAGCCAAGCGCTTGACATATCAGAAAATAGAAGGGTCATAACATTTTATGTTAAGCCGGTGGAAAATAAAATGGTACATAGTTGCACGATCATCATCTCTTGGATATTTGTTTTCAATTATGATATGTTCAGTATTTTCCCCAACGCCTTTAGATAAGGTTGATTTTTTCCCTTTTGGCTGCCCATATCAACTGACGTTCAAACAGCAGTTGGGAAAGTGAATATCCGCTCATCGAAATATTGCGCAATTCCAGAAGTTTCCACCTACTCACAGTTCAACATTGCACAATCACACCTTTCCTTTGTATGTGAAATCAATGCCTTTTTGCCTTATTTGTATCGTTTGTATATTACTAGATCATGTAAATTTGTTTATTACCCTTGTATCGAATGAAATAAACAAATCTTGAAACTTCTTTCTTATTTACATTTTTACATCCGATTCGGATGATATTTCTAGCTCATTCATTATGCTCGGTTAATTTTCCCCTTTCATTAAAATAAACTTTTCATTGGAAGTAGACTTTTTCTTTAATGGTCTAATCTCAGATGTTAACTTTGAGCATCAGATTTCTCCCCTCTATAACGAATGCAATAAATTGTTATTTAAATGGTTCATGATTGTTATTTCGGTAAATGAACGTTTATGATGTATGCCCAATTATCTGTTGGTTTCACATGCAAGTTGTTTTATTTTCCTCTGAAAATCACATTTCGTAGATTTTAAAAGACTATTATATGTACTACATGATATAACTCTGTTGTTCTTTCGGGTATTTTCGCCAGTGATCTTATATATCCTATATATTATTCTTGTCACAAACAGTAAAAAAAATAGTTTCCCATTTTTACACTTTGTGTAATGAAAAAGAGATTAATTCGTTTTATTGATTAATTTATATCTTTGTTCCTTATACAGAGTAAAAAAGATGGAAAACAATTTTTGTTTTACTGTTAATGATAAGAATAACAGAAAACTATAGAATTGATTATTAACAAAAAAGCATTATGGCATAGTGGTTTAATGGTAGAGCGCCCGTGTGATGTAGGCTCGATCCGTTTTCGAGTCAAACCAAAGAACGTTGAAAATAGGAACTTCTTTCATCTAGCCAGGCGCTTGACATATCAGAAAATAGAAGGGTCATAAAATTATATGTTAAGCCGGTGGAAAGTAAAATGGTACATAGTTGCACAATCATCATCTCTGGGATATTTGTTTTCAATAATGATATGTTCAGTATGTTTCTCAACGCCTTTAGATAAGGTTGATTTTTATTCTTTTTTGGCTGCCCATATCAACTGACGTTGAAACAGCAGTTGAGAAAGTGAATATCCGCTCATCGAAATATTGCGCAATTCCAGAAGTTTCCACCTACTCACAGTTCAACATTGCACAATCGCACCTTTCCTTTGTATGTGAAATCAATGCCTTTTTCGCCATAATTTGTATTGTTTGTATAAGTAGATCATGTAAATTTGTTTATTACCCTTTTATCGAATGAAATTAACAAATCTTAATTCTTCTTTCTTATTTACATTTTACATCCGATTCGGATGATATTTCTAGCTCATTCATTATGCTCGGTTAATTTTCCCCTTTCATTAGAATAAACTTTTCATTGGAAGTAGACTTTTTCTCTAAAGGTCTAATCTCAGATGTTAACTTTGAGCATCAGATTACTCCCCTTTAATGAATACCATAAATTGTTATGTAAAATGGTACATGATTGTTATTTCGGTACATGAACAGTTATAATGTATGCCCAATTATCTATTGGTTTCACATGCAAGTTGTTTTATTTTCCTCTGAAAATAACATTTCGTAGATTTTAAAAGACTATTATATGTACTACATGATATACATGTAACTCTGTTGTTTTTTGGGGTATTTTCGCCAGTGATCTTATTTATATTTATATATTATTTTTGTCACAAACAGTAAAAAAAAAAATGGTTTCACATTTTTACACTCTGTGTTATGAACAAAGAGATTAATTAGTTTTATTGATTAATTTATCTCTTTGTTCCTTATACAGAGTGTATAAAATGGAAAACAATTTTTATTTTACTGTTAATGATAAAAATAACAGAAAATTATCGAAATGATTATTTAAAAAAAAAATTATGGCATAGTGTTTTAATGGTAGAGCGCCCGTGTAATGTAGGCTCGATCCGTTTCCGAATCATACCAAAGAACGTTGAAAATAGCACCTTCTGTCATCTACCCAGGCGCTTGACATATCAGAAAATAGAAGGGACATACAATTTTATGTTAAGCCGGTGGAAAGTAAAATGGGACATAGTTGCACAATCATCATCTCTTGGATATCTATTTTCAATTATTTGTTCAGTATGTTTCCCAACGCCTTTAGATAAGGTTGATTTTTCCCCTTTTGGCTGCCCATATCAACTGACGTTCAAACAGCAGTTGGGAAAGTGAATATCCGCTCATCGAAATATTGCGCAATTCCAGAAGTTTCCACCTACTCACAGTTCAACATTGCACAATCGCACCTTTCCTTTGTATTTTTCTTTGCATGTGAAATAAATGCATTTTTTGCCATAATTTGTATCGTTTGTATATTAGTAGATCATGTAATTTTTGTTATTACCCTTTTATCGAATGAAATAAACAAATCTTGAAATTTCTTTCTTATTTACATTTTTACATCCGATTCGAATGAGATTTGTAGCTCATTCATTATGCTCGGTTATTTTTCCCCTTTCATTAAAATAAACTTTTCATTGGAAGTAAACTTTTTCTTTAAAGGTGTAATCTCAGATGTTAACTTTGAGCATCAGATTTCTCCCCTCTATAACGAATGCAATAAATTGTTATTCAAATGGTTCATGATTGTTATTTCGGTAAATGAACGTTTATGATGTATGCCCAATTATCTGTTGGTTTCACATGCAAGTTGTTTTATTTTCCTCTGAAAATCACATTTCGTAGATTTTAAAAGACTATTATATGTACTACATGATATAACTCTGTTGTTCTTTCGGGTATTTTCGCCAGTGATCTTTAATATATATATATATATATATATATATATATATATATATATATATATATATATATATGTATATATAGGTTCAAACAAAGAAAAGTATAAAAACTCCGTAGACAGTAATATTTTAACGAAATTTCGCCCATAGGGCTTTGTCAAGTTATGACAAATTTATTAGATTGCATCACAATAATGCATCATAAAAATGCGCGGTATCCAAGCAGTGAGCAAAAGCGCACAAAGGATAACGAAAAGGATACGTCATGAAGGGGAAACGAAAGAAGACAGTAGGAGAGGTAGATAGAGAGAAAATGAGAGAGAGAGCGCGTGAGAGAAAGAAGAAGAGAGAGTGGTTGAGAAGGAGGGAGATATGGGAGAAAGAAAGAAGAAAAAGAGAAGAAAAAGAAAAAGGAAAGAGAACAGGAAAGAAAGACAAGGAAGATAAGGTAAAATAAAAAAAAAAAAAAAAAAAAAAAAAAAATATCCACGTCAAACGAAATAAGTGGAAAGAAACATTGAAAAAGAAAGAAAGAAAGAAAGAAAGAGCGGGTGAGAAGAAGGGAGATAGGGGAGAAAGAAAGAAAAAAAGAGAAGGAAAAGGAAAGAGAAAAGGAAAGAAAGACAAGGAAGAGTGGGTAAAAGAAAAATAAAAAGAAAGTAAAATAAGAAGAAAAGAAATATCTACGTCAGACGAAATGAGTGGAAAGAAACATTGAGTCCATTGGGTTGGAGAAATCCAATGCGATGGATAAACTTTTCTTCCAAAAGCTTTCTGTCCTCATCACTTCCTTTGCAAGATAGAATTCCGAAGATCTTCATATCATCTATGGTGTGTCCAGGCAAATTGAAGTGACGGGCCACAGGAAGACCTTGAGTGTTGAGTTTAATGGACCTTAGGTGTTCAGTAGCTCTGTCGGCCATCCTACGCTTGGTTTCCCCGATATAGATAAAGTCACAGCGAGAGCAGACGATGACATAAATCAGGTTGGTGGAGGTACAGGTAAAATCTTTCCTTATTTTCCACGTGCCATTCGGCCCCTTCAGCAAAGTGCAATCAGAAACAAAACGGCACGTGTTGCACCTACGTCTCCTGCAAGATGCTGTTCCTTGCCGCTGGGATTGATTGACTGTAAGTGGTTTCATTCTGGAGTGAACGAGTAAGTCCCTCAAACTCTTGTCTGTTTTGTAGGCAACAATGGGTGGTTCGTTGAATATGTTATTTTGACGCAATCTGATAAATGTGTCATAACTTGACAAAGCCCTATGGGCGAAAATTCGTTAAAATAAAATATTACTGTCCACGGAGGTTTTATACTTTTCTTTGTTTGAACCTATTTATAATCTCCGAGCAGATCATTTAACTATATATATATATATATATATATATATATATATATATATATATATATGTTTTGTCACAAACAGTAAAAAAAAAAATGTTTCCCATTTTTACACTCTGTGTAATGAACAGAGATTAATTAGTTTTATTGATTAATTTATCTCTTTGTTCCTTATACAGAGCGTATAAAATGAAAAACAATTTTTGTTTTACTGTTAATGATAAAAATAACAGAAAATTTCGGATTATTATTAAAAAAAAAAAAAATTATGGCATAGTGGTTTAATGGTAGAGCGCCCGTGTGATGTAGGCTCGCTCCGTTTTCGAGTCATACCAAAAAACGTTGAAAAATAGGACCTTCTGTCATCTAGCCAGGCACTTGACATATCAGAAAATAGAAGGGTCATAAAATTCTATGTTGACCCGGTTGAAAGTAAAATGGTACATAGTTGCACAATCATCACCTCTTGGATATCTGTTTTCAATTATGATTTGTTCAGTATGTTTCCCAACGCCTTTAGATAAGGTTGATTTTTTCCCTTTTGGCTGCCCATATCAACTGACGTTGACACAGCAGTTCAATCTCCGGGCATCGAAATATTGCGCAATTCCAGAAGTTTTCACTTACTCACCATTCAACATTGCGCAATCACACTTCTCCTTTGCATTTTTCTTTGTATGTGAAATCAGTGTCATTTTCGCCTTAATTTGTATCGTTTGTAAAAGTAAATCATGCAAATTTATTTACACTTTTATCGAATGGAATAAACAAAAACTTGAATCTTCTTCTATTACTTTTTTTTACATTCAATTCGGTTGAGATTTCTAACTCATTAATTATGCTCGGTTAATTTTCCCCTTTTATTAAAATAAACTTTTCTTTTGAAGTTGACTTTTCCTTCTAAGGTCTAATCTCAAGATGTGAACTTTGAGCATCATATTTCTCCCCTTTAAAATGAACGCCATAATTTGTCATTTAAATGGTTCATGAGTGTTAATTTTATACATGAACGAATATGATGAATGTCCAATTATCTGTTGGTTTCACATGCAAGCTATTTTTCTCTCTCTGAAAATCGCATTTCGTAGATTTTAAAAGCTTATACAACATGTGCTACAAGACAAAACTCTGTTATTCTTTCAGGTATGTTTGCCAATGATCTTAACTCATTGAACACTTTTCTCAATTGGTCTACAATCAGATGGTCTCATTCTTAGATAGTCTGATACAATAATGGCTAAACCCACTTGGTCTACAATCAGATGGTCTAATTCTTTGATAGTCTGATACAATGATGGCTAAACCCACTCGGTCTACTATCAGATGGTCTAATTCTTTGATAGTCTGATACAATGATGGCTAAACCCACTTGGTCTACAATCAGATGGTCTAATTCTTTGATAGTCTGATACAATGATGGCTAAACCCACTCGGCCTACTATCAGATGGTCTAATTCTTAGATAGTCTGATACAATGAGGGCTAAACCCACTCGGTCTACAATCAGATGGTCTAATTCTTAGATAGTCTGATACAATGATGGCTAAACCCACTTGGTCTACTATCAATTTGGTCTATGTATCGTTTGGTCCTATCATCTCATGGCCTTATATCCATTGGCCCGTATTCTGAAGTCAGCTTTAACTTAGACCATAGTCTAACTCTGTGCACAAATTATGGGATGCCAAAAGTGTCAATTTTTGTTATTAAGTTGTATGTTTCTTATGTTTACTGTGCTCTTCCCTGATTCATCGATGTTGAATATAATTATCATCTATACTTCCTCAAAAATTATGAATGATTTGTGAGTCAAATGAGCTGATATCTCTACTGTTAGTGATTTATGTAACAATTGGCTATCCATACTTAAACCACAACTTTAAACCCGAGTTTAAGTTAAGCCCGACTTTAGAATACGGGCCATTTGGTCTAACTCTCATTTAGTCTAATATCCAGACGACGTAATTTCCACTTCGTCTACCTACACTGCAAAATATCTGGTGTTGATTTAACACCAGCCCGGAATCTATATATGTCCATACCAGAGAAGTGTTAAACAACACCAGTTTGGTTTTGGTCTAACACCAGATAAGTGTTTATACAACACCAATTAGTATTAAAACAGCATCAGTTTGATCTCAAACTGGTGTTGTTTCAATACTTCTCTGGCGTGGACATATATATTTAGGCCTAAATTCCGGGCCGGTGTTAAATCAACACCGGAGGTTTTTGTTACAGTGTATTGCACTTTATTTAAAATGAAATTTGGTTCATGAACAGTTCATCAAATCATAAGACACTAAAGAGGAGTCAGACCAAGTAGATGTTAGACAAACATGAGTATGCTTAGACAATCAGAATAAATGGTGAATAACAGGAAATGCTTGTAAACGAACTACGACCATGTACAGGGGCGAAACAGGGGTCGGTATCGCCAGGAAAGGGGGGGGGGGGGCAAGCGCAAAAAAAAACCCTGATCATAAACAGGCAGTGGCGTAATGAGGCCAACAATCTGAGGGGGCCAGAGGTGGTCTATCGGGCAGTATATATATATTGCGAGCGAGCAAAAATTTCGACATTTTTATTAAAAAACCTAATTTTGTGACACATTTTTTTTTTAACATAATTTTCAGAAAATTATATCATACTTCATCCTTCTCTCTTTCCTTATATATTTTCTGTACGCAA
Source organism: Lytechinus pictus (assembly GCF_037042905.1). NCBI lineage: Eukaryota > Metazoa > Echinodermata > Echinoidea > Temnopleuroida > Toxopneustidae > Lytechinus > Lytechinus pictus. The sequence goes on from NC_087253.1 coordinate 4,601,986, forward strand.
CTGTGAACATGATTTTTTAATGTTCGCGAGCATTAGGGCGAAGCTCAATGCGGCAGTAGCATAAGTGAGTAAAAAAAAAGAGGGGCGCAGTATGGCGCATTTGGCAAAAAGTTGCTTAATATAAGTCCCGGACGAGCGAAGCAAGTGAGAAAAAGTCACCTTTCAATGAGAATCTAACTTTGAGAAAGATTTTGACTTGATAACATCATATCTTACACTTTTCCTATGGTTTTCTTTTCTCCTTTTTTGTTCTGGATGGAGAACTTTTGGGGGCCATAGCCCAATCCTTTCCGTCTCTATGCCATTGTTATTCGATAATTCTTGATTCTAAAAACAATTTTAGACCTTGCAGATGGCCACTATTTCTTATCAAATTGCGGGTATTTAGTTATTTTTTTTACACAAGACATTAATTCATCGTAAATGCGTAATAATGATAATAATTTGCATTTATATAGCGCTTTATCAATCTACGACTGTTCAAAGCGCTTCACAATTATTATTACCCGGTCACTGGTTTCATAGCATTCCAAGCCGCCTATTTAATAAACCAAATATTTTGAGCGGCACAATATAGCAAATGTGGTAAAATTTGTAACAAGTTGCCGGTGAGCGAAGCAAGCCAAAAAAAATGGCCTTTTGAAATGAAATTTTATGATAGATTTTTCATTATATTCAAGCAAATAACATATTTAATTGCTTTCTATTAATTTGATTTTGTTGCCTCCTTTATATGTTCTTTTATTTTATCTTGGTTATGGAACCATGCATGCCCCCCCCCCCCCGTACACCAGTGCTTCGATAATTAACGTAAAGCTTATAACAGGAAAGGTGAATACAGTGGGACCGTTAAAGAGCCCTTTAAAGGTTACAGATGAAGAGCCCCTACTGCATGGAGTTTGGGGCAGCTACCGTACGGTCATATAACGTATAATAGGGGGACAGGTCTAGCCCTTGGCTAAACCTTTTGTCCTGATTGCACTCGTTATTTATAATAGATTTCATACACAATGTTATAAGCCATCCATCTTTCTTCCTGCTCTTTATTTCAAATCCGCCATGTCCGCGGCTGCCCGTTCGTGTTTTTAACTTCTCTTTTTTCTTTGTCCATTTTCTTCATTTTTCCAATTGAGCTTTTGGCTCATTCCATTTTACCTTCATTTCCCTTTTTTTGTTGATAAATAATTTTATTTTACTTCCCTTTCTTACTAATCATGCGAGAAATAGTTTCGGAATGTTGCTTTCTCACATGTTCTTCTCTCCTTCCTTTTCCCGCTTTCCTTCCATTTTCCCTTTACATAATTTTTTTTTCTTTTTTCACTTTTTCCTTTTCCTTTCTTTCTTTCTTTCTTTCTGTTTTTTCCTTTTTTTTATTTTCCCGATAAAATCCGCCAAAGGAGGGGGGGGGGGGGTATGATGTGCCCAAACACAAATCGGTTTTTAAACCAAGTACACTGCACACGTTATTAAGGGTCTGTGCCTCCAGACTATCTTGACATTGCGGGGAATTAGGTTAACAAAGTATAGTTAATGAATGTTTGGCAAAAAGCATGAAGAAAAAATATGACTTTCTATTTTTTGGTGTTTTGAGACCTCATGCGCACCCTCTACGTCATCGATGTATAATTTCGATTAAATTGCCAATTGCTCAGAAAATATTTTAACTAAAAGTTGCTCACAAAATAAATCAAAAGTGTGCACGCAATCCTTTAATTTAATTTCTGGAAAAAGCAAAAGCGCCCCAATGACGAGCTCGGTCGCTTTACTGCCTCGCTTTCGACTTTCTTGGAAAATTTTATTCTACCTACGGCCAAAGGCGAGCGACATGGGAAATATAGATGATATTATCATATATTTAAATTGCTCAAGGAAACAAGAGGGTATTATTTAGTGCAAAACTAGATACATCCTTAAATTACTCGCTATAAATTATACAATGTATAATTTATAGCGAATAATTTAAAACATCAATTGTAACTGTCACTTAAAATATTAATTAGTTCTCCCGATATTGAAACTAATCTATAGAAAAAAAGGAGACAGTTCACGTATAGCTAATTTTTAACAACTTCATTTTAATTGCATTTGTAATCTGTCTACGTGATCTAGGCATGTCGTAAATACACCAAAATTAATTACACGCGTAAAACCAGTTTAAACATGTTTAAAATAACATATTATTCGTTCAGTATCACACGTTACAAGGTCTTACATTTTGCATTTTTTTAATCAGAATTACACATACATCTAACTAGCTAGTGAGTTTCTAACTTTTAAGACGTTTATTTAGGTTTTCTGTAATTTGATTCAAATATCATGTGCAATCACATGAACATTGTTCTTTGAATGTGCTAACAGCAAAGGGAATCTTTTATCGAATGTATTCTCACAAATTTGGATTCGTATTTGCCGTTAGCGTTATAAAGATATGAAGGAATAAGATCACAGAATACATGAAAATGTAAGAAATAAGATTAATTTTTCTCAATCAATACCACAGCAACTGCTGTGTTAAGTGTGCCTGAAAAAAAAACAAGCGAATCGGAGGAAGATCGAATCATGTCTTTATCCCCTAACAAATTAATCATTCATTTGACATGGTAAATATAGTGCAATTCCCTGCTACCAACAATAAACCAGATGCGATATACCGTGTACATGCATCCTTATACATTCACAACAAACTGCGTATCATGTTCTTATCAAACAAAAAATAATCTAAACAGATATCATAACACGTTATTTCAGGTTAACAACAAAAACAAAAAGAAGATATAAAATCCATCTTTTTTAAATATATGGTTCGAGACACGGAGGGTCAGACTACTTAGGTCTTTTAAAAAGAGAAATCAATTTTGAATCAATATTTTTTAAATAAAAATAAACAACATAGTCCAAAGTTCAGGGGCGTCACGAGGGAGTGCAGGGGGTGGGCTAGCCTCTTGTGAAGGCCCTGTCGGCTGCTTTCCGAGCGAACATGACGAAGCAAGGGAGAGAGCGAGACAGAGCGCCGCGAGTTAGGAAATCCCTCGCTTTGCCTGGGAAGCAGCCGCCAGGGCCTCGACAAGAGGCTAGGGGTGGGCTAGATGTGACGCCATTCTTATATTTTTCTCAATTGAATATGAGGGGTTATATGGAGTCACAAAATCCGTCATCTGTTTATTAAATTATCTTTTCATTCCATGTTCTTCCTTTCCCCCTTTCTTTTCTCCATTGTTCCCTTTTTTCCGTTTCAGTACCTGAAAAATCAGAGGGGCAGAGCCCCTGCCCCCCTGCAACGCCGCTCATGGGAAGAAATAGAATGCGTAATATCAGAATGACGGAGTTCCTGTACGTATTAAATTATTCAACGATCAATTTTGTTACAATTAATTTTCGAACGATTTTTCTTTCTGATAGGAATCTTCCTTTCGTGTTAAACAATGACATATTTTCACTTGTTCTGTGAAAATGGCACATTATGTCATAGAATCAAATTGCAAAATGGAAGGCAATGATTAAAATAGATATACAAGAAATGTTCGTAACACAATTACATTCACCATGTGAATATTATCCTAATACATGTACAGCTAGGCCTCTTACTATTCGCTTGTTCACAATGGCATCATGTATACAATTTACAATGCATACTTCCTCTTATTTTGTTAAAGTAAAACCTACAAATACTCATGTACGGTTAAAGGAAAAATGCTATTATCACCAGAAGAACAAACGTTTACACAAAAAAATGAAAAGAAACATTTTTGCTTCTCTCATAACTTTACTATTTAAAACTAAAAACAAAATGCACATATAACAAATGCCTACGGTGACAAAAAAAATAGACATAGGCCTACATTTAAAAAAAAAATACGCATTACTGTCTTCTTCCTGTGTGAGATGAGGTAAAGAGAAAAAAATACACCCACAAGAAATAATTGCAACTTAAAAAGACACCAAAGGATTATGTATTCATTTAACAAAGATATATAAAGAATCTTAGTTGTTTTCAAGTGAACCTCAATATGCTCAATACATAGGCATATTCTGTGTGAGTAAACAAAATTGAAATTTTATGTCTCTTGTAATGTCATTGGAAATCACCATGAAAGACTATGGTTTTTATTCTCACAATCAAAAGTGTCCAATTAAGTAAACCTTGACAGGTTATCACACTGTGATTCGCTTAAGAATTTATGCATAGTAATGGCAAAACCTAATCACAATAAATCGACATAACAGTACTGAACAAAAACATTAGATGAAAGGAATTCTATGAATATAATAAAAGCAGAATTATTCAGTTTATTTTTATGAAATAAAACAGTCATTCCAGGGAGTTCAAATTCCTTTATGGCAATAATCACTGACACTCTCAGGACCATTTTGTCTCTCTACAAAATAAATAAGATGACTTTTGGTGATAAGGAGGAGTGTTTTCTATATGCAATGACAATAAACCGACAGAATAAAGGTTATATCCTTTAAGAAATAGTGCTTTAGTAATTGAACATTTTTTAAAGTCTCACAATGATCAATCTCCAGTAAACTCAATGAACATTTTCGGTCATGACATGTGCAAAAAACAACAACAACATTGAAATGAAACCCCACTTTGTTCAAGAATTTCATACAGCCAAGATTATTGTCCACCAAAAGCATACAAATAGCTGTACTCAGATGAAACGATATAGATTTATAGTTACTGATAATGTGGACCAAATAACGAAGGGAACCCGTACAAAATATCTGCGAGTTTGTCTTGGATTTTTGTCATTATGCACCTGAATGTTAATATCGGTTCAACTTTCCGGTTGTAGATAGTGTTTTGCGTGTGTACCTAAATGTGAACGTGTGTTATCATTTTAATCATGATTATTCCTATTTCTATTATTCCATAATGGGAATATTGGACGATATTGTGGAGGCATTGCTTTTTGAAAGAATGAGATTTGAGAGAATCACTATTTAACATGCTGTCACTCTGATTTTATTCCCCCCCCGCCCCTCTCTAGGACTCTTACGAGAAAACTTTAAAGGGGGTTAATGAACCAAATCTGTTTACCAGCTCCTGCAAGAGAAAAACGGACAAGGATCATACCGGTATCAAACGATTGATAGAACCGCGTGGACATTTAAGTTATACTGAAGTGTCTGTTCCCATCTATCACCCACCGGGATAACCAAAACGATAGATCGGAACTGTTCTTTAGGCCTATATACATGATATAATGCTTCTTCAATGGATGTGTATGGTTTATTAATATGTGTTAATACCTAAAAAGGCTTCAACCTGTGTTGACCAAATGGAAAAGTCATCCTATCCTCACTCTTTAAACTGCAGAGGAAAACTACATTTCATTTTCGCACCAACGCCTTCACCACGAAATTCTAACATATAAGTCAAAAGACAAATATGCAGGTAAAGGATTGAAAAGCTTGCCTGATTGTGTTGTCCACTACGCATTGGATGCACAAACCACTGATTTATTTAGGTCCTGCCGTCTCTGCGTTTTGAGGCTACTTTAAGGACGCCAAGGGGGTAGAAACTTACTAACAGAGTCTACAAATCCTTTGGCCAAGTTTTTACCCCCTTTCCTCAGTTTAGAGGCCATTCTTGGAGGTGGTGCATGAACAATCTTCTCTTTAAAGGGTATGTTCTTGGCAGTGTGCTCAATGGAGATTTCTTCAAACAGCTTCTTAAGAGTAGCTCCAAAATGCGGAAGCTTGAAGAGCTTCTCTTGAAGCTCTCTGACCTGTTCTGGTGTTTTGATATTTTCGCTAGAACCCTTGTCCATGGCGTTGTCTAGTATCTCTCGCTGTTGGTGATATTCATCTTTCATCTGTCTCAAGGTCTCCAGGAGACCCTCATCACGAATTTCATCTGGTTTCACTTCTTCCTGCTTGATGGACATGTCAAGGTAGTCACCTACTGCATCATTGTATGTAATCAGGGCATGTGCCTTTAGGAAAGAGCCAAATTTCGCTCCCGTTCCCATGATGATCTTTTGTTCTTCTTTCAGTTCTCCAACCTTCTTATTGATTTCAGCAATGAATGCCTCCTTCTGGGTTCTGGTGTCGCATATTTTATTGATTTGATCTTGAATCTCTTGAGACAGGAACTCCTTCTCTATTACTTCTAGCTGATAGGTCATGTGCATATGTTGCATGTAGCTGTGACTACAGGAACGACACTCTCCATTGGTCATGGCCAAACATTCTTGAAGCTGTTCGTTACCTGTAGTTTCGACCGGTACACCCTCGAGATAACAGTGGTCATGACAGATCGTCTGGTACACTGTGTTCTGTACCTTTGTCTGGCCAATTGGGACATACTTGATGCACTCGGGGGCGGTACACACCGTCATTGGATGACCAAGTTCCTTTTGTTCTACGTCATATCCATTGAACTTCAGGTCCTCCTTCAAAGAATCAATCTCGGTGTCAGCTAAACCTATTTTGGTTTTGGTTTCTCTTGCTGCATCAAGATTATGATTGATTGTTTTTGCTACTTCTGCGAGGGGCTTGCTCATGGCCACGATAATTCTCCGAGCTTCGTTCATTCCTAGGGTCTCCTTTACTCTGTGCGGCTTCACCCCGCTTTCAATATACTTCAGGAGACGTGCCGTTTCTTCGACAGACTTGTCCCAGCTAGCCGAGTAGGTGGCAATATCCCCATCATTGAATGTGACACCGTTCTTTATGCATGCCAGAAACCGAAAAGGTTCGTTATCAAAGCAGAAGTATTTATCCTTCGTTGCTTTGATCCCGACATTTCTCTTTTCAAGCTCCTTATTAAGGGCTGGTAGGGTATCGCCTGGCTGGTAGAAAGTCTGTCGAGCATTTGTGAAGCAAAACACAATGTTGTTCTTCGCAGAATTGTGCAACTGAACGAGCAGCTCTTGGATGCAGAATCGGAACATTGCAGTAAGGCGAGAATTGTTCGGCTTGAGAAGTATGCATATTGCATTAATCTCAGTGTAGAACGTAAGGTGAGATAATATGTTGTGCATATTTCTTTCATCCTGCTTGATACCACCGCAATCACCTATTCCTGGTGTGTCAATCAATCGCACTCGTCTATCACCAACAGTAAAGACGTACGATCTCGGCTCTTTGGTTGCAGATTTCCCTACTTCCTGTACCTCATTGGCGTCCTCGACTCCAACCTTGATCTCTCTTTGCTCACCATCTTGGGTCAAGGTGAAAGATGAAGGGATCAGAACTGGGAAATCCTGGGAATTCATGGCCTCAGCCAAGTTAGGAAAGGTAAGGTAGTTTTGAATTCCATTGATCCAGGTGGATTTACCAACACCTGTCTCGCCAAGAATCAGGATATTTACTTCCTTCATTGGCTTCAGCTGGGAAAGATCATCATTCAACAGAGTACTAGGGTACTTCATGAAATACATGCCATGATTCGGGTCGTTGCAGCGGAATTTGGAATGCTCGGGATTTGACTTTCCGCATTTGCAGTGAAAGAGCTTGGTACTGGTGCTGTACTCGACGAACTGCTTGCATTTCGAGCACCTCCATTTGGACGGGTCACCAGCACAACTTCCTTTTCCGGTGAGGGCATTCGGACATCTAATTTTGACAAATGTGCGGTCCCGAGGAGTGGTAGTCGTAGTTTCTGGATGAGCAACCTGAATCATGCTGACCTCCAGGTATTGGCCCTCATCCTCGTAAAGATCCTTCGAAGCATGTACGCCATTTTCGTACTTCTCGACAGTTGGCTTTGTCATTTTATTCGGCCAGATACGGTTTGACACGATCTCTTGGTCAACCACAATGAATTCACAGGTGTCGTCACCTGAGAATGTAGACACAAGTCGCATGAAGAAATCTTGATTCTTCTCCAAAACCTCCCCATCGCTACCGTTGGGGATGTAGAAAACAAAAATGTTTTCTTTTGCATTCTTTGCCAGTCTTTCTCTCTTACCAATGTACTTAATCCCCTTCCTGAACATTGACCTGATGAACCTGACTTTCTTCAAGAACGGTTCAAATTCCACCTCATACTTTGAAGCAGACAACTCGTCATGCTTCATCTTGCCCAAGAATTCCTCCATGATGCTTGAATCGCCTTTCCCCGATCGTACACTTTTCACCTCTACCTTCAGAACTGATTTGAAACGGGATTCTTGCATAGTGACCTCATGCCAGACCTCATCAATTTTATCAAGTGCTTCATCGGAAATGAAATCAGCATTTGGACTCATGTTGTTGTGTATATCGTAAATCTTTCGGGTTATCTCCCTTAATTTCTCCATGACCTCTTTACTCATTCTCAACATGCCCTCATCGACTTCCTTGTAAGTCGTTTCCTTAGCTATTTTCACCTTACACTTTTTTCTGATAGTTTCTAGGGGCATCAGATAGTATGTTACAGGGACCCCTTTGCAGTTGTTAGTACTTTTTAGAAGTGCAGGTAATGACCCCATAAGCTCAACCACTCCTTCGTACGTTACTGGGATATCATTATCTGGAGCTGAAATGTCTGTTCTACATTGGAAAGGAAACTCTCTCTTCTCATTGCCCCGCATGGCTCCGATAGAGACACCCACCTCTTCCTTTTTAATCAGAATATCCCTAAGTTTCTCAAGCATTGCCTTCATTTCCTCCCTAATAATGGCAACATCATATTGCGAAGTATTCTCGTACTCACAAGTTACCAAGCACTGAACTCCCCAGTCTATACCTACTACAACGTGCGTAGCATTGAGACTCGCATCGGACAGTATGTCCTTGTCGATGATCCCTCTGTTGTGACTTAGCATGACTTCTTCATTGACCGTCTTCACCTTGTAGATGAGACTCATACTTTGGGTCATAGCACTCTTCCGGTCATCGCCAAGGTAAGCTCCTGAACCACTCAGCTTGACCATGTCAGTTAACACACTCATCTGAATAGACAGAGAGAACGGAAATAATTACACGGTTGCAATGAGTTCTGAAACCCAACGAGCTTGCATCACATGGGCCAAAGACTTGCGCTGTCTCAGCTTGCAACTTCCGACTTTCAGTAATACTTCATTACCCTTATGTGTAAGTTTCATGAACTAGGTCCATACTTCCTAAGTTATGACATTTCAAAAACCTAACCTTCGGTTAAGATTTTATGTTAACGTCGCCTCCGCCGCGGTGACGGCGACGGCGCGAGGTTTAGGGTGCACTCAAGCATAATATGAACACACTATCTTTGTTAAAGGGGAATCCAGCCTTGGCCATAAAATGATGTGTTGGGAAGGAGAAAAATAAATTAAACAGAATGGTGAAAGTTTGAAAGGAATCGGACAAGCAATAAGAAAGTTATAGCTGCTTTAAGATTGAGATCACTAATAGTATGTAGATTTCAAATTGGCAACTGGGTAAGTAAATTATGACAAGGGGCAAGGACAACTTTCCATAGGCCATGTACTTTATTATCAGGGATTTGTGGTTTTCTCCTAAGTACCCATTCCCCTGGGGCAGTAATCTAAATATAACCCAGGTAGTATACTGTTTAATGTCCTAATGAAAGAAAAAAATAATTTTAAATAAAACTTTTGGGAAAAATGACATTTTAGCCGTAATATGTATTGGAGTACATGGAAGAGTAGTCCTTGCCTTACATCACTATTACATCCCATATGCGGCCAATTTGAAGTCTCCATGAGTACAGTGATTACCAATATTTACAACTTTTTGAAAATTCATAACTTTCTTGTTGTTTGTTCAATATTGTTCAAACTTGCACCTATCAACTTGTCTGATTTTTCTTTTTCTTATAAAAACAAGTTTTTATTTGGGTTGGATTCCCCTTTAAACTTCCAATCAGTCCAGATAAAATTGTGTCAAATTAGCTCTTGTTTCTCACATGAAACTTGACAGTATGAAGAAAAGGATGTACATACCGTAATTTCGTAATTCACTTTAAGAAGACAACATTACCATTTTGGCCATTTCAAAGAAAAATTTCTTTGGCGATTTATAGTCATGATATTTGGGTTTGGGTTGGCAGGTCAAATTCATTCTCCTTTGACCATCCTAACACTATCTGGGGCCCGTTTCATGAAACTTGTTTTAACAAATGCAATAACCGTTAAAAGCTACTGAAATCCTTCAATCTGATTGGCTGATTTGCTAAATAAGTTGTGCTTTTGTTATCAAAACAAGTCTTTATGAAACGGGTCCCAGGAATACCCACATGGTATATCATAAATCCCTGGCCTGGGTACCTTTCATAAATTCAGTCACATTCAATTCATTCATTTTATAAAATATTTAATGTAAATTGTTGATAAACTATTTGATTTTATGATCTTTTCTTTTTAGTAACATGATATATTATATCACTTTTGTTATTTTGTTTGATTTACCGTATATGTTATGCTTCTTTTGTGTTTACTTTTTTTTACTTGTTATTGTATATGGGCCCCATGGAAGAACAGTAGGGGAAGGCGGGGTAAGTTGAGCATAGGGGCAAGTTGAGCCACAACCCCCAGGCCAATAATGAATGAGTCAGACATTGTGGTGGCGTCATGCATGGATGACCCATTACATAACCCTTAATCCAACCACATTGTTTTCAACTTTGAAACAAAAAGTACTTTTTTAGAGGGAAAATACAGATTTCCTCCAAAAAAGTAAAAAAGGGTGTGAAATAGATAAGTGTTTTTTACCCGCGCACGTCTTTGAATATAATACAGAAATAAGAACAATATTGTTAGTCCAGGTATGAATTCTCATTCTTGTCATAGTCTGTTACATAATGAATGCATAAGAAATGTGTAGATGTGAAAATGTCGCATTAGGTTCGGACTGGGGTAATTTGTGCCATCCAACATGGGGCAAGTTGAGCCATGGTAATTCTTATGGCAATGTATAATAAAAAATAAAAAAACAAACAAACCTTAAAAAGTCATTGATATGCAGGCAGAAATGAGCAAATTCACATGACATCAGAATTGGAAGCAAATGTTAAAGGTATAAACATGTTAAAATGAAATGATAAAAGACTAGTAATGGTTGTTTTACCAAAAAATATATACATGTAAATGTATAAATTTGATTTTGATTTCACTGACCTGAAGCTCAGGTTCTACATCGAGCGTCTTGAACTTCTCCTGGAGTTCGTCAGACTTGGTAACCTCGATCACTGTTTCGTCAATGTCCATGCTTTCCACCTTGTCATCCTCAAGCCTGGAAACAAACAGGTTATCTTTCTGCACATAAAAAGAACCAAAATATGTCAGATCATAAAAACTGTATGAGTTTACTTTTCATTCATGCAAAATCATACAGTATATATATATATATATAATCACGAATGGTTTAGTAAATGCCATAAAAATAAAATCTTAGAGCATAGCTCTCAAAAATGAAAGGTAAAGTCACACTGTTCGTCAGTGCCCATGATGTGACAAAAACTTAACCTTAAGTTAAGATTTGATGTTGACGCCGCCGCCGTCGGGAAAGCGGCGCCTATAGTCTCACTCTGCTATGCAGGTGATCGCGAGACCAAAATTGTTCCCAGCGCCCCGATTTTCCCATGATATGCCAATGCTTTTTGATATTCTTACCAGAAATTTCTCAGTCCTGACATCGTATAGCGCCCCCAGGTGGGCAGATCTCCCCAGGCTCGCTCTCGAGACTGTGCGTCCAGACATGATTGGTAGAAGTTATTAAGTCGACTGCGATATCGACCTACAAACCAAAAAGAATTCGAATGGAGAATATAGATGAACACTTATATGCATATATCTTGAAGAATATCAAATGAGCGACCTGATGATGCTATCAGGCGCAGATTCAGGATATATATATATATATTTAAATGAGAGGAAAAGGGGGAAGGATGAGGAGAAGAGAGAGAGCGGAAGAGGGGAAAAGGAAGAGAATTTTAAAAAGGGAGAAGAGGGAGAAAGGAAGAGAAGAAAAAGAGATAAAGGAAGAGGGGAAAGGAAGAGACGAAAACAAATAGAGGGAGAGGGGAAAAGGAAGATATTTTTTTTAAAGGGAGAAAGGAAGAGAAGAAAAAGAGATAAAGGAAGAGGGGAAAGGAGAAGACGAAAACAGAGAGAGGGGAGAGGGGAGAGGGGGAAAGAAGAGAAGAAAAAGACAGAAGGGAGAAAGAAGAGAAGTACAAAACAACAAGTGGAATGCCTCTGGCCGTCTCACCTGCATCACGCGATTCAATATAGCAGCAGTGCTGATTTTGAAAACTACTATAACTCGCACAAGATGTTCAGTGATACTTGGTTACTCTTATTTCCACGTTTTATGAACTAGACCAATACACTAGATATGATGGCAATTCAACAAATACCCCCAACGTGGCCAAAGTTCTTTGACCTTACATGACCTTTGACCTTGATCATGTGACCTGAAACTCGCACAGGATGTTCAGTGATACTTGATTACTATTATGTCCAAGTTTTATGAACTAGACCGACACACTTTCAAATTTATGGCTGTAATTCAACAAATACCCCAATTTGGCCAAAGTTCATTGACCCTAAATGACCTTTGACCTTGATCATGTGACCTGAAACTTGCACAGGATGTTCAGTAATACTTGATTACTATTATGTCCAAGTTTCATGAATCAAATCCATAAACTTTCAAAGTTATGATGGTAATTCAACAGATACCCCCAATTCGGCCAAAGTTCATTGACCCTAAATGACCTTTGACCTTGGTCATGTGATGTGAAACTCATGCAGGATGTTCAGTGATACTTGATTAACCTTATGTATAAGTTTCATGAACTAGGTCCATATATTTTCTAAGTTATGATGACATTTCAAAAACTTAACCTTAGGTTAAGATTTTGATGTTGATTCCCCCAACATGGTCTAAGTTCATTGACCCTAAATGACCTTTGACCTTGGTCATGTGACATGAAACTCAGGCAGGATGTTCAGTAATACTTGATTAACCTTATGGCCAAGTTTCATGAACTAGGTCCATATACTTTCTAAGTTATGCTGTCATTTCAAAAACTTAACCTCAGGTTAAGATTTGGTGTTGACGCCGCCGCCGCCGCCGCCGTCGCCGTCGCCGTCGGAAAAGCGGCGCCTATAGTCTCACTCTGCTATGCAGGTGAGACAAAAATGAGAGGGAAAGAAACAGGGGGAGAGAGGGGGAGAAGAAAGGGAGAATGAAAACAGAGGGATTGGGAGAAAGGAAAGGAAAAAAAGAAGGTGAAAGATGAAGAAAGGGAAAAGGAAGAGGAGAAAACGACTATAAAATAATTAATCACAAAAAACACCATTCATATAATACACTATGTTCTTGACCCTAAAAGACATTTGACCTTGATCAAGTGACCTAAGACTTGTGCAAGGTTAGCAGTGCTACTTGATTACCACAATATGTCCACATTTAATTGACTCAATCAATGAACTTTGAAGTTATGATGATAGTTAAACAATTATCCCAAAATGGCCAAAGTTTATCAATCTTAAATGATCCTTGACCTTGATCATGTGACCTGAACCTCGCACGGGATGTCAGTGAATATGTCCAAGTTTTATGAACTAGCTCCATAAGCTTTTAAAGTTAGGACGGCAATTCAACAAATACCCCCAACATGGCCAAAGTTCATTGACCCTAAATGGTCAGCCTTGGTCATGTGACCTTAAACTCAGGCTGAATGTTCAGTAATACCTCATTACCTTTTTGTCCAAGTTTCATGAACTAGGTCTATATTCTTTGTAAGTTATGATGTCATTTCAAAAACTTATCCTTTGGCTAAGACTTTAATGTTGACGCCGTCGTCGGAAAAGCGGTGCCTATAATCTCGCTCTGCTTTGCAGGTGATACTAAAAGTGGTCTTCAATTGCTTTTTTCCATGTGACTATGAAATAATATAATTCAACATACATTTAAGGCACTTATGTTCGACGTGAGGGACGTCCCGTTAAAGACAGCACGTTAGCCATTCTCTGATTGGTCGGTTAAGGACGTATATCTTGTGCATGTACCGAAATAAAGGACGTTATTTGCAAGATAGTAATTCAGTCAGTCCGCAAGCCCCTGTGTTAATGAAATGAGCAAATGAGCAAGATTTATCCAAGTCCTCTCGTGGCTGAATTCATGTCCCTGCAAAATCTCGTGAATTGTGAGACTTTCTTTCACAAAGAATTTAACCACTTTCTCCTTGAGTAATATTGATTATTTTTGTACCATGGGCAAGAGTAAATGTTACTCTTTTATATTGGTCATTTCTTTTGAATGAAATATTTTGATAAATAAGTGAAATTTTTACCTGAAAAGATGCATCAAATAGAATTTTCTTCCTCTGTTTTCACTTGTAAATTGTGCAACATCTCGGCCCGTATTCTGATAGCAGGTTTAATTTAACCCTAGTCTAAAGTTAACCCTGGTTTAACTAAACATCCTCTAAACCTCACCTCTGGTCTAAGTGCAGTTTAATTATTTTGGTATTCTGATAGCCGGGTTTAACTAAACCTGGGTTAAACCCGGGTTTAAAATTCTTTTTGAAAATAATAACCCTCTTTTAACCAAGACTAGCACCTTTTTGGTAAATTACTGCTGCAGGGATGATTGCAACAAAGTTGAAAAAATGGCACTAAAGTTGTTTTTTCTATTATGGAAACTAATAACAACTATTGTAGTGAAAGAAAAGCATTCATCACCCATATATGGTAAGAAATTTTCATTTCAATTATCTTTATTTTTGTTAATTACTAAAACATTTCAACCCCAAACCGAGTGACCTGCACAGTTTTTTGAGTATCAGTCCCATTTATTACTTTTCATGTTTGTCAAAATCTAAATTGAATAGATTCCCCTCAACCACTCTTGACTAGAGTCTAGACTCTACTAGTCCTAGATCTAAAACAATAAGCTAAGAGGTCGACGTCTTTATTCTAACTTTAAGTAGGGCCTAAGGGATTTTTTTTTAACTTTTGAGAGTAGTCTTGGGTCTAAATAGGCTAGTTAGATCTGGCCTGGGCCCGTTTGGAGGAGAATTGAATTGAACATAGTTTTGACTAACTATTTGACTTTTTATACTTTCCTGAAGCAAAACATTGTCTACTGAGTTAGTGGAGCAACCAAGACTGAAGATACATATTGGTCTAGGCCTAGAACAGCATTCAGGACTTAGGCTGGCTTAGCTTAGGGACAGGGATAGATATATGTTATTATTCTAACCTTAGGCTTAGCCTTAGGCTAGATCTAGGCCTACTAGTGGAATTGATCTGATTTGTCTTAGACAAAAAGCTTTGAACAGTCTCTGTATTGGTTGTTCCGCTGAATTATGACACTCTACGTTGGCCTCTCTCACCAAGGCAATGTTATATGACAGTAAAATGTCAGAATTTTTAAAATAAATCCCCAGAAACAACGGTTATTCCTGTCTACAGACAGTAGTGTTAGATCTGATTATCGACATCGCTGCATTGCTTGCCAAGTAACTGGGCCTGGCTAAATTTAGAATTAGTCCAAGACATCTCTCTACTGACTACTCCTCCTGTTTTAGGTCCATATCTGTTTCTTTGAAGAGTTTTTTTATTCAAACATTTTTGGGGACTCGTTTAGGTTTCCAGATCCAGGACTAGAAAACAGGCCTAAACCTAGACCAACAGCTCAGTCTTGACTAGACTAGGCCTGGCCTAGATTTATGTAAGAATTTAGATCTAGGCCTAGGCCTAACGTTAGTCTGTGCTATATATTCATTCTAGATTTCTAGCCTAGCCCTAACTGGCTGATCTAGTCTACTGTATGATCTAGAATCTCTAACGCTGGCCTAGATCTAGACTAGGACCTAAATAACTTAGACTAAAAATTAGACCCTATCTAGACCTAGAACTAGATCTATATCAATCTTGGTATACATGTAATAGGTCTAGATCTAGAGATTTGTAGACTCTCAACATGCTCAATGTAGATTCTAAATAAATAAAAAAAAGTAAGTGTTGGCTAGTCTCGGGCTAGTCTACAATAGATCTAATCATCTAACGTTAGGTCTTTAAATGAAGTAGGCTGGAGATCTAACGTTGGATTATTTCTATTACTAGATCTAAAGGATCTAGATCTAAAGCTAGGGACTGTAGTAGGACTGTAGTTCGAGATATAGAGGTCTAGCATCCCCCTTAAAAACTACTGCTAATTAAGCCTAGTACAGCTTCATGTTGTTCTCTGTGTAGCCAAACAACAGTTAGCATTGTCTTAATCTTATTTTGGTGTGTGTACTTACCGTACAAACACATATTTTGATGAATGAGAAAATGTGCCTTGCAGATTATTTTACCTCAAGTCAGAACCTAGTGTTCTAAACTTCATGAGCATAGGCCTATGTCATAAAATGAAGAAGTATTTCAATCCATTAGATGTGTTTACACATTTATTGATTTAATATGCTGTCACCATGGCAACACATTTTCCAACACACACAAATATATGTATTGCAGATCTATACCTCAAAACCAATGTGTGAGCCAACTTTTATAATAATTAGTTGAAAACTAATGAAGGAGTTCAGATTTTCACCTAATTTCATTATGTAATATGTTGTTACCATGGCAACATGATTTCTCATACATACAAAAATATGTCTTGCACATCTTCAACTCAAGACTAATGTTTGTGCCAAATTTTATGAGCATTGGCTGAAAAAAGATGGAGTTCGAACTACCAAATTCTCACCTTATTTTCGTTATTTAATATGTTGTTACCATGGCAACACGATTTCTGATACAGACAAAAATATATCTTGGACATCTTCACCTCAACATTAATGTATGTGCCAAATTTTTAAGAGAATTGACCAGTTGGAAACTGATAAAGTAGTTCAAATCACTTGATTTTCATCTAACTTTGATATTTGATTTGTTACCATGGCAACATGATTTTTTTATAAAGTCATGAAATATATTTTGCACACCTTCACATCAAGACTAATGTTTGTGCCACATTTCATGAGAATTGGTTAAAACTGAGGAAATAGTTGGAATTGCAAGATTTTTACATAATTTTTGCCATAATATACCGTTACCATGGCAACACAATTTCCGACGCATGCAAAAATGTGTCTTGCAAATTTTCATCTAAAGACTTGTGTCTGTGCCAAATATCATGCGAAATGGTTTATAAATTATAAAGTAATTAAAACCACAAGTTTTTCACCTAATTTCCGATATTTAATATTTTGTTACCATGGCAACGCAATTATATTCTTTAGGCATAGAATATGTTTTGCACATCTTCACAATAAGACTAATGTATGTGCCAAATTTCATGAGCATTGGTTAAAAACTGAGGAAGTAGTTGGAACAGCAAGATTTATACATAGTTTTTGCCATAATATACCGTTACCATGGCAACACAATTTCCGACACATGAAAATATGTGTCTTGCACATCTTTACCTCAAAACCAATGTGTGAGCCAACTTGAGAATTGGTAGAAAACTGATGAAAGTATTTTAAACGACAAAATTTTGGCCATAATATACTGTTTCCATGGCAACGCAATTTCAAAAAAAGGAAAAAAAAAATTTTTTACACCTCCTTACCTTGAGAACAATGTGTGTTCCAAATTTCATGAAAATCGGTTAAAAACTGAGGAAGTAGCTTGTAATGAAATATAGGCATACATTCTAAAAAAAATGTTGGCCATGATTTGTTGGATTTAAACCAGGCTTAAACTACCCCCTGCGCGAGTTTAACTTTTTGAGGATTTATTACCACACTTAGACCAGGGGAGCGTTTCATCAACATTTTTGTCTGACAAGTTGTCAGATCGGACAACTTTCCTTGGTTCTGATTGGCTGAGAGGTACTGTTGTATAAAATTGTCGGATAAAATCCTTTCATGAAATGCTCCCCAGGGTTAACTTAAACCTTGCTATCGGAATACGAAACTTAAACCTAGATATGGCAGTTTATTACCACACTTAGACCAGGGTTAAGTTAAACCACGCTATCAGAATACGGCCCTTTGTGTTTTAGGCACCAACATTATTTATATCATCAGAAAGCTCAAACTCTATACTTTCTTACAATGTCACTCTTGATATGTGGCATCTTTTAGATGGGTCAGCAGCCAGCTTTTTCCATCAAGATGCAAGACGAGATTTCTGAAATTTCTGAGTAACACAAAATCCAGAGTTCTGATTGGCTGAATACTGTTTTCAAAACAAACAGGCGCGGGTAATTTGAAGAGATTACCACATGGTGAGTGTGACCTCGCAGAGGCCCAGTGTGGGGAACATTGGAATTTGCGTGGGTGTGTGGTCTCTATGACCAATCAGAGCGCAGTATTCTTGTTTTTGAGCTGCAAAATGTACTTGGCCTATGAAAAGCTGGCTGCTGACCCATCTAAAATACATCTTCTTATAAAAATTATATTCATATTAAAGCTTAGATCTTCAGCTTTATCATGATTTAAAAATCATTTGTGCCCAAACAGAAATTAAGTGTGAAAACAACAACTTTTGTTGCATGAAAAAAATATTTTGTTTCATGTTTTAGATCAAAAGTTTTTCCTATATTACATCATTCTTTTAAAAATCCAAACACATGACCTGAAAGAATGATTCTTCTTCTTTACAAAGATACAAAAAACATTAAATTTGGTCAATATTTAGAGCAGCAATGGCCGAATAAAAAGAGGTGTTGTGGTTCTCACCAAGCTCATTAACTATGCAAAAACCCTCTAGTCATGAATATCACTTGGATAAAAGAAGCTACTTTTTCAGGGCTTTGCGGACTGACTGTAATTAAAACGATCTTCACAGGTTCGCTATCACCGTATTCAGGTGGTTTTCCTAACTTAATATCACACAACTGCAAATGAAAGAGTCTCCAATGAATTCTGAATTGGACAACAGGACGAATGGACGATTATCTAGCGAAGAAAAACAACTTTTTGACCCGTACTGTGACGTGACGCGCGCGCTCACTATCGGACTTCCTTAATTGACCAATCAGAGAATGGCTAACGTGCTGTCTTTAACGGGACGTCCGGAGGGAGCGCCATTTTTTCGAAAAGTACACAGGGTCGCAAAAATCAGGTCAAATTTCTGCCCCCTACGAAATCATGGATCAGCGCCTGGATGTCATTATCCCCACTTGTTCTTTTGTATTTTATTACATAAAGTAGTGTTGGGTTTTTCCATGTACCTACAAAATGTTGTCATCAAAAATTAAATCATTGGATTGACAATGACTTTTTTTGCTAAGAAATTTATTGCTGAAACTTATTTTGTTATAAGGGAGACATATCAAAATATAAAACATTTATGTTTCCATTTTAATGACATAAGAAAAAAGGAAAGTGGGAATATGACCTCATCAGTTCACCTTCTGAATAGCCTATATTAATGACGGGGTGCAAATAATTGTTTTCACAAAATATTGCTATACGTTTTAGATTAAATAACTTTGTTGTCATTTTGATATTTATCTTGGTGAATTTTACTATATATTTTAGCTATAAATAAGCCAGTTCGTAGTTCAATCTTGTGCATGATGAGAAGGTAATTTGTACTAAAGTGACATGGTGGTTGAATATTCAGTAACTTCAGTGAGACAAGAACAGAGTTTGATGTCTTGGTTATTGTGTTTTTTCACTTGATTCACAAAACAACAATGCGTCCACTAGCGACTGGTATGTAATGGTTGGCAAAGTAC
Organism: Lytechinus pictus; assembly: GCF_037042905.1. NCBI lineage: Eukaryota > Metazoa > Echinodermata > Echinoidea > Temnopleuroida > Toxopneustidae > Lytechinus > Lytechinus pictus. The sequence continues at coordinate 4,621,612 of NC_087253.1, forward strand.
GTTGTTATCAAGAACATACTAATGCATTCAAAGTAGAAATACAACAAATACCTTCGTAGAGTGTACATTGGGGTGCAATTTCTGCCTCCTGCTATGTAACTTGTAAGGCAAGCTTAAATAATATCTTGCTTTAAAATTTGCCTATCATAATGAAAAAAATGACATGTAATTTGACCAAAATTGTCCATGAGCACTATTATTTTTAGTACGGCGTAGGTCCGTTTAAGTCTGCACCCATATCATGCCTATGTTGTAAATAAAATGATACAAGGAGCTGAACTGAATGGTGTGTTGTGTGGCACTTCAAGCCTCAAAATTATACAATTCAGTGGCGCGGATCTACGGAGGGGGACCTAGATTTTCGAGCCAACCCCTTTATAGTGTTTTTCAAATTTCTCAGAGCCAAAATGACCGGCTTTAGGTAGTAACCCCCCTCCCCTGTTTTTATTCTTGTCAAATTCCGTGGTGCAAAATGATCTTCATTTTGTAGTGAAACCCTCTTTTGCTTTTCAAGTTTCTCGGCCAAATCCCCTCTGGGAAAAGAGCTAGATTCACGCCTACAATTTGCATGTTAAATTGACTTAATATTTAGGTTCAACCCGGTCTGCAGGGGCAGCGGAAGCGGGGTGGGGGGCTGGGGCTTCAGCCCCCCCCCCCCACACTTTGTTTCCAAATCCGTGTACAAAAACGTAAAAATGACCATAGGATTGTGATTTTTTGCATGGTCAGCCTCCCCCCCCCCACTTTGAAAACCGTTCAGATGCAGAACTAAGGCTGCGTTTATGCGACCTCAAGCCAGAATCATGATTTGAATCATGATTTGAATCATGATTCAAAACACAAACATGAATCACGATGTCACAGAATCAGCGTTTAGACGACCTTCATTACAATGCTGTTTCTCCTCAGATTCGGGCCAATCCAGTGCGCATCACTAGTGCGCAGTTTGACAGAGGAAGTTTTTCGCACGTGTTTCGGCGCTCGAAAAATCTTTTGCTTCCAGAATTCAGTCTATACCTAATTTTGTTTACTTCTATAGGGTCCATATGCTTCTATTCATCTTGTTAGTTTATCCAAAATGGTGTTCGGAAGTGAATTTCAGCGTAGATCCAATTTAATATTAACACTCTATACTCAACAACAACTGAGATCATTGTCTGTCCAGTTAATTCATTCACTAGAACTTGAAGTTGAAGACATGACCAAAAAATGAAAAGTAGTGGACGATGCGATGACGAACACAGAACTTGAACATGACAAGAAATGCATGCAGAGTAACCATGTACATACAATGAGCATATAGAGAGCCTTGAGCTTGGCAAGAGTCAAACCGAAAGTAGCCCGACACAGTGAGGTCATATAATCATGATTCAAATCACGATATCGTTTATTCGAACATTTTCATACGTGATTCTGTAGAAACGTCTTTCCAAACGCCCCTTTTTTCGTAGTTCATGTTTGTGATTCTAATCATGATTATATTCAATTTCGACTAAACGCAATCGTGATTCTGCAGAATCGTGATTTGAATCATGATTCAGATCATGATTCTAGGGTGAAAAAGTGGCGGATAAACGCACCCTAAGAAGGAATAATACGACTTACCTAATTCTTTCTTTTAAGTAAGCTCCTCGGCCTTGCAATTGTAGTTGGAGCGAACCATGAAAATCAAAGTTGCCTGAAAATGATGGCCCGTTAAAGCTGTCAATGCAGCCAGAACCTCGTCGACAACTCCAATAGAACGATGCCACTACTTTGGAGGAAGTCTGAAATAATGAAGTAAAATGGTAAAATATGCCAGACTTGTTAGGAGCATGGATGCCAGGGACGTGAGTGCAAGCGGAAGAACTTTTCATCGCGAGTATTGCTGACGTATATCGACCTGAACCTAGCCAATCGTAAACACGCTAGTAAACGCGCCAACGAGAAGAACACGCCCACATCGAGAAAAAAAAGATTACTAATCATCGCGTCTGCGATGCCAAAGCCATAGCTTCATCCACCATGGGTTTTCCCCACGCTTGATTGCGAAAGGAAATCTCAGCAACGAATATTATTGCGAAATTTATTTTCAACGTGTTTATCCCGTTGACCCTACAATTTCATCCTTTCCTCATTAACCGAATCGTTCGACTGACATTGTGCAATGGAGGCTATCATCACTTTACACAGTGGCGACAAGGGGAGGGGGGAGGTTGGTGGATGGGAAAGGTTCTGACGGGAGGAATTGGCCCATGCCCCCCCCCCGCAATTGACTGCGATGTCTTTTCATGACCGGCAGTGGGGTATTTTGTGGGGGGGGGGGCATGCGAAGTACGTCACATATCCAAAAAATAACTTCAATCATTTTGACATACGAGGCGCTTTCAAGGCAAGCGAGAAAAAATATGTTGCATCTCCAAAAGAAACTTAGCATTCTCAATATAAAATCAGTGCCTATTGCAGTGATTCGCTGACTGTAGTAAAATACATTCAATGACTCCCCTCCTTAACCTGAAAGTGAATTTCAGTTGCTTGTCTGCGAGAAAGCACAGCACCCGGGCAAGAAACCTTGCTATGTTATAAGACGGATAGAATTAAAATGCCGAAATTTAAAATACGTAAGTTTCAATATTGTATTTTTACGAGGGAGTGGGGCCCTTGCGATAAAATTTCGCGCGCTTTTGTATTTTAAAAGGTCTTCATCATGGATCAGTTCTAATCCAGTAACGCGATAATGAACATTTGTCTACACGTCTCCCCCCCCCCCCCCCAAGAAAAATAAGGGGGCATAGCCTTCATCACTGTTGCACTCTGAAAGAATTTTTACTTTCTATATTACTATTACACAATATAGCAGGGCCCGCGCGCGCGGAACGGGTTTGAAAGTGGGTGCGGTGGGGGAGGGGGGGGGGGGGTGGCTGAGCCAAATGTGGAGGGGGCCGTGGCTGACCATGTAAAATAACACATTAATATGGTCATTTTTACGTATTTCATAAACGTTTATTGGGAAAAAAGTAGAAGGGGGCTGACGCTTACCCAGCCGCCCCGGAACTTTTTGTTGGGGTAGACTTGATATAAAAATATATCGTTCTTTCGTCATGTAGACGACACTTTAAACTTCCTCAGCACGCCTTTAGTTTCAGTTTATGTCCATCAAAGCAATAATTAGTTCATGAAATATGAAAATTAAGAAAAAATATGCTGCATCTCTCAGCTGAAAGTTATAGGCCTAGATTTTATCAAATCTGAAATATTTGAAGAAAAAAAATTGATACGTAAAATTTGTGGCGGTATATGGGAGCGACCCATAGGCCTATGTCATATAACATGAATTCTATGAATTTCTCTATAGGTTGAAATGGAAAGCGCCACATGGATATGATAAAGAGAATGGTTTCCCAAAATGAATAGCAAAGAAATTAAGAGTATTGCCGCCAAAATAGCGTTAACAAATTTAAATTGTTCGGTAGTTTCGTCTTTCTTCTCGTTGTATACATAACTTATAATGGCAGACACACTGGATTGTGAAAACCAAAATTTGTTTATCAGTATGGAAAACACAATGAAAAAACAAATCAATCAGAAAAAATAAGGAAAAGAGGAAATACAGAGAAAGTGAAAGACTGCCTTGATATTGAACAATTACAGGTATCAAATTGTTATGAATATGTAAATGGTAAATCAATCAAGTTAACATATTAATTCTATTTAGCTAACAATAAACCGTTCTTTTACATTGACTTGATTTGATTTTTGAGTTGTAAACTTTTAATTTACTGAAAAATCGGCGTATAGGCCGGGGCATAGGGGTAAAGCCTCATTCCTGTTAATCGGTGAGGAAAACAAAGAAAAGAAAAATGACAGAAGAAAAGGAGAAATGAGAAGAAAAATTCTGTATTCTGACCCCTCCACCGCGAAATTAATGACCTGTATAAATTCAAAATAAAATAAAATACATAAGGCGCGGACAAAACGCTCGCCCTCTCAATCAAACCCAGATATATACCGTGTTGTGGGATACGGTAAATTGATGTGAATTTCCCAAGTATAAAAGATAAAATAAGAGGAATTATTTTGAAAGCGGGGGCGGCATCCATTAATAACAAAACATCAGCCTAATTCATGTTTGCAGTGGCTTTTCATTCCACTGGAGGGCGGAGGAGACATTACATTTTAAAACAAGTGAGCACAGACGATTGTGAAATGTAGACGGGCGAGTGGGCGGAGCGTACTAAAATTGCGCAACGTTATGCATGTCGTTTCGGATTGCAACCGGCGGGGAAAACCCAAGCATGGTGGCTATCGTATTGCAAGATATGGGCATGATGCGATATAGGTGGGGTAAATTTGGTTCCCGTGTTTTGGGCGGGGCTAAATTTGTTCCTGCGTTTTATCGCGCGCCGTGATTAGCTAGGTTCGGAGCAAAAGATGTAATGGGAATTCACAACGAGAGTTTCTACAAGCTCAGACACACGAATTTCTGGTATCATCGCAATCCGGGCCTTATCAAGGCCTTACCGGCGACGTTCCTGCTTTATTTGTGAGGCAACTCTGATGATTTCCATGGTTAAGTCTCTTTGTTTTGGTCGTTTTGATAGAGATATGAACGCCGTCGAAATTTCCTTGGTAGTGCAAGCAGGAAAGATGCTGTAAGTAGGAGAGCGAGTTTGACCAATTGGAAATTCGTGGCCAGTCTAAAAACGTAAGTGTCACCTTTCTTTTTTTCTTCTGACATCTAATAATTATGTGTAGTTTGCCGAAACAGACCCGTATTTTAATCAAAATTAGTGGCTATTTAGACAAGTCACAAGCTCAGCACAGTGCAGTTTATTGTTTCCACTTTCCACACAATAGGCTAATATTTCAGACCACTTAGTGCTTTGAGGGCTTTTACCCTTTAAGGTAATTGGTGCGTATGATGATATGGGTGAAGAATCTGTGATGTTGGGAAATGTAAAATTTACCTTAATTTACCAGAACACACAATCATCCGAAATGGGGTTCTAGGACAACTACCCCCTGGACAATCACCCCCCGGACAACTACCCCCCGGACAATTACCCCCGAGGACAATTACCCCCCGGACAATTACCCCCCGAGGACAACTACCCCCGAGGACAATTACCCCCCGGACAATTACCCCCCGGACAATTACCCCCCGGACAACTACCCCCCGGACAATTACCCCCCAGACAATTACCTTCAGAAAATCCCCCCTTCTCTCCAGCATCAATGTTAGAATTAAGCGGGACCCATGTAAGTTTTGGTCGGTGGCACAGGTTTCCGAAATATTTTCTCCTTTATCGTACGTTAATAACTTTTTCTTTCTCTTTTATGTTGCTCTTTCTCTTGTGCTCTCACTTTCTTCTTTTTTCCTTTTTTTTATTGTTTAGCGGCGCCTTCTGCATCATGAAAAATGGGGGGGGGGGGCTTGCACCCGAAACCTCCCGTTTGGCTATGCATATATACATCAGAAAATTTGTAAACTGGCCCTCATTCTAAGTTTTCATAGAACAATTGAACACGATTAGTCATAATAATCACAAATGCTGAATATCTCTGATTCCAACTGATCTGATATTTTAAAATATTTATTTTGTGTTTAATTTCAGGTAAGAAATCAGGCAAATAGATAAAACGTAAAAAAGACACCTTTATAGGTAGAAATATTGAAAGTCGATAACGCAACTATCAACACTAACACTGTCAAGTAGACCTATAAATCTGTTATTTTAATACAGTTCAACTAACAAGAAGAATTATGAAACAATTGGTGCACATTCCAGATTAAGATGTGGCTTTATAACTTAATATAGTAAGCTAAAAAACTTTATGCAAAGATAATACACACAAGAACACCTTGTAAATTACAAGGTGTTTTTGTGTGTATTATTCTTGGGTGAAAACATTAAAGAAGGAAATTAAGTACCAAATTTACTAAATTGTAAACAATATGACATAATCAAATACAGTGTTTTTTCTATACAAATTGGCAATCATGATAGTATACAATTCGTTTAAGGTGCATTTTAAGGACGGTTTGTAAGAATTTATAGAGAAGTAGGCCTGTGCAAATCAAATAATGCGACCGAGCACCGTGAGCTGAAAATATTAATATTTAGACCATAAAACGGACATTTTACAGAGCACTTGAAAAATCAATTTGTAAATTTAAAAATAATGAAAGCTCGATATCCGAGATGAAATATGTTTTGTATATTGACTTCGAAACTTGATATTTTAAGATCCATATCAGCCTATATTGAGCAAGATATTAATCTCATCGAAAAAAGCAATGCGAGCGCGAAGCGCGAGCGGAAAATACTTGATATTCCGGTATGAAAATGGTGAATTTGAGCACTATCTAAAGCATTGTGTATGGAAATTGTGAAGTGGATGTAGAAAGCACTTAATAAATGATGCGAGTGTGAAGCGCGAGCTTATATCTTCATTATTATTTTGACCTAGGACCTGGACATTCTAGGTCTAAGGACATTTTGTCATATGAAAATGATTACAACTTTCTTATTCCTCTTCCTGAGCGCGATATGAAACATATGAAACTGTGATATTGTCGATATTCTTTTCTGAAAAGGGACAATTTAGTCATTAAGAATTCATGAAAATTTTATTATAATATTTATTAATGTAATAAGCCTAAATGAGTGAGTAAAATGTGTTGACACTGAGGTCTGAAAACTGGATATTTTAAGCACTTTTGTAATCATGAATAGGATTTGTGAGTTGATATATTTTTAACAAAAATGCGAGCGCAAATCGTGAGACGAAATTTTTGGTAAACTTTCATAAATGGGGGGTTTTAAGTAGTTTGTTATATGATTTGGCAAATCAAATAATGCGAGTGCATAGCGCAAGCTGCAAGTTATATTCACACCATAAAACGGACATTAAACAGAGCACTTAAAAATCAGTTTGTAAATCAAACAAAACTATGAATAATGTCCGAGCTGAAATATGCTTTGTAATATCGACTTCAAAACTTGACATTTTAAGGTACATATCAGCCTATTTAGCAAGATGTGTATCTCCTTGAACAGGCTATGCGAGCGCGAAGCTCGAGCGAAAAAAATAATATAGTGACATGAGATATATTTTTTAATCATTTTCCAAGTCATCCCCTGACCTTTTTTTTTCACTCGTCTCCCTCTTATTTTTCCTCCTTTCTTTCCCCTTCTTTTTCTTTTTTTTCTCTCTTTCCCCCTTTTCCCCCCATTTTTTTGCTCTGCCGATAGGGGGAAGGGGGGGGGGGCGGGCCCCTCGGCCCCCCTGGATCCGCTTATGAATGGAGCTCAATTTTACAGCTTTCTTACGGCGTACGTTTGATTCCAAGATACTCGAAAATGCCTTGAGTACTTCTTACGTCAAACGTACGGCCGACGTATGACTTTGTGCACTCCCTTTGTCTAGGGGGTAATTGTCCGGGGGGTAATTGTTCGGGGGATAGTTGTCCGGGGGTAATCGTCCGGGGTAGTTGTCCGGGGGTAATTGTCCGGGGGGTAGTTGTCCGGGGGTAATTGTCCGGGGGGTATTGTCCGGAGGGTAATTGTCCGGGGGGTAATTGTCCGGGGGGGGTAGTTGTCCTCAGGGGGTAATTGTCCGGGGGGTAGTTGTCCGGGGGGTAATTGTCCTCGGGGGTAATTGTCCGGGGGGTGATTGTCCAGGGGGTAGTTGTCCTGATACCCCGAAATGGATGGCAGGCCTTTACGCTGCACGAAAATCAAACAAGTTCGATTCCCACTTTTACTATACCATGTTTACGGAGCTATATACCGTATTTCCGAATAGTATCCTATAATACATGCTCGATTCCAGCTATTGGCGTGACCTTCGAAAACGTGCATCGTATACCGAATAGTATACTTCTATGTGAACTCAGCCTCATTGAATGATTTTTACTCTTTCTAGTAGCCTCTTTTCTAGTGGGGAGGGGATTCACCCACCTGACAAATTGCCCCCCCCGAAATTTGGCAAATTAAAGAGATTTAAGAGAAATCCGCCCTTGCGCCCCCTCCTCCGCCCCACCAACATTTTCTGTTCCCCTGCACTTGCCCCATCCGCTTTAACATTTATGGTGTCGCCGCTGGATCTAAAAGGGGTTTCGTTAATAAGGTGAAATCCATTGGTTGTTTACGAATTAATTTAGTGTCTTTACGATATGATTTTTGTTGCGTACAGCCTATCAAGACTGAGAGTGTGCGTGTTGGGGGGATTGAATGTCTTGTTAAAACGCGGATTGATAATTTCATTTCATGTTTTTTTTTTTTTCCAGTACGACCATACACATACTGCAGGATGGGTTAATACATCCATGTACAATCATCCCCCAAATTTCAATTAAGAAAAACATATATATATATATATATATATATATCTCTTTAAATCATGAAATGGTTAATACTACTGTTATTGTGTGGATTCATCTTAAAATGCAGTCAAAGTGCTTAAACGGGCCTAATTTTGCATTCTAAAAGTGCAAAATTGGCCGTGATCCCTACGTTTAGCTCATTACTGAAGTGGCAATCAGTAGATCAGCGTATAAAATATCAGTATTGTGTTCTTCTATATAAAATAATGAATGATTTAGTTCCAAATTATTTAAAACATTTAGTATGTAAACGGCCCGTGAAATACAGGACACGGTATTCTTTACGATGCCCCCTTCAGCTTCCCAAAGCTAGAATTTAACATAAAAGAAAATCTTTCGCATATGTCGGACCCAAATTATTTAATGCACTTCCTTCAAATTTACAAGTTTGTACCTCCTTGTTAGTTTTTAAAAAATTATGCAAAGCCTTTCATACGAATTGATAAAGAGCGAAATGATATTCCATTGATTTACAATGCTATGTATGTTTAAATTGTCACTTCCCACTCTATATCTTGGTATTAATTGTTTCTGATGTTAGATATTTTGTATTTTGTATTTTTGATGTTGTTTGTTGTTGTTGTTTATAGTTATCTTGACATGTATTTTAAACTGCAGGGCGCCTTTGTAAAGCAGTTTTAAGAACTGAACAGGCCTACCCTGCAGTATACAATAAATAAAACAAAATAAATAAATAAATAAATATAAATAATTGCAAATGTTATATCCACTGCCTCATGGGAGTTTAGTTATTTTTCAATTTTTACAACTTTTTATCATAAACGAATTAAAACATCCTTTAAATACACTTTCGTGAATATGGGAGGGGTTCATCTGGTATCTTTGTTGAAGCGGGGAATTCGTGAAAAAAAAATATTTGCCCTACCGTATTCGTCAAAAGTTCGATGAGTTTACTGATAACCTTGATCAAATCAAAGCCGTCAATGAAACATTCATCTTTATCATTTTACAAATATAGGACTTTAAATCATATCAAAACAATTAACACAATATTACATAATTGATTTGCTCAAAATTTGAATCTCAACATAATCTTAAAGATTATTCGAGATCTTTCACTTTCATATTCAGCATTGTGATATTTCCAAGTTTGGAAGTTTATATTGTGGCCTGTGATGGCCTTCGATCATTTCATATATGGCGCCCTTATTCCTGATAATCATTAACCTATTTTTGTTTTCATTCTCATCTCATATTTTGACCAGTGAGAAAATGAGGTTTCATCGAACAAAACCTCGACTATTTAAATCCCTTTATGCTCTTTTTATATATTTCTAGTTCATATCCTTCTAAAGTCAATTGATAATATACCCTTATCATCCTCTGTATTTAATGAATATTATTTCAAAAGATTGAAGCAACTTTTTAAGGTTAGCTTACTACGCTCTCCGCTGCATTTTCTCCCATAATTACACTTCTATGAAAGACAATTTGATAATTATTCAGTTATGTTTCTTTCAACTGTCGAAAATTTGCTCGCTCGCTCGCATTTGGATATTACTGTAGTTCATTAGTTTATAGCACAGCAAATTCATTATTTTGGCCATTGAAAAAAAATCTTTAGAGGCCTTAAACTTTAAAATATAAAATGATTATGTACACGGCTATATACCCCGTATACATAGCCTTAGGTGTGGGGGTGTCCCAAAATTGTTAAAGGTCAAGTCCACCCCAGAAAATTGTTGATTTAAATCGATAGATAAAAATCAAACAAACATAACGCTGCATATTTCATCGAAATCGGATGTAAAATAAGAAAGTTATGACATTTTAAAATTTCGCTTATTTTTCACAAAACAGTTAAATGCACAACTCAGCGATTGCAAATTATTCCCCTTTAACCCTAACTAGGCCCCCCCCCCCCCCCCTGAGATCTCGGCCGCCAATCGCGCGAGCGCCGCAAAAATTTGCACACTGGTAGTGTGCGATGTAATCTACAAGGCTGTATGGTAAAATTTTCCAAAATAATGAGATTTTTTTTAATATGAATTAATTATGCTAATTTATGCATATATCATACTTTTTGCTCTAATTCACTAAATAAAGCTCCTAGAATGCTAATTTTTGGTAAAATATTCTTTATAGCATTCTTAACAATGGCAATTGAAAAAAACTTCAGTTTGGAAATCAATTTCATATGTATTTTATTGTTTTATGAATTTCTTATGTATTTCTATGTTTTTCAACCATTTGTTTTTCTTTGTTTGTTTCACCAGATTTATTGCACAACCTTTTTTAAGCATAATTATGCCAAAATCAATTGCTTTCAGCTGTTTAAAGTAAAAATAATCATATCTTTACGAATAAGATGAGAAAACTCAATTTGCATTGACTTTGTACACAAAATCACGTTTTGGAACAATTTTTGGTCTGACATGCACTTACAAAATGTTGCGTAATTTCGAAACCGCGTACCCGGGCGTCGTAAATTTGGTCTCAAAAGATGCGCGAAACTTAAAAGTATAAACTCAGCGAGTGGCGCGGTCAAAAAATTTCGCGCGGCGGAATGATCGCAGAAAATGTTGAGGGGGGGGGGTTGATTCAACCCCCCCCCCCCCCGGCCATGTTAGGGTTAAAGTTTACGCCAGTGTTTACAGAGGTATAACAATTGCACATGTTATTAAAGAAGTTTGATTAATTTCAATCATATTTTTCTCTTAGGTGGGCATATACAATTTTAAAAATGACTAGAAAATAGAAGATAAAAAGGTTTAGCTTTAAAATTTCCGAGGAGGGGCAATTAATTCGTCAATTAAAAAAAATCGAGATAGAGCACGATATCCCCACATATAATTGTGTGTTGCTGCCTGTTTGCAGGTTTGTTGTGATATTAGAGAAGATATGCTTCGCCAATATCGAAACTATTTCATAATCGTCATCATCATCACCATTTTAACCATGAACAGCAGCATTGTCACTATTGTCATCACTAACTTGTTTACCATCATCATCATCACCACCACCATTATCATTACCATAATCATTAACATTACCATCATCATCATTATCTCCATCACATTTATCATTACCATCATCATAACCATCATCATCATCACCACCACCATTATCATTACCATAATCATTAACATTACCATCATCATCATTATCATCACTACCACCAACATCATTACCACTATCATCATCATCACCACCACCATTATCATTACCATCATCATTATCATAACCATCATCATCATCACCATTATCGTTAATATCATCATCATCATAACCATCATTATCATCACCACCATTATCATTACCATCATCATCATCATCATCATAACCATCATCATCATCATCATCATCATCATGCACAGCATTTGTATAGCGCCATATACATTATCTGTCAAAGACATTCAAAGGGGCATTTTTGGAGGAGCCAGCCAATCTGGGTCTGGGAGCGCACACAGACCTGTGACCCGCAGGTCTCTCCTCTCATTATTATCATCATCATCCCCACCATCATCGCCACCATCATTCCCATCATCATCATCATCACCACCACCATCATCATCACCACCACCATAATCATTACCATCATCATCACCACCATCATCTTCATCGTCATCATTACCTTCATCACGATCACCATCATCATCATCCCCACCACCATCATCATCACCACCATCATCACCATCATCATCCCTACCATCATCACCATCACCATTATCATCACCATCAACACCATAACCATTATCAGCAGCGTCATTACCATCATCATCACCACCACCAACATTACCTTCATTTTTCTAGTATGCAAGCACACTCCCTTGGTTTTCAAAATTCTAATAGTGCATAATACAGCGTCTGAAGTATAGTGAGACTAGATTTACTATGTACTGTGGTTAGTCTTGTTTGACACAGAGTTTCACGTCTAGTCTTCACTCTAGACATGATATAATTTTGTTAGTGTTAAATATTAGTGTCAAATATGAGTATCTGCTTGCAGACTACCATTTGTTTGTGCTCATGATCACGCATAACAGACAACCTTCATTTAGTCCTTGCTGATCGTTACTCAAAATTGTTGATTTACAGGTCGTTTGAGGGCGTATTATCACGAGCCTGATAGTACCTCGCCGAGTCATGACGGGGCGCAGTGTCACAAGAGCCAGTCTCGGCAGGGAAGCCCAGCTGGGAGACCTGTACGATATCAGGACCGAGAAATTTCTGGTAATAATTATGTGCTACCTCCCTACTAAATTGTTTATAATTAGTATTGAAACTAAGTTTAGGGGCTTGCCTTCTCTAAAAGCTTTTGCTTTTCTTGGCAAGTCCCTCCGTTCATTTCTTGTTTCTTTTCATTGATAAAATTACTGCAACAAATTGTAGTTTTGTTTAGTTTATATTCAACATTTGTTACGAAATTTCATTGATTTGTCTGTATTATCAATTATATTGAATATGTATTGTTACTTTGATTATATTTTGAAAAAATTGTTGAACGGAAATAAAATCTAAATCTACTAAAAAACAATTGCCTCCAAATGCAGGGGAAAGAAGAACTTTCTAAGTTGCCTCGATAGTCCCCCGCACCCAATCTCTCTACTTAATCTCTACTTAATCCATATATATATGAAGAGTTTAGTTGCAGAAGGGGTCCACTTTGTACCATTCCGAGAAAAACCATGTTTTTTTTAATTCTCACTTATTGTAATATTCTTATGAGAAACTAAATTGTCATGATGTATACCCTATCATGTGAACATAAGATTGGGTATAAAATAAATCTACCTTTCTTGAATTGTTTTCTATATATATTTTTAAAAATCATCATTGTGGACCTAACCCCTTTTGCAAGTAAACTGAAATGAATCCAATCTCTTTTGATTAAAAAAGTGATTTTCCTTTGCCACTTTCATTAACGTTTTCATTTGAATTTCAAATTTTCTTTGATATCATCAGAGTGACTAAAATTTAGAGATTAAGAGACAGAAAACAATAAAATATATGTAATAGGGACCTAACCCCTTTTGACAAATTAGTTCTTCAGAATAGTTTAGTTGCAAAAGGGGTTAGGTCCACTCCAAGAAGATAATTTTTTTAATTCTCCCATACTGCAATATTCTTATGCGAAACTGAAATTTTATGATACCCTACCATGCGAACATAAAATTGGGTATAAGAAAAATCTACCTCTCTTCATATTTTTTAAGATATTCTTTTCCCAAAAAAATCTGTGTGGACCTAACACCTTATGAAACAAAAGGGATTTTTTCTTTGCCATTTTAGTTCACTTTTTAATAGGAATTTCAACTTTTCTTTGGTATCACCTTATAGAGCTACTAAAAATGTTACATTGAGACATAAAAATCAAATTTGATGAAAAATGGACCTAACCCCTTTTGCAAGTGAGCTCTTCATATATATATATATATATATATATATATATATATATATATATATATATACATATATATTTATATATATATATATATATATATATATATATATATATATATGTGTGTGTGTGAAGAGTAGAGTAGAATCAAGGATGAAGCAAAGTATACACTATGTTGTAAAGCTTTCGGCCCTGGCCTTCTTCAGTAGTTATTACATGTATATATATATATATATACATGTAATAACTACCCCTAAATAAAAATGCTGTAACTTTTGAACGGAATTATTCTGATATAATATTATTCGTAGGTGGTTTTCTTCACTCAAAAAAACAACTCCTGGGAAAAAATGAGATTGATCGGTTGAGTCGTGCATGAATAATCAAAGATGGAATTTAAAATGTTTTGAAAGTCACAAGAATCGTTTTTCAGATTGTGTAAATACAAAGTTGAGCGAAGGTTATATTTTGATGAATTTTATGGTGCTTATGCTGTTTTGCTTTCCATCATTGAGCTAGTCCACACACAATTTTGATAGCGTAGGTTCATGGTTGAATGAGCACAATTTTTCTGACGCATCATCATAGCGGCTCATGGTAGTATCCTCTATATAAACATGTCAAAATTATATTGGAAAATGTTACTGGCTCCCCTTCCCCAAATATCTCAGCCCCTTCCCCATGTTCAAATTCTCGATCCATCACTGATTTGTCCATAAATTCGTCTGATCCTGATAAAGTTAGGAAAAAATGCATTTATGCAATATAAAGAGTATTCATTCCTAAGTTTTCAAGTGTGCTCACTCAACCATGAAAGTGTGAAAATTTCGGAAAGTGTGTGGTGGTAAATATTGGTGGATGATAAAAACAACAGCAATTAAGTCACATGTGAGATTGAAAATGCAATTTCCCCCCTTTGATGCGTGCTCACTCATCCATACATAAATCGATTTCATTTTTGCACAGATTTCTGCCCATAGGTTGATAAACATTACTGCCAAATGTCATTGCTAAAGACAGCTTTGAAAAAAAAGTTCTACCATATTGAATAAGGGTTTACTTATTCTTAAACATATTATGCACCCATAGTGTACACAATTTCTATGAGAGGGGAAATACAAAATTTACAACAGTGAAATGAGGGTTTGTTTCTCGGACGGTTTATGTTATTTCTGCTAACAGTTCTTTCATGAAACTTCGCACATGGCTTCAGAGTGACACTATCCAAAAGGGATGCACACCAAAATAATCATTCGATACGGCGCAGAGTTTGGCCAACGCCTTAAACTTTCTTCTCATTTGCATGACTTTCCAATATTGTGTGCTCACTCAAACATTAGACATCGAGAATTTCATAAAAATCAAATCAAATGAACTATACAAAAAGGTTTGTGACAGATATCTATAGTTAACAATTGCATTTTTTTCCAATAACGTAAAAAAGAACAATTCCCATTCCAAATGTTCATTCAAGCGTCAATGTTTAATTAAACGCCTTTGAATCATAGAAGCATGTTAATTGGTCATGAACATTGCAAAAAAAGTTGATAAGATAATTTCACTACCCAAAATGAAGCAATACTTGACTATGGCATTTGAAAATCGTATTTTTCGTTTTAATCAAATGTTCATTGAACCATGAAATGATGAACATTGTTGAAGACACTCTTCCCCAAAATAATTGTCATCATATTTGATCATTTTTATCTATAGAAATGTGTAAAAAAATCCAATTATAGCAAATTTTGACCTTTGTTTATTCAACCGTGAACTTAAGCAAAAAAGTATCGTCTTTTAGAAAGTACCTTTTACAACCCTTCTGACGACTTTTCATGATGAGAATGTGGAATTCGTACCAATGAAATGGAGTCAACGTCATGATATTTGGTTTGTGACTTAAAAAAGTGACATTTTTGCCTTCTGGCGGTGCCCACTGAAGCATGGCATAAAATACGTTCGTAACATCCCCCGAGAGGGTAGCTATTAAAATTACCTACACGCTCATGTTGAAATATATTAAAAAACTCTCAGTGATTCGGAAAATAGGGACGTTTGTTTAAGGAGGAACTTACTTTTTTTGTTGTGTATAGAATAATTATAAACTTTTTTATGGGAATACCTATTTTGAGTTTTATCGTGTGAGTAAAAAAAAATGACACCTAAAAAATCCCCAATTTAAGGGAAAATATGTCATGAACAGTGACAAATAAACATTATATATGGCTGGAAATCTCCCAAATAATATGTTACCATATTTTATGTAGTATGTCTTCATGCTTGGATAATCAGGAGGTATTCTTTGCAGTGATGTAAATTTTGATTAGTGCCAAAGTTAGGCATGACTGCAATGAATGAATCCAGATGTCAATGATGCCATAATCGTACATGAGTTAGTCAACATTATTAGCAAACCCCATTTCCATGAAATTTGAGAATTGAAACTAAAAGGTGTTTATTAAACAATTGAAAATGTGTTTTGAAATGGATTGGTCGCTACCTAAGAAATCTTGGCATTCACCCGGCCTTTCGCGAATAGCCTTTTTTCTAGTCGGAAGGCATTTGATGTGAATAGCAAGAGCAATTTGAATAAAGGATGCCTTACAGGTCAGCTGGTAAGCGGTATCGGTATTTCAACAAGAAAATCTCAGATCTCGATTCGCGAAAGTACCATATTTATTATTTATTTGGTTAAATCCAATACACATGATACAGGGACAGTTCATTCTGATGATAGGTTTGTTTTGATTTTTATGAAACCAGGAAAAATGCATGTTAATGGCTCGATGAAAATCCATCTACAACAGAATTGTGAATTTTAAAGGTTTTAATTATGACGTGATGACGTCATTATATGAAAAGCTTCCCAATTTATCATGTGATAGTAGACCGGCAAAACATAAACAAGGCTCTCGATAACGATTTATTAATGCTTGGAATCATGGGAGTCGGTCAGCTTGCGCTTTCTATTCATGGGAGGGTGTGACGCTTTGTGTTATTACGTAATAATAATAATAATAATAACTAGAACTGCAATCGTTTCATTACGATGTGCATGCATTGACGCGTCTGATTGAAAGGTCAAGTCCACCTCAGAAAAATGTTGATTTGAATCAATAGGGAAAAATCAGACAAGCACAATGCTGAAAATTTCATCAAAATCGGATGTAAAAAAAGAAAGTAATGACATTTCAAAGTTTCGCTTATTTTTAACAAAAGAGTTATATGAACGAGCCAGTTACATCCAAATGAGAGAGATGATGATGTCACTCACTCAAAATGGTGCATGCACTGTCATGCATGAATGATTTTAGAAAATGAAAAAAGAGGTACACACTAATGCATCATGGACAACATGTCTACCAAATCGGAATGAATTTGGATGAGGAGCGGAGGCAGGGGAGGACTAACAAAAATTACATGTTAATCAAAGTGGATTTTGGTACATTTTGCCCTCCATAGGAAGTTACATTCTCAAGTCAAAAGGATTTCGTCCATTGGGCCATTTTTAGACCATATGGCCGCTCAAAAAAAAAGAGAGAGAAGGGAGAGAAAGACACAGAGAGTAATATGAATAAGCATACAAATTTCCCTGACAGTTCATTAACGTAACTCAGTGTAAAGTACATAGCAGAACGATATGCATGCATAATACGTTATGCCATAGACATTGTGTACAATTCTGTTGTTGATAATGTGTGCACTGTGAGTAGTATACCATGTGTTCAGATTGGCTTATCTTGAAATTTTCTGTTGTAACCTATGTCGTATTTGGTATCACTGGATAGGGCATTCCAATGCGGTGACATTGATACCACTTTTATTTTTGCGCAAGCAATAGACCGGAAGTAAATGCCATATAAAGAAAGACATTAAAAATGACAGTTTTGCACAATAATTTTGAGCTGACGTCAGCTCTATGTCAGTTTCTGTCACAAAAGGTTAACGAACGGTTGAAGTATATATCAATACTCATATCTGCCAAGTTAGAAAGGATAAACTTAAATAATAAGGAAATAAGAGCAAGTTCAAGTTGTGCTGGCATTATAGTGCATTTTTGCGTATTTTGCTGATTTTCGGGAGCATTTTTCAGATATTTCGTCAGTGGTAAGGTATATTTTTTTCTAAATGGCATGAAAGGGCATATCTTGAACACCCTAAATCTAAAAAAGGGTACGGGTTTGGCCATGCATGACGCAATGAGGAGCATTCAAAGATAAGTGTTTTTGAAACTTTAGAGGGCGCTATTTCAGTAACGGAAATTCAGTGATGCGTGAAAACTAATTCCTATGTATGATATGGTACCAGTATCAATTCCTCTAAATATGAGCTCGAAATGAATAAAAACAAGAAAGTTATGGCCATTTTACGATTTTTTGACTTTACATTTCAATAAATATGACGTTTTTGAAGGAAGGCTATTTCGGATTTGAATTTAGGGCATGAAGATGGCATTTTGAAGGTCAAATTATACGTTGCAGATGATGGAGCAACTCTTTGACTATCTATAGCAATTTGTTAGAAGTTTGTAGCATGCAGGATGCGGGAGTTAGGACAAGATTAGTAATGGTATGCAAATGGACTTGAAATTTACAAAATGGCGCCTTGATGGTCATGCATGAGTGATTTTGGAAAATGGAAGACGAGGTGCACAACTAGGGATGCTGGACAACATGTCTACAAAGTTTGGATGAATTTGGATGAGGGACGGAGCCAGGGTAGAGCTAACAAAAACCATGTGTTAAACAAATGGGATTTTGTGGAAGAAGCAGAAGAAGAAGACTAGAACTGCAATCGTTTCCGAACGATGTGCATGCATTGACGCGTCTGATTGAAAGGTTAAGTCCACATCAGAAAAATGTTGATTTGAATCAATAGGGAAAAATCAGACAAGCACAATGCTGAAAATTTCATCAAAATCGGATGTAAAATAAGAAAGTTATGACATTTCAAAGTTTCGCTTATTTCTAACAAAATAGTTATATGAACGAGCCAGTTACATGCAAATGAGAGAGATGAAGATGTCACTCACTCAAAATGGTGCATGCACTGTCATGCATGAATGATTTTAGAAAATGAAATATAAGGTACACAATAATGCATCATGGACAACATGTCTACCAAATCGGAATGAATTTGGATGAGGAGCGGAGGCAGGGGAGGACTAAGAAAAATTACATGTTAATCAAAGTGGATTTTGGTACATTTTGCCCTCCATAGGAAGTTACATTCTCGAGTCAAACAGATTTCGTCCATTTTTAGACCATGGCCGCTCAACAAAGAGAGAGAAGGGAGAGAAAGACACAGAGGGAGTGATATGAATAAGCATACAAATATCCCTGACAGTTCATAAACGTAACTCAGTGTAAAGTACATAGCAGAACGATGTGCATGCATAATACGTTATGCCATAGACATTGTGTACAATTTTGTTGTTGATAATATGTGCAGTGTGAGCAGTATACCATGTGTTCAGATTGGCTTATCTTGAAATTTTCTGTTGTAACCTATGTCGTATTTGGTATCAGTGGAAAGAGCATTCCAATGCGGTGACATTGATACCACTTTTATTTGTGCGCAGGCAATAGACCGGAAGTAAATGCCATAAAAAGAAAGACATTAAAAATGACAGTTTTTCACATTAATTTGAAGCTGACGTGAGCTCTATGTCAGTTTCTGTCACAAAAGGTTGACGAACGGTTAAAGTATATATCAATACTCATATCTGCCAAGTTAGAAAGGATAAGCTTCAATAATAAGGAAATAAGAGCAAGTTGAAGTTGTGCTGGCATTATAGTGCATTTTTGCGTATTTTGCTGATTTTCGGGAGCATTTTTCAGATATTTCGTCAGTGGTAAGGTATATATTTTTCTAAATGGCATGAAAGGGCATATCTTGAACACCCTAAATCTAAAAAAGGGTACGGGTTTGGCCATGCATGACGCAATGAGGAGCATTCAAACGTAAGCGTTTTTGAAACTTTAGAGGGCGCTATTTATATACCGGAAGATCAATGATGCGTGAAAACTAAATCGTAAGTATGATATGTTGCCTGTAATAATACCTGAAAATATGAGCTCGAAATAAATAAAAACAAGAAAGTTATGGCCATTTTACGATTTTTTGACTTTACATTTCAATAAATATGAAGTTTTTGAAGGAAGGCTATTTCGGATTTGAATTTAGGGCATGAAGATGGCATTTTGAAGGTCAGGTTATACGTCGCAAATGATGGAACAACTCTTTGACTATCTATAGCAATTTGTTAGAAGTCTGTAGAATGCAGGATGCGGGAGTTAGGACGAGATTAGTAATGGTATGCAAATGGACTTGAAATTTACAAAATGGCGCCTAGATGGTCATGCATGAGTGATTTTGAAAAAAGGAAGACGAGGGGCACAACTAGGGATGCTGGACAACATGTCTACCAAGTTTGGATGAATTTGGATGAGGGACGGAACCAGGGCAGAGCTAACAAACACCATGTGTTAAACAAATGGGATTTTGTGGAAGAAGCAGAAGAAGAAGAAGAAGAAGACGACGGAATAGGAATACGGAACAAGAACAATGCATTGTCGCCAGTGGGCGTCAATGCAAAGAAGACGACGGAATAGGAATACGGAACAAGAACAATGCATTGTCGCCATTGGGCGTCAATGCAATAATAATAATAATAATAGTGATATTTTATTTAACAGTTCCTTATTAAAGATTGCAATTAATAGAACTTTCTGCGGATCGAGACTATTGCAAGTTGGCATCTTAGCTTTAATGTCTTCG
Organism: Lytechinus pictus; assembly: GCF_037042905.1. NCBI lineage: Eukaryota > Metazoa > Echinodermata > Echinoidea > Temnopleuroida > Toxopneustidae > Lytechinus > Lytechinus pictus. Next base: position 4,642,119 of record NC_087253.1, read on the forward strand.
CAGAGATACTAGCCACCTTTCGCAAACCTCAGGGACGGTAAGATTATGGTCCCCTAACAAAAAAGTTAACACTTTATCATACACTTGATTTTTAAGATTGATTGTACATTATAGTCAATAGAATCAAACGTAGAAAACTGCTCTACAATCATTGCTAAGCTTTGTGTTACAGGCCCTATAGATCTGTTTTTCGTGTGCAAAATTCTTTCACGCGACACCCGCACCATGCTGCGAGATTAAATTCCGCTTTCATGCATGTACGTCTGGTCATCATCGTATCCCTGAGCCGGCGGCGAGCCTCTACTATGACAGCTGCGGGCTGGAGATATTCGAAATGCAGGACCTACAATAGGTTATGACATGGATAAGAAAGTGGTTTTTCATACAAATCGAGTACATATTGAGTGAGGAAAAGGTTACTGAATTAAGGCTTAGATATAGATCATTACAGTCCATCGAATCGATATTGCATTTAATGTGGATTATTTTTGGGTCACTGGCAATTGATTCCATAGGTCAGATCACCTCTCCAGCCGAAACCATTTTGCATGCGTTGATATGTACACGGCATATGCAATAGGCCTAAACGTCTGAACACCAGCCGCGGGGTTTTTTCTTTTGCTTACTCCTACACAAAGGATGTGCCTCTAGCACAAAATGTAATTAGCATTATGTTTTACTTTCCCCAGAAATGGGGGATTAGATTCAAATTCCCTGGGGACCACTTCCATTGATGAGTGGATACCAGACGCGACCATGGGGTTTCGAAAAGCACCCTAAACAAGGGAAGCAAGTCTTTTCCAGATTATGAAAATGCATCTCTTAACAAGTATTTACCTTGTGAAACCCTACAAGTATTGGAAATATATCCCCCTTTTCAGTATTTTAAACATCGTTTTTTACACCCTTATTACGTTACATATGCCTATACGTAACGTACTTGCCCACTCTTTCCCTTTTTACGCGTGGTCGCGCCTGGTATCCACTCTTCAATGGAAGTTGGCCCCGCGGGCGGCCTCTCAAGCTCTGGGAGGAACCAAATGTGGCTCTGGAAAGTCGTCCTAAATCGGATATATCGCTGTTACCATAGTAGCAACCATAATTTTGCACACGAAACGCAGATTGAATGTTTCCGTTCCAGATGCGAAACGAAAAAAAATCTCATGTCACACAATTTGCATTGCAGGACAGAGTTTTACGACCATGACGACAGGCCCAAAAGTCTCTTCCAAAACCAACCACCGTCGTAAATAAGTGTTCGCGTTTTCCAGCGAAAGGTCGGGACTGATGAATAACGTACGGGTGGATGCCATGCGCACTTTGCGTGAAAGTGTCAACTTTAGCGTAAAATCTGAAAGAATGTCACTGCTGCCGTGGTGAATCGCGTAATGCACAAGAGAGTGCAAGAACCATTCCACTTTTTAATGTTGCCAAATTTGTATATTTTTTTTATTTTGATTAATTTCCGTTGATGATTTATGTTTCCACAGAATGAATCACTATTCATTTCAAAACTGGAAGAGGATATGGTAGAAACCATGGACATTGCTGAGACGGAGATAGAGATGACAATGTCGGATAGTTTAGAAGAGAAGTGCAAGATTCTTGATGTAGAAGACGAACTACAGGTCAGTGAAATATTAACTTAGGATTAGAGAGACCTAATTAGAAAAAAAATTATAATCTCGGTAAACCTTGTCTATATGATGTGGCGGGTGTTCATAACTCAATTATATTAACCAAAAACAAATTTAGATCAAAAAAATTAGTACATTTTAAGCTATACTTAACCCATAACCCCCCTCCAATGAACATCGTGACATTTTCTCATTAAGGGGTCCATTCTTATGTTTTCTTCACCTGATTCACCTTCCATTCAGCTCAACATAGAAATATCAACTTCCTAATAAGTATTAGACTGGTTTCTTCACAGATATCACTACTCATATTGTTACACTTTCTGTAAAACGAGGTTTACTGTAGAAAAAAATGGAGGAAGGGCAAAGGCTTGTGGAGAGTGAGGCTTGTCAGGAAAATAATTTCCTTGATATTCTATGAATGACCCAATCCCGGGTATGAATTGTAAATGCAACACTTATTGCTTGATTAAAAACTTTTCATATTAACTTCTACATTTTATCCAAACATCAGCTGAGCGTTGCGGTCGGAATGGTGGAACTGAGTGGTTCAGGAGCTTTCCTTGGAGATGAGCGGAGGAGTGCAATGACCCAAAGCAAGAGTCTCATCTACAAACTGAGTACTGTCAACGAAGAGGTGATGCTTCGCCAGAACAGAGATATCATTGACAAGGAGGTGTTGTCCGGCACGAATCCCAGTGCAACACATGTCATAGTAGGTATTGATTGGGGGGCTCAGTGTACAATAACTTGTGAGTATGAGAAGGATGAAAATGAGGATGACTCGGATGTTAGCAAAGAAATGAAAAAAGGGCTTGAAAAAATCAAGTACATCCTATATGCAAAGGAGGAAGTAAACATCTTAGATGATGATAGGGATACAGATGTTGATACCGAAACAGATGACAGGAAAGAGTTTTATAGGTATAGGGCTGACGTTTTAACTACAGTTAATTTCATACCCACCACGTACGAAGGAGCAGTTGAGCTTGTTGTGTCCTTACCCACACTTCTTAAAAATACCAATAGTGGGAAAGGGGTCCCTGTCAAGTACTATCTCACCTCTCTAGAAACTGTCGGGAAGAAGATCAGGGTCAAGGCAACTAACGGCATAACATGCAATGATGTTGATGAATGCACCATTCAGAAGTGTGCACAGGTCTTAGAAAAGGCAAAGGGGAAATCCCAAAAGGTGCATGACATATACCATGAGATGAATCTAAATGGTACATTCATTTCCGATGAAGCCGTTGGTAGAGTTGGTCTTGTCTGGGAAGAGGTCACGCTGAAGGAATCCCGTTTCAAAACCGATCTCCAGGAAAGAGTTAAAAGGGTGAGATCGGGGGAAGATGAATCGAGTGTCCTCGAAGAGTTCCTGAGTAAGGTGGATTCTGAAGAATCGTCTGCTTCCAAATACGAGGAGGAATTTGAACCATACTTGCAGAAAGTGAGATTCTTCAGGTCGATGCTTAGCCACGGAGTCACGTGCATCGGTAAGAACGATGAACTCGAGACAGATGCACTGGAAAACGCTTTTGTTTTCTATATTCCTAGTGGCAGCGATTCGGAATCTGTTGAGAAAAATCGAGAGCTCCTCCTGCGCCTCTTGTCTACATTCTCAGTGGATGAGATGAGTAAATTCATTGTGGTAGACCAGGAGATTGTTTCAAGCCATGTTTGGCCAGATAAAGTGAAGAGACCAACTATCGCCAAATACGTAGACGGCATACTTAAATCTGAAGACCTCTATGAAGAAGAGGGTCAACACCTTGATGTGTGCATGATTCAATTTGTAGGTCCAGTTACAAAAAATTCTGCGCCTAGACAGCGAGCAATTGTCAAACTAAGATGCCCGAACGCTATCGCCGGAAATGGAAGATGTGCTGGTGACCCGTCCAGATGGAGATGTTTGAAATGCGGGCAGCCGGTAGAGTATGGCCCAACTTCCAAGATGTTCTACTGCAAATGCGGAGAGTCGAATCCTAAGGATTCAAGGTTCCGCTGCAATGATCCACACCATGGTTTGAAATTTATGGTGTACCCAAAGTACCTGCTCAGAGATGACCTTTCACAGCTGAAGCCAATGAAAGAAGTCAACATCCTCATCCTGGGTGAGACAGGTGTTGGAAAATCAACGTGGATCAATGGGATTCAGAATTATCTGTCATTCGCCAATTTATCCGAGGCAATGAATTCTCAGGACTTCCCTGTCTTGATCCCATCATCTTTCACCTTAACACAGGATGGTGAACAAAAAAAAATCAAAATAGGGACAGATGACCCCAACGAGGTCCAGGAAACTGGAAAATCAGCCACGAAGGAACCGCGCTCATATGTCTTCACCGTGGGTGACATACGATTGCGTTTGATTGACACACCTGGAATTGGCGATTCCGGAGGAGTGGAGAAGGATGAAATCAATATGAAAAATATTTTGTCCCATCTCATGTTCTACTCCGAGATTCATGCAATATGCATACTCCTGAAGCCGAACAATGCGCGGCTCACAGTCATGTTCCGATTCTGCATCCAAGAACTGCTTGTCCAATTCCACAATTCTGCCAAGAGGAACATTGTGTTCTGCTTTACGAATGCCCGACAGACTTTCTACCAGCCAGGTGATACATTACCAGCTCTTAATGAAGAGCTAGCCAAGAAGAAAGTCGGAATTCAAGCAACGAAGGATACCTACTTCTGTTTTGATAACGAACCTTTTCGTTTTCTTGCATGCATAAAGAATGGTGTAAAATTCGGCGACGGTGAAATGGCCACCTACTCTTCCAGCTGGGACAAGTCTGTAGAGGAAACGGGACGTCTTCTGAAGTACATTCAATGCCACTTGAAGCCGCACAAAGTTAAGGAGACCCTTGGCATGAATGAGGCTAGAAGGATCATCATAGCCATGAGCAAACCCTTAGCAGAGGTGGGCAACGCAATCAATCACAATATTGATGCAGCAAAAGAAACCAAAGCTAAAATTAGTCATGCAGATACTGAAATGAACTCTTTGAGGAAAGACTTGAAGTTCAAAGGATATGACCTAGAACGAAAGGAACTGGGTTATCCCAGGACAGTCTGTGCTGCCCCTGCGTGTGTCAGGTATGTCCCAGTTGGACAGACAAAGGTACAGAACACGGTTTATGAGACGATTTGCCACCACCAATGTGGAATTCAAGGTGTTCCCGTCGAAACAACGGGTAATCCGCAACTTGCTCGATGTTGGGCAATGACTAACCAATGTTGTCGTATCTGCAATCACAGTTACCAGCAGCATATGCACTTGACTTATGAAATACAATTAAGAGAGAAAGAGTTTCTCTCAACCCAGGCTCAACAACAAATCAATACCATTTGCGACTCTAAAGCAAAGAAGGAAGCATTCATAAAGGAAATCAACAAGAAAGTTGAAGAATTGAAAGCTGAACAAAAGATTATCATGGCAACTGGAGCAAAGTTTGGATCGTTCCTGAAGGCAAATGCTCTCATTACGTACAACGACGCTGTAGAGGAATACCTGGAAATGTGCATTAAGCAAGAGAAAGCAAAACCAGTCACCCTTCGAAAAGAAGGTGTGCTAGACAACATGACTACAATGAAAGAAGAGTACAAGAAACAGATAGAGATTCTTGACAACGCTATCGCTGGGGGAGCCAACGAAAATATCAAAACACCAGAAGAGGTAAAAGAACTTCAGGAAGGGCTCTTTAAACTGAAACATTTTGGTGGCACCCTCAGGAAGTTGTTTGAAGAGATTTCTCTTCTTCATACAGCCAGGGGCGTACCATACGAAGTGGTACACGCCCAACCTCCCAAAAGAACCAATCGAAGAAAGAACAGCGTGAAGACGAGTAGTTGGGGTGCAGTTACAAGCTATGTTGGTAACCTTGTGTATCGGCGTAAGCCAGCGTATAATCAATAAGAAAATGAGATCTGGTCTGTCGTATGTACCAAATGCAATACCGATCAGAAGAGCTAAAACATCCAAAGAAGGGACCAAAGTCGAATGGGTGATCGAACAAAACGCCTAAATGGCCACTATACTAGTTAGTCCTTCTGGAAATATCAAAGTACCCCCAAACATGGAGAAAGAAATTGCCAAAATATGTTGAAGCAGAAAATCATGTATTTTTCCGTGTTCTTTCGAATGATATTTTTGCCTTCATCAATATTTAGGCAGACCGGCAGGGGTGTGAAATCAGTGATTCATTGTGGCTGGCCCCCACAGTTAGAGGAGGAAGGGAAAGACGAGTGCCACGCTTTAAAAAAAATTAACACAGTTATAATTCTTGCACTTCCTGGTGATAGTTACTGACGAGAAGACCTCAATTTCAAGCAATATATGGGCTTTGCCACGATAGAGTATCATGACTAAACTGACCCGAGTGACCAAAGTGCGTTCCGCTTTGCTACACAAAAGCTACAGAATTGTAGAATACAGTTTACAATACTATTTGTCAACCCCGACGTCAACTTAAAGTTTTTATCGCATTGTGAACAGGGACGTGAGAGGGAGATTTGTCACGATAATGGTAATTTTTTTGCAGGTGTTTCTGCATTTATTGATAATTCAATACATGAATCACAGTAATCATAATGCATAAAAACATATACAAAAATAAATGGTAGAATTACAAATTGTGACAATTAAATAATAAAAGAATAATTTGCATAGATATACATGTAAGCAATAACAAATAAAACAAAATGCAGCGGCCAGCTATCGTGAGCAAAATGCTTGAGAGAATAGCACCAAGGGTTAGGGTTAGCGACGCAAAGAAGACTCTCCTCTCTAACTAGGTAGCTGGACATTATACATGTTATATCACAATTATCACATGCCTGCCATTTTCAAAACCTTGTTCCAAAATCTGAGAACGGACAAAAACGGGTATTTTGTTCCCCTACAATTACGTTATCAACTGGCCCATATCATCATCAGCTTTTTACTGTCATCTGGTTGTAACTTAATAATCTTATCGATTATCGATTAGGGAAGTATTTTAAGGCCTGAAATAATTATTTGAGTTTTGGTTGCGTCCCTCGATCTTGTTGTGATCACTTTGACCATGCTTTGGCCTAGAACAGGTCTTATCGTTACACTTTTAAACAAGTTCAACCATTTAAACACCTCCTAGGTCTCTCAAATGATTTATTTTTTACTTATTCATCTTTCCATCATGTTATTTTCGTTCAGATTCTAGTGATGTTCACGAAAATGTTGTTACTGGAATAATGATTTCGAATATTTATTGAATTAAATCAGTGGCGGACCGTGGCTCGGAGGAGACAAAGCATTGGAGGGGCACTGTATTGTTTGTGAACAATGCTGTGCCCCTCCAACGCTTTGTCTCCTCCGGGTCACTGTCCGCCACTGAATTATATATATTCCTTAGTAGTTCAGATTTATTTTCCATCCTTTTCCCCCAGGTCTTTGTGAGTTGTACCGAGTAATGCTTATGTGTTGTGTAACGTTTACGTTTATTCTGGTTTTTTTTTCAAGTTTGTGCTTATTTTTGTGGTCGAAACTGCTAATTTGTTTTCGGTCGGTATATATAGAAACATAAAACATGATGAATCTGTATTGAGATAACAGTTAAGAATGTAATTCTCGAACATAAGATGCTCACATACTGTGTGTGTGTGTATATATATATATATATACTTATATATATATAGTGCGTCCCCCAAAAAACGATACACTTTTGAAATGGGTGCCAAATATAAAATATATTTGAGGGAAAGACTTATATATATGGAAAGCCAATGAAGTCAACTATCAAATAACACCAAAAAGTTCGAAAACTATTCATGCTTGAGCGAGCACTGCCCACTGAAACAAAGGGTATGAAAATTAGGCTGGGCCGGAATTAGCGTTCCAATTTCTTTTACCATTTTTTGGTTGGTACTTGCAAAGTTGAGTGTTTGTGATGAATTAATGATCAATTGTGATCAGTTTGTTGTTTGAGAATATTTCATGCGTTATTATATTGAAATTCAATGCATGAGTGATCATGAATTGCAATTTTTAGTGCAGCATTTTGACTTTATCATGTGGATCTCAGCAATGTGTTCATGAGTCAGGAGAATAGGGGGTAAGAGATGAGATAAAGTTCAACAGACCATCTAATAGCAAACACTCCCTCCATCTCTACCCCAACCCTCCCCCCCCCCCCCCACTCCTCTCCTGCTCGGCTAGGCTGGGCAGGAATTAGACTTCCAGTTTTTTGAGTGGTTAGTCCTTTGGAACTTGCAAAGCTAAGTGTGCTATGCTAAATTAATGAGTGAGGTAAGTTATGGTTTCTTAGGCAAATTTCACGAGTTACTAAATTGAAATTTAATGCATGAGTGAACAGGAATTGTGATTTTAGTGTAGCATATTCATCTTGTGGACCTCAGCAGTGTGTTCGTGAGAGTTAGAGTAATGTGATGGTACATGTTACAAGCAAGAGGGCGAGATGTGGTAAGACTTAGTTAACAGGGCATTCCTCTTCTTCTTGTTATCCTTTTACAAAAAAAGTCATATGTACCCTTCCACCTTCATTTCCCAGGCTCCTTATCTCTCTCTCTCTTCTGTCTCACTTCCTGGATTGTAGCCTGTTCAAAACTTAACTGCCAAGTGACCAGTGGCTGATGGGCAGTTTTTTTTTCATTGAATGACTAATTATGATTTATTAAATAATTTTCTGAAAAAAACTGAATGTTTGGTTGATCACATTGCACGTTCAATGAGTTGATTTACTGATAAATTGTTGATTAAATTAATGATTGATAAGAAAAAGTTGATGCCCCCATTCAGAATTCATCATTAAATCAGCAACATTCTGCTCTGGACATCACGCGTACATGACAATAGCAATCAGTCTCTCAACAGGAGGGGAGAGAGGGAGGGGGGGGGGGGCTAAATGTTATGTTGACCCTTATTCCATCAACCTACGTCTCCCACTTATCTAACCCTCTATTCTCCCGACTCCCATGAACACAATCCTGAGATCCACATGATAATGTTGAAATGCTGCCCAAAAAGTGTAATTTGTGTTCACTTATGCATTAAAATTCGATTTGATAATTCACGAAATTTGCTTATTATAAAATAAACAACCAAAACTGGTAACAGTTGATCAATATTTCATCACAACGCCCTTTACTTTGCAAGTTCCAAAGGATTTGCCTCTCAAAAATTGACATGAATTTATGATCACTCATGCATTAAATTTCAAGTTGATAACGCATGAAAAACAAACTGATCGCAACTGATCATTAATTCATCACAAGACTCAACTTTGCAAGTAGCAACCAAAAAATCCTAAAAGAAATTGGAACGCTAATTCCGGCCCAGCCTAATTTTCTTATCCTTTGTTTCAGAGCTCGCTCAAGCATGAATAGTTTTCGAACTTTTTGGTGTCATTTGAAAGTTGACTTTGTTGGCTTCCATATACAGGGTATGTAAGTTTTTTTCCCAAAAGTGCTATATCTTTTATTTGGCAGCCATTTCAAAAGTGTATATGTGTTTATAATTTTTTTTGGGGGGACGCTCTGTATATATATATATATATATATACTGTATATAGTCCATCTTGTGTCTTTGGCGCTATATAAATGCCTATTATTATTATTGTTTGGTAACTTTTCGTTGTATTTTTCATATTGGATATTCATTAAGTATTTGATTTTTTCGCATAAATGTACACAGAAGAGGTAGGATGTATTGTAGAAAATATATTAACAAAATGTATTTTCTATTGTTTTAGTTGTATTCATGATTCCACTCTTTTAACATGTAAAGAAGTCATATTTTCGGGTTTTCTATACATTAACAACAATTAATAAAGACAATGAAAATGTATCTGTAACACAAGGTTATAGGATATGTTTCTTTTTTATAACTTGCAAGCTTGAATTACATAGCAAGATATCAAATATTGCGTATTATAGAAAGGAAAAAAATACATATAACCTCATTATATGACAGTTGTTTTTGTTTTGTTATTGTCTTGAGTAATTTGTTTTTCCATGCTTACCCTTATTCTCCTTGATGAAATAATCGTATTCATAGCGGATGATCAGATATTGTAGAATGAAGATGTAAGTAAAAGCACGAATCGTCCTAGATCGAACCCTGAAAATAACATATACTTATATCTGTTATTAATCTGTTATTAGTTCGTCTTTCAAACAGGTTCTATTCAGGCTCTCATTTCATAAAGATTTTTTTTTATAATAACAAATTATAGATTTCTGTTAAAACGATTACTATCACCCAATCAGGATAAAGAATTTCAGTAGCTTTTAACTTTTATTTCATATTTGTCATTTACAAGTTTTATGAAACGGAGTCTAAGTCTTTGTTTATAATATTTTTAATTGTGGAATAGCTGAACTCGTGCATATGTCCAAGAATTTATCTCTAAAAGTTTGTGTGTTCTTTATGTAAACATATCAGTCAGTGACTCAGCAGACTGAATATTATCTGCACAAGGAAATGCTAATTGATAAAATTTGAAACGTATTTATTATTCATTTTCTGCTTTGTCATATACGCTAACTCATATACATACCCAAAGAGGACTTTTCATGAGATTTTGAAGATTTTTTTTTAGTTGTTCGTACTTTGTACATACCTAGATAATTGCGAATTCGTTACAGGATACTTACTATTTACTCGCATATTATCAATGTACTCTGTGTTTAGAATTAATTTCTAGTTTGCTACTAAATGGAGATATATACATTACTGATAAACGTGACCTAAAAATAACATCTCATCGGTTGTCAGGTATGACAAAGAAATCATACCTCTTATTGTCACTTACTGATATCTTGAGGAAAAGGATATATTGTATAAACAGGAAGGGGGTTTGTGTGAAATGAAAAAAAAAGAATTAATCTATTTGTAGTTTCATGAAGAGAACCCCCCCCCCAAAAAAAAAAAAAAAAGGTAAATGAAAATATGAATGTTTCCTACTTGTAACAGATATGCGAATCGCATGTTAGAGAACTAAGAATGAGCTGTAAATGTGATTTTTGTTGTATCTATTCTAGCTATTTTGAAGAATGCATCAGAACTATAGATGTATGATGTTGACGAAATAATTGGAATATATTGCTTAGTGTTGGTTGCAGCATAATTTTAGCAAGTTTATTAAACATGTATCAGATATATCACAAGAACTCAGAATTATGTTTGACATAATTATAGAGATAATGCTGGTGAAGAAAAGTAGTAGATGTACATGGTTACTTTCTCTGTCATTTCAAGTATTCTTTGGGTATCTGAAGATTTAACAAGAGTTAAAACAAATACATATTGATTCCATACTAATATTCTAACTGATTATGTGTACACAAATTAGACGTCTAAAGACATGTACAGAGTGATTGAGAAACTCCGAGATTAGTCATGATTAAGTTCGAAGTCTTTACTTCAGACCTTCTTTGGTATATTCAGGAAGATGGTCTGAAATAAATAGAGGATTATAAATTCATACACGGTCCTTCTTGTTCTGGCATTTTTTTAAATCATGTTTCCATTGAAATAATAATATTGGTGTGTTTCAACCATTTTCTCTGAAAAAACCTACAACGTCTGCTGTCACGATTGTTTTCCTCAAAATGAATAAATTAACGTTCAAAAGTATTCCATGTTATGTCGACTCTCATTTAATAGAAGTAATATTTAGCATTTCCCGTTCTCTCTCTCTCTCTCTCCTTCTTCCTCTTTTCTCTCCTCTCTCTACCTGTGTCCCTTTCTCCCCCTCTCCATAGGGCTATTGATAGTTAATTTTACTACTAAATTATGTAATTAACAGGAACTAACCGGTTCCAGTAGGCAATGGGTTGACTGTTCTCCCTACCTCTCTTAATCTTGCTCAGAATACCAGTGCCGAGAAAATGCTTTAAGGTGGTTTGAACACCTCAAAGATTTTGGTGAAAATTTAGGGTTTTATTTACAATATTCAAAGCGTAACAAAGACAATGATGAAAAAATAATTATAATCATGATCTTTTGACGACAATGAAAACTGAACATTTACATTTTCAACTGTTCATGATAACTGATATACCTGAAATGAATAATTCATCCAATTATGTTATGAATGAACTAAGTCAAATAATTGACAATTTTGTTTTTGGACTTGTCCTTTAACTTAATATCAAAGGACAAGTCCACCCCAACAAAAAGTCGATTTGAATAAATAGAGAAAAAATCCAACAAGCATGACACTGAAAATTTCATCAATATCGGATGTAAAATAAGAAAGTTATGACATTTTAAAGTTTTGCTTAATTTCACAAAACATGCACATCCTGGTCGGTATGCAAATGAGGAGACTGATGACATTATTCACTCACTATTTATTTTATTTCTTTTGTATTTTATTATATGAAATATTCTAATTTTCTCTTCATTATCAAGTGAAACAACAATTAATTCCTCCCTGAACATGTGAAATTAGCATTGTTTAATACTATATGGTTCAGTCAAGTTCATTGGTCCTTATTGTCAAATCTGTATAAAAAAATGAATATTGTGTTATTCAAACAAATAAAAAACAAAAGAAATAGTGACTGATAGACATCATCGACTGTCTCATTTGCATGTCACTGAGTTGCGCATATCACTCTTTTTTTTAAATAAGCGAAACTTTGAAATGTCATAACTTTATTATTTTACATCCGATTTCGATGAAATTTTCAGCGTTATGCTAGTTTGATTTTTCTCTATTGATTAAAATAAACGTTATCCTGGGGTGGACTTGACCTTTAAGTTTCCCTTTAAACGTGGAATTCCCCGCGATAGTCAGAAGGCACAGACCCTTAATAACGTGTGTAGTCAACGAGGCAAATTAATTGCTACTCGGTTTGAAAACCGATTTGTGTTTGTTCTTATCATACATGGTCAGTAACAGGCGGGGGAGGGCAGGCTCCCCCCCCCCCCCCCCCTTGGTGGATTTCAGCGGGAAAATAAAAAAATACGAGAAAAATAAAAAAAAAGGAGAAAGAAAGAAAGGGAAAACATAAGAAAAACGCACAAAGGGAAAACGGAAGGAAAGCAGGAAAATGAAGGAAAGAAGAACATGTAAGAAGACACCATTCCGAAATACTCAATGCAAGCATTAGTAAGAAAGGGAAATAAAATAAATTTAGCAAACAAAAGTGGGAAATGAAGGTAAAATGACTGAGCCAAAAGCTCTAATGGAAAATGAAGAAAAGATTCATTAACTATACTTTCTTAACCTATTTTAAAGTTTCCCTTTAAACGTGGAATTCCCCGCTACGTCAAGATAGTCTGAAGGCACAGACCCTTAATAACGTGCGTAGTCAACAAGGCAAAATAATTACTACTTGGTTTAAAAACCGATCTGTGTTTGGTCTCATCAGTCAAATTCAAATTCAAAAGTTTATTGATATAAAATCCTGACATTGAAGGATCATCATCAAAACAAAGAAACATACGAAAAGAAAAATCAATATAACATAAGCATAACATAGTGACAACGAATGAAAAAATACCAATCTTGGATTGAGCGTTAGATACGAGATACATATCAATGCATAAATATACACACACATACATAATATACCCAAACATAATACACCTATACAAATACATAAACATGTATATTATCTTTTTCTTTCAAGCATCCTCAATCTCTCCACGTACCATGTACATGATAGTTATTCCTACCACACATATTTTGCTGATATCCATGTCATTGTTACCTAATATCAATTGGAATTTGTTTTATTAGATATTCTCATAAAACCCGGTTGCACCTCCTTTAACTTGTTAAATAATTTATTATCTGTTGTCTCCTTGTTTCTAGTGTTGCTGTTGCATGTCTGTGGTCTATATTATGGTTGTTCCACTTTATATGTTTGTCATTTTGCCTCCGACGAAGATTCTGCTAGGATCGAAAGCTTAGGCCCCTTTTGACCCTCTAAATAATTCATTTCGGGGCTCTTCGAGAGCCTTTCAGTGTACAGTGAAATGGTATTCATCCTCTACTAAGTCGTACAAACAGGGCTTCTGTCGTTTACATATATCCTTTTATATCTACCTTGTTCTCTCATAAGTTTGCTATTGCTTATTCTTGACTTTGCAAAAATTGGTGATGTGCGTATTTTTAATATCTAATAGTAGGTAAATGTCCCGGTAATTTTCAATCTTATAATCTTTTTTCAATGTTTTATAGGTTCTTAGTTTATTGCATTGTTATCGTTGTCTTGAGACAGTTTTTCCATGATATTATATAACGATCATTGAGTTTGTTTATAATTGCTTTTATAAGTGCTCTTTTTGAGAAGATTCCCTGGTTTTCCCACACATGAAGGAAACCGATTTGTTTTAATAATATTCGAATGTAATTTTGAAACCCGTTATCAAAATAAAGCGACACATCAAATGCTCTTTTTACAAGACTTATCTTTTATTGAAATTACGTGATACCAGTATCCAATGCTATGTTTTAAAGCTGAGATATATAACGGATATCGCCCAAATTCGGCCAAAATAGCACTACAGTGCGTTTCAGAAAAAAGGTAATCAAATCTCGAGGGTTGGTATTCGAATTATATTCAATTTTGTGAATTTATTCTCCATGGATGTACAAGAGAAACTCATCAGCTTTTCATTGATACCCTATTTGTACAATTTGTGCCACGCATGACCGAATTAAGTGATGTTGAAGACAACAGGTGCAGATACCACTTTTTCTAAGTTTTCGAAAACTTGATGAAAGGGCAGATGACGATGTGAATACTTTCATCCATGCCTAAGCGTGCAAACAATCTTGATTGGACCTTTTTCTTCCAAAGGAGTGTAAGTGGGCGAAGGTAATTGCAAATGATTAACGAGGAGATTGTACCACAGTCGTTGGACCAACATTTTGAGAGGCAGGTTCGAGGAGTGTACCTGTATCTTTGGTGGATTCAGGACTAGCACTCCTGTCCTTCGATCCAACATCGTTCGGGATATATTCAAAGAACTCTTTGGACATCAAGTTGTTGCCCTCAAACATGACGTAGAATGGCCACCAAGATCCCCTGATGTCGCACCCTGTGATTATTTTGTTCGGGGACACTTAAAATAAGGTATTTGTAATTCCTCAAGACCTTGATGATTTGCAGGGCCGAATTCGACATGAGGCGGATGCTTTTTTGTGCAATAATAGGTAAGACGAGCTGTCCAAGACATCCATAATTCCTCCACGCTACCGGTTTTGTGTGCAAAGGAGAAGGAGACATATTGAAGGTGTGGGTGAATAAGACATTTACCTTTGAATCATTTCAGAGGAATGCCTTGACTCTTTTTTCCAAAAATTACTTTTTTTTTTACATTTTATTCTATCAAGCACACATTTTACCCACTTTACCAAAACTTGGAAAAAGTGGTACTTGCACCTGTTGTCTTCAACATCAATAAATTCGGTCATGCGTGGCGCAAATGGTACAAATATGGTATCAATGGAAAGCTGACAAGTTTTTCTTTCAAATCCATGCAAAGTAATTTCACAAAGTTAGATATGATTCGAATATCAGCCCTCTAGATTTGGATTACCTTTTTTCTAAAACGCACTGTACTAGTCGCTGATCTATGAACGCCAAGAACCATTTTCAAGTATTGGTCATGTATCTTTTCGGGAAGAAATGATTTATACAGTTTTTCCATTTCTTTATCTTCACGTAAGAGCGTTGGTAAACTCCGTATTTCAGTACAATATAATCATGATAATAGGATGGGTTATACACATGAGTCAAACAATTTTAAATGAGGAAGTGTTGCAACTCTATTGTCTGGTACGGTGTTTCTGATACAAAAAGTGGCTTTCTTTGCTTTCCACATTAGCTGTTTGATAGCTACTGTGAAGGAAACAGAGGGTTTAAATATGAGTCCTAAATATTTGTATTCATCTGTTATTTTGACGCGGGCCATTATCTATAACGAAATATTTTTTCTTATTACCCGTCCGGCTTTATTAAATATCATTATTTGTGTTTTTTCATATTAATCTTAAGATCCCATCTATTACAGTAATCATTTACTTTATTTAAACATGTTTGGAGCCCAGGTGCGGTCTCGGAAAGTATTACAAGATCGTCTGCATATAACAAACAATATATTTTATTTTGATCCAAACCCACAGGCCTACACTCGTGATCAAATATATCGACGAAGGGAGTGTTGCAAGAAAATATTTGCGATCAATTGCAAATATTGTGTCGCAATTTTACAACTGACAGATCAACATGAGCTATTCCAAATCATATTAGCTTCTTGTTTCACGGAGCAGATTAGAAATCAATCACTAATCTGCTATTAACTGCAAGATATATGATTGATTTAGGGACCAAAAATAGACTTGCAATTGATCGCAAGTTTCTTGCAACACCCCGTAAGTCATTGATGTACAGCGAAAAAACATTGGTCTAAGTATGCATCCTTGTGTTTTAGTCCCACGGATGTATATATTAAAATAAGGAGTCCGTCCTTGTTGTAATTTAACAGAAAATTCAACTTTTGCATACATGTCTTGTAGAATATTCAAATAGTCACCACATGCGACATATTTTTTTTCAATTTATAAAATAGGGCCTTCCTGTTTATCGAGTCGAACGCTTTCTTAAAATCAACAAAACATGTTTGTACATATGTATTTTGTTTGAAAGCCTGATTTATTATGGTTTTGAGGGTAAGTTTACGGTCAGTGGTACGGTTCCCCTTTCTGAATCCTATCTGCTCTTTATTATATTATTATCTACTATTATCTTCTGTTATATTATATTATTGTCTTCTGTGTAATCATTCAGTCTATTGTAAAGAATTCTACCAAAGAGCTTGTTCACATGTGACATAACACATCCTTGTCGACACAAGCCTACTTATTCCAAATGTTTCATTCCCCTTTAATGACTGTAAATAAATTACAGGAAAAAAATAAAGTAAACGCCTTAACAGTTATAAACTCACTAGCTATTATTTCTAGTTACATGTACGTGTAATTCTAATATAAAACTTATATATAGCAAGACTTTGTAACGTGTACAAGACTGAATGAATAATATGTTTTTTAAAACATGTTTAAATCGGTTACACGTGCAATTCATCTTGGTGTATTTATAGCAAGTGTAGATTACAAAAGCAATAACAATTATTCTGTTGAAAAAGAGCTACACGTGTAATAATCCATTCTTGTATTCTCTAAACTTTAGTGGTGTACGGGAGAACTAACACATGAAACTTGCAATTGATATATTCGATATGAGCACAATATGTACTTCATAGCGAACATTTTTATGATGTACTGTATATCGGAATTTCACACTATACAGTGCGTCCCACAAAAAACGAAACCGAGATAATACAATAGACAAATGACCTACCATTGTAAAGCTTAGAATCTCCTCTTCCATCTGAAATTACTTAGATTATTTCTCATTCAGGCATGAGTGAGCAAAAACAATTTGAAGAGGGGATACCAAAAAGTCATTTGGCGGGCTGTATCAGGGTTTCAAAACGAAAACCACATTTTTAAAAAGTTCAATATCTGCTCTTTAATTTGATACCTCAATTACAGAAAATGGTCAAGAAATAACAAAGTTCTGGTTATTTGAAATAAGGCTTGAATTTCAACAATTTCATAAAATGAAGAGGTTCTACGGGCTAGCGTTCAAACTCACTTGACACTCCGTTTTGTTGACGATCACCCATGCATTAAGTCTTTTGTTAACCATGCTTAAAGCATTCAGGGGTTTATATCACAACAAAATATTAAAATACAGAAACAAATTATGTCATCACACAAAGAGAGAGAGAGAGGGTGTGGATGTCGGAGGGGGGAGCATTGTTATATTTTTACATTTCGGTAAGGTCTCCTGTTTTCTCTTTTCATTTTACATTCCTCCCCCCTTTCATTTTATTCCCTCTCCTACCCCCCCCCCTCTCTCTCTCTCTCTCTACCTTTCTCCTCCTTTTCCCTATTTTGCTGGGGATGGGTGGGGGCGGGGGGGGGGGATATTTCGTCCCCGATGGACCCGCGCGTGTGATCACGAAACTTGTTCTACCGAAGTAATGTTAAGACTGTAAATTCAAGCCTTGTGTAGTTCTTTTTCTATGGAGGAGATATGATCATATCTGTTGTTATGATATTCATTGTGATTAATTTGGAGATGTTAAACTCCCCGGTAGAATTCCCCAGAGTGTGTAAGTCCCCAATAAGATCACAATCAACACATACGAGAGCACATAATATTTGCAGATCGAAAATTTGAGTAAACATAGTTCCATAAATTTTCTAAAGGAATTACTTTGTTGTAAGCATGTTCAAAAGAAAACGTTCGTGTGATTGTACGAATCAAATTACAGAAAAAAACAAAGTAAATGTGTTCAAAGTTTACTCACTAGTTTTTATTCAGTTACATGTACGAGTGAGGGTAATTTAGAACTTAATGACTGTACACACTAAGAAATCCCGGTGCAAATGGGGTGTACACACGTATCGTACACCACGTTTACACCGGGATTCCTTAAAGGGATGGTCCGGGCTGAAAATATTTATATCTTCATACATAGAGTAGAATTCACGGAGCAAAATGCCGAAAATTTCATCAAAATCGGATAACAAATAATAAAGTTATTGAAGTTTAAAGTTTAGCAATATTTTGTGAAAACAGTCGTCATGAATATTCATTAGGTGGGCTGATGATGTCACATCTCCACTTTCCGTTTTCTTTTGTTATTACATAAAATCAGAATTTTTTCATTATTTGTGTGAATAATATGTCTCCCTTATAATGAAATAAGTTGCAGCAATAAATAAATATCTAATGCAATAAATCAGTTGTCATTCCAATTTTTCTACTTCTTGGAGGAAAAAAATTGAATAAACCTTATTTCATATGTCATCACACGAAACTCATCCTTGAACAGCGTCCAAGTTACCCGAAGTTACCACAGTGCGGATTGTGACACAGACCATTCACTGGTTGCCAGCAGGGTGCGCCTTCAGCCCAAGCGCATACATGTACATCGCTCAAAGCAGAAAGCTCGCCCATGCATTAACACTGCAAACACATCAAGTCGTGACCTGCAGGATCTCTTCGCCGACTCCATCGAACAGGCCCTCCAGGACTGTCCTTCTGCTACTGCTGAAGAAAGATGGAATCACATTCGCGATGCAATCCATCAGTCAGCCATGGAAGTATTCGGCAAGAGAGAAAAGCAGAACCCAGACTGGTTCATAGCTGGAATCACAGAGATGGAGCCTGCCATTGAAGCAAAACGAGCAGCACTCGCTAACTACAAGAGTGATCCATCTGTGAAGATGCTCACAGCCCTCATAAGGCGAGGACGGATGTCAAACGGGTTGCTAGACGCTGTGCCAATGATTACTGGTTAGGCCTATGTCAGAGCATCCAGCTTGCTGCAGATAACGGCAACACCCGCGGTATGTACGCAGGCATAAAGAAGATCTTTGGGCCAACCATCAAAAAGACATCACAACTCAAATCAACTACTGGGGAGATCATTACATACAAGAAGCTTCAAATGGAGAGATGGGTTGAGCATTATGAAGAGCTTTACTCGCGTGAGGTAATGGTCAACGAAGCTACAATTGAGAGCGTCGAAAGCTTACCTGTCATGGAAGATCTTGATACTGTACCCTCCTTAGAAAAGCTTACAAAAGCTGTGAACTCCCAGACCTCCGGCAAGGCTCCAGGAAAAGACGGTATACCCCCAGACCTAATCAAAGCCGGAAAGGACACTGATCTTCTACGCCATCTCCATGAACTTATCTGTCAATGCTGGAAAGAGGGAACAATTCCGCATGATATGCGCGATGCCAACATCATTACTTTGTACAAGAACAAAGGGGATCGCAGTGATTGTAACAACTATCGCGGAATCTCCCTCCTAAGCACTGTTGGAAAGACATTCGCCCGAGTGATCCTGAACAGACTGCATTTGCTTGCAGCCCGTGTGTATCCAGAATCACAGTGTGGATTTCGGGCTGGAAGATCAACCGTTGACATGATATTCTCCATTCGCCAACTGCAGGAGAAAAGCCGTGAGCAGAGACAGCCATTGTACAGTGCGTTCATCGACCTTACCA
Source organism: Lytechinus pictus (assembly GCF_037042905.1). Lineage (NCBI taxonomy): Eukaryota > Metazoa > Echinodermata > Echinoidea > Temnopleuroida > Toxopneustidae > Lytechinus > Lytechinus pictus. Next base: position 4,661,866 of record NC_087253.1, read on the forward strand.
AGGCCTTTGACCTAGTCAGCAGAAAGGTTCTCTTCAACATGCTACAGAAGATAGGATGCCCTCCCACACTGCTTCAGCTGATTGTATCATTCCATGATGATATGCAGGGCACCATCCAGTATGACGGCTCTACTTCTGCCCCATTCCCAATCAAGAATGGAGTCAAGCAGGGATGTGTGCTTGCCCCTACGCTCTTTGGGATCTTCTTTTCTGTTCTGCTTTCACACGCCTTCAGATCATCTAAGGACGATGTGTACCTACACACAAGAAGCGATGGAAAACTACTCAATCTTGCACGACTTCGGGCTAAGACGAAAGTGAAGAAAATCCTGATTAGAGACATGCTGTTTGCTGATGATGTTGCTCTGTCATCCCAATCCGAGGAAGGCCTTCAGAGACTGATTGACTGCTTTTCAGAAGCTTGTGAAGACTTTGGCCTCACCATCAGCCTCAAGAAAACAAACATCATGGGCCAGGATGTACGCAGTGTTCCAGATATCTCCATTGGAAACTACACCCTTCAAGTGGTTGAAAACTTCACCTACCTCGGCTCTATGATTTCCAGCAAACTCTCCCTTGATCCCGAGCTCAACGTACGCATTGGCAAAGCAGCAACTATGATGTCTAGACTCTCAAAGCGGGCCTGGGAGAACACTTCACTAACCACCAACACAAAAATGAAGATCTATCAGGCCTGTATGCTCAGCACTCTCCTGTATGGCAGTGAGTCATGGACCTTGTATGCACGCCAGGAGCGTCGTCTAAACGTCTTCCATCTTCGCTGTCTGAGACGAATCCTGAACATCAAATGGCAGGACCACATCCCAAACAAGGATGTCCTCAAGAAGGGAGGAATGACAACCATCTATGCTTATCTTACACAACGACGACTGAGATGGCTTGGGCATGTCACTAGAATGGACGACGGCCGTATTCCGAAAGACATATTGTACGGAGAGCTAGCGACCGGGACCAGGGCTGTTGGAAGACCTGTCCTCCGCTTCAAGGATGTGTGCAAGAGGGATACGAAGACCAGTGAAATCAACACTACAAATTGGGAAGCCCTAGCTGCAGATCGCCCCAAATGGAGACATGCTGTGAAGATGGGCATCCAAAGGAGCGAACAGAGAAGAGTAGAACAATGGGAGGAGAAAAGACAAGAAAGACAACTAAGACGACAGTTAGCCATGGCTCCAACAGCTCAGCCACAAGTGACATTTGTATGCAGCAACTGCAACAAGACCTGCCTCTCAAGGATTGGACTATTTAGTCATCGCAGGAGCTGCACTTTATGAATAAGGAACTAAAAGGAAACTACCTCTATTGTCTCTCGAGACAGACAGATGCCAATGTCATGTGTGCGCTTTTGCTCACTGTTTTGGATACGCGCATCTTTATGATGCATTATTTTGACGCAATCTAATAAATTTGTCATAACTTGACAAAGCCCTATGGGCGAAAATTCGTTAAAATATTACTGTCCACGGAGTTTTTATACTTTTCTTGTTTTAACCTATATATATATATATATACATAAAGATGTATATATTTGTGCGCATTACATGCACTCTAAAAATGAAAAGATGGAAAGGGGGTATTAAAGGGGACGGTAGTGACGGCATGTTCAATAAGGTGAGGGGGGACGCGTTTACTTCTCGACCCCTTTTCAATCTTTTAACTCTAAAAAACAGTTTACCCAATATTTGGTAAAATGGGAACATGTAGGCTATACTTGCTGGGTAAAATCAAATGCTTTGTAAATTATACGCATTGTTGCGATGAAATTTACCCTTTAAACTTGCATTTTGCCTAATATGGGAGAACATTTTCACAGCAAACATGCTTGTTCCCTGTTTACCCAATATTGGGTAATTTTGTTACTCAATCTTTTTTTGAGTGTTTACCCGTAGTGTTTTTAGAGTGTGGTCTTGTGCTTCAGGCCGGCCTATATATATTTATTCATTTTTGACGGAGAAATTTTCCATTCATCTACATATTCACTTATCATTTTATCTGAGTACCTAATAAATTAATACATTTTGTTAATCATATCTATGTGTTAAATTTTTCATTTCTCTATATTTCATTTTTCTACTTTTCATTTATCCACCAAAACTTGAAAAACAAACGCGTTCTGCAGGAGGGATTCGTCAAGTCAGCAAGCCAACTGCAATCTGCGGCTACAACTCATCAATGGGAGGAGTGGACTTACTTGACCAGCGTATGTCATACTATCGCTATCCTCACCGTCACATCAAGTGGTATATGGTGGTATTTCATTTTTTGCTAGAAGTAGCACTCGTCAACGGATATCTCGCCTATCGTCTGGCTACGGGCTCTTCTGTGTCAACAAGGAAGTTTCGGATGGAGGTCATCAACGGACTCGTCAATGGCTTCCTGAAGAAGCCAGCAGGTCGCCCAAAGGTACTAAGAGAATCGACACGTGACAACCGGGATGCCCTGAGATATGAAGGCCAACACTTCGCGGGGAAGAGATGCTCTGGTGGGAAGGGGAGATACTACCCAGACTGCGTTGTTTGCTCTAAGAAGAACGGAAATGGACGTAAGACAACTTCCTACTATTGCAAGCGATGCCAACTGCCCATGTGCTTGGAACCGTGCTTCCAGAACTACCACTCTCCACGTGCTTGAACACTGAATAGTTCACTGACTTGGCCCATGTGATGTCTTGGTTTTGTCACCTCTTTTATCTAAAGGACTCTATGCCATGGCAGTATCATTAGTGCAATCCTAATAATTGTGCAATGTTGTTTCTTATTGTTTTATCATGTATCCATTGTTTACTCTTACATGATAATCTTATTATTTGTACGTTATCATTTATGTCTTATATAACTAAGTAATATGCACCAATCTTTCTGAGGTAGTATGGAGAAGATGGCTGTTATATATTTTGTCTATTTCATAACCTTTTTTCAAACTTTGTGCCAAGATTATTGCCGTAGTATATTGATTAAGCATCTGTTTTATTTATTATGCAACATAGTTTTTATTAATCGCATTCCTCCAACAAGCATTTACAAGGCTGAATTATTTTCTGATTACTGCAAATATTGTACATATACAGTCATATTCAAATACATGTATAATGAGCTTTTTGACGATATTCCGTGGAATTACTAAACATTAATGGAGGCGTTGTCCATATATGTAAGTTATAATGTTAAAAGCAATATTTCATTTACTTTATTTATTGATAGCTGACATTTATTGTTCCTTTTGCACAGTCTGTGCATTTGAAAAACTTTATTCCATGAATATTGCCATACTTTATTGATTGAACTACTTAGTAAAAAATTGTTTCAATTTGTCACATGGATCCAGTAAAATGTAACCAAACAGTATTCAACTGTATCACAAAGTTATTTGTCATTCTGTAAGTCAATAGTGTGATAATGTGTTCACTGAGCTTTGTTGTTATACATGTATGGTGGTGATATCAGATGTAATTAATTTTAATAGTTTTATAAGTAAATAAAAAAATAATATAAGACAGATAGAAAGAAGGAGATTGGTGAAATGGAGATTGAAGGATGGATGGGAGAGAGAAAGATATACATAGAAAAAGAGGGGAGAGAAAGAAAGATAGAACATAGTGAGGAAAAAAACAGAGGGAGAAATAGAAAAAAAAAACGAGATATGAGATAGGGAGATAGATAGACATGGAAGAGGTAGAACGAGTGAGAGTGAAATAAAGAGAGAGGGAGGGAGATAGGAACAAATAATGAGACGGAGGAAGAGAGAGATAGTAACAGTGAGATAGCGAGATAGAAATACATGGAAGAGAGGAAAAAAATACCTACCCCCCACCCCCCCCCCCAAAAAAAAAAAAAACGCGTACAGCCATAGGAAGAGAGCGACATAATTAGGTTGAAATATGGTGAGATATAGAAAGTGAGAGAAAGAAAGATAAGGAGAGATAGAAAAAAGCGAGGAAGGAGAGAGGGGGAGATAGAAAGACATGGTAGAGACACAAAAAAAGGAGAAAATATTAATAAAAGAGAGATAGGTGGGTAAGGGAGAAGGACAAGAGAAAAGTGAAATATCAAGATATTGAAAGAGAGGGGGGCAGATGAGAGAGAAAGAAGAGTGATATGAAAGATATAAAAACAAGTTATGAGAAAGGGAGATACAAAAACATGGAAGAGATAGAAACGAGATAGGACGATATAAAGTAATTTGAGAGGGAGATGGAAAGAAATAAGAGGGAGGTTGAAAAAGGGGGGGGGGGGGGTCATGAAATTATAGGGGCATAAGAAATGAGAACTTGAAAATAATATCAAACCATTCATCCAATCATATAATTGCACAATGATACAAATCAACTATTTCTAAGCATGAATTACATTTATTATTTTGCAATTGAAGATCATTGTTACATTACATATAGGCTACATGGTACAATAAATATGTTATACATCGAATGGTACAAATTATTCTCAAAATAAAACAACATTCATCCAACAGCTTCAACCAACTTCATGAGAACCAATTTATTTGAAAATTAATTGTTACAAAAAACAGGAAGTTTGAGTATGAGACTAGGGTCCAAAAGCCTTATGATAGGATAAATGCAAGCTTTTACTTGAATGAAAGCAAGTGTGTAATGAGTCGCTGGAAAACAAAGAGCAGGAAGTGGCAGTGCATGTAATAGCAAGTGAGTATCGCTATGATGCATACAAAACACTTCACAAAATGGAACTACTTGATACAACTCATATTTTAGCGGTAAAGATAATAACCAATCCATATAATGAGGACACCATTATAAGTAGTATGAAATTTCCTACAACTTTACTACACAATATTTTGTGGATAAACTAGTCGTTAGAGAGTTACAAGCAATTGTAATCATGACTATTGACAGGAGTGAATACGACTCGCGATCCCAAAATCAATGTGGCACAGGGGGGTTTTGTGGCTGGCACAGGGGATTAGCATCGGATTAGCACTGTGGCGTTGGGTTAGTAGTGTTTATGGCATGTTAAGAGTTAAGAGACCAACATTGTGTTTATCATTGTCAATTAAATGCCAATTTACCCATTCAAATGATTGAATGGACCGATAGAAGAATGAATAAGTGAAGGAATCTATAAATTTATTTATTTATTTATTTATTTTTATTTATTTATTTATTGACTTATTTATTTATTTATTCATTTATTTATTTATCTATTTATTTATTTATTTATATTGTTTTTTTCAACTTTTTATTTACTAACTCATTCATTTGTTCAATTATTTTCTATTTTAATAATTGAATGATTTGTTTATTTATCAAATGGGAGTGGGAGAATAAAAATGCATGAAAACATAATTTTCTATTGCAGACGACCTACCTTCTCTTTCTCTTTGTCAGTTTATATTCTTTTCTTTCTACTTTTTTGCCCTTACTTTTTTCTCATCTTTTATATTTTATGCACTTATTTTGTTTCACTTTAAGAGAAATATAAGAGTGACAGAAAGGATAAGGGTGGTTGTCCTCTCCATGGCCGTATGCAGCGGGGGGGGGGGGGGAGGGGGGCAGTTGCCCCCCGAAATTTTTAAAACTTGCATTTTTTTTACTGAAAAATTTCACCAGACTGGTAGCAGCGGCGTACCTAGGATTTTCCAAAGGGGGGGGGGCAATTTTTTTTGGAGGATATTTCGCCCTCGAAAAAATTTGAAATTTGACAAGCAAAATAAAACCTTACCGAAAAAAAAATGACAAGCAAAAAAAAAAAAAAAGGTCTTCAACCAAAAATCATCAAGGATTTCTTACCGAAAATAAAACTGACAAGCAAAAAAAAAAAAAAAAGGTCTTCAGGTTCAAAAGAGGGATCATATGTCTGTTTTCATTGCATTTTTACATTACAAATGGCTCAGTTCTGACTCGTCAGGGGGGGGGGGGCAGGGGTACATCCCCTGCATGAGTTGTGACTCGTCAGGGGGGCAGTCTGCCCCCCCCCCCTTAGGTACGCTAGTGACCGGCAGTGGGGCGTTTTGTGGGGGGGGGGGACATGCGAGTACGTCACATATCCAAAAAATCACTTTAATCATTTTGACATACGAGGAGCTTTCAAAGCAAGCAAGAAAAAATATGATGTGAATTTGCCAAATATAGAAGATCAAAATAAGTGGAATTATTTTGATAGCGGGGGCGGCATCCCAATAAAGGACAAGTCCACCCCAGAAAAATGTTGATTTGAATAAAAAGAGAAAAATCAAACTAGCATAACACTGAAAATTACATCGAAATCGGATGTAAAATGAGAAAATTATGGTATTTTAAAGTTTCGCTATTTTTCACAAAACAGTGATATGCACAACTCAGTGATGATGTCCATCACTCACTATTTCTTTTGTTTTTTATTGTTTGAATTATACAATATTTCATTTTTTACAGATTTGACAATGAGGACAAACTTGACTAAACCATATAGTATTAGACAATGCTAATTCCACATGTTCAGGGAAGAATTAATCATTGTTTCACTTGACAATGAGGAGAAAATTAGAATATTTCATATATCACATAATAAAATACAAAAGGAATAGTGAGTGGATGACGTCATCAGTCTCCTCATTTGCATACCGACCACGATGTGCATATAACTGTTTTGTGAAATTAAGTGAAACTTTAAAATGTCATAACTTTCTTATTTTAAATCCGATTTTGATGAAATTTTCAGTGTTATGCTTGTTGGATTTTTCTCTTTTTATTCAAACCAACTTTTTGTTGGGGTGCACTTGTCCTTTAATGACAAAACTTCTGCCTGATTCACGTTTGCGGTAGCTTTTCCTGCCAGTGGAGGATGGAGAAGGAGACATTACATTTCAAAACAAGTGAGCACATAAATTATTGTGAAACGTAGACGGGCGAGAGGGCGGAGTGTACTAAAATTGCGCAACGTTTATCTCATGAATATGCATGTCGTTTTGGATTGCAACCGGCGGGGAAAACCCATGCTTGGTGGCTCTCGTTAGTGAATTGCAAGATATGGGTGGGGTAAATTTGGTTCTCAAGTTTTGGGCGGGGCTAAGTTTGTTCCTGCGTTTTATCGCGCGCCGTGATTGGTTAGGTTCGGAGCAAAAGATGTAATGAACATTCACAACGAGAGTTTCTACAAGCTCAGACACACGAATTTCTGGTATCTTCGCAATTCTGGCCTTATTAAGGCCTCCATAATTGTAACTTTTTGGAAGTGAAGGTATTGCAATTATTTATCGGCGACAATCTGGCTTTATTGGTTGCTTGAAGCAACTCTTGATTGTTTTTGTCGTTTTGGTAGAGATATGAACGCCGTCGAATTTTCCTCGGTAGTGCAAGCAGGAAAGATGCTAGTAGGAGAGCGAGTTTGACCAATTGGAAGTACGTGGCCAGTCTTAAAACGTAAGTGTCATCAGTTTATTTCCTTCGTATTTTAATCAAAATTAGTGGCTATTTAGATAAGTCACAAGCTCAGCACAGTGCAGTTTATTGTTTCCACTTTCCACACAATAGGCTTATATTTCAGACCACTTAGTGCTTTGAGGGCTTTTACCCTTTAAGGTAATTGGTGCGTATGATGATATGGGTGAAGAATATGTGATGTTGGGAAATGTAAAATTTACCTTAATTTACCAGAACACACAATCATCCGAAATGGGGTTCTAGGACAACTACCCCCTGGACAATCACCCCCGGACAACTACCCCCCGGACAATTACCCCCGAGGACAATTACCCCCCGGACAATTACCCCCCGAGGACAACTACCCCCAAGGACAATTACCCCCCCCCCCGGACAATTACCCCCCGGACAATTACCCCCCGGACAACTACCCCCCGGACAATTACCCCCCAGACAATTACCTTCAGAAAATCCCCCCTTCTCTCCAGCATCAATGTTAGAATTAAGCGGGACCCATGTAAGTTTTGGTCGGTGGCACAGGTTTCCGAAATATTTTCTCCTTTATCTTACGTTAATAACTTTTTCTTTTTCTTTTATGTTGCTCTTTCTCTTGTTCTCTCACTTTCTTCTTTTTTCCTTTTTTTTTATTGTTTAGCGGCGCCTTCTGCATCATGAAAAATGGGGGGGGGGGGCTTGCACCCGAAACCTCCCGTTTGGCTATGCATATATACATCCGAAAATTTGTAAACTGGCCCTCGTTCTAAGTTTTCATAGAACAATTGAACACGATTAGTCATAATAATCACAAATGCTGAATATCTCTGATTCCAACTGATCTGATATTTTAAAATATTTATTTTGTGTTTAATTTCAGGTAAGAAATCAGGCAAATAGATCAAACGTAAAAAAGACACCTTTATAGGTAGAAATATTGAAAGTCGATAACGCAACTATCAACACTAACACTGTCAAGTAGACCTATAAATCTGTTATTTTAATACAGTTCAACTAACAAGAAGATTTATGAAACAATTGGTGCACATTCCAGATTAAGATGTGGCTTTATAACTTAATATAGTAAGCTAAAAAACTTTATGCAAAGATAATACACACAAGAACACCTTGTAAATTACAAGGTGTTTTTGTGTGTATTATTCTTGGGTGAAAACATTAAAGAAGGAAATTAAGTACCAAATTTACTAAATTGTAAACAATATGACATAATCAAATACAGTGTTTTTCTATACAAATTGGCAATCATGATAGTATACAATTCGTTTAAGGTGCATTTTAAGGACGGTTTGTAAGAATTTATAAAGAAGTAGGCCTGTGCAAATCACATAATGCGACCGAGCACCGTGAGCTGAAAATATTAATATTTAGACCATAAAACGGACATTTTACAGAGCACTTGAAAAATCAATTTGTAAATTTAAAAATAATGAAAGCTCGATATCCGAGATGAAATATGTTTTGTATATTGACTTCGAAACTTGATATTTTAAGCTCCATATCAGCCTATATTGAGCAAGATATTAATCTCATCGAAAAAAGCAATGCGAGCGCGAAGCGCGAGCGGAAAATACTTGATATTCCGGTATGAAAATGGTGAATTTGAGCACTATCTAAAGCATTGTGTATGGAAATTGTGAAGTGGATGTGGAAAGCACTTAATAAATGATGCGAGTGTGAAGCGCGAGCTTATATCTTCATTATTATTTTGACCTAGGACCTGGACATTCTAGGTCTAAGGACATTTTGTCATATGAAAATGATTACAACTTTCTTATTCCTCTTCCTGAGCGCGATATGAAACATATAAAACTGTGATATTCTTTTCTGAAAAGGGACAATTTAGTCATTAAGAATACATGAAAATTTTATTATAATATTTATTAATGTAATAAGCCTAAATGAGTGAGTAAAATGTGTTGACACTGAGGTCTGAAAACTGGATATTTTAAGCACTTTTGTAATCATGAATAGGATTTGTGAGTTGATATATTTTTAACAAAAATGCGAGCGCAAATCGTGAGACGAAATTTTTGGTAAACTTTCATAAAAGGGGGGTTTTAAGTAGTTTGTTATATGATTTGGCAAATCAAATAATGCGAGTGCATAGCGCAAGCTGCAAGTTATATTCACACCATAAAACGGACATTAAACAGAGCACTTAAAAATCAGTTTGTAAATCAAACAAAACTATGAATAATGTCCGAGCTGAAATATGCTTTGTAATATCGACTTCAAAACTTGACATTTTAAGCTACATATCAGCCTATTTAGCAAGATGTGTATCTCCTTGAACAGGCTATGCGAGCGCGAAGCTCGAGCGAAAAAAATAATATAGTGACATGAGATATATTTTTTAATCATTTTCCAAGTCATCCCCTGACCTTTTTTTTTTCACTCGTCTCCCTCTTTTTTTTCCTCCTTTCTTTCCCCTTCTTTTTCTTTTTTTCTCTCTTTCCCCCTTTTCCCCCCATTTTTTTGCTCTGCCGATAGGGGGAGGGGGGGGGGGGCGGGCCCCTCGGCCCCCCTGGATCCGCTTATGAATGGAGCTCAATTTTACAGCTTTCTTACGGCGTACGTTTGATTCCAAGATACTCCAATATTCCAAGATGCCTTGAGTACTTCTTACGTCAAACGTACGGCCGACGTATGACTTTGTGCACTCCCTTTGTCTAGGGGGTAATTGTCCGGGGGGTAATTGTTCGGGGGATAGTTGTCCGGGGGTAATCGTCCGGGGTAGTTGTCCGGGGGTAATTGTCCGGGGGGTAGTTGTCCGGGGGTAATTGTCCGGGGGGTAATTGTCCGGGGGGTAATTGTCCTGGGGGGGGGGGTAGTTGTCCTCAGGGGGTAATTGTCCGGGGGGTAGTTGTCCGGGGGGTAATTGTCCTCGGGGGGTAATTGTCCGGGGGTGATTGTCCAGGGGGTAGTTGTCCTGATACCCCGAAATGGATGGCAGGCCTTTACGCTGCACGAAAATCAAACAAGTTCGATTCCCACTTTTACTATACCATGTTTACGGAGCTATATACCGTATTTCCGAATAGTATCCTATAATACATGCTCGATTCCAGCTATTGGCGTGACCTTCGAAAACGTGCATCGTATACCGAATAGTATACTTCTATGTGAACTCAGTCTCATTGAATGATTTTTACTCTTTCTAGTAGCCTCTTTTCTAGTGGGGAGGGGATTCACCCACCTGACAAATTGCCCCCCCCCCCCGAAATTTGGCAAATTAAAGAAATTTAAGAGAAATCCGCCCTTGCGCCCCCCTCCTCCGCCCCACCAACATTTTCTGTTCCCCTGCACTTGCCCCATCCGCTTTAAAATTTATGGTGTCGCCGCTGGATCTAAAAGGGGTTTCGTTAATAAGGTGAAATCCATTGGTTGTTTACGAATTAATTTAGTGTCTTTACGATATGATTTTTGTTGCGTACAGCCTATCAAGACTGAGAGTGTGCGTGTTTGGGGGATTGAATGTCTTGTTAAAACGCGGATTGATCATTTTATTTCATGTTTTTTTTTTTTCCAGTACGACCATACACATACTGCAGGATGGGTTAATACATCCATGTACAATCATCCCCCAAATTTCAATTAAGAAAAACATATATATATATATATATATCTCTCTTTAAATCATGAAATGGTTAATACTACTGTTATTGTGTGGATTCATCTTAAAATGCAGTCAAAGTGCTTAAACGGGCCTAATTTTGCATTCTAAAAGTGCAAAATTGGCCGTGATCCCTACGTTTAGCTCATTACTGAAGTGGCAATCAGTAGATCAGCGTATAAAATATCAGTATTGTGTTCTTCTATATAAAATAATGAATGATTTAGTTCCAAATTATTTAAAACATTTAGTATGTAAACGGCCCGTGAAATACAGGACACGGTATTCTTTACGATGCCCCCTTCAGCTTCCCAAAGCTAGAATTGAACATAAAAGAAAATCTTTCGCATATGTCGGACCCAAATTATTTAATGCACTTCCTTCAAATTTACAAGTTTGTACCTCCTTGTTAGTTTTTAAAAAATTATGCAAAGCCTTTCATACGAATTGATAAAGAGCGAAATGATATTCCATTGATTTACAATGCTATGTATGTTTAAATTGTCACTTCCCACTCTATATTTTGGTATTAATTGTTTCTGATGTTAGATATTTTGTATTTTGTATTTTTGATGTTGTTTGTTGTTGTTGTTGTTGTTTATAGTTATCTTGACATGTATTTTAAACTGCAGGGCGCCTTTGTAAAGCAGTTTTAAGAACTGAACAGGCCTACCCTGCAGTATACAATAAATAAAACAAAATAAATAAATAAATAAATATAAATAATTGCAAATGTTATATCCACTGCCTCATGGGAGTTTAGTTATTTTTCAATTTTTACAACTTTTTATCATAAACGAATTAAAACATCCTTTAAATACACTTTCGTGAATATGGGAGGGGTTCATCTGGTATCTTTGTTGAAGCGGGGAATTCGTGAAAAAAAAATATTTGCCCTACCGTATTCGTCAAAAGTTCGATGAGTTTACTGATAACCTTGATCAAATCAATGCCGTCATCTTTATCATTTTACAAATATAGGACTTTAAATCACATCAAAACAATTAACACAATGTAATAAATGTTTCATAATTGATTTGCTCAAAATTTGAATCTCAACATAATCTTAAAGATTATTCGAGATCTTTCATTTTCATATTCAGCATTGTGATATTTCCACGTTTTTGGAAGTTTATATTGTGGCCTGTGATGGCCTTCGATCATTTCATATATGGCGCCCTTATTCCTGATAATCATTAACCTATTTTTGTTTTCATTCTCATCTCATATTTTGACCAGTGAGAAAATGAGTTTTCAAAAACTCGACTATTTAAATCCCTTTATGCTCTTTATATAAATTTCTAGTTCATATCCTTCTAAAGTCGATTGATAATATACCCTTATCATTCTCTGTATTTAATGAATATTATTTCAAAAGATTGAAGCAACTTTTTAAGGCTCGCTTACTACGCTCACCGCTGCATTTTCTCCCATAATTAAACTTCCTTGAAAGACAATTTGATAATTATTCAGTTCTGTTTCTTTCAACTGTCGAAAATTTGCTCGCTCGCTCGCATTTGGATATTACTGTAGTTCATTAGTTTATAGCACAGCAAATTCATTATTTTAGCCATTGAAAAAAATCCTTAGAGGCCTTTAACTTTAAAGGACAAAAAAGTCGACTTGAATAAAAAGAGAAAATCCAGCAAACATAACACTGAAAATTTCATCAAAATCGGATGTAAAATAAGAAAGTTATGATATTTTAAAGTTTCGCTTAATTTCACAAAACAGTTAAATGCACATCCTGGTCGGTATGCAAATGAGGAGACTGATGACGTCATTCACTCACTATATATTTTGTATTTTATTATGTGAAATATGAAATATTCTAATTTTCTCAATATTGTCAAGGGAAACAACTATTAATTCCTCCCTGAACATGTGGAATTAGCATTGTTTAATACTATATGGTTCAGTCAAGGTGGTCCTTATTGTCAAATATGTAAAAAATGAAATATTGTATGATTCAAACAATAAAAAAACAAAAGAAATAGTGAGTGACGGACATCATCGACTGACCCATTTGCATGTCGCTGAGTTGTGCATATCACTGTTTTGTGAAAAATAAGCGAAACTTCATAATGCCTAAACTTTTTTATTTTACATCCGATTTTGATAAAATTTTGAGCATTATGTTTGTTTGATTTTTCCCTATTTATTCAAATCAACATTTTACTGGGGTGGACTTGACCTTTAAAAGATAAAAGGATTATGTACACGGTTATATACCCCGTATACATAGCCTTAGGTGTGGGGGTGTCCCAAAATTGTTAATCTTCTGGTCAATATATTGCTTTCACCCCCCCCCCCCCTGCTCGGACCGGATTTACGCCAGTGTTTACAAAGGTATAACATGCAATTGCACATGTTATTAAAGGAAAATGAAACATTTGGAACAAGATAGCTTATGTGAAAACATAATAATATTTCACTTAAAATGCCTCTTTTATCACATCTATCATAGATCATGAATTCTTTCCATAGGAGGACTTGTAATACATATTTTCAAATAATATATGGATAAAGAGTTTGTATTACCATAAGAAAGAGCAAAAAAGACATTTTGGGGGTATACGGGATTTTATAGTCCATCTAAGGGAAAGTTGTTCACATGTGACATCACACATATTTGTCGCATTGCCAATGGGAGGATCTCCATAGCATTAGTTATCGCAATATTCAAATGCTCAAAACTTTCTCATTATTTTTCCGATATTTCTCAAACTTTCTTTGATCTTATTCTTAGATTTTTCTCTTTCCACACAAGCCCACTGGTTCCAAAGGTTTTATTCTCCTTTAAATTTTACGCCAGTGTTTACAGAGGTATAACAATTGCACATGTTATTAAAGAAGTTTGATTAATTTCAATCATATTTTTCTCTTAGGTGGGCATATACAATTTTAAAAATGACTAGAAAATAGAAGATAAAAAGGTTCAGCTTTAACATTTCCGAGGAGGGGCAATTAATTCGTCAATTAAAAAAAATCGAGATAGAGCACGATATCCCCACATATAATTGTGTGTTGCTGCCTGTTTGCAGGTTTGTTGTGATATTAGAGAAGATATGCTTCGCCAATATCGGGACTATTTCATAATCGTCATCATCATCACCATTTTAACCATTAACAGCAGCATTATCACTAATGTCATCACTAACTTGTTTACCATCATCAGTGGCGGACCGTGACCTGGAGGAGACAAAGCATTGGGGGGCACAGCATTGTTCACAAATAATTCAGTGCCCCTCCAATGCTTTGTCTCCTCCGGGTCACGGTCCGCCACTGACCATCATCATCACCACCACCATTATCATTACCATAATCATTAACATTACCATCATCATAACCATCATCATCATCATTATCACCACCACATTTATCATTACCATCATCATAACCATCATCATCCCTACCATCACCATCATTATCATCACCACCATTATCATCACCACCACCACCACCATTATCATTACTATTATCATCATCATTACCACCACCATTATCATTATACCATCATCATCATCATAACCATCATCATCATCACCATTATCGTTAATATCATCATCATCATAACCATCATTATCATCACCACCATTATCATTACCATCATCATCATCATCATAACCATCATCATCATCATCATCATGCACAGCATTTGTATAGCGCCATATATCTGTCAAAGACATTCAAAGGGGCATTTTTGGAGGAGCCAGCCAATCTGGGTCTGGGAGCGCACACAGACCTGTGACCCGCAGGTCTCTCCTCTCATCATCATCATCATCACCACCACCATCATCATCACCACCACCATAATCATTACCATCATCATCACCACCATCATCATCATCGTCATCATTATCATCATCCCCACCATCATCATCCCTACCATCATCACCATCACCATTATCATCACCATCAACAACATAACCATTATCAGCAGCGTCATTACCATCATCATCACCACCACCACCACCACCACCATCATTACCTTCATTTTTCTCGTATGCAAGCACACTCCCTTTGTTTTCACAATTCTAATAGTGCATAATGCAGCGTCTGAAGTATAGTGAGACTAGATTTACTATGTACTGTGGTTAGTCTTGTTTGACACAGAGTTTCACGTCTAGTCTTCACTCTAGACATGATATAATTTTGTTAGTGTTAAATATTAGTGTCAAATATGGGTCTCTGCTTGCAGACTACCATTTGTTTGTGCTCATGATCACGCATAACAGACAACCTTCATATTAGTCCTTGCTCATCGTTACTCAAAATTGTTGATTTACAGGTCGTTTGAGGGCGTATTATCACGAGCCTGATAGTACCTCGCCGAGTCATGACGGGGCGCAGTGTCACAAGAGCCAGTCTCGGCAGGGAAGCCCAGCTGGGAGACCTGTACGATATCAGGACCGAGAAATTTCTGGTAATAATTATATGCTACCTCCCTACTAATTGTTTATAATTAGTATTGAAACTAAGTTTAGGGGCTTGCCTTCTCTACAAGCTTTTGCTTTTCTTGGCAAGTCCCTCCGTTCATTTCTTGTTTCTTTTCATTGATAAAATTACTGCAACAAATTGTAGTTTTGTTTAGTTTATATTCAACATTTGTTACGAAATTTCATTGATTAGTCTGTATTATCGATTATATTGAATATGTATTGTTACTTTGATTATATTTTGAAAAAATTGTTGAACGGAAATAAAATCTAAATCTACTAAAAAACAATTGCCTCCAAATGCAGGGGAAAGAAGAACTTTCTAAGTTGCCTCGATAGTCCCCCGCACCCAATCTCTCTACTTAATCTCTACTTAATCCATATATATATATGAAGAGTTTAGTTGCAGAAGGGGTCCACTTTGTACCATTCCGAGAAAAACCATGTTTTTTTTTTATTCTCACTTATTGTAATATTCTTATGAGAAACTAAATTGTCATGATGTATACCCTATCATGTGAACATAAGATTGGGTATAAAAGACATCTACCTTTCTTGAATTGTTTTCTATATATATTTAAAAAAAATCATCATTGTGGACCTAACCCCTTTTGCAAGTAAACTGAAATGAATCCAATCTCTTTTGATTAAAAAAGTAATTTTCCTTTGCCACTTTCATTCACGTTTTCATTTGAATTTCAAATTTTCTTTGATATCATCAGAGTGACTAAAATTTAGAGATTTAGAGACAGAAAACAATAAAATATATGAAATAGGGACCTAACCCCTTTTGACAAATTAGTTCTTCAGAAGATTTTAGTTGCAAAAGGGGTTAGGTCCACTCCAAGAAAATAATCTTTTTAATTCTCCCATACTGCAATATTCTTATGCGAAACTGAAATTTTATGATACCCTACCATGCGAACATAAAATTGGGTATAAGAAAAATCTACCTCTCTTCATATTTTTTAAGATATTCTTTTCCCAAAAAAATATGTGTGGACCTAACCCCTTATGAAACAAAAGGGATTTCTTCTTTGCCATTTTAGTTCACTTTTTAATTGGAATTTCAACTTTTCTTTGGTATCACCTTATAGAGCTACTAAAAATGTTACATTGAGACATAAAAATCAAATTTGATGAAAAATGGACCTAACCCCTTTTGCAAGTGAGCTCTTCATATATATATATATATATATATATATATATATATATATATATATATATATATATTTATATATATATATATATATACATGTAATAACTACCCCTAAATAAAAATGTTGTAACTTTTGAACGGAATTATTCTGATTAATATTATTCGTACGTGGTTTTCTTCACACAAAAAAAAAAACTCCTGGGAAAAAATGAGATTGATCGGTTGAGTCGTGCATGAATAATCAAAGATGGAATTTAAAATGTTTTGAAAGTCACAAGAATCGTTTTTCAGATTGTGTAAATACAAAGTTGAGCGAAGGTTATATTTTGATGAATTTTATGGTGCTAATGCTGTTTTGCTTTTCATCATTGAACTAGTCCACACACAATTTTGATAGCGTATGTTCATGGTTGAATGAGCACAATTTTTCTGACGTATCATCATAGCGGCTCATGTTAGTATCCTCTATTAACATGTCAAAATTATATTGGAAAATGTTACTGGCTCCCTTCCCCAAATATCTCAGCCCCTTCCCCAATTTCAAATTCTCGATCCATCACTGATTTGTCCATAAATTCATCTGATCCTGATAAAGTTAGGAAAAAAATGAATTTATGCAATATAAAGAGTATTCATTCCTAAGTTTTCAAGTGTGCTCACTCAACCATGAAAGTGTAAAAATTTCGGAAAGTGTGTGGTGGTAAATATTGGTGGATGATAAAAACAACAGCAATTAAGTCACATGTGAGATTGAAAATGCAATTTCCCCCCTTTGATGCGTGCTCACTCATCCATACATAAATCGATTTCATTTTTGCACAGATTTCTGCCCATAGGTTGATAAACATTACTGCCAAATGTCATTGCTAAAGACAGCTTTGAAAAAAAAAGTTCTACCATATTGAATAAGGGTTTACTTATTCTTAAACATATTATGCACCCATAGTGTACACAATTTCTATGAGAGGGGAAATAAAAAAATCACAAAAGTGAAATGAGGGTTTGTTTCTCGGACGGTTTATGTTATTTCTGCTAACAGTTCTTTCATGAAACTTCGCACATGGCTTCAGAGTGACACTATCCAAAAGGGATACACACCAAAATAATCATTCGATACGGCGCAGAGTTTGGCCAACGCCTTAAACTTTCTTCTCATTTGCATGACTTTCCAATATTGTGTGCTCACTCAAACATTAGACATCGAGAATTTCATAAAAATCAAATCAAATGAACTATACAAAAAGGTTTGTGACAGATATCTATAGTTAACAATTGCATTTTTTTCCAATAACGTAAAAAAGAACAATTACATTCCAAATGTTCATTCAAGCGTCAATGTTTAATTAAACGCCTTTGAATCATAGAAGCATGTTAATTGGTCATGAACATTGCAAAAAAAGTTGATAAGATAATTTCACTACCTGAAATGAAGCAATACTTGACTATGGCATTTGAAAATCGTATTTTTTGTTTTAATCAAATGTTCATTGAACCATTAAATGATGAACATTGTTGAAGACACTCTTCCCCAAAATAATTGTCATCATATTTGATCATTTTTATATATAGAAATGTGTAAAAAATCCAATTATAGCAAATTTTGACCTTTGTTTATTCAACCGTGAACTTAAGCAAAAAAGTATCGTCTTTTAGAAAGTACCTTTTACAACCCTTCTGACGACTTTTCATGATGAGAATGTGGATTTCGTTCCAATGAAATGGAGTCAACGTCATGATATTTGGTTTGTGACTTAAAAAAGTGACATTTTTGCCTTCTGGCGGTGCCCACCGAAGCATGGCATAAAGTACGTTCGTAACATCCCTCGAGAGGGTAGCTATTAAAATTACCTACACGCTCATGTTGAAATATATTAAAAACTCAGTGATTCGGAAAATAGGGACGTTTGTTTAAGGGGGAACTTACTTTTTTTGTTGTGTATAGAATAATTATAAACTTTTTTTATGGGAATACCTACTTTGAGTTTTATCGTGTGAGTAAAAAAAAATGACACCTAAAAAATCCCCAATTTAAGGGAAAATATGTCATGAACAGTGACAAATAAACATTATATATGGCTGAAAATCTCCCAAATAATATGTTACCATATTTTATGTAGTATGTCTTCATGCTTGGATAATCAGGAGGTATTCTTTGCAGTGATGTAAATTTTGATTAGTGCCAAAGTTAGGCATGACTGCAATGAATGAATCCAGATGTCAATGATGCCATAATCGTACATGAGTTAATAGTCAACATTATTAGCAAACCCCATTTCCATGAAATTTGAGAATTGAAACTAAAAGGTGTTTATTAAACAATTGAAAATGTGTTTTGAAATGGATTGGTCGCTACCTAAGAAATCTTGGCATTCACCCGGCCTTTCGCGAATAGCCCACTTTCTAGTCGGAAGGCATTTGATGTGAATAGCAAGAGCAATTTGAATAAAGGATGCCTTACAGGTCAGCTGGTAAGCGGTATCGGTATTTCAACAAGAAAATCTCAGATCTCGATTCGCGAAAGTACCATATTTATTCTTTATTTGGTTAAATCCAATACACATGATACAGGGACAGTTCATTCTGATGATAGGTTTGTTTTGATTTTTATGAAACCAGGAAAAATGCATGTTAATGGCTCGATGAAAATCCATCTACAACAGAATTGTGAATTTTAAAGGTTTTAATAATGACGTGATGACGTCATTATATGAAAAGCTTCCCAATTTATCATGTGATGGTAGACCGGCAAAACATAAACAAGGCTCTCGATAACGATTTATTAATGCTTGGAATCATGGGAGTCGGTCAGCTTGCGCTTTCTATTCATGGGATGGTGTGACGCTTTGTGTTATTACGTAATAATAATAATAATAATAATAGTGATATTTTATTTAGCGCGCATACCGTCCCGAGACGCTCATGGCGCTAGGCCAGCAACAGTTCCTTATTAAAGATTGTAATGAATAGAACTTTCTGCGGATCGACACTATTGCAAGTTGGCATCTTAGCTTTTAATGTCTTCGCAGAGATACTAGCCACCTTTCGCAAACCTCAGGGACGGTAAGATTATGGTTCCCTAACAAAAAAGTTAACACTTAATCATACACTTGATTTTTAAGATTGATTGTACATTATAGTCAATAGAATCAAACGTAGAAAACTGCTCTACAATCATTGCTAAGCTTTGTGTTACAGGCCCTATATATCTGCTTTTCGTTTGCAAAATTCTTTCACGCGACACCCGCCCCATGCTGCGAGATTAAATTCCGCTTTCATGCATGTACGTCTGGTCATCATCGTATTCCTGAGCCGGCGGCGAGCCTCTACTATGACAGCTGGCTGGAGATATTCGAAATGCAGGGCCCACAATAGATTATGACATGGATAAGAAAGTGGTTTTTCATACAAATCGAGTACATATTGAGTGAGGAAAAAGTTACTGAATTAAGGCTTAGATATAGATCATTACAGTCCATCGAATCGATATTGCATTTAATGTGGATTATTGTTGGGTCACTGGCAATTGATTCCATAGGTAAGATCACCTCTCCAGCCGAAACCATTTTGCATGCGTTGATATGTACACGGCATATGCAATAGGCCTAAACGTCTGAACACCAGCCGTGGGTTTTTTCTTTTGCTTACTCCTACACAAAGGATGTGCCTCTAGCACAAAATGTAATGAGCATTATGTTTTACTTTCCCCAGAAATGGGGGATTAGATTCAAATTCCCGGGGGACCACTTTCATTGATGAGTGGATACCAGACGCGACCATGTGGTTTCGAAAAGCACCCTAAACAAGGGAAGCAAGTCTTTTCCAGATTATGAAAATGCATCTCTCAACAAGTATTTAGCTTGTGAAACCCTACAAGTATTGGAAATATACCCCCCTTTTCAGTATTTTAAACATCGTTTTTTACACCCTTATAACGTTACATATGCCTATACGTAACGTACTTGCTCACTCTTTCCCTTTTTACGCGTGGTCGCGCCTGGTATCCACTCTTCAATGGAAGTGGGCCCCGCGGGTGGCCTCTCAACCTCTGGGAGGAACCAAATGTGGCTCTGGAAAGTCGTCCTAAATCGGATTTATCGCTGTTACCATAGTAGCAACCAGAATTTTGCACACGAAACGCAGATTGAATGTTTCCGTTCCAGATGCGAAACGAAAAAAAAATCTCATGTCACATAATTTGCATTGCAGGACAGAGTTTTACGACCATGACGACAGGCCCAAAAGTCTCTTCCAAAACCAACTACCGTCGGAAATAAGCGTTCGCGTTTTCCAGCGAAAGGTCGGGACTGATGAATAACGTACGGGTGGATGCCGTTTTATTTATGCTCTATATTATACTGTTTTTTCTGTTTTGTTTTGTTTTACGAAGTAAGAATGCCCTTCTGTAAAATTGTACTTGATTTGTATTACTTTATATTACTTTGTATTATGTTTTTTGAATGGAAATGAAATAAAAAGAATTGAAAAAAAGATGAATAACGTACGGGTGGATGCCATGCGCACTTTGCGTGAAAGTGTCAACTTTAGCGTAAAATCTGAAAGAATGTCACTGCTGCGGTGGTGAATCGCGTAATGCAGAAGAGAGTGCAAGAACCATTCCACTTTTTAATGTTGCCAAATTTGTATATTTTTTTTATTTTGATTAATTTTCGTTAATGATTTATGTTTCCACAGAATGAATCACTATTCATTTCAAAACTGGAAGAGGAAATGGTAGAAACCATGGACATTGCCGAAACGGAGATAGAGATGACAATTTCGGATAGTTTAGAGGAGAAGTGCAAGATACTTGATGTAGAAGACGAACTACAGGTCAGTGAAATATTACCTTAGGATTAGAGAGTCCTAATTAGAAAAAAATGATAATCTCGGCCAACCTTGTCTGTATTATGTCACGGGTGTTCGTAACTTGAATATATTAACCAATAACAAATTTAGATATATAAAGTAAATTAGTACCTTTTAAGCTATACTTAACCCCTAGCCCCCCTCCAATGAACATCGTGACATTTTCTCATTAAGGGGTCCATTCTTATGTTTTCTTCACCTGATTCACCTTACATTCAGCTCAACATAGAAATATCAACTTCCTAATAAGTATTAGACTGGTTTCTTCACAGATATCACTACTCATATTGTTACACTTTCTGTAAAACGAGGTTTGCTGTAGAAAAAGATGGAGGAAGGGCAAAGGCTTGTGTAGAGTGAGGCTTGTCAGGAAAATAATTTCCTTGATATTCTATGAATGACCCAATCCCGGGTATGAATTGTAAATGCAACACTTATTGCTTGATTAAAAACTTTTCATATTATCTTCTACATTTTATCCAAACATCAGCTGAGCGTTGCGGTCGGAATGGTGGAACTGAGTGGTTCAGGAGCTTTCCTTGGAGACGAGCGGAATAGTGCAATGACCCAAAGCAAGAGTCTCATCTACAAACTGAGTACTGTCAACGAAGAGGTGATGCTTCGCCAGAACAGAGATATCATTGACAAGGAGGTGTTGTCCGGCACGAATCCCAGTGCAACACATGTCGTAGTAGGTATTGATTGGGGGGCTCAGTGTACAATAACTTGTGAGTATGAGAAGGATGAACATGAGGATGACTCGGATGTTAGCAAAGAAGTGAAAAAAGGGCTTGAAAAAATCAAGGACGTCCTAGATGCAAAGGAGGAAGTAAACATCTTAGATGATGATAGGGATACAGATGTTGATACCGAAACAGATGACAGGAAAGAGTTTTACAGGTATAGGGCCGACGTTTTAACTACAGTTAATTCCATACCCACCACGTACGAAGGAGCAGTTGAGCTTGTTAGGTCCTTATCCACACTTCTTAAAAGTACCAATAGTGGGAAAGGGGTCCCTGTCAAGTACTATCTCACGTCTCTAGAAACTGTCAGGAAGAAGATCAGGGTCAAGGCAACTAACGGCATAACCTGCAATGATGTTGATGAATGCATCATTCAGAAGTGTGCAAAGGTCTTGGAAAAGGTAAAGGGGAAATCCCAGAAGGTGCATGACATATACCATGAGATGACTCTAAATGGTGCATTCATTTCCGATGAAGCCGTTGGGAGAATTGGTCTTGTCTGGGAAGAGGTCACGCTGAAAGAATCCCGTTTCATAACCGATCTCCAGGAAAGAGTTAAAAGGGTGAGATCGGGGGAAGATGCATCGAGTGTCCTCGAAGAGTTCCTGAGTAAGATGGATTCTGAAGAATTGTCTGCTTCCAAATACGAGGAGGAATTTGAACCATATATGCAGAAAGTCAGATTCTTCAGGTCGATGCTTAGCCAGGGAGTCACGTGCATCGGTAAGAACGATCAACTTGAGAAAGATGCACTGGAAAACACTTTTGTTTTCTATATTCCTAGTGGCAGCGATTCGGAATTTGTCGAGAAAAATCGAGAGTTTTTCCTGCGCCTCTTGTCTACATTCTCAATGGATGAGATGAGTGAATTCATTGTGGTAGACCAGGAGATTGTTTCAAGCCATGTTTGGCCGGATAAAGTGAAGAGGCCAACAATCGCCAAGTACGTAGACGGCATACTTAAATCTGAAGACCTCTATGAAGAAGAGGGTCAACACCTTGATGTGTGTATGATTCAACTTGTAGGTCCAGTTACAAAAAATTCTGCCCCTAGACAGCGAGCATTGGTCAAACTAAGATGCCCGAACGCTATCGCCGGAAATGGAAGATGTGCTGGTGACCCGTCCAAATGGAGATGTTTGAAATGCGGGCAGCCGGTAGAGTATGGTCCAACTTCCAAGATGTTTTACTGCAAATGCGGAGAGTCGAATCCGAAGGGTTCACGGTTCCGCTGCAATGATCCACAACATGGTTTGAAATTTATGGTGTACCCAAAGTACCTGCTCAGAGATCACCTTTCCCAGCTGAAGCCAATGAAAGAAATCAACATCCTCATCCTGGGTGAGACAGGTGTTGGAAAATCAACGTGGATCAATGGGATTCAGAACTATCTGTCGTTCGCCAATTTATCCGAGGCAATGAGTTCTCAAGACTTCCCTGTCTTGATCCCATCGTCTTTCACCTTAACACAGGATGATGAACAAAAGAAAATCAAAATAGGGACAGATGATCCCAACGAGGTCCAGGAAACTGGAAAATCGGCCACGAAGGAACCGCGGTCATATGTCTTCACCGTTGGTGACATACGATTGCGTTTAATTGACACTCCCGGAATAGGCGATTCCGGAGGAGTGGAGAAGGACGAAATCAATATGAAAAATATCTTGTCCCATCTCATGTACTACTCCGAGATTCATGCAATATGCATACTCCTGAAGCCGAACAATGCGCGGCTCACTGTAATGTTCCGATTCTGTATCCAGGAACTGCTTGTCCAATTCCACAATTCGGCCAAGAGGAACATTGTGTTCTGCTTTACGAACGCCCGACAGACTTTCTACCAGCCAGGTGATACATTACCAGCTCTTAACGAAGAGCTTGCCAAGAAGAATGTCGGGATTCAAGCAACGAAAGATACCTACTTCTGTTTTGATAATGAACCTTTTCGTTTTCTTGCATGCATAAAGAATGGTGTGAAATTCGGCGACGGGGAAATCGCCACCTACTCGTCCAGTTGGGACAAGTCTGTCGAGGAAACGGGACGTCTTCTGAAGTACATCGAATGTCACTTAAAGCCGCACAAGGTTAAGGAGACCCTTGGCATGAATGAGGCTAGGAGGATCATCATAGCCATGAGCAAACCCTTAGCAGAAGTAGGCAACACAATCAATCACAATCTTGATGCAGCAAAAGAGACCAAAGCTAAAATTAGTCATGCGGATTCTGAAATGATGTCTCTGAGAAAAGAGTTGAAATTCAAAGGATATGACCTAGAACGGAAGGAACTAGGCTATCCTAGGACAGTCTGTGCAGCTCCAGAGTGTGTCAGGTATGTCCCAGTTGGACAGACAAAGGTACAGAACACGGTGTATGAGACAATTTGCCACCACCACTGTTATCTTACAGGTATCCCTGTCGAAACAACAGGTAATCCTAAACTTGCTGGATGTGCGGCCATGGCTAACCAATACTGTCGTAGTTGCACGCACAGCTACCAGCACCATATGCATTTGACATACGAAATACAATTAAAAGAGAAGGAGTTTCTCTCAACCCAGGCTCAACAACAAATCAATACCATTTGCGACTCTAAAGCAAAGAAGGAAGCATTCATAAAGGAAATCAACAAGAAAGTTGAAGAATTGAAAGCTGAACAAAAGATTATCATGGCAACTGGAGCAAAGTTCGGATCGTTCCTGAAGGCAAATGCTCTCATTACGTACAACGACGCTGTGGAAGAATACCTGGAAATGTGCATTAAGCAAGAGAAAGCAAAACCAGTCACCCTTCGAAAAGAAGGTGTGCTAGAGAACATGACTACAATGAAAGAAGAGTACAAGAAACAGATAGAGATTCTTGACAACGCTATCGCTGGGGGAGCCAACGAAAATATCAAAACACCAGAAGAGGTGAAAGAACTTCAGGAAGGGCTCTTTAAACTGAAACATTTTGGTGGCACCCTCAGGAAGTTGTTTGAGGAGATTTCTCTTCTTCATACAGCCAGGGGCGTACCATACGAAGTGGTACACGCCCAACCTCCCAAAAGAACCAATCGAAGAAAGAACAGGGTGAAGACGAGTAGTTGGGGTGCAGTTATAAACTATGTTGGTAACCTTGTGTCTTGGCGTAAGCCAGTGTATTATCAATAAGATAATGGGATCTGGTCTGTCGGATGTACCAAATGCAACACCAATCAGAAGAGCTGAAACAACATCCAAAGAAGGGACCAAAGTCGAATGGGTGATCGAACAAAACGCCTAAATGGCCACTATACCAGTTAGTCTTCCCGGAAATATCAAAGTACCCCCAAACTTGGAAAAAGAAATTGCCAAAATATGTTGAAGCAGAAAATCATGTATTTTTCCGTGTTCTTTCGAATGATATTTTTGCCTTCATCAATATTTAGGCAGACCGGCAGGGGTGTGAAATCAGTGATTGATTGTGGCTGGCCCCCACAGTTAGAGGAGGAAGGGAAAGACGAGCGCCACGCTTTAAAATAAATGAACACAGTTATAATTTTTGCACTTCCTGGTGATAGTTAATGACGAGAAGACCTCCATTTCAAGCAATATATGGGCTTTGCAAACGATAGAGTATCATGACTAAACCGACCCGAGTGACCAAAGTGCGTTCCGCTTTGCTACACAAAAGCTACAGACTTGTAGAATACAGTTTACAATACTATTTGTCAACTCCGACGTCAACTTAAAGTTTTTATCGCATTGTGAACAGGGACGTGAGAGGGAGATTTGTCACAATAATGGTAACTTTTTTTGCAGGTGTTTCTGCATTTATTGATAATTCAATACATGAATCACAGTAATCATAATGCATAAAAACATGTACAAATTAAATGGTAAAATTACAAATTGTGACAATTAAATAATAAATGAATAATTTGCATAAATATACATGTGAGCAAAAACAAATAAAACAAAATGCAGCGGCCAGCTATCGTAAGCAAAATGCTTGAGAGAATAGCACCAAGGGTTAGGGTTAGCGACGCAAAGAAGCCTCTCCTCTCTAAATAGGTTGCTGGACATTATACATGTTATATCACAATTATCACATGCCTGCCATTTTCAAAACCTTGTTCCAAAATCTGGGAACGGACAAAAACTGGGATTTTGTTCCCCTACAATTACGTTATCAACTGGCCCATATCATCATCAGCTTTGAACTGTCACCTGGTTGTAACTTAATAATCTTATCGATTATCGATTAGGGAAGTATTTTAAGGCCTGAAATAATTATTTGAGTTTCGGTTGCGTCCCTCGATCTTGTTGTGATCACTTTGACCATGCTTTGGCCTAGAACAGGTCTTATCGTTTACACTTATAAAACAAGTTCAACCAATTAAACACTACCTGGGTCTCTCAAATGATTTTTTTTTACTTATTCATCTTTCCATCATGTAATTTCCGTTCAGAGTCTAGTGATGTTCACGAAAATGTTGTTACTGGAACAATGATTTCGAATATGTATTGAATTAACATTATATATATTCCTTAGTAGTTAAGATTTATTTTCCTTTTTCCTCCAAGTCTTTGTGAGTTGTACTGAGTAATGCTTATGTTGCGTGTAACGTTTATTCTGTTTTTAAGTTTGGGCTTATTATTGTGGTCGAAACTACTTATTTGTTTTCGTTCGGTATATATAGAAACATGATACATGATGAATCTGTATTGAAGTAACAATCAAGAATGTAATTCTTGAACATAAGATGCTCACATACTGTATATATATATATATATATATACACACACACACACACACGCACACAGTGCGTCTAAAAAAAGTATACACGTTTGAAATGGCTGCCAAAATAAAATATATCACTTTTGGGGAAAGACTTACATATATATATGTATATATTCAATATATATGATATATCTTTAATATTCACAACTCAACAGCGATTGGTAGAAGTAAAGTTATCACATTATATATATATATATATATATATGATATATAAAGCCAATAAAGTCAACTTTCAAAGGACACCAAAAGTTCGAAAAACTATTCATGTTTCAGCGAGCACTGCCCACTGAAACAAAGGATATGAAAATTAGGCTGGGCCGGAATTAGCCTTCCAATTTCTTTTAAGATTTTGGGGTTGGTACTTGCGAATTTGAGGGTTCTGTGATGAATTAATGATCAGATGTGATCAGTTTGCTTTTGAGAAAATTTCATTCGTTATTAAAGTGAAATTTAATGCATGAGTGATCATGAAGTGCGATTTTTAGTGCAGCATTTTGACTTTATCATGTGGATCTCAGCAATGTGTTCATGAGAGTCAGGAGAATATGGGGGTAAGATATGACTTAAGTAGTTGAAGTACGTTGGTGAGAATAGGTCCATGGTGAGATAAAGTTCAACAGACCATTTAACAACCTCTCCCTCCATCTTTACCCCCCCCCCCCCTTCTCTCATCGGCTAGGCTGGGCAGAAATTAGCCTTACGGTTTTTTTGAATGGTTAGTCCTTTGGAACTTGCAAAGCTAAGGGTGTTATGCTAAATTAATGAGTGAGGTAAGTTATGGTTTGTTAGGCAAATTTCATGAGTTACTAAATTGAAATTGAATGCATGAGTGAACAGGAATTGTGATTTTAGTGTAGCATATTCATCTCGTGGACCTCAGCAGTGTGTTCGTGAGAGTCAGAGTAATGTGATAGTACAGGTATACCTGTTACGAGCAAGAGGGCGAGATGTGTTAAGACTTGGTTAGCAGGGCATTTCTCTTCTTTTTGTCTTTTTACAAATTAAAAGTCATATGTACACTACCCCCTCCACCTCCATTTCCCAGGCTCCTTCTCTCTCTCTCACTTCCTGGATTTTAGCCTATTCAATGAGTTGATTTACTGATAATTATTGACTAAATTAATGATTGATAGGAAAAAGTTGGTGCCCCAATTCAGAATTTTCATTAAATCAACATTCTCCTCTGGCATTCACGCGTACATGACAATAGCAATCAGTCTCTCAACAGGAGAAGAGGGCGGGAGAGAGGGAGGGGGGCCTAAATGTTCTGTTAACCCTTGTTCCATCAACCTACTTCTCCCACTTAAGTCCTATCTCACCCCGGATTCTCCCGATTCCCATGAACACAATGCTGAGATTCACATGATAATGTTAGAATGCTGCCTAAAAAGTGTAATTTGCGTTCACTCATGTATTAAACTCCAATTTAATAATTTATGAAATTTGCTTAAACAACCAAAACTGGTCACGGTTGATCATTAATTCATCACAACGCCCTTAACTTTACAAGTTCCAAAGGATTTGCCTCTCAAAAACTGACATAAATTGGAAGGCTAATTCCGGCCCAGCCTAATTTTCATACCTTTTGTTTCAGTGTTCGCTCAAGCATGAATAGTTTCCAAACTTTTTAGTGTCATTTGAAAGTTGAAAGTTTACTCTATTGGCTTCCATATATGTAAGAGTCCCCCCCCCCCCCCAGTGCTATATTTTTTATTTGGCAGCAATTTCAAAAGTGTATAGTTTTGGTGTTTTTTTTTTTTGGGGGGGGGGGACGCACTGTATATACATGTATATATATGTATATATATATATATATATATATATAATTGTGATGAGCAAGGGCCTAAACATTGCGTGGGTGCTTCAGTGAGTAATATATTGGCGAAGAAGCTCAAAAAGCATTGAAGCTTTTACATCTTCAGATACCTGAAGAAGGCCGAACTAAATGGCCGAAAGCTTGTACGAATAAAAGTTGAAGAAATCCAGGCTACGTCTCTAGCTTCAATGCTTTTTGAGCTTCTTCGCCAATATATATATATATATATATATATATATATATATTCCATCTCGTGTCTCTGGTAAATTTTCGTTGTGTTGTATTTTTCATGTTTGATATTCATTAAGTATTTGACCCTTTTCGCTAATACACACAGAATAGGTAGGATGTATTTGTAGAAAATATATTAACAAACTGTATTTTTTATTGTTTTAGTTGTATTCATGATTTCACTCTTTTAACATGTAAATAAGTCATATTTTAGGGGGGGTATACATTAACAAGATTAATAAAGACATTGAAAAATGTATCTGTAACACAAGGTTATAGGATATGTTTCTTTTTTTTTATATCTTGCAGGCTTGAATAACATAGCAAGATATCAAATATTGCGTATAACGGAAAGGAAAAAAGTACATATCACATCATTATATGACAGTTGTTTTTGTTTTGTTATTAACTTAAAGGTAAATGCCAGTTTTGGTAACGATATCAAAATGAGTTCGTACAGAATCCAATAAAATGACCACCAAAGTGTCTGTTTGTATAAATAAAACATATGTGCCAAAGGATTCTGGAAGAAATTGTGTAATTGCTGAGAAATCAGCAAATAAGCACAGGATTCGGGTAGGGCGTCGTGCCCGACGCTCAAAGCAATAATAATACACTGCCCCACGTGCGCTTATCTGTGTTGGTGATCTTCAGCGTGAACATTTTTCAGCGTAGATTTCAAGATTTCACAAAGTTCGGTTTATGTAACTGTACCAGATCTAGATCCTCGATGATATACTGACAATTAAGCCTTGTTTTACAGATTTTCTCATGAAATCAGTGTTTACTGCAAATACTGGAATTTCTCTTTAAGTAATTTGTTTTTTCCGTGCTTACCCTTATTCTCCTTGATGAAATAATCGTATTCATAGCGAATAATCAGATATTGTAGAATGAAGATGTAAGTAAAAGCACGAATCATCCTAGATGGAACCCTGAGAATAACAAATACTTAAGAGTTCGAATTTCAAACAGGTTCTATTCAGGCTCTCATTTCATAAAGATTTATTTTATAATAACAAATGATTGATTTCTATTAAAATGATTAATATCATCCAGTCAGATTGAAGGATTTCAGTAGCTTTTAACTGTTCTTTTTTTATTTGTTATTTACAAGTTTTATGAAACGGAGTACGAGTCTTTGTTTATAACACTTTAAAGAGAAATTCCAGTAGTTGCAGTAAACACTGATTTCATGAGAAAGTCTGTAAAACCAGGCTTAATTGTCAGTATATCATCGAGGATCTAGATCTGGTACAGTTACATAAACTGAACTTTGTGAAATCTTGAAATCTACGCTGAAAAATGTTCACACTGAAGATCACCAACACAGATAGGGACACGTGGGACAGTGTGTAATTATCATGATTATTGCTGGAATAAAGACCCGACTGAAGTGACCGAATCCGCGCTTATTTTGCTTATTTCTCAGCAATCACACAATTTCTTCCAGAATTCTTTGGCACATATTTTTTATTCATACAAACAGACACTTGGGTGGTCATTATATTACATTCTGTAAAAAGTCATTTTGAGATCGTTACCAGAACTGGAATTTATCTTTAATTGTGGAATAGCTGAACTCGTGCAAATAACGAAGAATTTATCTCTAAAAGGTTTGGTGTTCTTTATGTAAACTTATCAGTGAGTGACTAAGCAGACTGAATATTATCTGCACAAAGAAATGCTATTGATAAAATTTGTAACGTATTTATTATTCATTTTCTGCTTTGTCATATACGCTAACTCATATACATACCCAAAGAGGACTTTTCATGAGATTTTGAGGATTTTTTTTTAGTTGTTCGTACTTTGTAGATACCTAGATAATTGCGAATTCATTACAGGATACTTACTATTTACTCGCACATTATCAATGTACTCTGTGTTTAGAATTAATTTCTAGTTTGCTACTAAATGGAGATAAACGTGACCTAAAACATATTTAAATTTAATCATCTATGATTAGTTAAATGTAAAAATAACATCTCATCGGTTGTCAGGTATGACAAAGAAATCATACCTCTTATTGTCACTTACTGATATCTTGAGGAAAAGGATATATTGTATAAACAGGAAGGGGGTTTGTGTGAAATGGAAAAAAAAGAATTAATCTATTTGTAGTTTCATGAAGAGAACCCCCCCCCCCCTACTTGTAACAGATATGCGAATCGCATGTTAGAGAACTAAGAATGAGCTGTAAATGTGATTTTTGTTGTATCTATTTTGAAGAAAGCATCAGAACTATAGATGTACAATGTTGACGAAATAATTGGAATATATTGCTTAGTGTTGGTTGCAGCATAATTTTAGCAAGTTTATTAAACATGTATCAGATATATCACAAGACATACGAATTATCTTTGAAATATAGAGATAATGCTGGTGAAGAAAAGTAGTAGATGTACCCGGTTACTTTCTCTGTCATTTCAAGTATTCTTTGGGTATCTGAAGATTTAACAAGAGTTAAAACAAATACATATTGATTTCATACTAATATTCTAACTGATTATGTGTACACAAATTAGGCGTCTAAAGACATGTACAGAGTGATTGAGAAACTCCGAGATTAGTCATGATTAAGTTCGAAGTCTTTACTTCAGACCTTCTTTGGTATATTCAGGAATATGGTCTGAAATAAATAGTTTATCATAAATTCATACACGGTCCTTCTTGTTCTGGCATTTTTTAAAATCATGTTTCCATTGAAATAATAATATTGGTGTGTTTCAAACATTTTCTCTGAAAAAACCTACAACGTCTGCTGTCACGATTATTTTCCTCAAAATGAATAAATTAATGTTCAAAAGTATTTAATGTTATGTCGACTCTCATTTAATAGAAGTAATATTTAGCATTTCCCGTTCTCTCTCTCTCTCTCCTTCTTCCCCTTTTCTCTCCTCTCTCTACCTGTGTCCCTTTCTCCCCCTCTCCATAGGGCTATTGATAGTTAATTTTACTACTACATTATGTAATTAACAGGAACTAACCGGTTCCAGTAGGCAATGGGTTGACTGTTCTCCCTACCTCTCTTAATCTTGCTCAGAATACCAGTGCCGAGAAAATGCTTTAAGGTGGTTTGAACACCTCAAAGATTTTGGTGAAAATTTAGGGTTTTATTTACAATATTCAAAGCGTAACAAAGACAATGATGAAAAAATAATTATAATCATGATCTTTTGACGACAATGAAAACTGAACATTTACATTTTCAACTGTTCATGATAACTGATATACCTGAAATGAATAATTCATCCAATTATGTTATGAATGAACTAAGTCAAATAATTGACAATTTTGTTTTTGGACTTGTCCTTTAACTTAATATCAAAGGACAAGTCCACCCCAACAAAAAGTCGATTTGAATAAATAGAGAAAAAATCCAACAAGCATGACACTGAAAATTTCATCAATATCGGATGTAAAATAAGAAAGTTATGACATTTTAAATTTTTGCTTAATTTCACAAAACATGCACATCCTGGTCGGTATGCAAATGAGGAGACTGATGACATTATTCACTCACTATCTCTTTTATTTCTTTTGTATTTTATTATATGAAATATTCTAATTTTCTCTTCATTATCAAGTGAAACAACAATTAATTCCTCCCTGAACATGTGAAATTAGCATTGTTTAATACTATATGGTTCAGTCAAGTTCATTGGTCCTTATTGTCAAATCTGTATAAAAAAATGAATATTGTGTTATTCAAACAAATAAAAAACAAAAGAAATAGTGACTGATAGACATCGTCGACTGTCTCATTTGCATGTCACTGAGTTGCGCATATCACTCTTTTTTTTAAATAAGCGAAACTTTGAAATGTCATAACTTTATTATTTTACATCCGATTTCGATGAAATTTTCAGCGTTATGCTAGTTTGATTTTTCTCTATTGATTAAAATAAACGTTATCCTGGGGTGGACTTGACCTTTAAGTTTCCCTTTAAACGTGGAATTCCCCGCGATAGTCAGAAGGCAAAGACCCTTAATAACGTGTGTAGTCAACGAGGCAAATTAATTGCTACTCGGTTTGAAAACCGATTTGTGTTTGGTCTTATCATACATGGTCAGTAACAGGCGGGGGAGGGCAGGCTCCCCCCCCCCCCCCCCCTTGGTGGATTTCAGCGGGAAAATAAAAAAATACGAGAAAAATAAAAAAAGGAGAAAGAAAGAAAGGGAAAACATAAGAAAAACGCACAAAGGGAAAACGGAAGGAAAGCAGGAAAATGAAGGAAAGAAGAACATGTAAGAAGACACCATTCCGAAATACTCAATGCAAGCATTAGTAAGAAAGGGAAATAAAATAAATTTAGCAAACAAAAGTGGGAAATGAAGGTAAAATGACTGAGCCAAAAGCTCTAATGGAAAATGAAGAAAAGATTCATTAACTATACTTTCTTAACCTATTTTAAAGTTTCCCTTTAAACGTGGAATTCCCCGCTACGTCAAGATAGTCTGAAGGCACAGACCCTTAATAACGTGCGTAGTCAACAAGGCAAAATAATTACTACTTGGTTTAAAAACCGATTTGTGTTTGGTCTCATCAGTCAAAGTTTATTGATATAAAATCCTGACATTGAAGGATCATCATCAAAACAAAGAAACATACGAAAAGAAAAATTAATATAACATAAGCATAACATAGTGACAACGAATGAAAAAATACCAATCTTGGATAGAGCGTTAGATACGAGATACATATCAATGCATAAATATACACACACATACATAATATACCCAAACATAATACACCTATACAAATACATAAACATGTATATTATCTTTTTCTTTCAAGCATCCTCAATCTCTCCACGTACCATGTACATGATAGTTATTCCTACCACACATATTTTGCTGATATCCATGTCATTGTTACCTAATATCAATTGGAATTTACGTCCACAGTTATATTTGTGCGCATTATGATCTGCGCATAGTTTACACTCTGCGCGCTGACGTCACAATGGATGAACAGGTGATTAATTAGCTGCGGGTATGAGCTGATTTTTCTCATCTTCTGCACTTTAACTGCAGATCCGATGCGTTATTTCATGAAGCTAAAAAATTGAATTATTCAATGGACCATTAAAAAAAATGTTCTCTACAATTTCAAAATACTTTACTCTGCAGTGCTGCCAAGAATCACGAATACTACCCCGATTTTGAATAAATGGTAGAGTGGTTTTGATTTTTTCTTCACATAGATACTAAGCATTCGTCCCATTTTTGGTGTTTTAAAAAGCACATTTGCTCTAATAAAAATGCTGATAGTTTAAAAACAAGCACATGAACCCCTATTTTTTAATGTTTGTACCTCTTAGGTATTCCTTCCTCTACAACTCTGCAAATTTTGGTGAAAATGACATGGATTTTGAATAAAGTGCAGCATTTATTGTACGTTTGTAGTTTGTTACTGAAATTTTACATTTTTTAGATAGGGATTTTGTTATCTTTTACGCCATTTTTAAGAAATGACGGTGCTGTTAAACTTAAAATTGCAAACAAATAGCACTATTAATAGATTCTCCATTCTAACGATACAATTATTAACTTTCTTGCGAAATTTGATGACTTTTTCATGTATTTTGACTGAGTAATGGAGGTTTAAACTCATTGTAGTAATCTTGGGCGGTCTAAAAATGCCAAATTCTTTTGAATGCGCAATTCTTAAGAACATCAATTTGGGTGAACTTTGAAGCTCTATAGCAAAAAATCAAGCACATGGACCTATGTTAATTTTTGCATATTTCAAATATTAAGGTTCTAAAATATCTATGTGCAAAGTTTGGTGAAAATGACATGGATGTCACTTTAACTGTGGAACGTCCTTAACTTGTTAAATAATTTATTATTTGTTGTCTCCTTGTTTCTAGTGTTGCTGTTGCATGTCTGTGGTCTATATTATGGTTGTTCCACTTTATATGTTTGTCATTTTGCCTCCGACGAAGATTCTGCTAGGATCGAAAGCTTAGGCCCCTTTTGACTCTCTAAATAATTCATTTCGGGGCTCTTCGAGAGCCTTTCAGTGTACAGTGAAATGGTATTCATCCTCTACTAAGTCGTACAAACATGGCTTCTGTCGTTTACAGATATCCTTTTATCTCTACCTTGTTCTCTCATAAGTTTGCTATTGCTTATTATTGACTTTGCAAAAATTGGTGATGTGCGTATTTTTAATATCTAATAGTAGGTAAATTTCCCGGTAATTTTCAATCTTATAATATTTTTTCAATGTTTTATAGGTTCTTAGTTTATTGCATTGTTATCGTTGTCTTGAGACAGTTTTTCCATGATATTATATAACGATCATTGAGTTTGTTTATAATTGATTTTATAAGTGCTCTTTTTGAGAAGATTCCCTGGTTTTCCCACACATGAAGGAAACCGATTTGTTTTAATAATATTCGAATGTAATTTTGAAACCCGTTATCAAAATAAAGCGACACATCAAATGCTCTTTTTACAAGACTTATCTTTTATTGAAATTACGTGATACCAGTATCCAATTCTATGTTTTAAAGCTGAGATATATAACGGATATCGCCCAAATTCGGCCAAAATAGCACTACAGTGCGTTTCAGAAAAAAGGTAATCAAATCTCGAGGGTTGGTATTCGAATTATATTCAATTTTGTGAATTTATTCTCCATGGATGTACAAGAGAAACTCATCAGCTTTTCATTGATACCCTATTTGTACAATTTGTGCCACGCATGACCGAATTAAGTGATGTTGAAGACAACAGGTGCAGATACCACTTTTTCTAAGTTTTCGAAAACTTGATGAAAGGGCAGATGACGATGTGAATACTTTCATCCATGCCTGAGCGTGCAAACAATCTTGATTGGACCCTTTTCTTCCAAAGGAGTGTAAGTGGGCGAAGGTAATTGCAAATGATTAACGAGGAGATTGTACCACAGTCGTTGGACCAACATTTTGAGAGGCAGGTTCGAGGAGTGTACCTGTATCTTTGGTGGATTCAGGACTAGCACTCCTGTCCTTCGATCCAACATCGCTCGGGATAGATTCAAAGAACTCTTTGGACATCAAGTTGTTGCCCTCAAACATGACGTAGAATGGCCACCAAGATCCCCTGATGTCGCACCCTGTGATTATTTTGTTCGGGGACACTTAAAATAAGGTATTTGTAATTCCTCAAGACCTTGATTATTTGCAGGGCCGAATTCGACATGAGGCGGATGCTTTTTTGTGCAATAATAGGTAAGACGAGCTGTCCAAGATATCCATAAATCCTCCACGCTACCGGTTTTGTGTGCAAAGGAGAAGGAGACATATTGAAGGTGTGGGTGAATAAGACATTTACCTTTAAATCATTTCAGATGAATGCCTTGACTCTTTTTTCCAAAAATTACTTTTTTTTACATTTTATTCTATCAAGCACACATTTTACCCACTTTACCAAAACTTGGAAAAAGTGGTACTTGCACCTGTTGTCTTCAACATCAATAAATTCGGTCATGCGTGGCGCAAATGGTACAAATATGGTATCAATGGAAAGCTGACAAGTTTCTCTTTCAAATCCATGCAAAGTAATTTCACAAAGTTAGATATGATTCGAATATCAGCCCTCTAGATTTGGATTACCTTTTTTCTAAAACGCACTGTATTAGTTGCTGATCTATGAATGCCAAGAACCGTTTTCATGTATTACTCATGTATCATTTCAGGAAGAAATGATTTATACAGTTTTTCCATTTCTTTATCTTCACGTAAGAGCGTTGGTAAACTCCGAATTTCAGTACAATATAATCATGATAATAGGATGGGTTATACACATGAGTCAAACAATTTTAAATGAGGAAGTGTTGCAACTCTATTGTCTGGTACGGTGTTTCTGATACAAAAAGTGGCTTTCTTTGCTTTCCACATTAGCTGTTTGATAGCTACTGTGAAGGAAACAGAGGGTTTAGATATGAGTCCTAAATATTTGTATTCATTATTTTCTTATTACCCGTCCGGCTTTATTAAATATCATTATTTGTGTTTTTTCATATTAATCTTAAGATCCCATCTATTACAGTAATCATTTAATTTATTTAAACATGTTTGGAGCCCAGGTGCGGTCTCGGAAAGTATTACAAGATCGTCTGCATATAACAAACAATATATTTTATTTTGATCCAAACCCACAGGCCTACACTCGTGATCAAATATATCGACGAAGGGAGTGTTGCAAGAAAATATTTGCGATCAATTGCAAATATTGTGTCGCAATTTTACAACTGACAGATTATACCAAATCATATTAGCTTCTTGTTTCACGGAGCAGATTAGAAATCAATCACTAATCTGCTATTAACTGCAAGATATATGATTGATTTAGGGACCAAAAATAGACTTGTAGTTGATCGCAAGTTTCTTGCAACACCCCATAAGTCATTGATGTACAGCAAAAAAAGTATTGGTCTAAGCATCCTTGTGTTTTAGTCCCACGGATGTATATATTAAAATAAGGAGTCCGTCCTTGTTGTAATTTAACAGAAAATTCAACTTTTGCATACATGTCTTGTAGAATATTTAAATAATCACCACATGCGACATATTTTTTTCAATTTATAAAATAGGGCCTTCCTGTTTATCGAGTCGAACGCTTTCTTAAAATCAACAAAACATGTTTGTACACATGTATTTTGTTTGAAAGCCTGATTTATTATGGTTTTGAGGGTAAGTTTACGGTCAGTGGTATACGGTTCCCCTTTCTGAATCCTATCTGCTCTTTACATATTATATTATTGTCTTCTGTGTAATCATTCAGTCTATTGTAAAGAATTCTACCAAAGAGCTTGTTCACATGTGACATAACACATCCTTGTCGGCACAAGCCTACTTATTCCAAATGTTTCATTCCCCTTTAATGACTTTAAATAAATTACAGGGAAAAAAATAAAGTAAACGCCTTAACAGTTATAAAATCACTAGCTATTATTTCTAGTTACATGTACGTGTAATTCTAATATAAAACTTACCTATATCAAGACTTTGTAACGTGTACAAGACTGAATGAATAATGTGTTTTTTAAAACATGTTTAAATCGGTTACACGTGCAATTCATATGTATCTATAGCAAGTGTAGATTACAAAAGCGATAAAAATTATTCTGTTGAAAAAGAGCTACACGTGTAATAATCCATTCTTGTATTCTCTAAACTTTAGTGGCGTACGGGAGAACTAACACATGAAACTTGCAATTGATATATTCGATATGAGCACAATATGTACTTCATAGCGAACATTTTTATGATGTACTGTATATCGGAATTTCACACTATACAATGCGTCCCACAAAAAACGAAACCGAGATTTACCGATGATTTATCATAACTTAATCACAAATACAAAAGACAAATGACCTACCATTGTAAAGCTTAGAATCTCCTCTTCCATCTGAAATTACTTAGATTATTTCTCATTCAGGCATGAGTGAGCAAAAACAATTTGAAGAGGGGATACCAGAAAGTCATTTTGCGGGCTGTATCAGGGTTTCAAAACGAAAACCACATTTTTAAAAAGTTCAATATCTGCTCTTTAATTTGATACCTCAATTACAGAAAATGGTCAAGAAATAACAAAGTTCTGGTTATTTGAAATAAGGCTTGAATTTCAACAATTTCATAAAATGAAGAGGTCCTACGGGCTAGCGTTCAAACTCACTTGACACTCCGTTTTGTTGACGATCACCCATGCATTAAGTCTTTTGTTAACAATGTGATAGCTTCTGTGGGTAACCGGTGAAAACACGTTTATTTAATGAAATTATGGAAATACAAGCATTGTTTCGAGGGAACATAACTTTTTTACTTCTTGACCAATTTTTGTGATTAAGGTATCAAATAAAAGAGCAGATATTGAACTTTTTAGGCATGTGATTTTCTTTTTGAAATTCAGATACCCCCGCCAAATGAGTTTTTGGTATCCTTTCTTCAAATTGTTTTTACTCACTCATGCGTGAATGAGGAATAATCTAAGTAATATCAGATGAAAGAGGAGATTCTAAGCTTTTCATTGGTAGGTCATTTGTCTATTGTATTTGTAATTAAGTTATGATAAGTCATCGCTTAATCTCGGTTTCGTTTTTTCTGGGACGCACTGTATAATACCCTCCTGTCTCTGAGCAATTTGTCATTCCCCATGTCGATACGCTCTCTTGCATATTTAATTTACAAGGTGTTGTTAAAGATTACTATACAATGTTACTATACAATGCTTGAAGTATTCAGGGGTTTATATCACAACAAAATATTAAAATACAGAAACAAATTATGTCATCACACAAAGAGAGAGAGAGAGAGAGAGGGTGTGGATGTCGGAGGGGGGGGCATTGTTATATTTTTACATTTCGGTAAGGTCTCCTGTTTTCTCTTTTCATTTTATTTTCCTCCCCCCCTTTCATTTTATTCCCTCTCCCACCCCCCTCTCTCTCTCTCTCTACCTTTCTCCCCCTTTTCCCTTTTTTGCTGGGGATGGGTGGGGGCGGGGGGGGGGGAGATTTCGTCCCCGATGGATCCGCGCGTGTGATCACGAAACTTGTTCTACCAAAGTAATGTTAAGACTGTAAATTCAAGCCTTGTGTAGTTCTTTTTCTATGGAGGAGATATGATCATATCTGTTGTTATTCATTGTGATTTTTTGGAGATGTTAAATTCCCCGGTAGAATTCCCCAGAGTGTGTAAGTCCCCAATAAGATCACAATCAACACATACGAGAGCACATAATATTTGCAGATCGAAAATTAGAGTAAACATAGTTCCATAATTTTTTTAAAGGAATTACTTTGTTGTAAGCATGTTCAAAAGAAAACGTTCGTGTGATTGTATGAATCAAATTACAGAAAAAACAAAGAAAATGTGTTAAAAGTTTACTCACTAGTTTTCATTCAGTTACATGTACGAGTGAGGGTAATTTAGAACTTAATGACTGTACACACTAAGAAATCCCGGTGCAAACGGGGTGTACGCACGTATCGTACACCCCATTTACACCGGGATTCCTTAAAGGACAAGTCCCCCTAACAAAAAGCTGATTTGAATAGAAAGAGAAAAATCAAACAAGCATAACACTGAAAATTTCATCAAAATCGGATGTAAAATAAGAAAGTTATGACATTTTAAAGTTTCGCTTAATTTCACAAAACAGTTATATGCACATCCTGTTCTTTATGCAAATGAGGGAACCGATGACATCACCCACTCACTATTTCTTTTGTATTTTATTATATGAAAAATGAAATATTTTGATTTTCTTGTCACTGTCATGTGAAACAAAGTTTCCTTCCTTCCTGAACACATGGAATTCCATTATTTTAACATTTTGTGGTTCAAGCAAGGGGGTCCTAATTGTCAAATTCGTAAAAATTGAAATATTGTATAATTCAAACAATAAAAAACAAAAGAAATAGTGAGTGAGTGACATCATCGACTCTCTCATTTGCATATCACTGAGTTGAGCATAGAACTGTTTTGTGAAAAATAAGCGGAACTTTAAAATGTCATAACTTTCTTATTTTACATCCGATTTTGATGAAGTTTTTAGCGTTATTCATGTTTGATTTTTCTCTATTTATTTAAATCAACTTTTTTCTGAGGTGGACTTGACCTTTAATACTATCGAGGTGCAAGTTAGCTCTTATGCGAGAGTACATGTCCGTTGTAAACCCCTATACTCTTTGCGTGCACCCCACCAGTCTCGCTGATAGACGTATGATATAGATAAAGTTGATTTGTGATCGAAGATTACCCGAAATAA
This sequence comes from Lytechinus pictus, assembly GCF_037042905.1. NCBI lineage: Eukaryota > Metazoa > Echinodermata > Echinoidea > Temnopleuroida > Toxopneustidae > Lytechinus > Lytechinus pictus. The sequence goes on from NC_087253.1 coordinate 4,702,674, forward strand.
CAATCCACTTACGCCACACTTTACCGAAGTGAAATAATCTTTTTAATATTTGATATTTATGTGATGATAATTGTTCCAAAAACACATTTGATAACGTATTCTTTTGGAGAAACAGTAAATAGAGCTACTTGAATCACAACTATCAGCACAAGTCAAAAAAAAGTATCGGATCATATCGCTACGGACCTCATCAGATCTTAGCACTTCTCGCTGGCATAGCGGGATGAAATCTTGACTACAAATAAAACGAGGTGAGTTTGAATCCCAAGTAAAGCAACTAAAAAATCCATACAGAAAGTGAATGGACCGGAAGTCTAGACAATCTTTTTGTTATTTAAGGTGGGGTACATATGCACCCTAAGGGGTAGACGTGTACACCCTCTAAGGTGCAGATGGTCACCCCAAATAGGGATGCACACGTACACCCCTACTCGGGGTGTACGTGTGCACCGCTAGGGGCAGAGGCGTCGATCATGGGGGGGGGGCAGGGGGGGGGGGCGATCGCCCCACCAATGAAAATATTGGGGGAGCAAACATATCCTTTTGCCCCCCCCCCCAATAATTCCGCTGATGTGTAGAAATGAAATAAGATTGTAATGTTACACAGAAATCAGCAAGCAAGATTGAGATATCAACTCGTTCTTTGTTTAAAATTGTGCTCAAAATGTCCGCTTTTTAGATTGGAATATAAAAATATTCAGCTCGCGCTTCGCGCTCGCATTAATTTGTTGGTGAGATATGTGTCTCTTTCTCATGAGTCATATAAATATATATATATATATATATATATATATATATACCTATGTGCGAGCGCCTTTGGAACGTTGATTCATGATTTTGCCCCCCCCCCCCCTCCCATCTGAAAAATGGATCGACGCCCCTGGCTAGGGGTACTCGTATTGGGACAAGCCTGTGCACCTCTAGGGGTGTAAAATTGAACCCTAATTTCTTAGTGTGTAAACAAGTTACAGAAACAAGCATTCACCAAATTTGACATTGAAGTAATGAGACTCCATGGCAATGATCTCGCAATCTCACAATGATCGTAAATGCTCGTCCGAGTGATTTTTTTTTGGTACATGAAGATCCTAATATATCACGCTCAGCTCTGGATATTTCCACTGATAGCGTAAGGTGGGTCGATGGAAAGAGTTTTGCACTTTGTTCGGACTGTAAATTCAAACCTTGTGTATTTTTGTAATGGAAGAGATATGGCAATGTCTGTTGTTATGATATTCATTGTCAATTTGGGGGATTCAAATTCAAATTTCAAATTCAAATTCATTTATTTCACTTCCATCAAACAAAAACAAATTGTATACCATATATAAAACATAAATATTTGTATCCGTTGCAAACAAAATTAATTATACATATGTAGTGAAAAAAAAAAAAAACACTTAGACGATTTGGGCAACACATTGTAGGTTTTAAATATATATACTATTTTTCAATATAAATTAAATTAAGATGGAAATGGAGGGACCCACTAAAAAGCAATGCTTGTACAATGTGGGCCCCTCAAGAAATAGATAACACAACAAATAACAAAATGACAAAGTATAAATACAGATAATCAAATGAGAAAAGAATGAATAAATGAGAGGGAAATAAATGAGAGGGATGTAAAATTTCCCAGAATGTGGAATTCCCCAGTAAGATCACAATCAATACATTTACGAAACTCCAAATTTTGAATAAACATGGTTCCATAGCAAACATTCATGATTTTTGTCCTTTTTTATCCTTTGGCCACAAGCTTCCCTTATTTAAAATCAAATAATATATTTTTTCCACAGGAAATAATTGAGTAATCAACATAAATTGAGTAATCAACATTATATGTCAAAAAACAATTATTATTCTCTCGAATTAATTTCCTTTGATTTCACGAACAACATTTCAAATAATGTATATATGTATAATGTGTTGCTGGGGAGCAGGTAAAGAGTTTGTTTACTTGGCTGACTTGGGGTGAGGGGGATGTGCGTATAAATATAGGGAGAGGGACGATCTAAGGATGACGTTTTTTCTCATAAGGATAAATATAAAAAAATGTATTTCTATATTCTCCTCTCTTCTTCATGTTTTCTTCTCTTTTGGGGGGGGTCTCTTTCTCTTTTTTTTTTCATTTTTTCACCAATTTAAAAATCACGCTGCCATCCCTTGGTGCTGATATTAACACACATGCATACACATATACCCTTTTTACACAGGATTTTCTTAGCCCCGGACTATCGCTAACCCCGTACTATCCTTAACCCCGTACTATTTTTTTTTCCTTTTCACACATGCCAAATTGTTATTTCTAACCCCGGATAAGGAATGCTTGCTTTTCACACACGAAACTCGCTAACCCTGGACTAGTGGTTTTTGTCGATCATTCGTAGTACAAGTACTTCACTCGTACCTTTTTTACACACGCTAAAATTTCCTTAACCCCGTACTATAGGTGGGGCCAAATTGCCATTTAGCCCCACCTATAGTACGGGTTTAAGCTTAGCCCACTTTCGTTTTACACTAGCGATCTTAACCCCGTACTATCGCTCTTAGCACCGCAATTGCTGGGATAACCCTGCTTTTTTGCAGGGCCAAATAATCCCGTACTAAAGGTGGGGTTAGCCCACTTTGCAAAAATGCTGTGTAAAAAGAAAGTGGGCTAAGCTTAACCCCGTACTATAGGTGGGGCTAAATAGCAATTTAGCCCCACCTATAGTACGGGGTTAAGGAAATTTTAGCGTGTGTAAAAAGGGTATTATACATTTATTCCTTTGTATATTCGTATTTCATTATTATTATTACAAAATGTTTCAATTAAAGGTAATAGATAATGAAATTAGGTATTAATAAAAAATACAGAAATTTTCTGTTAAATGTTGTTCATATGGATAAAAAAAAACGCACAGGAAAAGAAAAAATCGTGTAAACACTTTTAAATATCTGTGACTATTAGCATCATTTACTAGTGTATGTGATAAAATCAAGATTGGTATTCCGGTCACTTCACATTTCCCATTTTTTAAACACTTTATAATTTTCGGTTGCGATTTTTCAAGGGAACCATTCTTGTTATTACGTAACACAGACACAGGTAACAAGTGGAAAACTTTAAGCTCAGATTAAAAAAAAATCAAATCCATGTTCACAATAAAGCATTAATTTGTTTTCTTTCCTTTTATACCCGTCTAAACATATTCTGGTTCAGAGCTCTATTGTCCGAGGCCCACCGAATAGGCTTCAAGGAAATTCCATTTATTCCAATTGGGAATCTCACAATTATGAGGGGGAGGCAGTGCGCCACCTCTTATTCATATTCATATTTCATTATTATGATTATAAAAATGCTTCAATTAATGGTATGCCTAATAGGTTTCGGATCACAAAATAAGGTCTTAATTCAAAAAAGTACCGTTTTTTATGTTAAATATTGTTCATATGGATGAGAAAAACGCACAGGAAGAAAAAAAAAACATCGTGCAGACACTGTAACATATCTGTGAGGGATATTTTCTATTAATGTATGTGATAAAATCAAAATGGTGTTTCCGGTCACTTTACACTTGATAATGATTTTCGGGTGTGATTTTTCATGGGCTCCAGTTTTTTGTCTCGCCTGCATAACAGAGCGAGACTATAGGCGCCGCTTTTCCGTCGGCGGCGGCGGCGGCGTCAACATCAAATCTTACCCTAAGGTTAAGTTTTTGAAATGACATCATAACTTAGAAAGTATATGGACCTAGTTCATGAAACTTGGACATAAGGTTAATCAAGTATTAGTGAACATCCTGCTCGAGTTTCAGGTCACATGACCAAGGTCAAAGGTCATTTAGGATCAATGAAATTTGGTCAAGTTGGGGGTATTTGTTGAATTACTATCATAACTTTGAAAATTTATGGATCTAGTCCATGAAACTTGGACATAAGGTTAATCAAGTACCACTGAATATCCTGTGCGAGTTTCAGGTCACATGACCATGGTCAATGGTCATTTAAGGTCAATGAACTTTGGCCGTGTTGGGGGTATATGTTAAATTACCATCCTAGCTCTGAAAGTTTATGGATCTAGTTCATAAAACTTGGACATAAGAGTAATCAAGTATCACTGAACATCCTGTACGAGTTTCAGGTCACATGACCATGGTCAAAGGTCATTAAAGGTCAATGAACTTTGGCCGTGTTGGGGGTATTTGTTGAATTACCATCCTAACTGTGAAAGTTTATGGATCTAGTTCATAAAACTTGGAATATAAGAGTAATCAAGCATCACTGAACATCCCCTGTGAGTTTCAGGTCACAAAACCAAGTCAAAGGTCAGTTAAGGTCAATAAACTTAGGCCATGTTGGGATAATTGTTGAAGTGCCATCATAACTTTGAAAGTTTATGGATAGAGTGAATGAAATGTGGACATGGGTGTAGTTGACAGTCTTAAGTCTCCGTTCAAATGTCATTTATGGTCAATGAACGTGGTATTATGTCACTATATGAATGATGTTTTTGTGAATGATTATTTTATAGTAGTTTTCAAAGTTAGCACTGCTGCTATATTAAATTGCGTAATGCAGGCGAGACTGCCAGAGGCGTTCCACTTGTTTACTTTTACGTAACACAGACACTCAGGTAACAAATGGGATCTTTTAGCTAAGATAAAAAAAAATCAAATTCATGTTGACCTGTGCCTTTAAGGATTTAAATCCTAAAATCACTCACCTCAATCTGGGGAATTTCCACACAATGACGCATAATTATTTTTTTCTTCCCTTTTATATATACCCGTCTAAACAAATCCCGGTTTAGAGCTCTGTTGTCCGAGGCCCAACGAACAGACCTCAAGGAAACTCCATCCATTCGAATTGGGAATCCAAAAATTATGAGGGGGGAGGGGCAGTGCGCCACCTCTCCGGGTAATCAAGTAAAAAATAAAAAAATAAAAATTAGAAAAAATATTCGAAAAGGTGGATTTAGATCGTTTCCTCCTGGGGAATCCCACATACATGTATCATAATGAGTATTATTATTCAAGACTACGTTTAAAGCCCGAGTCTACCCCACTATCAATTTCATTGGAATGAATTGTGAGTTACAGCATTTCTAATTTCACTCTTCCATATTTTTCCCCTTTCTCCCGCCTTTGGGGCAGAAAATTTTGACCACCATTATTTTGTTTGATTTATGGTTTGATATTCATTTTATGTAACATAACAATTTAAAAAAAAAAAACGAAATAGGCCCTAGCTGAAGGAAGAAAAAAAAACACCAACAAATGATAGTAATCATGATTTTTTTTTTTGCTTTAGGAAAGCTGTAGACGCTTCTTCAATTTTTTTTAATAACGATCATGATGGTTGACTGACTAGTTTAAAAATTGTCTCACTTCAAATTTTGTACATTAAAATTAAAAAGAAAGGAGAAATATAAAAAATATATAATTAAATTAAATTAACGCACAATTACAGTGGCTTCCCCAAGAAGAGAGAGGGAATATTTTGTAGGACCACTCATCCCTGAGCATCAATGTTTAAAGGACAAGTCCACCCCAACAAAAATTTTAATTGAATAAACATGATAAAAGAAAAAAAATCCAGCAAGTATTACACTAAAAATTTAAACGAAATCTGATGTAAAAATTAAAAATTAATGACATTTTAAAGGTATAGTGTATGATTGGTTGATCTCAGACAAGGGCAATGAATCAATTTTGAAATTATTACATTCATTAAATACTATTATTGCTCTATTTTATCACGGAAAAGAAACTTGCATAACTTTTATATTTTCATGATATTGAGGGGTGAAACATATATTATAACAAATATCGGTTAATCGATATAAGTTTGAACTTTCTTATTGACGCCCTCTCGGGTTAAAAAATAAATTGATATTAGAAGACCGTTCGAATCATGCATATTCATTACGACTCATGCATATTGATGAAATACGTCATGGCGCATGCGCAGTATCAAGAAATCCCCGTATCAACAAAGTGCAGTACTCTGTGTGTGTAGCTGAGTAGAAAGCAAACATCGAACGGTGCGTGCAAGCTCAATGCACCGATGCTAGGCGGCTAGCGACATGCTTGCGCTCTGCATTAGTTTCAGATATAATCCACTATTTGCGATAGCACACACAGGATAAGAATACTATATTGAGCTATATCCATAAATGTATCGTACGCGTGAAAAAGGATTCAGACACGTTGATTATCTGACGTGAATGACGAAGCAAAGGATTGCCCAATACGGCTTACTTTCGGACTCTTATGTCATGAATCTGAAAGTACTCCAAGACTAAAAGAGATACGAGAATCCCAGAGATGGGCAAGGGCCGAGTTCCGAGTTTGATCTTTATTCATGTGGATTGTAGCTCTTTTATGCACCTTTCCCTTCATGTATAGCTTGGCGTGATACATATACGGGAACTACAGCGAGGCGCTATAGCGCAGCTCACTGTATGTATACTCTATACTCTGTATACTGACTCCTTGGCCCTCCCCAAAGGAAAGGGGGAGGGAGGAGAGAGAAGAAAGAAAGAAGTGGATTGGTGAAAGAGAATCAGGAGAGCCATCATAAAGGGATATGGATACAACATACCCTAATTTGATATTTTGGTGTTTTTTTATCTTTCCTGAATGTTTCAGTCAGTTTCAGATTATTTAGATCCACTCGTTAGTTAGACCAAAAATATTTAAAACTCTAAACAGACGGCCACCACCATTCTGTCTACAGCCAAGCATGAAGGGAAAGGGCGAAGAGAAAAACGATTACTTTCAGAGCAGGTTCTACGATATAAAACAGGGTTTGTTTAATACGGGGTTAAATATAGGCCTATAGTAAAACATAACGAAGATGCAATCATATAGGCCTATAGTAAAACATAACGAATATGCAACCCCAATGCAACACTTGACTACTCTTCGTTTGTTTAGATTGAACTCGCGAGGTCAAAAGGTGAGCTGAGAAACCTGTTGATGCGAAGTACGTACGTGTAGTCTACATTGTGTAGACCGTGATAGCATGAATGTGACAAACGTACGCATCAAGTTGCTAATTTCTGTTATTTCTGTTGCCGAGGTTTTTACCTGACTGCTAAGAAAGCACGAATGCCTGTGAGCAAGCAACCAGGGGACCAACGGCTCAAGGTCGAACAAGCAGAGTAAAGGCGTCATGAGTCAAAAAATGAGGGGGGGGCAGACATGACGTCAGGGACAAGATTTCTGGGAAAACTCTTATTTTTGCATCCACACAAGAAAGCTTGCATCGAGATATGGAAAAATGAGAAGTTGAGTATTGCGCGGTGCACGTGCTTCAGAGTTGTGATTTCCAGGGCCGACCAGCATGTAGAGTCTTACAACAGAACTTTACAAGGCACGCCGTGGGGCAAAGTGCAACAACGTATGTGAAAGAAGACTAAGCAAACCTGGAGAAGCAGCAAGGTGCAACATGTACAAGGGAATTGTGCATGTACATTACGTCTGCTTTGAAATGTGTACATGGGTCGCCGAGTTTTTATGTAGTATGGGGAGGGGGTGGGGGTAGCCTATAATGATATAGTAGGGCGCTTTATACTTTATACAATCATGGACCTATTACGTCCATGCTATAATCAAACCATCAGCACGACCGGTGGATGGATGACTGAAAGAATGGATGGATAGGCATATATAAATGGATCATCCAATTGATGTATTTTCCCAAGAAATGGATACAAATGATGCAGCAATAGATAGGGGCACCCCATGGGAGATCAACTTGCTACCCCTTCATAGACAGTAAACAAGTAGAAAGAATTGATAAAAAGATGAAATTTTATAGCAACAAATGAGAGGAAGAAAGGCCTCCGGGAAAGGCCTATACGCATACAGAGTGTGCACGAGCAGTTCAACCGTTGAAAAAATGTGAATGACTGCGACATGAGCAGGACAAAGACATTACTTGCATCCGGGACTTGCATCTTGATTGGCATAACATTTTAGACTTATTTATCAATGGAATTGTAACTCCCATTTCCCTGCTATAACTATAGGAAAAACGAATGATAACTGTTGTTTTATAGACGTGGAAATTTATGCTTCATATTAGGACCAAAGAGATTCTGGCGTACGTGTCAATATGTCAAAACTCATGCGGGAAAATAATATAATCATTTTTTATGATTGAAAAAAAAAGTGCCAAGTTCACACTGTCACGATTTTTTTTTTGGTGGCGGTGCTGAGGAAAATTTGACAAAGCAAAAGAAAAACATTAAAAAAGGTTCCAATACAAAATGTTGGTAATTTTCCTACATTTATCCAATTCGACACCTATACCAGAATTCCAGGGGGAGCTGCCTACATGGAAAATAATGCACGCCGCACCCCATTGTAAAATCTTGGGGGTGCTTTGCACCCCCGGTTCCAAGGGCCTTAATTATAATCGCGGAATAATTAATCGTATCAGATCAGTCGAGGCGATCGTATTGATCGTATAAATAGTTGGAATGGTTCAACTATGTGGTGATGTGGCTTTTTTTGCAGGATTTTTTTGCATTTATTGGAATAATATACAAAACAAATTTACAATGCTTGAGACATGATCATAATACAAGTGACAATCGTATATGAAGTGACTGGAGAAATACAATATATAAAAAAATATATATATAATGAGTAAAATGCATAGGCAAACTATATACAGTAAGCAAATATGTGCTTGAAGCATATAGCAGCCAAAATAAAAATGAAATTTCGAAACGAGACAAAAATAAAATTGTTATTTTGGGACAAGCCCCATCTGGCGAGGTTTAATGGGTATACGCTTTTTCTGATCATGGACCCTGATGTACTTAATTTATGATGATGTAATTAATGCACATGTGCTGCCGATGAAAATATAATATTTTGCCTTTATGGGTTTTTTACAACTCCAGGGGGATCAATGAGAATACAGTAATAGTTCTGAATACGCACTGAGAGAAGTGAAGGCCGGGGGGGGGGGCACTTCCATTGACGAGTGGATACCATGCGCGACCATGGGGTCTCGAAAAGCACCCAAACACGTATTTTCCATATTCTCAAACTGCACCCCTTAACAAGTATTGGCGTCTCAAACCGACCCTTAACAAGTATTGGAAACAAAACGATACTCTTGGGAAGTATTCCCGAAATGAACCCCTAAACAAGTACAGCGATATTTTATTGTTATGTCGGGTCCGTCGGTCGTTGGTTTTACCTTTACACATCATTATGTTGGTTTAGTACGGCCCCATGCACCTTCCACAACTCGCGCAAGTCGGACTCTAAACACGTAGTGTTGGGGCAAAAAGGACATCCTTTATAAAACATTTTAATTTTGTTTCATCATCCCCGAAAATATTACCCTAAACACGTAGCTTTCCTAGCAACATAGATACCCTTTTTTTAATATTTTTGTGTTTTTGACAAAAAGACATCCTTTTTACGTGTTTTTGGGGTCGCGCATGGTATCCACTCGTCAATGTAAGAGCCCCCCCCCCCCCCCCCCCCGCGGAGTGAAGGCAAAGCGGTCATGGAGCATGCAAGCAAACGAGTAATTATAATTCCTTGAATAGTCATACCATAATAAAGTTGGAGAGGATAATATTGAAATAAATAGAAAAATAACATTAAAAAATGCGAACATAAGGAATACACACAACCCCCAACCCAAGGCTAGGAATTGTGTAAACATCGAAAAATACAGAAAGATGTTAGGAACCTTGCTTGAACTATTGGCGTAAATAATAAACGTAAAATATATGAATTAAGGGGCCAGATATATGTGTCGGGCACAAATCATTTTTTATCGGTGATAGATTTTGACATAATATTCAGATATTAGTTCCCCTTCTCGCTTTCTTTTTGTATTGGCCGTGACAAATTTGGGAATCCATATAGCCCCAATCCTTCCCCATTATTTTGAACGCCACTGATTTCAACTGGATATCGTCAAAAAATATTGATTGATTGATTTTATTTCGCAAGTCACCATAATATATATACAGTAGCATTAAAAACAACAGGCTTACACAGGATGACCCACGAAAGCTCTAAAGCTATTTTCCAGTGGGGAAATAGGCTTTACCTTGTAAATAAATATTACCTTGGAAATAAGCTTTACCTTGTAAATAAATATTTACAAGGTAGTCAAACTGACAGCAGATGCAGCGTGTAAACACAGTATGAATTTCATTACATGATAATAATAAAATGATAATTACGTAATGTCATGGGTGGTGAAACAAGGATGGGACGTTTTGTAATTCGCTACGCAGGCTTTTGATAGTAAAGCTGATGAAATACAGGGTTGAAAGTAAAATAATGAGAAAGACTGAAATGAAACGATCTATTCAAAATATAAATTCCATGAAAGAGAAGCGATTCAAACAGAGTATGATATTGCGTTTACATTCCCTTTGATTCATATTATTTTGATTCCCTTTCAACAATCTACTTCTTTCTTTATTTCTTCTCTCTCCTCCATGCCCCCCTTCCCTTTCTTGGGGCGGCGGGGATGGGGGGGGGGGTATCGGATATGAGAAAGCCTGCAGTTTAGGTGTTATGGCACACTCGGACAAGTTCAATTTAGTGGCCTAGTAGGTCCATTGGTAAATTGCCAAGTCGTCGACTGCCAAGTGCCAACTTGCACTCACCACATGGTCTGATTTAATTTAGTCCATATCCATTCCGTCCATCAATATTTCGTCGAACAACTATTTGGTCCAGTATCCAATTCATTTTCATTCATTTTGCACAATAGCACGTTGTCCAATTAGACCAAATGGTATATGGACTGAATGGCTATTGGACCAACTGGTTACTAGACGATAGTGGATGAACATAATTATGGTAGACTTTAATGATAGTAGGCGAGTTGGCAATTTGACGATTTGGCATCAGACGAAATGGAAGTAAACTGATCCATGGACTTATATAGTATCACACCGGTATAGATAAAGAGGTACAAAAGTGGAAACGATGCCCGACGGACATGCGCATATCCAGGATTTTGCACCACGAGGGGGTCACTATTTTTGCGCCCCTGTGAACTTTTCGGAAAATTGCACCCCGACCCGACCACTCAGGCAATCAAAGTGCCTAAATGCATTTTGAATTGTCTTATTCCACAACCACGTGAAAAAGGCAATCGAAGACCATTTTTTTTAATGTGTCCATAGTGTGTCCATGTAAAAAAAGATCAAAGTTGTATCCACTTCTTGAAAAGAATAAATGCGACCAGAAAGCATAGAATTTTTAAGCGTTTTGGGGTTTCAATTTAGTTCAACTTTTCATCAGAGTGGTAGACCATACTAAAATTATGTGCGGGAGCTGTAATTTCTTAACCGGGGCTAGATCCAGCTTTCGCCAATAGGGGAGGGGGATATTTTCATCTGTTTTCCGATCAAACATTCTACGCTTTTTGCAACCGTGAACATGATATGTATATGAATTATTTAAACAATTATTATTGATACGAGCGCGAAACGTGAGCTGAATTTTTTTTATATTCTGACCTAAAATTTGAGGGGAAAAAAATCTATGAGCACTTTTGGCAATCAAGAACAGGATGAGTATCTATCAACATTTTATGCGATCACGAAGTGCGAACTGACAATTTTTGAATTCCCAATCCAACACTGGACATCATAAGCACTTTTTATAACCATGAACAGGATGAGTATATAGCTAAATAATTAATGCGAGCGCTAAGCGCGAGTTCAAATTTTTTGATATTCTGACCTCGTAAATTTGTGCGAGTGCGAAGCGCGAGCTTAAAAAGTGATTGATATTTTGACCTAAAATGTGGACATTCTAAGCACTTTTGGTAATCATGAACAGGATTGTCATCTAACTAAACATTGATGCGTCCGCAAAGAGCGAGATGAATTTTTTTTCATATTCTTACCTAAAATTTGGACATTTCAGTAAGCATTTTCGGTTATCATGAAAAGGATGATCAGTAACAAAACAGTTTATGCGAGCGCGAAGCGCGAGCTGAATAAAAATCTATATATTTTGATACAAAGTCAGACATTCTAAGCACTTATCTTACCATGAACAGGATCGCCACCTTACTAAACAATTAATGCGAAGAGTAGGATGAATTTGTTTTTATATTCTGATCTAAAATTAGGACTTTCTAGGCACTTTTGGTAATCATGAACATGATTGGTAATTGATGGGAGCAAACATGAGTTTGGCACCCCCTCCCCTCCCTAGGTAAATTGAACCTGAATTTGATGCACCGAGACAAATATCAAATTGGCGTGTGGTGAATATCCATTCGGCACCCCCTAGGTTGAACATCAATTCGGCGCCCCTATATGTCAAACAGCAACTCGACAACCGTATATAGAAAAAAATTATTCGGCGCCCCATCCCCAAGGTTAAACATCATTTCGGTGCCCTTCGGTGCCCCTATGTTGAACATCTATACGGCGCCCCGAGGTAAAACATTAATTCGCCCCCCCCCCCTAGGATGAAGATCAATTTGGCACATCCTAGGTCGAACATCAATTCGGCGCCCCTAAGCAAAACATAAATTCGGCACCCGCTATATACATACTCTAGGTTGAACATCAATTCGGCGCATCCACCCCCCCCCCCTCCCATGTCAAACAGCAATTCGTCAACCCCTTTTCTTTCCTTCCCTTTTCTCCCTATTTTGGCGCCCCCGAATACGCGCATGGTAGAGCTACGGATATAGAGAAATAAGGACAAAGATGTAATGAAAATATAAAAACTCTTGAAATACTTTACGTTTTCTAGGCAAACAAGAATCCAAACTCCAAAGCGTATAATAACGTCCGGCTGAATAGACCTCCATTTGCATCCTGTTTGATATGCTTTCCTGTAAGTTCCATTGTGGGCAAAATAAAGGGCAAAAGTAAGTCTGCTTTCTTTGAGAGGGTGTAAATGATGATATATTCAAATACCAGCGAGTGCCATAGGTGACGGAATCATAGGCGACGGAACGTATTTTCAATTTTTTTTTTTTTTTTTTTTTTTGGGGGGGGGGGGACAAAGCGAAAAAAGGCACTTATATGCAAAAAATTGCATTTTTTATGCAAACTTATATTTTCACCATGAGATTATCATCTGTGTTAAGTAGTTGTGCGTTTTGTAGTAATTAAATTGAGCAAAACCTTTTTAAAGTCTTTTCTGATTGATAAAATATCTATTTAGGCTTTATTTTTCCGGGAGCGAGCGTAGCAAGCAAGCAGTTTGAACATTTTCAAATCTGAAGTTGTGAAACTCGCCGCTTTTTGGTCAAATCGCGCAAATTATTGTTAAAAGAGCATTCTTGCGAGGTGTTAAGAGCGCAAATCGCGAGCTATAAATTCTAGACATTGCTTGTACTAACATGACTAATAAGACATGAAAATCAAACATTCCGAGCAATTTTGTTATGAAAAAGATGTGCATCTAATTGAAGAATGGACGCGAGCGCGATATTCCAACCAGAAAACTGGACATTCTAAGCACTTTTTTAACCCAAGAACTTAATTGTGTGTCTTAATAAATAATAATTGATGCGAAGCGCGGCGAGCCGAAAATTTGTAATATTTCAACCTGAAAACTGGATATTCTAAGCAGTTTGAAACCAAGAACATAATGTGTACCTTTGATGCGAGCGGAAAGCGCGAGCTGAAGATTTGTGACATTTAAACCTGAAAATTGAACATTATAAGCACAAGTTGTAACCAAAACAAAGTGAGTGCCTTCCTAAAAAATAAATGATGTGGGCGCGAAGCGCGAGCCAAAAATTTTGTGATTTCCAACCTAAAATGTATCGTTTGACTTCAAAAAGGGTATTTTATTTTGAAAAGGGACATTCATGTACATCATTTTGAAATAAGTGCACTCTCCATTTAAAAAAGGCATTTTTTCCTACTGGGATTTTTTTATGTAGGGGGTTAAGTGCCCCTGCCGCCCCACGGTTCCGCCGCCCCTGCTGCTAATATAGCCTCGGGTTATAATTTTTATCTAAGTTCAAACTGGTATTAACAAAAATATGTTGGTATGACTGCATTTTATAACGATGGTTTTCTTTAAAATATATATTTTTTACCATTTCGATCCATCACATTTTTGCATTTTTTTGTCCGTCGATATGCCCAGCGCTGAGAGGTCATGCCAAAACGTGATTTTGCATGAAGTACATTCTCTGAACCATCATCGGAACTTCGGAATCACACAGAGATGGAAGACCCCTTCCCCCAAATAGTTCCGCCTAGCTGTATGTCCTCGAATATATATATATATATATATTTAATAAGACATCAGAAATGCGAAACACAAATTCACGAGTAATGCAGTTTTTGCAATAAAATTTGCAATTTTATTATATATATATCACCATGATAAGTACGTAATTTTATTATCCGAGCACATGCAGCGGACCGAGGAGGAGTGGGTGGAGGGAGAGGCACCTAGGAGACGTCATACTTGTTCTTGTTCAGTATACTACCATAACAAGTTGAAAAGAAAAATGCAAAGAGAAACTTGGAGGGGGATCGATGTTACATGGTTATAACATACAGACCTACGCACCGGTATCATAGGCGGATCCAGGAGGCCGACGTTACGCCCCCCCCCCCCCCCCGATATTGGCGGCGCAAAGTAATATGAACGAAAGCAGAGGGGGGGGGCAAAATATAAGAGGAAGAATGAATAAAAAAAGGTGAGGGGAATTCAGACTTGGGGAGGGGTGGGAGCCAATCATGTCACTACACATGTATAAAAACAATTTAGCCCGCGTTTTGTGTTCGCATTGCCTGTTCGATGGAACATCTATTCATCTATACCAATTCATTTATTGATTTATTCATTCAGTCATGGTTAAACAGGTTCACAAGTTCAGAGTTATTAGTATATAAAATCATAGTAACAAGTACAATGACAAGGTATAATTCATATCGAAATAGTATGAGACATAAAGAAATATTAACTGATCAATGTAATACAAAACACGGAAACATTGTTGAAGGGCTTATAGTAAAACGAACAAGGGAACTAAATAGGCCTTTACTTATTCAAATTTTTGAGCACCTTATCCGTCAGTGTGCATCTTGTTTAATGATCATATTGCTCAGATCAATTTTCAGGACACAATACACAGTCCGAAAATAATACCTCACGCTCGCATTTTTTATAGGGTTTAATAGTACTGTTACGACTATAGATTCCAACAAAAACTAGCTTTGAGCTGCCGATCGATCGGGAAAAATGTGGATGAAAATATTGTTCACCCCGGCCCCGTTATTAGTGAAAGCTGGATCCGCCCCAGAATATATTGTTTAAAAAAAAAGGCATAGGCCACGCGGTATTTGTCATTTTTTAGTGATAAATACATTGAGGCAGTATATTGACAAATAATCACTGGAAGAGAAAGAGCATCTTATAGGCCTATATAACGCACAAAGCAAAATAATGAAGAATGGCGGCAAAGCTAGTTCAATACAAAATGATTTCCTTTTCCTTTAAAAAAAATGTTACAACACGTTATAATAATGAACAAATCAAAATACAGAACCTGAAGAAATTGATAACAATTCAGTGAATCGGAATCGAAACAAAAATGCGTATGTAAATATAATTATAAAATAGAAATAAAAAACGGGGAAAAAAATAAGAATAGCCCTTTCACAAGCAACCATAATTCTCCCTCCCTTCATACCCTGGACAAGTAAAGAAAAAAAAATACAGCTAGAGAAACGAAGCAAAGATGAAAAGCAAGGAAAGGGAAGGAAGCCGTCTCTCGGTACCTGGTACTCTGCCCAGATATCAAGATGTACGTAGGACCTATTCTCCGCGATTTGAAAAACAACGTGCATAACATCACAATTATTATGATGGTCATTTAAAAAAGTTCCTTGGTTGTTTCCAAGTTATTTAATTTATCGAGGGACTGCGCGAATGCACACGCTCCTACAGGATATGAATGAAAAAGTCGCAAACAGACTCCGCCGTTCAATCCGATACTGTACTGTATAGCCGGTATATATACAGATCGGCACGTGAGACAAGCGCAGAGGCGATGGATATGAATATTCATGAGCAGGTATTGATGTCATTTGGTCTCAAGGTGGCGCTCTTCATTTTTTATATCAATTTCAAAATCTGCATCAAAAGAAAGCTCACTTGGCAAAATTTATCTTCTTTATATATTTTTTTGAGAATAAAAACAGTTCTTTTGGCCAATGCAATACATTTTATGGACTCAGAACTTGTTTATGAGTATTTTGAAAAGCGAAGAGTGAAATCTAAAAGAAGGTTTTGAAATAAACCAATGTCACAATTTACCTTTAAAGTTTCGCTTAATCTCACAAAAGAGTATGTACATCCTGGTCGGTATGCAAATGAGGGGACTGATGACATCAACAACTCACCATTTCTTTTGTATTTCATTGTATGAAATATGAAATAGGCCTGTTTAAAATTTTCTCTAAGTTTTAAGTTTTGTTCCTCTCTGAACGTGAGGAATTTTCATAGTTTCATTGTTTTGTGGTTCAGTCATTCAAGTTGTTCAAAGAAACAGTGAATGACATAATTGACTCTCCCATTGTATATCTAACTGAAACTAAAAATAAGCGAAACTTTCTTATTTTACATCCATTTTTTTGTTCAAGTAACAAAATGTAAAGGAATACGAATTTAAAGGAGAATGAAACCCTTGAAACCAGCTGAATCCATATCAAAGAGAAAAATCAAAGAAACATATTGTTGAAAGTTTGAGGAAGATTGAATGAATAATAAAAAAGTTATGAGCATTTGAATATTGAGATCACTAATGCCATGTAGATCCTCACATTGGCAACGCGACCAAAATCTGTGATGTCACACACGTACAACTCCCTCATTACTTTAGTACTTATTTCACTTATATTCTCACTTTTATAGAGTCTATCACAAGGTGAGGTGTTCTCTTTATGAGAGGACAAGTAAAGAGGTTTCACAACATTATATCATTGATGAATCGTTTGTCATATGATTAGAATGAGCAAAAAGAGATGTTTTGGGGTATATTTTCAGCGTCCAAAAGGGGAGAGTTGTTCATCTGTGACATCACAGATCTTGGTTGCATTGCCAATGGGAGGATCTCCATATAGCATTAGTGATCTCGACATTCAAATGCTCATAACTCTTCTATTGCTAGTCCTATTTTACTCAAACTTTTGTGGATCTTATTCTTTGATTTTTCTGCTTTCACAAAAGCTAACTTGCTCCAAGAGTTTCATTCTCCTTTAATGAGTTCCTTTCAGAAATTCGAAGGGCGCCATCTTCCGCCTTCAAGGGATCCTCGCTGATTCTGAAAAGATTTGAAGAGCGCCATCATATCCTCTACTACTACAACTTCTTTCGATTGACGCAGAAAAGGTAAAACTATATAGATGAAAACGCAACATATAGGTGATCCTTGGGCCCGTAACACAAACCTTAGCAACGATCGTAGAAAAAAAAATTCCGATTGATTCCATTGACTACAACGTACAATCAATCGTAAAAATCAATCAAGCATACAATTAATCGCTAACCTTTGCGTTACGGGACCCTGGACAGGATTTTTCACAAAGGGGGGGGGGGGGGGTTGTAAAGAAAACGTAATTAATGTCAGGAAAATTTATACAAGTAAAAATAAAGATAATAAAATAAAGAGAGAGAGAGGGGGAGGAATTCCCTACAAAATGTAGATCATTTGGTTTCGAGAATAATTTGATATTAATTTTTATAAAGTCACTTAACCCTAAAACGACTGGGAAGCGTTTCATGAAAGGACAAAAGAAAAGTTAAGTGGGTTCATGACGTCATCAGTCTGCTTAATGTATATTCATGACAGCGTGCATATAACCGTTTTGATAAGCTATTGCCAAACTTCAAATTTCAATAACTTAGATTTTGATGAAATTGTCAGCGTTTTGCGCGGTGAATATTACTCTATTGATTTAGATATAATCATTTTCGGCTCTGAGTACTCCTTGAAAATATATCATTTTCAAGTTAGAGTATGAAAGATATTCAGTTCGCGCTTCGCGCTCGCACCGTTTGATTAGTAAGATACGTAACCTTATTACGAGACCCTGCAAACGGTGACATTTTCAGGGATTGTCCCCCTACCACCACTCCCATTAATTCGTTCACTATCCACTTGGTCTAATTGTCATTTCGTCTAATAAGCAGTTTTACCAATATCTATTTAGTTCATATATTGGACTATAAAGTATTCATTTGGCGAAAAAGTACAAATGATATGTATATTAGACCAACTGGTAAAGAGACACCCGACTATAGACGAACTGGTGGTTAGAAGAAGTGATGATTGGATCAAATGATTGTTATACCAAATGGTGGTTAGACGAAACATTGATGGGCGGAATGGCATTGGACTAAATGAAGTTAGATCACGTGATGAGTGGACAACCCATAGTGACCACTCACTAACTGATCCCCACATAGGCAGATGGTGTGTGCAAGAACCATCTGACCTGAAAATTTATTCAAAGATTGTTAGTTGGAATTCAGGAATTGGATATATATCTTGCTAATAATGCGAGCGCGTAGCGCCAGCTGAACATTTTTTTTAGTCTTCAGCACTTTTTTGTAATCGAAAGCATAATAATCTTTTAAAATTGACTAAAAAGCGGGACATAATTATTTTATCCCCCGATTTTCATTCACTTTTCTTATCTTTCTTTTTCCTTTCCTCTAATCCTTCCCCTTTCCATTTTTTTTTCTTTTTCTGCCCCCTTTTTTTGTTGCTGTTGGCAAGAGGCGGGGTTCCGTGGAACCCAGGAACCCCCCCCCCTCCTGGCTACGTCCTTGACATGGTATAATTAGTTAGTGTTATACCTTGGTCACATTTGCTCTACGGCGGCCGTACGGCGAGTCGAAAACAGCCGTTTTATTCATATTTATTCAAACCACCTATACATGTATGTAGCTGGTATACAAAAAATGTTAAAACGGCTGTTTTCGACTCGTCGTACGCCGCCGTAGAGTAAATGTGACCGAGGTATTAATTTTTTAGTTTGTTCGTGCAGACTACGTTGAGGATGTCAATAAATGACGTCACGCAAATAGACTAACCTGCTGTGCAAACCCTTCACTCGAGTAAAGGGTCTGAATTGCAGCCTACTCATGCCTTGTGTACTGAAGGCCCTCCCAAGTTTTGTACGTGCTACTCTTTGCGTGGAGACACACTTGTTGATCAAAGTTTCAATCAGGGTCTGTGCCTGCAGACTACAAATAGACGTGATTTACTTATCGATTAATACCGCCCCTTGAAAGAAGTCGTTCAGATTTAATCCACTTCGTCCCATTGTTAAACCTACAACAGGAGCAAACAACACGTAATCGGATTGCTTATAACGGTCTCAGAGAGGGTACAAGTGGCTGACCTGATGAGGACAAGTGGATGAGATTTTACCCCAAAAAAATATTACTCCCTGAAAATATATAATTTTCAAGTTAGAGTATGAAAGGTATTCATATATATTTGTGCGCATTACATGCACTCTAAAAATGAAAAGATGGAAAGGGGGTATTAAAGGGGACGAGGAGTGACGGCATGTTCAATAAGGTGAGGGGGGGGCGCGTTCACTCCTCCACCCCTTTTCACTCTTTTAACTCTAAAAAAAAGTTTACCCAATATTGGGTAAAATGGGAACATGTAGGCTATGCTTGCTGGGTAAAATGATATCAAATGTTTTGTAAATTATACGCATTGTTGCGTTGAAATTTACCCTTTAAACTTGCATTTTGCCTAATATGGGGGAAAATTTTGACAGCAAACATGCTTGTTCCCTCTTTACCCAATATTGGGTAATTTTTTTACTCAATCTTTTTTGGAGTGTTCGCCCGTAGTGTTTTTAGAGTGTGGCCTTATGCTTACGGGCCGGCCTATATCTATTCATATATTTTTGAAGAGGAATTATCCATTCATCTACATATTCCCTTATCATTTTATTTGAGTACTCAATTAATTAGTATATTTCGTTCATCCATATCTATGTGTTAAATTTTTCATTTATCCGCCAAAACTTGAAATACAAACGCGTTATAACAGACCAACATTGTTTCTTTAGAGTGTTTTTTTTTTCTATCTCGGCGCTTCCCTCTTAAAAACCTGTAGATAATTATAATCTTATATCTGCCCCTTTTTTATTGTAATGTCTCATGATTTTATGCTTTTTCATCATGATAATCATTTGTAAATATTGTGATTGTTATGATTTATTTCAATTAAAACTTAAAAAAAAAAACATAAAAAAAACATTGTTTTTATCATTGTCATTAAAATGCCAATTTACCCATTCAAATGAATGAATAGACCGAATAGAAGAATTAATAAGTGAAGTAATCTATTCATTTATTTATAAGTATTGTTTTTTTCACATTTGTATTTATTAATTCATTCATCTATTCAATCCTTTTCTGTATTTTAATAATTGAATGATTTTTATTTTTTATCAAATGGGAGTGGGAGAAAAAAAGCGTGAAAACATAATTTTCTACTGCAGACGACCCAACCTTGTCTTGCTCTTTGTCAGTTTATTGCTTTTCTTTTTAATTTTTGCCCTTACTTTTTTCTCCTCTTTCATATTTTATATGCTTATTTTTTTGTTCACTTTCAAAGAAATATTAGAGTGACAGAAAGGATAAGGGTGGTTGTCCCCTTCATGTCTGTATGCAGAGGGGGGGGGGGGGCAGTTGGCCCCAAAATTTTTAAAGCTTGCATTTTTTGTAGTAAAAATTTTCACAAAATTCACCAAAATATATATGGACCAAATTTTTCAATTTCACTTTACAAAATGCAAAAACGCCCCAATGAAAAGCACGGTCGCTTCGCACCCTCGCTTTTGAGTTTATTTTTTACGAATAGGTTTACACCCTCCCCAGTGAAAAATTTCTGTGTATGGCCATGGTCCCATCTGACCCTGCTTGTGTACCCTGTTGAAGAATACTTCTGTTTTCATTATTTGGGTTTGTATTCAGACCAAAATGTATTTACGGCGGTAGAATAATATTAAAAAAGTCATCCACTAATTCAGCATTAAAAAAAAAATCGTATAACCCCGGAGCTGTAAACGTTCACAATGATAATAAATTGACGATATGGCATACACTCTGCTTGGGCCATGTGGGGGAGGTACTGAAATAGGCCTAATCTGAAGAGATGTTGAAACTATTTTTTCATAGGCATTATGGTTTAAAAAAATAAAGACGTTATAATTAGGGGGCCTACCAAATTATGTTGGTTAGCTATCCAGTAGTAATGTAGTAGTGCTCCACCCCCCTGTGGGGTATTCAAGATTTCATTTGAAGGGTGTGGAGCAGTGGCATAGGCCTACCTAGGATTTTCCAAAGCGGGGGCACCAGGAAAAAAAAATGACAAAAAAGGAGCGGGCCACTTGTGGCTCGTCAGGGATCAGTTATGTGACTCATCAGGGGGGCAGGGATACGTCCCTTGCATGGGTTGTGACTCGTCAGGGGGGGGGGGGGCAGTCTGCCCCCTCTGCCCACCCCGTAGGTACGCTAATGGTGTGGAGGGCAAAGGGAACAGAGTCTTCCATTTTTAATACTTGGCAATTTTCGACAATCAAAAGAGAGGGGCCTTAAAAAATGACAGTTAGACCAACTGATGATTGGACCAAAATGCTTATTTACACCTCCTTTATGGAACCCGGTTATCCTACCAAGTATCTAGTAGACCAAGTGGGTTTATAGCCCCTGGTTTAGCAATCCATGAGTGCAGACGAGAATTAAGCCATTAGCTGATTAGACCCACCACCACCTGTATTATATCGTGGGGGTACACCTTTGCCCCTGCAAAAAGGGAGGCGTGTACCCGTACCCCTTATGCACGTTTTATCTTAAAGCGCGTGATGGACTTTATGCAACACATTTATACGTGTGTTGAAATTGCCTCGGCAGATATTTGTTTATCTACCTCATATGAATTCTTCCAAGAATATCTGACGATTGGGCAGTGATAACCTGTAACAAAGAAACACCTTTACATCGGTGACAGTTATAAGATTCTGCAAGGACATCGAAGACTCAATAATATTTGGTAAGAATTTGAACGAAACCAAACCTGGCTCCACTCGTGAGTAAAAAATCGCTATGCATGGCATGGTGTTCTGGCTTGCGCTACGCAGGCTGGCCTGGCCTGAGCTTAACTGGGCCCTGGGAGAGGGCCGAGGGAGCTGGGAGAGCGACACTATGCATGTGTATGTATAGCGATAGGTGCGAATAATGGGGTAATTCGGGTTATTCAAATAGCAGGTATAAACGGGGACATCCCGATAGACCGCGGGTCCGATAGACCGCGGGTCCGTTAGACCGCGGGTCCGATAGACCGCGGGTCCGATAGTCCGCGGGTCCGATAGACCGCGGGTCCGATAGTCCGCAGTGTGTGTAAAATTATGATCAGATCAAATGTCATCGAGAGGTCCAAAGGTCAAATGATACGAGGCCATGGGGTTCTATCAGGTGCGGATCCATGGGGGCCGAGGGGGAACTGCCTCACCCCCCCCCCCCACTCCCAGCTCAAAAAAAGAAGGGGGAAGAGGGGAAAAGGGAGAGAATATAAAAAAAAAGGAAGTTGGGAAAAGAAGAGAATAGAAAAGAGAGTAAGAAGGAGAAAGTAAGAGAAGAAAAAGGGGAAAGGAAAGACAAAGAAAAAAAGGAGAAGAAAAGGGGAAAGAAGAGGAAAAAAGAGGAGGGAAAGGGAAGAGAAGAAAAGAAAGGAGAAAGGAAAAGGAAGGAAAAAAAAGAGGAAGGAAGAGAAGAATATTTAAATAGAGAGGAAGATGGGAAGAAAGATAAGAAAAAAGAGAGAGAGGAAGAGGGGAAAAGAAGAGAAGAAAGAGAGAGAGGGAGAAAGGGGAGGGAGAGAAGGAAAAAATATTAAAAGAGAAAAAAGGGGGAAAGGAAAGAAAAGAAAGAGGGAGAAGTAAAGGGGGTAAGAGAAAAAAGTGGAAGAGGGAAAAGAAAGAAAAGAAAAGAACAGAATAACGAAAAGGGGGAAAAGAAGAAGAAAAAAAGAGGAAGGAAGAGAATAATATTTAAAGAGAGAGAAAGATGGGAAGAAAGATAAGAAAAGAGAGAGAGAGAGAGAGGAAGAGAGGAAAAGAGAAGAAAAAAGAGAGGGAAAGGGGGTAAAGAAAAGATGGGGGAAGAGAAGAAAAGGGGGAAGAGAAGAAAAGAGGGAAAAGAAGAGGGGGAAAGAAAGAGAGAAAGAAAGAGAAAGGAAGGAAGGGGAATGAGGATAAGAGAAAGAAAAAAGAAAGAAAAGGAGATGGGAAACGGAAGAGGGAGATGTTGATGGCGCCAAAATGACGTTCGAACTATGGGGCGCCGAATTGATGTTCGATCTAGTAGGGCACCAAATTGATGTTCGAACTAAGGGAGCGCTAATTTGAATTTTGACCATAATGCGAAAAATACATGTTTCAGAGAGGGGGAGGGAGGGCAAAGTTATATTTCACATGGGGGCGCCAAGTTTATGTTCAACCGAGGGCGCCAAATTGACCTTGAACTTAGAGGGCTTCATGCAAATTCATTTTCGACCGGGGGCGCAACATTGCTCGTATTGCCTGTTAATAGTGAACTATATGTCCTGCCCAAAAAACTTAAATTAATGCGGCTGAATTAAAATATCCCGTTTTTACGATGACAGAAAAAAACAATGTTTTCGAGTTTTAAGTCTGTTTAGCGAGATAGATACCCTGTTCAGGGTCACAAAAAGGGTTATTTTCAAATTCAGCTCGCGCTACGCGCTCGCAATATTTGATTAATGAGGTATGCATCCTCTGCTTCAATCCCACATGTAAGTGTTAGTGTTTTCAAGTGAACATACATAGGCCGATCCAAGGGGCAAAGATTTTGCCCCCCCCCCCCCATGGTGGCGCAAAAAGAGGTAAGAAACAGAAAAAAGGAAGAGAAAAAGGACAAGCAATTATAATAGGAATTATACCTTAGTCCTTCTTAAGTCAGTATATAAAAAAATTGAGCTCGCACTTCGCGCTGGCATCAATAAATTGTTTAGTCATATACGCATCCCGACCTTACAGTTTTTTATGCGAACGAGAGGCACAAGCTGAAAATATTTGATATTCTAACCTGACAACTGAAAATGTATTTTTCATTTCATCATTATAAAAGTTTTCAGCTAGCGCTTCGCGGTCGCATTCATTTCTTAATATAGATATGCATCGTGTTCATCATAACAACTACTAACATAGGCCGATCGAGGCGGCCCGAGGGCAACCTCCCCCTATTGACAGAGCAAATAAATTGTGAAAAACGGGGAAAGAAAAAAGGGGAAAGAAAGGAGAAAAAAGAAGACGAAACATAAAAGGAGGAAGACGAGTGAATAAAATAAGGTCAGGAGAAGACTTGGAAAACAATTTTTTTTTAATATTTAATGTCGCTATATTAAAGTTTCACTCGCGCATCGCGCTCGCATTGCCTGTTCGATGAGATACATATCTTGCTCAATAGGCTGATATGTAGTTTAAATTATCAAGTCTTGATATCAATATACAAAACATAATTCAGCTCGGACATCGATCTTTCATTATTTTGTTTTATTTACCAATTTATGTTTTTAAATGCTCTGGAAAATGTCCGTTTTATGGTTTGAATCAACATTTGCAACATTTTGTGCGCTCGCACTATTTGCCAAGTAGGCCTACCTAGTGTCTTTTTATATTTCATATAAGATTCTCTAAATATACCTTTTCAGGTGTCTCGATTGTAAAAAAATAATAAAGGCCTATGAGCCAGCGCTGTGCGCTCGCATTTTGATTGGTGAGTTATGTATACCTATATATTAATTCTATAACAAACTACTTAAATCCCCCCATTAAAAAATTCCGGATCGCAATTTGCACTCGCATTATTTGCTAAAAATATATCAACCAATGAATCCTATTCATGATTACAAAAATACTTAAAATATCCAGTTTTCAGGCCTCATGCACTGTCAACAAATTTCACACACTCATTAGGCTTAACAGATTAATAAATATGAAATAAAATTTGTATGAATGCATAATAACTAAATTGTCCCTTTTTCAGAAATAAATATCAACAAGTTTTAGGAAAAGAAATAGAAGATAGTCATCATTCTTACCTGATGAAAAAATGTCCTTAGGCCTAAAATGTCTCGATCCTAGGTCAAATAAATAATAAAATATCAGCTCGCGCTTCGCGCTCGCATTATTTATATAGTGCTATCAAATTTCCCTATATACATAGTGCTGTAAACAGTGCTTAAATTATGTCTAACTCTAAAACACGCGCACGCACGTTTTTGAGATACAAAGCTTGATCTTATTCAAAACGTGCTAAAACTATCCAGTTTCGAATCAGAATATCAAAAATTTTCTGCTCGCGCTTTCCGCTCGCATTATTATTGTAGAAAGATACCTAAAATTTACCCACCCTTTTTCATGATTGACAAACATGAATCGAATTTCCCATTGGGGGATTTGAAATCTCATCTTTTTAGGTTGGAATATCAAAAATGTTCAGCTCGCGCTTCGCGCTTGCATTATTTAATCGTTGAAATATGTATCGTCTTAATGGCTAATTGCAAAACATCCTTAACAAGTCCCTTTTCGACCAGGCCAGAACGAATATTTAACATTTCTGCTCGCGCTTCGCGCTCGTGGTAATTCTCTAGTTACATACGCGTCCTGTTCAGGTTCACAAACATTGCCCAAAATGTTCAATTTTCAGGACAAAATACATGAAATTTCATTTGTAGATTACATAGGGCTTAAGAGATTATTACACATTTATGTTGCTTATAAAGTAAAGCTAGGAAATGACTGTTAGGACATGGGCGTTTTGCCCCCCCCCCCCACAAAAAAAAAGAGAGAATCAAGACTAAGAAAAAATAGAGAGAAAAGGAAAGGGATTAGGATGAAATATAATATTATTTTCCAAATATGTCAAAATCTATCACAACCTTGTATTTTTGGAATAAAAATGTCAGCATATTTGCTTGCTCGCTTCGCTCACTGGCAACTTCTTATCAATTTTATGCGATACACCATATCGAGCCCCCTCGAAATTGTTGGCTCATTACGGCACTGGGACAACCCCTTCAAAGAAACAAAAAAAATCAACTTTGAGCGGCCGATCGGGGAAAATATGGGTAAAAAAATGACCCCTTCCCCTATTGGCGGAAGCTGGGTCCACCCCTGACTTAGGCTTTCAGGATATAATACATGAAAAATCTATTTAAAAAAAACAGATCGCGCTTCGTGTTCTCATTATTTATTTAGGCCTTGTGAGATACCTCAATTTGTTTTTACGAATGAAATCTCATATTTTCTTTGACGTCTACCCCCCATCATTTCATTTATTTTTTTTACTTGGTGCCCTCGCCACTCCCCCCCCCCCCCCGTGCACCCATGCTGAATAAATACGCCACTGATAAGAAGAATTAGTCGATTGCTTCGAGATTGCATTATTCTCAAGAGGTTATCATTAATATTATTGAAGGGTATTCTAACACAACAGTACAGAAACTACAGTTCCCGTTCACACAATATTCTAGTATAGGGCCTACTCTGGTTAGAAGTTAAACCAAATTGAACCCCCCCCCAAATCGCTCGTGCTTCGCGCTCCCATTGATATTACATTATATATTCTTGGATTTTTTTTTCTCAAGAACACATGAAAAAATGGTCTTTGTTTTTTTTAAATGTGATTATAAGATAATTCAAAATCCATTTAAGGCACTTAAGTTAGCCTGGCCGGGAGGGAGTGGGCGCCATTTTTCGAAAAGTACACATATGGGCGCCAAAAATCAGGTCAAATTTGGCCCCCCTCCCTCCCCACGAAATCCCGGATCCGCGCCTGGGTTCTATAACAATAACCAAATTAGGGCAATCACCCCCTGACAACTACTTCAAGGAAAATATTATCCCCATATTTTTATCGCCGGGGACTGATACCCCCCCCCCCGGAAATTTACCCTCCAGACAATCACCCCGGATAATTACCCCTAGTACGGAGCTTTGAAAATGCCATCAACGTGACGACATGGCGTGGTACTTTATCTTGCCATGTCTTAATCAATCATTGGAGGCGGAAGGCAAAAAATTTGGGGGGTTCCACCTAAAATTTTGGGATGGACACAGGTAAAAAATTTGACAAGCAAATAATAATAATAATAATAATATATGTGATTTGTAATGCGCCAAATCCACTCGGCAGAGTGCCCAAGGCGCAGTGAAAGAAGAGAGAAAGAACGAAAGAGAAAAAGTACAAATATAATAGTAATAGATTCAGGAACAATTAAGAGTAAGAGGCATTGAATAGACGAGTCTTAAGGTAACGTTTAAATTTGCCAATGGACGTGCATTCACGGATTGTCAGGGGAAGATCATTCCAGAGAATAGGGCCAGCGTGAGCAAAAGCCCGAACCCCCCATGTCTTAACGGATTTAGGAATAACTAGGGAACCAGAGTTGGATGAACGTAGGGACCTGACTGGAGTGTATTTGCTTATTAGATTAATATTGTACTGTGGAGCAGAGCCATCAATTGCGTGGAATACAAGGAGAAGCATTTTGAACCAACATTTATAAAAAGGACCACCAAAATTTTTTGACAAGAAAAAAAAGGTTATCATAAAATTAGGGGGGGGGGGGCAAAAAGATTTAGGGGGTCCACCTCAATTTAGGGGGGACGTAGAAAACAAATTGACAAGCAAAAAATAAGGTTCTCAACTAAAAATCTAGGGGGGACCGTCCCCCACCTAAAATTTAGGGGGGAAAGGTTCCCCCCCCCCCCGCTTCCGCCGCCTAAGTAATTAATACGCTTATTATTTCGACATAGCGATA
This sequence comes from Lytechinus pictus, assembly GCF_037042905.1. Lineage (NCBI taxonomy): Eukaryota > Metazoa > Echinodermata > Echinoidea > Temnopleuroida > Toxopneustidae > Lytechinus > Lytechinus pictus. The sequence goes on from NC_087253.1 coordinate 4,730,529, forward strand.
TATTCTATCTTGTCAAGTCGATATGTTCACATGGCGAGATATGAAGTGTACAAGTCCCGGCGAGAATCCCCATATATCGCTATATGTTGACATGTAACTTATTTAAGTCGACTTGGCAAGATAAAATGTCTCGCCATGTTGACATATAACTTTTTATAAGTGGCAGAATAACGTATCGCGCCATGCGGACATAATAAGCTTATTTAGTCGACATGGCAAGATAAAGTATCTCGCCATGTCGTCAAGTCGATGGCATTTTAGAGGCTCCGTATGGCGTCTAGAGGGTAAATTTCCGGGGGGGGGGGGGGGGGTAACAGTCCCTGACGATAAAAATATGGGGATAATATTTTCCTTGAAGTAGATGTCATACGATTGTCCTTTGGGTCATCGTTATAGAACCCAATGGACTCGTATCATTGGCCTTTTGACCTCTTGATGGCATTGGATCTCACTATATCCTGATCATAATTTTACACACACCGCGGACTATCGGACCCGCGGTCTATCGGACCCGCGGTCTATCGGACCCGCGGTCTATCGGACCCGAGGACTATCGGACCCGCGGTCTATCGGACCCGCGGACTATCGGACCCGCGGTCTATCGGACCCGCGGTCTATCGGACCCGCGGTCTATCGGGCTGTAACCGGTATAAACTATGGTCATAGTCATAAAACTTGAACAACAACATCAGTCAACAATAACTGTTTTCATGCACACCATGCACAAAGTCATTGATAGTGCAGTGGAAATTTAGACAATTCCTTTGCCGATACCACCACCTCGTACATTCAACATTGGAATAGTAATGAGTATAATCAAAATCATTGGCTATAGCCACATGCAGATATTTCTTGATACTTTGTCTCGGAGGCGATTTTTTGTTTTTTGGGGGGAGAAGTGTGAGACATCGCTCTCCCCAAGGAATTCTAAGGAGGAGGGGGGGGGGGGAGGCATGTCTACATGTATGTCTATATTTTAAGATATCTGTGATTAAAAGAAAATAAATCTTGAGCCTCTGATTGTTCTAAATACCGTTGTATGATGCATGAAAGGTCTATGTCAATCTACGTCATGAAATTGAGTAAAAATGTCATTCAAACCTTGAATACAAAACTTGCACGCTGTAAGCAATGTTTTGTCGGATGATGTACATACACTTGCGCACTGCACTTCACCTGTACAACAAAGCACCAGACAGTGGCCTCTATGTATTGTACAACGCCTACTTAACTTGTTGTACGCGAGCAAATGGGAGGCTGAATGTCAAACATTCGTACCGTTGCACAAAAGACGTACCATCCAAAATGTACCGCTGCACGGCTTTAGGACGTGACGTCACAATACGATTTAATTCATTGCGCTCAGTAAAAATAAAGGTGCAATACGTGTATAAGCCTGCTCGCTAAATGCGCAATGCTGCCCAGGGTCACATGCGCTTGTGGGATTTTGCTTTTCGCTTTCAGTATTTTTGCTCCCTTTTCATAGATTACTACAGGGATAAACTCTTGTTTTTTTCATATTTTCGCTATATTCCGAAGCGTTGTACAACACAAATAGCGAATATTCTTATTCGTGCAATGGTGCGAGATTTCGCATTCGGTGAAAGAAAGAGACGCTCTATTCAACTCGGCTAACGCCTCGTTGAATAGAGCATCTTTCTTTCACCTCATGCGAAATCTCGCACCATCGCACTCATGCCTATTCGCTATTTGTATACTGTTTCCAGAAGAAGATCTGATGTCACGAGCTGAGAAATCGTATGATGGGGGACCTAAAGCTATGCACTTTGTTTATAAACAATAAAACTATGCCAATTTTAATATTTGAACCAATTATCTTTCACTTATTTGTAGCAAGCATTCTAAACATCATTAACCAAGAAGAAAATATCACAAAACTCACAAAAATCTTGCCGTGTTTTCCGAACACCTGATTTCGCCGCCCGATGTAGGAGGGGTCCTAAAGCTACGCACTCAATTTATCATGCAAAAATAGTATCACCTGTGCCTCAATTTTTAAAATATGTTCATATTATTTATTATAGGAATATGAAATTAAAGCGAATATAACTCCAAAATTCCAAACAGTTGTGTGTTTTCTATGCATTTAGAGATTTACTGCAGCCTCTGTAGAAAAACTGAACAGGAATCGTTCGTCGCTTTGTAGTCACAGATGCACACACCAACCGCGTAGCCAGGATATAATTTTGGAGGAGGCGGTAAGTGCACGTGAAGCGTGCCAACACTTACAGAGTGCGCGAAGCTCGCTCCCTAGGGGGGAGGGTGCAGAGCGCTAAGTTTTCGATATCTCATCAAATTTAAATAAAAAAGAAGGCGTCTCTTGCGTCTCTAGTACCCTTATCAACTCGAAAATTGACCTGCTATGATTAAAACAAAATTGTTTTCGAAAGAAATTATGAGTGCCCCAAAAATGGGAAAAGACTGAAGAATTTGAAATAACCGCGTGAAGCATGGAAGCTTCAAAAGTTTTATGAAAATAGAGAACAGAAATGATTATGCCTACCTTGGTCACATCAGATTTGATTGTAAAAAGTGTATCCACATTAAATTTCTTTAACTCAAGTCGCAAAAGAGAAGAAGACGGGTATATACAGGAAAGAAATGGGCGCAATATTCCTTCCCGCGAATATTTAAAAAAATTATTTGAAACTTTAACCTGTTCTAAATTAGATATTTCTTAGATTATATATAACTCGATTAAGAAGAAAAACGAGCTCAAAATGTGAAAGGGATGATGCAAGCTAGAAGAGGGACTTTTCCTTTCCCATGCTCGCGAAGTGCGGAAACCTTTAATTTATTTTGGGAAAGAAATTGTGTAATTTCGCTCATATTAAGCGCTTCGATCCTTTTGATTAAGAAACTTCAGAGATATTTCAAATCAATGGCGCAAAATAGGACATGGATGTGCAGCGATATAGAATAAAGTATAATATCGTACATACTTTTGCATATAGCACGGCAAGAATTTAATGCCTCCCATTTTAACAAGATACTTTGCCAAAAATTACTTGCTGAAGAGCGGCAGAAATAGCATTTTGGAACTCGGGGAGTGACGGTAATGTTTACCCGCTCCGAACAGAAGAGCCAAACTTTTGTGTCAATGCAATATTTGAAAAAAATACTTGTCAAACTCTTACACCCATGTATACTTTATAATTTCTGGCAAGAATATACGATTCCCACAGCCGGGAAGGGGAAAAACGGAGTAGAAAAAAGGTGTGGGAAACAAAAGGGAATGGCAATTTTGATATTTTTCCCGTGCGGAGCACGGAAGCAAAATTTTGTATGAAGAGAGAAGAATGTCTCGTTTTATTAGGTTTTTATTCTTTTAAGCAAAAAAAGAAGGGAAAAAGACAACAAAGCTATACCTTTCTTCCCTTTTTTGCTTTTTCTTTTTCTCCTTTCCTTTTTTTTCTTTTTGGGAGCGTTTTTTTTTTTGGGGGGGGGGCGACCGCCCCCCTGGCTATGCGCCTGGCACACACAGTGCACATTTGCCATTAAAAACTGCATGCGCGATGAGTGGTGCGTAGCTTTAGGACCCCCTACCATACCTGTTGAGACGAAAAAAGTATCACTATTTACATCTGAATAAGTAAAGCATGAATAACATGCATGGTTATATAAAAGTGATAATGATGATGTTAATGATTATAATAAGTGCACTTCAGGGCATATACATGTAAGAGAAGAAATACAAATATAATTACGGAATTCAACAATGAATACCGGTACATAAATAGAATGCATGCCATGTACACAGAGAGCACTTGTTTGTGTTACTATTGATGGTTACCTTTTTTAGATTTTTAAAACAATTTTTAAATTTTAATCTCGTAAAATGATTGGGATTCCTTATCATTATTCATTGATTGATTGATTGATTGAATTTATTTTTTCTTCATTTCAAACAAATTGACAAAGTAAGTAGGAACAAAACACAATATGAATAACAGAAATGAAAAAAAGGGAACTCACTGGAAAGCTTCACTTGTTTATGTGAGTCCCCTGAAATAAATAACTGATTAAAATATATCAAAAATAGAAATTAACAATGTTCGTTCTCTCATAAGTCCCAAATGCGGGAGTCTCACCAGACGCCAAAAGCGTGAGACTTGGTACGTCCATAGCCACTGGTTCTTGAAACTTTTCTTTTATATTAGCAATGATTTACTTACATCATGGACTTAGTAGGACAGTAAGGTCCATGCTTACATACACTAGAGCCATATTCTATTGTCCACCACATAGATTTGCATTCGTCTCTGCTATTCTCATCATGTGTAGCAAACAAAAAAGAAAAGTAGAACACGGCGGCCTTGAAAATATCACATATTATGGTGATATAATAAACGGATCTCTAGGAAAGTCCTTTTGAAGAAGTATTAGGCTTCACATAAATTTCAGATTTGCTGGTAGTTTGTAAGCTACCATATCCCAGATGTTGTCCTATCCTATGGTTTCCCCTCTTCGGTTGATTTTTATTATAAGGCAGACGCACGGTTGCCTTGGTCATACATGTGTATAAACTCAGTGAAACAGAGTTTATTAACCCTTTGAACCCTGTATTAATTTGGACGATCGTGTCCCTCACCCTGAATTGTTTACCGATATCAAGATTATCAACAAAATGAAAGAATACCTGACATTTGAAATAATTGATCTCCTATTCTCGTGATTCGAGCCCAACCATGTCAGCGCACCTTACTCCGCTGGTACCCGGTCTGACCCGGCTGATGTTGTTTAGCTCTCCGTACTAACGATAATCTCAAATTTTGTCGCAAAATCACTGCTTTGAGAGAAGTAAAATTCAACAATAGCTAATTACACATAGTCCATACACGACTCACCGTGTATTACCCATGAGCCACCTTGGTGGGGTAGTATATTTTGGTCATTTTTTAGGCTTAAAACTTTGTAAATGAAAGCCAATCATCAACAAAATTATAAACTGAAGTTATGGACCGAACATCCCTAAAGTGACGTCATTTTACAGGTCACATATCTAAAATGCTTGCTTTTCAAATCACATGACTTGAAGACGGTATTTCGGCTTTTCGGGTATATGTGCATTCATGGTGAAGCCGGTATTCCGGCTTTTCGGGTTCAAAGGGTTGAGGAATATTGTCCAATGCCTACTTAGCTTGTACGCAAGCATATGGGAGGATGAGCATGAAATATTTGCACCGTCGTACGTGTACCATCCAAAATGGACCCTTGCACTTGGTAATGCAAACTTGTGCAGTACGCAGGGGGGGGGGGGGAGATATACTCGTGTATAATGAGATACAGGAAGGTCCTGCTTTGACTACTCCCTTTTAAAAACAGAGTTTCAGACCTTAATTTCAGTTGATTTAACTCGGTTTTGCTCAGAAGGTGCTCAAGAGCTACTCAACCTCACTCCAAAGACCCCTGTTATGAAATTATTTTGTTTCGATTGAGCACGGAGGCATGGATCACTTGCCCAGTTCTTGTGTACCTGTTTTTTATGCAAGCCTCGGTCCCCGTCCCCCTGTGCTTGCTTTTGCTTGGCATTTTTTTTCTGGGGGGGGGGGGGGGCAGGCATTGCTTCAATTGCTTGTAGAGGGTAATGGCCTCGGTTATTTTGGGGGAGGGGGTGGGACTTGCTGTTTGATTTTTTTTGCTCAGTCGAAAAATCTTTGTATATACGACAGGGCTGCGGTCATCTGACCGCATATACTGCAGTAGCTGCCACTTCTTGCAGTCAATGATAACATGTATGCATGGGTTCATGTTTTTATGTTATTTTTTCGTTTGTCTCATCTGCTAGATCCTTGGGTTGGAGGTGGAGTTCGTGTTCCAATAGCCAGGCCCAATGGCCACCGTCGCAGTGACAAAAGAAATGACAGGTAAGGCTTATTTTCCTACTGAAAAGAACACAGTGTGTTCAAAGTGTTTTGGTAGGATTTATTTCCAATTGGTCTAATGTCAATTCGTCAAATTGCCATTTCGTCTACTATTATTTGGTCTACCATCAGTTTGTCCACTATCCACATGGTCTAATTACCATTCCGTCCACTCATCTTTTCGTCTAATAACCAGTTGGTCTGATAGCCATTTAGTCCATATACCACTTGATCTAACTGGACTAAGTGTTAATTGTGCAAAATGAATGAAAATTAAATGGATATTAGACCAACTGGTTATGAGACAAAATGGTCTTGACGAAATGGTGATTAGGTGAAGTGATGATTGGACCAAATGGTTGTTAGACAAAATGTTGATGGACGGAATAGCATTAGACTAAATGAAGGTAGACCATGTGGTGAGTGGATGAGTTGGCAGTTGACGAATTGGCAATTTACCTTTTCATAGTGTGTGTAGAAGTGTCTTCAGTGTATGTTCACAGTCACTGTGTATGCAGTGTGATCATAGTGTGTTTAGTGTTACCAAAGTGTATTGGCAGTGGTTTCACAGTGTGTTTTACAATGTGTGCTTACACTGCTAAGTGTGTTGACAGTATGTTCATAGTGTCTTCATAGTATTCTCAGAGTGTGTTTCACAGTGAATTCATAGTGTGTTTACTGTTACCAAAGTGTGTTGGCAGTGTGTTTAGTGTTGCCAAAGTGTGTTGGCAGTGTGTTCACACTTCACAGTATGTTTCACAGTATGTTTCACAGTGTGTTAGCAGTGTGTTCATAGTGTGATCACAGTATGTTCACAGTGTGTTCACAGCATGTTCACATTGTGTTGATATTGTGTTTACAGTGTGTTCACAATGTGTTTACTTTGTGCTCACAGTGTTTGCAGACTATGTTTATTAATATGTTTACCGTGTGTTCACAGTATATTCACAATGTGTTTACTTTGTCACAGAGTACGTTCACACTTTTTCTACAGTATGTTCACAATGTCTTCAGAGGAACAGTGTGTTCATTTAGTGGTCTTATATGAAGGTGTGATTCACAGTACTAAAATGCTTGTTTTTAATGATGTGAACATAATTCGAGTGTGGTTCAGGGTGTGTTCACATAGAGCACTACATGAAGATGCGATCCACACTTTGGAAATGCACAGATTTACATGTAGTTTCACTATGTGGACATCTCTACACTGAGTGTTCACAATGTGATCACATAGTGGACTACATGAAGATGTTATTCACAGTGTGAATGAAGGTTCTTTCATATTGTGTTCCACACTGTGAACATACTGTGGGACACTTTGTTCTAACCAGTATGGTTCCCTCAGCAGTGCCCCGTGCCTCACATACACATAGAAATACAAAGGATACAGACGACACTAAAGACTGGAATGCACTGAAGCAAACTATTTTTTTCTACAAATATTGTGTTTGATTGTGAATGTTTAAAAAGATAGCAGAAAATAATATTATCATTGTGATCAAGATGTTCCGTTTTGAAATTAAGAAGCCATCGACTAACATGTAGTTCATGTCTTGAGCTGCTTTTAAAAGTGATTATTGGCTTAATGACAAAGTATGGCATGTTCCTGCACTTGTGAAATATGGTACTAGATTCTTTTTACTGAAGACTTTTTTACGTTCCTTGACTTTTCAATTGATGCTCCCAACCACTCGTAAAATGATACATAAAAAGTATGACATCATCAGCGAGCGGTGACATACTTTTTCTTGCACTTTTAGTGGAGAGCTCTCTATCTCGGATGTCATAAATCTCTGGGACCTTTCCGTCATTTCCAAGACACCCCTCCCCCTTCCTCCTCTTTGATGACTAATGCAAGGAGTATGTAAATTTATGAGAAATATGATTCAATTTGGGTGAATATGAACTCTAACAGTCCTTGTAAGTGTGTAACCTCATATCATTCTGTATTCAATGTATTGATTGTTGTTTCTGCCACTTGTGTGAACATAATTTCGCTATAAAATGGAAATAAAAGTAGGTAGATAGATTAATAGACCAATCTCTGCAGATCTGTATAAAGGGCTATCTTCTTATTTTTTGTTATTATTCCTAATCAATAGAAGAAATAAAAATCAACTGAAATGGCCGTGCCAACAATTTTGGTGTCATTCCACCCATTGTGTGCAGTTCTTCAGAATTGTGTCAAGTTACATATTATGATTTTAGTGACATCAGTAAACTCGAATGCTGTAAAAACGAGAGTATTCTGTGCATATATTTCCAATTGACGAGATAATTTCTTCCACTATACCTTGGTCACATTTTTCCTACAGCCGCCGTATGGAGAGTCGAAAACAGCCGCTTTATTAAACATTATTTGTACCCGCTACATACGGGAGGTTTGAATAATAGAGGAAATAATAGAGGAAATGTGACAAAGGTATATGACTCATTACCTGAACTATACTCTATCCTTAAACACCCACTATAAATTCACAGATTTTTGAAATATGAATTTCTTCCTTTTTTTCAACTTGGCATCTCCATGTACATGTATGGACAACCAAAACGAAGAAGAAGAAGAAAAAAACACCACAAAATCGTTAAGGTTGGGACTGAGGAGTCTTACTGGAGCGGGCTTAAATTTTAAAATGCTGTTTTATTCTTTGGTACATATTGTAACAGTTAATAAACCACTTTGATCTGAAAATTTAAAAATCTCCCTCACAAAAAATTAAAGAAATAACAATAAAAAAGTTAATTAAAATAAACAATATATAAAAAAGATTAAGAAAAAAGTAAGCAGTAAATGAATTCAAAAAATATTTAGAAAAAAAAGAATATTGTAAGTAAAATAAGTAAATGACAGAAACATGATGATAATTGCAAATAATAGAATGAATTTATATAATCATCATTTTGACCACAATTATATTTTTGTAAGGAGTAACTGGGACTGTTTTCTTAGACTATTCATTGACCATGTGCAATCAATTAGAGAGAGTTCAATGTCTTGTACAAGGTGGGCCATAGGCTCATTGTGATACCTGATACCCTTTGCTCATGGGCGGATAAGGACCATTTTCACAAAATGTCCCTAAGTGTTAAATCTGATTGTATTCTATAAAACTTTATTAGATTTGAGGATGGACTAGGCAAGTAGGCCTACCCTCTGGCCCTCCCCATTTGGTACTGTATCGGACGGAAAGCCAGGGGAGGAAGGAATTTTTGTTTTTGAGGATTTTTGAGGATTTTTCTCAAATTGTGGTTATTCCTGATTTTTGGGGGCTTTTCCATTTATTTCAAGGACTATATAACAGGCAAGTTTGTGATAAATGCATGCTGCTATGTAGAATATTGATTTTTCTACATATTTAGGGAATAATGGATGGCCTTAGTGGGTTGCAAAGAAATATTGTATGAGCTGAAGAACAATATTTCTTCGCATCCCATGAAAATTGGTCATCCAATATTATTATAATAATTTAGATTCCCCCACAAAGCTGAAGATGAATTAATAAAGCAAAAAAAATTGTTTTCACTAACCATCATTCATGGCAATCCTGTAAATCATAATTATAATAATAATATAGGGTATTTATATTGCGCAAATATCCACCTTGTTAGGTGCTCAAGGCGCTCCTATATTACCCGGCTAAGCTAGGCGTTCATAGCGCACACAGCTTTTTAAGGAATTACTTCCTACCGGTACCCATTTACCTCACCTGGGTTGAGTGCAGCACACTGTGAATCAGTTTCTTGCTGAAGGAAATTACGCCATGGCCGGGATTCGAACCCACGACCCTCTGTTTCAAAGTCCGAAGACTAATCCACTGGGCCACAACGCTCCACATGAGCATGGCGTCTGAATATTGTCATTAAAAAAAAAGAAATCTCTGTATAGATGCGATAGCGTATAGTGCACGCGCATTTGAATTCAATAAACTGACGCAGTCTCGTTCCCCTCCTTTACCACACCTCCTAATATGTAATGCAATTTAATTGTGACATAACAATAGGTTCATGCGCACAATCATTTGTTAACCAATGATAATCTTGTGGGCGGGGCAAAATATTCATTTCCTCCAATATTGGATGGTTTCCATAGGCATGCACTTTAACAATCAGTTTTAATATTTTGTCTCTTTGAAACAACCTCGCAAGACGTCAAAAAATACCTGCACCTCTAAAACCCTACATCTTAATAATAATCTAGAATATTGTCTGTGGCTGATCCTGGGGCTTCTATAGAAAAGATGGTTGCCTCATTATAATTCCACATTATTCACACATGACTGAAAAAATGGAACGATTATGATTTCATGTAATAACATAAGAAAATGGAAAGGGAGAATGCATCATCATCATCAGCCCACCTAATGAATATTCACGAGGATGCGTGTATGACTGTCCTCACAATATAATGCTAAAATTTAAAATTCAATGACTTTGCTGAGATTTTGGTGAAATTTCCAGCATTTTTGCTCAGTGAATTTTACTCTATTTATTTAGATATTTATTTTTAACAGCCTGGAGTATTCCCTTAAATTGATGGTCTGGGCTGAAAATATTTATATCTAATAAATAAAGTAAAATTAACAAAGCAAAGTGCTGAAAATTTCACCAAAATTGGATAACGAATAACAAAGTTATTGAATTTTAAAGTTTATCAATATTTCTCGAAAACAGTTACATGTATATGCACATCGTCATGAATATCCATTAGGTGGGCTGATGACGTCACATCCCTACTTTCCTCTTATGTTATTACACGTATAAAATCATAAATCGTTTCATTTTTCCATTCATGTGTGAATAATGTGTCTCCTTTATAATGAAATAAGTTGCAGCAATAACTAACGCACTTAATCAGTTGTCAATCCAATTGTTTTAGTTCTTGGTAGAAAATTTTTGAATAAACCTAATTTCATATACATGTAATAAAATACGAAAGAACAAATGGGGATATGACATCAGCACACCTTATGAATATTCATGAAGTCATGCCTAGAACTATTTCACCGGAATAATGCAAATCTTTAAAATGCCATAACTTTGTTAATACTAGTCTGATTTTGTGTCAAATTTTCAGTGTTTTTTTGGTCTGAATTTTCTTTATCTGTTTAATTCATATTACTCTCAGCCCGGAGCATCCCTTTCAGGGGTAATTTGGTCTGTGATGGGGGCGAAATTGCCTATCATCCTCCTGTATAATAACTTGCAGAGCTTTTATTCCATTCAGTGTTTTGTAAAGCCACATTAAAAATAAATATGTGTAAGTTCATACAATTATGCCAACGTCTTTTGATGCTGATTTTCCATTTACTGTGTACCATATACACACAAGCTCTAATAAAAACCCCCTCAAGAGTGGCTTCAATATGAGTGGCTTCAATATGAAATAAAGCCTCTGCGATGTTTCTGGTTCCCTTTAAATAACGAACAGAGCGGACGAACGAGCAATAATATTTGCTCTACTTATGCTTATTGTATAATCCTATAGAAATTGGATTTTGATTATGAATGAGTGGAATGGATAGCTATGTATGGACAAGGATTCATGAAGGATTGAAATCGTCCCACAGTATTATTATCTCCTGTTATTTTTGTGATTTGGAGAAGTTTAAAGGGTTAATTTTAAAGGGCAAATTTCTTATTGTCTTTTGTTTTATTTTAAATCTTTAATGTCCTATGAATTTCAAGCATTTAATGTCCCTCTATTGGCAATTAAAGGTAATTCAAAATGTAAAGCAATTGAGAGATAGAATTGTTGTCGCTTATTGGTACAGAGGAACATTTTGAATGATGTAATTGTCTTCTTCTGTTTACATGTTTGGGTATAAAACTGGGAGAAGGGTTAAAATGAAAGCATCAATAGAACATCTGAAACTACTGATTGCGTTTAATCAACACTTTTTTTTACCCTAGAATCATAATTTGAAAGATGTTTCTGACGAATCTTTGTGGCTTTTAATAAAAAATAGGTTACACTTCATAATTCCGAAGGTTCTTTATTCCGAAGTTTCGTGATTCCGAAACACGTAAATTGCCTATACCTCAATGTTCGTTAATCCGAAACGTAAAAGGGTTTGTTAATCCGAACATTTGTGGCGTTATTCTGAAGGTTCGTTATTCCGAAGGTTCGATAATCCGAAAACGAAATAAGGTTCATTGGAAATAAGGTTCGTTGTTCCGAAGGTTCGTTAATCCGAAAATGTAATAAGTTTCGTTGTTCCGAAGGTTTGTTAGTCCGAAAACAAAATAAGGTTCGTTAATCATTTCGTTTGCGGACTAACAAACCTTCAGAATTATGAACCTCATTTCGTTTTCGGATTAACGAACCTTCGGAATTACGAAACTCACTTCGTTTTCTTACTAACGATCCTTTTGAATTACGAACCTTCAGAAATACGAACCTTCGTAATAACGAACCTTCGGAATAACGAAGCTTTGGAATTACGAACGTATGCGAAAAAATAAAGGTAAAATTGTTTTAAGCCACAAACTTGAAATATTGCAAAAAGGAAAAGACATGAACTGTAGGATCATGATAAGAAAAGGTAGATTAAAAGTAACAGTGATCAATAGCATGATTGTACATTACATGACATTATATTGTTGGCCTACTTTATTTATGGCTAATTTTGCCAAACTACACGCTGCCATTTGTTTTCTTCACTCTTGTTGCTTCACACATTGCATTTGCAGAAATGTTGGTGGATGAGTAAAAGCTTTCATGAATCCACAAACAACATGCTTTTGCATAAAAAGAATTGATTCAGGATTACTCCAATCTTAAAGTTGAAGCCCACAAAGTAAATGACATGCTATAAATTGTGTCTTCATCAGACCAAGAAGTGTTAAAATGGTTGGGATCAGAATAGTATGCCATATCAGTAATTTGTTGAATATCACGGACTGGTGACAACTGGCCGATTTAGCATTGCCATTCACCTGCAACTGACTTGCTCCCTTTATAGGCTAGGCAGTGCAAACATACATTATTCTGAATTTTCTGAAAGGAAATATTGATTTTACCGTAGATACAGACAGACTCTTGTGAGTTTCATGTCACCAAAATGTATCTCATGAGATTGAATGTATGGCTTTATTATTAAAAACAAGACTATCCCCCATAGTCTTTTTATGTCATTGATTGCCATGGGCGGAAATCCCAGGGGGACAGGGGGATGCGTCTCCCCTACCATTTGGAAAGGTGGGGGGGGGGGGGAGGGGGGGACACGAAAGGTGGTTTCAAACCGCCTCGAAGTTTGTCAGTTCCAGGTATTCTCTGATTGGGAAATTTACCCCGATCAGAAAATACCAGGTATTTTGGTAATGTGAAAACAAACTACGCGTAATTTCCCCGAAAGAAAATACCTGCTAAATAGTAGGTACTTGGCGAAATAACGAGAACTTTCGCGGGGATTTTTCCAAGGTCGCAGGTATTTTGGCAATGTGAAAGCAATTTCCGGGAACTTTTAGCCAAGCGTGTCGTTGGGTGCGTGCGCCATGGGTGGCTGCTGGGCTAGTGGTTTTGAATCTCGCGCCTAGCCTGCTTATTAGACCATACTGCGCATGCTCGTAACTTCAGGAATTTATCCCAAAGGGTATGTTTCAGGGCGGTCTGAATGCAGGAATAATTAATGGGTATTTTTTAGCCTAAAATGTTCTTGTAATCTAGCGGGGATTCTTGTGATCGAGGCGGTTTGAAACCACCTAAAATCACTATTTGTGGTATTTTATGATGGAAAAAAATACATTTTGAAATAAAACATGTAGGATCCTCTCCTTGAATTTGAAATATATCGACATATACCTTTGGGGAGAGATTTCCGCCCAGGCCCATGCCGATTGCGGAAAACAGTAACAGCACCTATTTGTTCTGTTATTTCATACAACATTAGAAATACCTGTATCGGGGGGGGGGGGGGCTCTGACATATATTGGTGGAACAGGGACGTGCCGCTTTGATGACCCCCTTTTTCAGACCTAATTTTCAGTTCTGTAGATACTCCGAATGACAAAAGTTCCATTCAGAAGCCGCACCGCCTTGCCCGCAAGACCCCCATTACAAAACATCTTAGTTCCCTTGCCCTGCCAAAATTGTCCAGAGCGAACACCGCATGGCTTCACAACTCCCTCAGCTAGCAGCTCCATGCACCGCTAGCGCCCACATATACATGCAGGCACAGCGCTAGCGTGCAACGTACCTACTGTACCACACTCCCGTTCCATAGACCCTGTTTTTCACATCGCCCGCTATATATTAGATTAAAGCAGCATTTGACATTCCTTTTGAATGGCAAACTATGTATGAACAAGTCTTTCATTCATATTTAGCCAATGGGCCTATCTCTCCGCAATCAATACATTTATATTTTGACTTTGAACCCAAACAAACAGAGCTGCAGTTATACAATATTGTATTAATGAATAATCTTTTTAATGATACTTGTTTTTACATTCTACCTAGGTATCCCCCCATTTAAGTTAATTTTTAAGGCTGTCCCGATAGCACACAAATGAACAGAGCCCTGTGGTGTGGGCCTATAACACCGTTCTCATTATACTTTCTAAAACTGGTTTACTGGAAACCGGTTCAGGAAACCAGTTTGGAAGATCGCTTTGCTAGCGTTCCCAATTTGATCAGCCGAAAGTGGTTTTCAAAACCACTTAACGTAAAGTGGCCTTGTTGCCATGGGAACGCTTTCAGTTGGGGCGACATACTTCTCACGAAATCCGAAACTGCAGCTTAGATATTCTACACACAGTGTGTGGAGTAGCGCGCTCAAAATGTGCGAAGATCGCTTCCCGAATGATGGTTGTGTCCTCACGCTAAAACCAGTTTAACAAGGAGAAGTTATCTTCAAAACTACATCAAGAGATGGTTTTCTGAACCGGTTTGGAAGATCGCTTCCAAGATGGCTTCGACCGTTCTCATACACATTAAACTAGTTTCCAGTAAACTAGTTTTAGGAGAACAGTGTCAATAAGAAAATATACAGTGCATCCCACAAAAAGGAAACCTGTCTTAAGAGCTAGATATCACAATCATTGAATATTTAGATCATTAATTTAACATTGATACTAAAAATGAAATATCTTCTTCAATATTAGACCAAATGATTAGTGAATTGTGGATGCATTACGTAGAAAAATCAATAATGGCTTGGTTAAAATAATATCTTTGAGTGTTAACCCCACATATCAATGAGCAAATCAAAGTCTGTCAATAATAGTTTAGATAATCCATGGTGATTTGTATGGTAGGATAAAAGTAAAAATAACTACGTGTACTGTAGTATCATCATAAATATTTCATTCCACTTCCAAAATGTTAAATGCATTTCAGTTGATAGTACAAATTGTATGTGATTTTTATATGTAACTTTTTTATAATAATAATAATAGTGGTATATTTACTTAGGGTAGCCACTTCAGTTTCGAAAACTGTTCTTTCAGCGGGCCCTGCTATTATTACCCCGGCTTTAGCTGATGTCATCACTTATAGGCCTTTTTAGGCCGGCCGTCTGCTGACAGGTGTGATTTTTTAATAAAGAATAAACTGAAAACTACTACTACTACTACTACAAACGTTAAATTATGTTTCATTGATAGTCTTATTTTTTTGTATGTACATTCCTACAGTTAACAAGCGTGTTATTTATTTTGAAGACACGAACTATAAAGGGGCAGAAGCCTCTTTTGTGGCATTAAAGCTAGTCTAGCTAGATTTATTATTTATTCTAAATCAATACTGCCTGGAGTACATGTACTTGGGTATAAAGTTTTATTTTATGTCTCTCGTGTAAACACTAGTTGGCATTTATGATAGGTTTGTTTACTCCATTGCAAGCTAATGTCATTATGTGGGGACACACGATTTGAGATGTGTGGACAAGTTTTATGCTTTGCTATGTAGTCTTTGACTGAAGTTTGCAAGCGAGCATCTAGGGTAGCATTTCATGAAGGAATTTCTCAGTGAAAATAACCAGTTGACAAATGTTGCAAGCTACTGAAATCCTTGCATCTGATTGGCTGAGAGCGATTTTTTCAGTGAAAAATTCTGTAAAGTCTCTTCATGAAACGCTCCTTGAGCTGGTATTGAATTCATCATTTCAGCTTTATTCAGTTGCAGTGATAAGAAAGAGTATTTCAAAGAAATGAAAGAGAATTTCAAAGAAATGAAAGAGTTTGAGTTGATATGAAATGAAAAGTTTTAAAGCAATTTTTTTCTATTATTGTTGCTGTGATACAGTATATACTGCTTTCTTAAAAACTACAGCAATAAAACCATTTTATTTCAATATAATTTGAATTGTCAGCATATTCCCATGGCAAGGGTATTTTCCCTGCTCCAATCTTGGCATATTTTTCTGATATGCTTTCAATTGCGTAATGAACCAAAATTTTGAGGGGGAAAACATGACATACGGGGCAAAAAATATAAAAAAAGGGTGATCGAGTGAAGCGAGAGAGTAAATATATGATATATTTTGACCAAATGATAACAAAAATACTATGAATCACCTTATCCCTTTTGATATCTTTGTTTTAATACTTCCCGGTCGTTAAATTTTTGAGGCCCCCAAGCCCCCTTTTATGCTATATGCCAGTGTTTGCTTTGATAATTCAATAAAAAATGTTTCCAATAAAAAGAGGCCTAAATTGAACCTTGCCATTGGTTCCTGTACAAAGCGAATGAGTTAACATGACCCCACCCTGCAAAATCAAACACAAATTCACACTTAAAAAGTGCTAGATCTATGTACATGTAAATAAAATGCCTTGCTTCAAGGCATTGGTGCTGTGGCAGGAAAAGCAGTGTGTGAACCATTAATTTTAAATTAGAATACTGACATTTATTACTCTGTGCACACGTACATGTACGTAGATAAAGCAAGCCTGTATGAACGCTCACCACATAGCCTTGGTGCAGCACAAATGATAGTGAAACGGTGTATGGATCTAATGAACTGACTACAAGATGTAAAATATAATGCATGTCTTGGAAACTACTGGGCAGAGCGAAAAAAGGGGAACTATTTGTGCTTTTTTTAATCAATATTCCTTGGCTGTAATTTATTCTTTTTTTTTAGTGCTTTATCATCACTAAAATGGGAAGTGCATGCCGCCTATATCACATGTGCAGAGGTGTGTAGATGCTGCCAAGTAGTGAGCAGGCTAGATTGCGTGAGTTGTGGGGTGTTGCAAGAAAGTTGCGATCAATTGCAAGTCTATTTTTGGTCCCAAAATCAATCATATGTCTTGCAGTTTATTTGCAAATTAGTGATAAATTGCTAATCTGCTCCTTAAAACAAGAGGTTTAATCTGATTTGCTATAACTAATGTTGATCTATCAGTTGTAAAACTGCAACAGAATACTTGCAATTGATCGCAAATGTTTTCTTGCAACACCCCCTAACTGGTGCCGATCACTACCTCCATGCTCCTTCATTGCATGCGAACATGTATGTTTCACAAGGGGGCGGGGAGTAGGGGGGGGGGGGGTTCTGAATGGTGCTGGGTGGTTTTTGAGTTCCATGTCAGTTGTTCTGGCGACAATTGCTCCATCAGAGAATCTGCAAGGTAACCATAAAACCTAACCTCTGAAACTAAATAAACCCTATTCCTTATCTGAACATTGTCCTTAGCCTAAAAAATCTATTACAATCCTAAACCCCATGCCCTCTGAGATATCAAGACCGGAGCAATTGTCGCAGGAGTAAAATGTCGTGTCACCAGTTTATGAGCTCAGCTTCTTACACAAGGTTGATTTGAATATCTAGAGAACTGAAAACGAGGTTTGAAAAAGGGGGTCAATGTCAAAGAAGCATGTCCCTGCTCTTCTCTATACATGTACACGAGCGCCTCCCCTGCGATAGGATTGCTCTGAAGCTACATGTACTAATGATTCAGTTAATCCAACGGATTAAGCGTTATCATCTAACAGATTAAGAGCTGGTTCCAGTCAATTCAGATGTGAGGTAAGACGGGGGACAAAAATTCATGGAAATGAAGCGGAGAAAGGAGGTTAAGACCCCGTTTTCACTACCTTTCTAAAACTAGTTTACTAGAAACTTGTTTTATAGTGGAAACTAGTTTAACGTGTAATGAGAACAGTAAAAAAGGCATTGGAAGCGATCTTCCAAACCGGTTCAGAAAACCACCTCGCGATGTAGTTTTCAAGATTGCTTTGCCTCGTTAAACTGGTTTTAGCACAAGTGAGGATACAACCGTTCTTCGGGAATCGGGAAGTGATCTTCCCACATTTTGAGCGCGCTATTGCACATACTGTGTAGAACGTCTATGTTGCGGTTTCAAATTTCGCACGAAACATGTCACATGGAGAGCGCCCCCATAGCAACAAGGCCACTTTACGTGAAGTAGTTTTGAAAACCACTTTCGGCTGATCTTATGGGAACGCTAGCAAAGCGATCTTCCAAACTGGTTTTCTGAACCGATTTCCAGTAAACTAGTTTTAGAACGTATAATGAGAATGGTGTCTAAGAGAAAAGAGAGGATGAAAGTCAGTGTACATGTCACAGGGAAGAAGAAAAAGAAATGAAAGAAAATTATCAAGAATATTTATTTCTGTTTTTTGCTTGATAAATTCTCTTCTAAAATCCTAAATTACCGAAGTATTAAAGGATGAAACTAAAAAAATACAAATGAAATATACCGATAGTAGTGAAAGTATAAGTATCCCACCCCTTCTCAACACTCCGAAAACTGAAATGTTTAATCAACATTGTTTAATGTTCAATGTTTAAAATGTTTAATCAAGGGTTGGAGTTGTGACAACCTTTTTTAGATTTTCTATCCAACCTTGCATAAAACTGAATCCAACAATTTAAATGTTGGTTTGAACCATTTTAAAGTGGTAAATAAATATAACATTTGGAAAAGATTGTCATCCTCCAACGTTCAATAGACCAGTTTACTAATGTAGTCAAATTTATGGATGTTTCTTCCCTCGTGGCCTAGTAACAAGTTATTCCATTAACCTGTACCTAACAATGGTATTTCAATACTTGGAATCCACTCTGCATACATTAGTTGTTGCTATGTCGGACAAACCTTGGGCAAGCTTTCCGGTTGTTAGGGGCAACCTCCGTTAAACTGGTATGCATAAAATTTTAGTAAACTGGTCTATTGTTAATTTATCATTTCAGTTTTAAAGGGATGGTCCAGGCTGGAAATATTTACATCTCAATAAAAAGAGTAAAATTCAAAGAGCAAAATGCTGAAAATTTCATCAAAATCGAAAAACAAATAGCAAAATCATTGAATTTTAAAGATTTGCATTTTTCCAATAAGCATTTCTAGGCATGTCTTTATGAATATTCATTAGGTGGGCTGATGACGTCATATCCTCACTTGTTCTTTTGTATTTTATTATATGAAATAAGGTTTATTCAAATTTTTTCTACCAGGAACTATTGGATTGACTTGTAACTGATTAATTGCATTAGTTATTTATTGCCGCAACTTATTTCATCATAATGGAGACGCATCATGTACACATGAATGAAAAAATTAAACATTTATGATTTCATGTAATAACATAAGAAAAAAAAGTGGGGATGTGGTCATGGTTGATCTAAAGAAAAAAGATTAAAGGAAATAATTTGGATCATTTAAATGTTTGAACCCAGATATTAGATGTACTGCAGTTTATGTGGGAAATAGATTCATGAAATGTAGATAGTGTTTGTATTGATAGAATACGCAGGCAAAAAATGGCGTTCAAGATTTTAATGATGATCAGGAACTCATAGCTGTGACTCTTTTAAAAGTTTCAAAGCAGGTTGTAGTTGTCCATTGTCAATTCTTGGCCAAAAAACAACTGATTTAATGTTTGAGATGACTTTTCAGGAATAAAAATATAGTGTATGATCATAAAGGTGTGACCGTCTAAATCCAAATTGTCTACTTTTAGGTGAAATTGTGCTATTATCACTAATTTTGACTAATGTCATATCCGTATTTATTTTGTAGTAAACTGGGCTTGGGTGGTAGTATGGGTTGGGGTTCTAGTACTCAGTCAGGACATGCAACCATAGACAGGAAGTAGGGGTGGGTCAGCCATTTATTGAAAGCTGGGTAGAACATACAAAACAAGGAAAAACCCCTGTAAATAAGGGAATAATATGGATACAATAAATGTAATAGTTCATCAATACTGATCCAAGATCACGTGATTATCATATTTATTTATTTATTTATAAGTCTTTTTTTAGTAGGGTGGCTCCATCAGTAATTGATATACTGTTGTCCTTGGAGGCCCTACAACAAAAATACAAACATATAACAAACATGGGTATAAAAAGTGTACAATGTAAGTTGAAACGAACAAACTGTAAAGAAAAGAACAACACAAAGGGCCAGTTTATAAATTAAGACTATTATAACGCCAAAATAAAAGACTAAATGAGGATTCGGATTGAGCATTTCTTAAAAAATTAGGTAGATTGTTCCAAATGAATGCACCAGCAAAAGAAAAACTTTGTTTGCCCATTTCTGTTCGAACTCTGGGCAAAATCAAACCTGTGCTTTGTGCACTACGAGTACGAATACTATGTACAGTATCTTGATAAATTGTATTTCATTTATCATTAAATTGTATTTCATTAATCAAATGCATGATAATATATGTAATCATGGATTTAATTCAATAACCCGCATAAATTATACAACAAAAATTGCATGCAAATGACATGTACATTCATTCATTGCTTGGCTCATAAGGCTATAACAGTACTAAGAAGAATTATTGATCACTTTTCAATGAAGTCTTAATTATTACAAAAATATATATTCCAATTAACCAATGATAATAATAACAATGATACAGCACTAATTAGATAATTTTTTAAGCACATTATAATATCATAATATTTAAACAGTTATTGCCTTATTATTATGCATGTAAATCATAACAAAATAACCATAACTTGGCCATCCTACCAACTAACTCACCCTACTATTGGCCAAGAGATAACAGAGTACATCCACCAAGTCACCCTCTGGAGATATCACTCGGCATCGCTCATACATGGTACGTCAAATGAAATTCCCTAAAAATTGACATAACAAAATTAGCTAGTATGGCTTTTCCTAAAACTCATCTAATTTAATTGAGTCTGAATTTCTTAGACTACTTCTACCACTCGCCAAATATAATCAAAATAAATAAAGTTCATTCACTTTCTATACGTAAAGCAAATGGGGGGTATACAAAACTGATCATGACAAAATACTGACAAGAAAATCAACTTCGTTTAATATACTCAATCTCATAGAAAATAAACATAATTTCATTTTATAAACTCATAAGAAATCTTCTCTTTTATAATGTGAAATTGACCATAACAATAACATGAAGCATAAAACGATCATGTACCAGATATACAGAATTGAATTGACATTCAACCCTACTCTCTATAATAATCTTTTTCTTAAGAATGATATCAACGTAGTCAAAATCTTAGCTGCTAAACTGACAAACGATATATGTTAGATTCAAACTTACATGCCTCCTTGTCGAGTATGACTGGGAAGAACGAACATGTAGCCCTAACGTGCACTGTCGTCACCAATCGCTTTCTGATTTATCCTACCGCCGTAACAACAAAAACGCCTGTTCTTTCACGCCACCTACACTTGAACGCTATCTGATATAAATATCCTTCCACAACATCATAAATATTTGACATATTACTAGATTTGGTATCAATGAAAAAGTATAATGAAAACAACTATCGTTCGAACACAAAATCATACACATCATGTATTTATGAGAATAATCAGCTATAAATCTTAGGAACTAATTTCATTTTTCTTTGAGTAACAACATCATTGCCATTACGTAACAGGTGAGTAAACAACGGAAAATATCGACCAAAAAGAAATACACTTTCGCTTTCAATTCTCGTAAGGTGTTTCCTAAGAAAAAATGATTTTGCAAGAAAATTCAATTTCCCACAATAATACGGCCATGGTATGAAGAAGAATGCACAATTGAACAATATTGCCAATTTGAGGAAGGATTTAGTAATGAGTTAACCATGGCATTATGAAAATTGTGTTTACCTCTATGGGTTAAAGAGCATTGCTGATGATAGGGCATAGCATGTCCATATAGCTGTCAGTCTCTTAACCATTTCAGCTGAAGTAGAATAACGCGGTTGTCGTTGGTCTTTCAATCAAATTACTGCTAGTTTTATCACGATAGTCTGCACAGCTTGTCGTAGACCATCTACAATCGCAGCGATAGGAGCACACTGTATGCATGCCCCCTCCCCTGTAGCCTGAATTCAAGATGTACATGAAGGCATGTCCCTATCAGCTGTAACAGCATTTATTTTGTTCTTTATTGAGAATGATGATGTTTCAGATAATCTATCTCCCTGTCCCTCTTTCTTTCCCTTACTCCCTTTCTCCTGCCCTTACTCCATTTCTCTTCCATAGCTGTCTCCCTTTCTACTCCTGTATCCCTTTCTCCGTCATAGCTATCTCCTTTTCTCCTTCCTGTCTTTCTTTATCCTACCTTTACTCACTTTCTCTCCCCCCGTCCCCCTTACTCCCTTTCTCCTGCCCTTCCACCATTTCTCTTCCCTAGCTGTCTCCCTTTCTTATTCCCCTTTCTCCCCCATAGCTGTCTTCCTTTCTCATCCCTGTCTTTCTTTCTTTCTCCCCTGTCTCATTTTCTCTTCTCCCCCTTTTCCCTTTCCTCCTCCCCAGCTCCTTTCTTCTCCCTAGCTATCTCCCTTTCTTCTCCTACCCTTTCCCCCCTTCTCCCTAAATGTCTTCCTGTCTCTCCCTCTCCTCTCCTGTCCCCCTTTCTCCTTTGTTTCCCTTCCCCTCTCCCTCTTTCCTACCTTTTTCCCTTTGGGTCCTCATTCAGTACCATGACATTATTTTGCTTCGGCCACAATTGCTCCACTCTAAATACCACTCACTAATCGGATGGCCAACTTCAACCCTGGGTTTAACACTATACCCTACCCTAAACCTACCATAAAACCCTATTGCAACCCAAACCCTACATCTTAAACGAAATTAAGTCTGGAGCAATTGTCACAGGAGCATATGTCTAGTCACCCCTCGTTCAAGTCGCCTTCCAGGGAAAAATTCCCCTGCATTCCTGTACATCTGGAGCAAAATAAAACACTCGCTGAACCCAAGACTACCATCACAGTGACTGGTCAGTGAAGTGAGAAAATTTCTGAATATCGATGTGGAATAATTGCCTGAGAAACCTAATTTTTGGGGCATGAGTGTACGTGTTTGATTTGAAATGCTAGTATCGCAAACTGTATGGTACGCTCTATGCACGTTTCCATCCATGGGCAAAAAGTGTTTGTATTTGGTTTATTTTGATCTTGCACTGCTTAACCCATTCCTTATACCCCTTTCATAAACCCAATTATGCGGCTAATAGCAGCATAATTTGGTCGTAAAATTGGAGGAGGACCAGAGTTATCCGCATTATTTTGATGCTGCTATTATCCGCATAATAGCAGCATCGGGACAAGATTTTGAGTTTATGAACGCATTTCCAAATAATGCGGATAATTGCCATGGTGCGGTCCCAAGGTCACCCTTTTCCAACACAACCGCATCGGAGGGGGCGTGTACAGTTGTCATGACGATTATCCGCCTTTTTCAGGATGGGCGCTCGTAAAAATAATGCGGATAATTTTCGGAGTTTGTGAACGCAATTTTTATTGAATTATCCGCATTACTATTAGGCGGCTAATTGGAGGATATGTTTATGAAAGGGGTATAAATTGTACTACAATTAGGTTGGCCCTTTACAAAGCCTGCATTGGGAATATACATCGAGAGTTCTGTATTCAGTGTTCAATATTTTGGTCAAATGAAGAATGTGAATTTGGAAAGAAAAATGAAGCAAAGCAAAAAATAAGTAAATAAATAAATGAAAAAATAATCAATTACTAATCCATGTATATCATTAGAATAGGATTTGAATTATACCTATACACCGTAGGTCTTTATTTTATCTAATAATGGTGAATTGAATTTGGAAAGAAAACAAAAAGTAATCTTCTTTACTTAAAAGGTTTAAAGACAATTAATTATATGAATAAGAAATCAGAAAACCAAGAAATATAAAAGAAATTAAAGAATGAAGAAAAATTAAACACTGAGAAAGAAAAGGTATTCATTATGAAATGAAATGATCACATTCTATTTTTATAAACTATTAATAAAATAATGTCTAATTTAATTTAAAACAAATTAATAAAGATAAATAGTATGTGTTTGAGAGAGAGAGAGAGATAGAGATAAAGGGAGATATTGAAACAAAATCCAGAGCATTTATGTGTAATTAAATTATTTTGCTTTCAGTCTTTCCTCCATATAGCAAAATCTATTCAATTTTGATATTCCTCATTTGATTTGTCATATATGTAGAATAAATTTGTGGCTTGTTTTCTTTCCCCCGTCTGTGGTTATATTATTTAGCCATTTGTAAAAGATATGGAGACATGCTATTGATTTCTGCCATATAAATGCTTCTCTGCAGTCTTGATGGCACTGCAGCTAATACCTCGGTCACATTTGTTCTACGGCGGCCGTACGGCGAATCAAAAAGAGCAGTTTTATTCATTTTTATTCAAACCATCTATGTAGCTGGTACAAAATATGTTTTTCGACTTACCACACGGCCGCTGTAGAGCAAATGTGACCGAGGTATAACTGTTGAAATAAATAATAAGGTCACAAATAGTTAAACTACAGATGCTGTGATGTCCATGCAGTCTATGTGTACCTACTATGAACATTTCATTCCATGAAAGAGATTATGAAAATAATATAGAAAGATTTTTGAAACTTTTATTGATTTCATTATAATAATTAACCAAATAATCATTTTGATATTACTGTTTTTGGTATTTTACAGGTGACCAGCAAGTAGCAACTGTAACATAGACTAATGGTGTTTTTGTTAGTTCTATTATGATAAACTGATCTGTTGCAATTTCTTGTAACTAATTGTAATTTTATTATGATTTGGTTTTGATGATTCATTGAAACATTTATGAACATAATACATTATTGTCGCTAGTATGCTCTTGTGAATGCCATCATACCACTATCATAATTGTTATCAGGTACATATTTTTCATCATTCTCACCATCACTTCCATCATCACCACCACCACTACCACCACCACCACCTCCATCACCATCATCATCATCATCATCATCTTCTGTTTCTTTCATCATCATCATCATCATCTTCTATTTCTTTCATCATCATCATCATCATCATCATTATCACCACCACCACCACCACCACCACCATCATCGTCATCATCATCATCATCATCATCATCATTGTCGTCATCATTATCACCACCACCAACACCACCACCACCATCATCGTTATCGTCATCATCATCATCATCATCATCATCATCATCGTCATCGTCATCATTATCACCACCACCAACACCACCATCATCGTCATCATCATCATCATCATCATCATCATATTCATCATCATTATCATCGTTGTCATCATGATCATTCTATTTTTCTATTGATTAATGCAAGTGTTAATCCATTGAAGATAAGTAAATTGTACTCTCAACTTTCCACCTTTTCCCCAACTCTCATCATGTTGTTCAGTACTGTTCAGTATTTCATAACTATTAGGTAACAATCTCTTTGTGTATTGGAAACAGCTCCTATTTTGAAACCCAACAAACCTCCATTTTGGAAGAAACGTGCTGGTAATTACTTCCAAAACTGAGTAGCACTCAAATTGCTTTCATACTGAGAGCAATTTTGTATTTCAATGTAGTACCCTTTTTAATGGGAATATGTGAGCCTTTATTTGGATTGTATACAAGCTTGCATCGACTGCATGCTGTTTCGTTGTGAAAATGGTGGGAACACGATGTAGAATTCGGGGATAATTAATTCTAGCATAATTAGAACGGCAGATCTATGAATGGCACGCGTGGGTGTTTGGTATGTTTGTTATTCTAGTTACAGATGTTGTATACGTGTGTATGGTAGATGGATGATGGTAGATGTGTTCAGGTAATTCAAATAGCAGAGAAGGGTTTGTTCATGTGATAGAAATCATTGAATTTCCCTTTTTGTTTCCCATTTATTTTAGAATTTATTCATTCATTACATATATTATGCAATTGTTACGTTTATTTTGTGTAATACTATACACTTTTAAAATTAATCAATTTATTTATTTATTCATTCATGCATTTATCCATCCATCCATTCCATCCATCCATCCTTCCATCCATCCATCCATTCCATCCATCCATCCTTCCATCCATCCATCCATTCCATCCATCCATCCATCCTTCCATCCATCCATCCATCCATCCATCCGTTATTTATTTGTCATTCATCCATGCATACATGACTTTCTTTCTTTCTTTCTTACATTACTTTTTATTTATTTATTACAACACTGTATTATTTGTTGTTCAATGAAAGAGATGATGTGTTAATTTATAGATTAGATAAGAGATTATTTTTAAGCCCACGAACTAGGAAAGTAAGAAAGCTTGCAAATTAGCAAGCAACCAGTCTAGATTATTTCACCATCCGCACTGACACACTTAATCAAATTGAGCCATTCATTCATTAGTTTATTTTATCAATGCTCAATATCAATTCATTATTAATCATCATTTACCAACTGGAGCTATACATGAAGGTCACATGACACAAAAATCTGAAACATGATATGACAGTTAACAGTAGAGGGCGTTTGACCTATCACCATTTATTGCCTGTTTCTCTGGTAATGTAAATCATGCCCCATACCATTTCTAAATGCATAATACATGTACATGCTCATGCAGTGGTAAAATTTGCACCAGCTTGGATTCCAAACATGCCTTTGCTCGAATGATTTATAAAAAAGAAATTTCATCCTGACAATTAGCAGAAAAATTGAGAAAATATACTTGGGAAATTTTGATGAAAATCCATCTAGGAATATGAAGCAAGTTATGAAGTTTGATTCTCAATTCGAATTATTAGTCCTTAATTTGTGATGTCATATGCAAGCAGCTCTACCATATTTCTTGTAAGATGAATTTCATGAATTCCATTTTTTTTAAATGGATTATGACAAATACAATATTTTTCTTAAAGGTCAAATCCACCCCAGAAAAATGTTCACTAGAAACAATAGAGAAATCTCAAACAAGCCTAACACTGAAAATTTAATCAAAATCGGATGTAAAATAAGAAAGTTATGACATCTTAAAATTTTGTTCATTTTTCACAAAACAGTTCTATGCACAATTCAGTGACATGCAAACGAGAAAGCCGATGATGTCCCTCACTCACTATTGCTTTTGCTTTTTATTGTTTGAATCATACAACATTTCCATTTTTACAGATTTGACAATAATGACCAACTAGACTGAACCATAAAATGTGAACACAATAGTAATTCCACATGTTCGGGGATAAAAATAAATTTTTTATAATAAAGGACAATGAGAAAATAAAATACAAAAGAAATAGTGAGTGATGTCATCAGTCCCCTCATTAGCATACCGTCCAGGATGTGCATATATAACTGTTTTGTGTAAATAAAGCAAAACTTGTAATTTTCAATGTTTAGCTTGTTGCATTTTTCTCTTTTTATTTAAATCAATATTTTGTTGGGGTTGACTTGTCATTTAAACATGGAGAAGGGGGTGTGAAATGATGTGCCTGATTATTTATCCACTGGGGAGATAAAAAAATCACTCTCAAATATTTGAGAAAGTGGCATTTTGGGAATGTATATGTATATCACATGATATGAGAGGCTACTTTTCTGTGACGTCACAAAATCATAACTTTTTAATTCATAACTGTGTTATTCCTTGAATGATTTTTGTCAAACTTACATCCTCTTAACTTTTCTGCTTTTATTTAAACCAATTTCTTTTCAGGGTGAACTTCCCCTTTAAACCAGCCTAAGACTTGTGTTTACTTTTGATATATTTTCAAAGTTTTAATCCCTTTTGAGATGAAGTGAAAGACTCAAATTTAGACCATTATTATAAAACCATGCATGCAATATATATATGATCTCAATAAAAATGCTTTTCATGTCGGAACATTTCTTTTGTGGAAGTGTCTTGGTGTAGCGGTTCTGACTCTCCTTGTAATCAGAGGGTTGTTCGAATCCCACTATGGCCTAGCGTCCTTTGGCAAGGCGTCAATCCACACTTTGCCACTCTCCACCCAGGTGTAAAATGGGTACCCGGTAGGATGTGAAAGCCCATATATAGTATGCCTAGCAATTGAGTCTTGGAACTCTTGTTGGAATGCTCCCCAGGGAGTGGAGAAGGTGCATACATTGTATGCGGACCTGCAAGGATCCGATGACCGGGGTAATGATAGTATTGTAAAGTGCCTAGAGACGTCGTTCCGATGTATTAAGCGCTATATAAATGCGGAATATTATTATTATTTCAATGAGATGTGGTGTGCGGTGATATTTGTACACATGAGGCATATTCCTTGATGGATTCATAAATATATAGACCAGTATAAATTCCTTGTTTATCACACACACCCACACATACACACACACCCACACATACACACACTCACACAAACACCAACATACCCGTCCACACCCATCCCCACCCCCCCTGCACACTTTCACAATCATGATAATAAATTAAAAAGATATACTAATTTATAGGATACTTTGTTTCTTAAAGGAGAATGAAACCCTTGAAACCAGCTGAATCCATATCAAAGAAACATATTGTTGAAGGTTTGAGGAAGACTGAATGAATAATAAGAAAGTTATAAGCATTTGAATGTCGAGATCACTAATGCCATGTAGATCCTCCCGTTGGCAATGCGACCAAGATCTGTGATGTCACACACGTACAACTCCCTCATTACTTTAGTACTTATTTCACTTATATTCTCACTTTTATAGAGTCTATCACAAGGTGAGGTGTTCTCTTTATGAGAGGACAAGTACAGAGGTTTCACAACATTATATCATTGATGAATCGTTTGTCATATGATTAGAATGAGCAAAAAGAGATGTTTTGGGGTATATTTTCAGTGTCCAAAAGGGGAGAGTTGTTCATCTGTGACATCATAGATCTTGGTCGCATTGCCAATGGGAGGATCTCCATAGCATTAGTGATCTCGACATTCAAATGCTCATAACTCTTCTATTGCTAGTCCTATTTTACTCAAACTTTTGTTGATCTTATTCTTTGATTTTTTTGCTTTCACAAAAGCTAACTTGCTCCAAGAGTTTCATTCTCCTTTAATACGCTATGTCCTCTGTGATTTAGAGACACAATGTTCCATCGCAGAATTCAAATTTCCGAGAAAAGGAAATATGAATTCTCAGTGCATTTGTTTTTTGAGTACCAAGATTGTATTCCATTAGATTGTCATTTTCCATTTATCAGAGTGAATTTGCTGAAATGAGGCATGCAGCTACATAGTAGCTACGTGTGGGGTTCGTTCTGTGTAACATTTTCGAAATATAGATTGATTGTGAACTTTGGGAGTGGAAGAGAGAAAGGGAGAGAAAGAGGGAGATACATAAATTTAGGTAAATAAATGATATATAAAAAGAGTGATTAGTTTAAAAGGAAATAGAAAGGGAAAGAGGATGAGGAAAGGAGATTAAAGGAGCAGGAAGAAGAGAAAGAGAATAAAAGGAATAAGGTGAAAATGAAGATGGGGGAAAAGGATTGAGAATATTAAGGAGAAAGAAAAGGAGGAGGGGGAGGAGGAGGAGGGGAGAAAGATTAATTTGAAGAGAGGGAGAAAGAGAAGAAGGGAAATTGTAATGAGTGGAAAAAAAGAAGAATGAGGAGAAGAGAAGGAAAATTAAGAGAAGATCATAAAAGAAAGTGAGAAGGATAGGGAAAAGAAACCGAGGATGGTTGAGGAGGAAGAGGAGGAGGAAGAGAAATAGGAGATGTAGGAGGCAACTAGCACTAATGTAATAGCACATGGATTATTAAAACATTGATTAGTTTTTTTGTTTTGTGGGGGGGGGGGGAGTTTATTATGTCCTATGATGCACCTTATGAAATTTACCCCACCCTCTTCAAGAGAACCTGCTTGTCCATTACAAAAAATGTAGAAGATTTATAGGGAATAAGTATTTTCAGAGATTTTTACCCCCCTCGTTGTTTCTTCCTAAACCCGCCCTCTGTTGGAAAATGCCCACATTTCTATATTTACACTTCAAGGGGAATCCAACCCAAGTAAAAACTTGTTTTTATAAGAAAAATAAAAATCAGACAAGTTGATAGGTGAAAGTTTGAACAATATTGGACAAACAACAAAAAAGTTATGAATTTTGAAAGTTGTAAATATTGGTAATCACTATACCCATGGAGACTTCAAATTGGCCGCATATGAGATGTCATAGTAATGTAAGGCAAGGACTACTTTTCCATGTACTCCAATACATATTATGGTTAAAATGTCATTTTCCCCAAAAGTTTTATTTCAAATTATATTTTTCTTTCATGAGAACATTAAACAATATACTACCTGGATTATATTTAGATTACTGCCCCAGGGGAATGGGTACTTAGGAGAAAACCACAAATCCCTGATAATAAAGTACATGGCCTATGGGAAAGTTGTCCTTGCCCCTTGTCATAATTTACTTACCCAGTTGCCAATTTGAAATCTACATATTATTAGTGATCTCAATTTTAAAGCAGCTATAATTTTCTTATTGCTTGTCCAATTTCTTTCAAACTTTCGCCATTCTGTTTAATTTATTTTTCTCCTTTCCAACACAACATTTTATGGCCAAGGCTGAATTCCCCTTTAATCGGCTTCAGAACCAAAAGCCGATGCAGAATCGGCTTTTGGTTTATTTTGCACTGCGTTTACACGCTGTTACAGCTCGCGGTTCAGAACCGCGGGCCGATGCAAAAACCTGAAAGGATACGCACACCAACAATATACGTCATAATAAAGACAACACTGGATCCGTGCGCTTACAATTACGTCACAATGGTAAAGTAAATGAAATGCGCACCAATTGCCGATGCAGAATCGGCTTTCTGTTTACACGTAGTAAAAAAGCTGATTCTGCATCGGCTCGCGGTTCAGAACCTACTACTTTGGTGGTGCAAATTGCCGGTTCCGAACCGCGAGCCGATGCAAATTAATCGCGTTTACAGGCTATGAAAAAGCCGATGCTGCATCGGCTCGCGGTTCAGAACCGCGAGCCGATGCAAAAGCCGATTAAGTGTAAACACGGTAATTGTTTCCATTAAGCCTGGGTTACACTGGAGCTGAACTGCAAATCCATCCGAATGCACGTATTCGGGAAGAGTCAGGAGTATTCTGTTCTCCCTCCCCGAATGCGAGAAAATATTGGAGGGATTCGGCTTGTTTTGAAATGTTCGAAACCAGCTGAATAAACTTCAGAATGTGGCCACGACAGATTTCATTTGGGCCACAATCGGGATGTGTTTAGAGGGAATTTATTTGGATTCTTGGAGGCAGTCAAGGTATTCTGGGCAGTCAATTCTTGCCGATTCTGCTCTGATTTGGGACCTATTCCGGACCTATTCACCTCTTGATTCGGGGAGTTCCCAGAATCAGAGAGGAATAGGTTGTGAATCCACCGAATCCATCCGAATTAGGCCATATTCGGGTAAATGTGTCCTAATCTATTCTGGGAAAATCGGTTTACTCCTTGGTTTTGGTGTAACCCTTGGCTTCAGGTGTAAGTGTGTTGGAAGCTCCTTGGTGTAATCCTTGGCTTTTGGAAACAAAATAGGTGTGGTAATTAATTAGGATGATTTTGAGCTTCAAATTTATTGAAACATTCAGAAGAGATACATGTGAACACATTTCTGAGAAGTTCAAACTGACATTGTCATTGGACATTCCTATTGTCCTGACAATTGATCTCTGGCAGCAGAAGGTGTGCAAGCTGGGATGATCTCTCATGCTTCAACGTTCTTTAGAACGTTTAGCAGAGGTACATGTGAACGCATAAGATTTCTGAGAAATTCCAACTCACACTGACATTGAAAAGTTCTTCTTGACCTTGTCATGACCTCTGGATATATCCTATGAATGCCTTGGCTTGGAAGGGTTTTCATCTATCACTGCATAATCACTGAATGATTTGGACATTAGATCAACTCTAGTCTAAGTTAACCAGGCCCAAGATGATATAAAAAGTTACAATAATAAACTCTTTTCTGTTGAAATGAGTCGGAATTTCAGAACGTCATCTACTTGGAAAGAAAAAAAATGCAAAGAAAGAGAGCTGGAGGGGGGTGCGGGATCCTGGAAGTTCTGTTTTTCTTCAAAATAATTAAACACTTTAAAAAGGCTAAATCATAAATCTTTGACCACTTA
Source organism: Lytechinus pictus (assembly GCF_037042905.1). Taxonomy (NCBI): domain Eukaryota; kingdom Metazoa; phylum Echinodermata; class Echinoidea; order Temnopleuroida; family Toxopneustidae; genus Lytechinus; species Lytechinus pictus. The sequence goes on from NC_087253.1 coordinate 4,762,799, forward strand.
TAACAATGCTTATTTCGTGAAGAAATGAAGGTAAATTTCTCCTGATGGATCCCCACTCACAACATCCCTGCACCCCCTCTTCCCTTTGCTCGCCCTCAACCCCCCCTTTTCCCTTTCATGATCTTATACAGATTAAACCCTCCCCCCATTTGTAGTACATACGATATAGTTTTGTATACATGCCATGGTGATGCATATTGGTCAAGTTGAAGGTAAAAAAAAGGATTAGAATTTGGGCACTATCTCAATCCTTCCTCCGCCACATTCTCTCTTCCTCCATCTCTCCATCTTTTTTCTCCTCTCTCCATCTCTTTTTCCCTCTCTCCATCTCCTTCCACTTCTCTCTCTTTCATAACAGAGCGTGGGTGGACATCTGTAGATCCAGAGGGCCCGCTTTAGCCAGAAGTAATGAACGCATTGCATATTATTTCTCAATCATCGTCGTCGTGGCATTGGTTGCATATCTGTGGGTTCAAAGGAACTCTATTGTACGTACACCACATGTGGTTTGATATGCAGAGGTTATTTATTGGTGGTTTGGGGAGTGTTTAGAAACTGAGTGACAGAAAGTATGATGAGAAATTGTGAAGAAGATAGAGAGAAAGAAGGAGATGTGAAGGAATATGTAGATATATAATTATATTGACATTGTGAAGGCTTGATAAATCCTCTGTAATCTCATGATTAATATGTTTTAAACTTCCAATTGAATTTAAATTCAAAATCATTTAACTACAGTGCATGTGATTTGATGTAAAGGGGCTATTTGTTGATTTTGGGAGTGTTTCAAATCTGAGCGAAAGAAACGAAGAAAGTGAATAAAGGACAAATGCGTGAAGACCTATTTTCTGAAATTTTAACAGCTGATCACTCCTTGAGCAGTCATACATGTATGTTAAAAATCCTATAAAACAACAATTTTATTTTCAACTGTACTGTAGTGTGGCAAAAGAAAATACCTAGGAAGGTGTAGTTATTCTTAAATTTTTGAAATCACTCCTTAGACATTTGACAATGATTTTTTTTCATAACCTCCTATGAAATGCAAGTATTGTTTTTGAAAAATAAAAATGAATGTCCGCTCAGTCCACTTGTGTAGTAAAGTATTATTTAAAGGTCAAGTCCACCCCAGGAAATTGTTGATTTCAATCGATAGAGAAAAATCAAACAAACATAACGCTGCAAATTTCATCGAAATCGGTTGTAAAATAAGAAAGTTATGACATTTTTAAATTTTGCTTATTTTTCACAAAACAGTTCAGTGCACAACTCAGCGATATGCAAATGAGAGAGTCGATGATGTCCATCACTCACTATTTCTTTTGTTTTTTATTGTTTGAATAATACAATATTTCAATTTTTACAGATTTGACAATAAGGACCAACTTAACTTAACCATAAACTGTTATGATAATAGTAATTCCCCATGTTCAGGGAGAAATAAAACTTTGTTTCACTTGACAAGGAGGAGAAAATTCGAATATTTCATATTTCATATAATAAAATACAAAAGAAATAGTGAGTGGGTGACGTCATCAGTCTGCCAATTTGCATACCGACCAGGATGTGCATATAACTGTTTTGTGAAATTAAGCGAAACTTTAAAATGTCATAACTTTCTTATTTTACATCCGATTTTGATGAAATTTTCAGTGTTTTGCTTGTTGGATTTTTTTCTGTTTTTTCAAATCAACTTTTTGTTTGGGTGGACTTGTCCTTTAATATCAGATAAACACACTTTGTTTCTGAGATTGAAACTCAACCCTTAATGCAGTATTTTATACATTTTCAATAAATTGCAGGTTTCATGAAAAACACTATTTTTCTCAAAATCATATTATAGTATGTACCATTGTCTAATAGAGAAAATGTTCAAAACGCCATTTTTTATCCAAAATACTTTTTCATCCCTCAAAATATCGCGATTCTGTTGCGGGATTGGCATGGCATCCCTGTTTTCATTACGTTGTCTGAAAATGAAATATCAAATTGTCATTTGATGTGCTTCATTCAATATGATAACCACGTATACTAAATTGAGGTTGTGGCTAGCTAGTTGTAAGCTTTTCACCATCTTATTGACATTTTTTTTGCAGAAAGTATTAAAAGTGTGCTGCTATCTAGCTACCACTTTAAAACCGCCTTACAAGTACTAAACACCATTCTCACTACCTTCCAAAAACTAGTTTACTGGAAACTATTTTAAAGTGAAATCGTTCTCACTACCTTCCTAAAACTAGTTTACTGGAAACTATTTTAAAGTGAAATCGTTCTCACTACCTTCCTAAAACTAGTTTACTGGAAACTATTTTAAAGTGTAATCGTTTTCACTACCTTCCTAAAACTAGTTTACTGGAAACTATTTAAAAGTGTAATGAGAACGGTCGAAGCGATCTTGGAAGCGATCTTCCAAACTGGTTCATAAAACCACCTTGCGATGTAGTTTTCAAGATCGCTTTGCCTCGTTACACTGGTTTTAGCATAAGTGAGGACACAACTGTTCTTTGGGAAACGATTTCCATACATTTTGAGCGCACTATTCCACACACTCTGTGTAGAATGCCTACGCTGCGGTTTTAAATTTCACGTGAAACGTGTCATCCCACTGAGAGCATTCCCGTAGCAACTAAATGGCTTTTTGAAGTGATTTCGAAAAGCATGTTCGGGTAATCAAATGGGAACGCTAGCAAAGCGATCTTCCAAACTAGTTTCCTGAAACAGTTTCCAGTAAACTGGTTTTAGAAAGTGTAATGAGAACGGGGTCCTAGTTGGCAAGACAACAAGCAAGTTTTGCATATTGAGGGTTAGATAGTGACCAGTTGTCATAAAAGTTTCAAGATAGTTACCAGCTTGCTGCAAGCTACTTTGAACAAGCCAGTAGGTGGTTTCAAACCGCCTCGATCATAAGAATCCCTGTTAAATTATAAGAACTTTTAGGCTAAAAAATACCCATTAATTATTCCTGCATTCACACCGCCCCGAAACATATCCTTCGGGATAAATTCCTGAAGTTAGGAGCATGCACAGTATGGTCTGATAAGCAGGCAAGGCGTGAGATGCAAAACCACTAGCTCAGCAGCCACCCACGGCGCCCGCGCCCAACTACACGCTGGGCTATAAGTTCCCGTAAATTGCTTTCACATTGCCAAAATACCTGCGACCTTGGAAAAATCCCAGCGAAAGTTCTCGTAATTTACCAAGTACCTACTATTTAGTGGGTATTTTCTTTCGGGGATATTACGCGTAATTTGCTTTCACATTGCCATTATTACCTGGTATTTTATGATCGGGTAAATTTCCCGATCAGAAAATACCTGGAACTGACGAACTTCGAGGCGGTCTGAAACCACCTAATGTGTAACTCATTTACGTATTCGGAATGAAAGTAGCTAGTGGCAAGCTTGTCACAAGATTGTACAAACATGTATGAAAATTTGTGTAGGCAACTGAATTCACTGCCCATTTCAATACTCTAAGTGAACATAATACAGTACATCACAACACTCTTCCCCTAAAATTTAGTCTCAAAAAGTGAGGAAAAAAAAAGAATTTAAGGGACATAGAAATTTACCTTTTGAAATCTATTCTTGCGAATCAAGCCCACACAATTAGTTCTCTTGTGATGCAACTCTATTGTGTCATACGTTTTATGTTTTTCATTCTTTTTCTGATGCTTTTCTCACTAAAAAGAAATTTGTTTATCCACTGTATATAAAACTGTAAGGAATACACAACTGTGCCTAGTCGAAGTATTCAGACCATTTGTGATAATGCCTGTTGAAATATATTCAAGAACCAACAGTCGGTGAAGTGGTGAATTAATTGTCGCTCAATGTGTTGTCTTGATGCAGCAATATACCCTGTTTACACAGTGACTCAACTCAGGAGGTTCGACATGCGAGCCATGCTCAACAAGGCAATTTTATGATGTGTAAACGCGATCAGTGTGATCCGCTAGTCGTGTCGAAGACAGCTTTTTTGATCCGCCAAAATTGTAGGTTTCAACCCGTGCGCCGAGTCAGACTCGCCTAATTTTTTTGTGTAAACAGAAAGTTGTGTCAATCCCGCATGACCTAGGTCAAACATGGCATATTTGTGACGTCTATTCAATTTCCATTCGTGATCCACGGGCTGTGTCGAACTCGCCTTTTTTGTTTCAGTATAAACGCGATCAGAGTTGCCCTCTTCGCAGCGTTTGACCCTGCTTGAGTATACAACTCTCGAGCCGAGTCGTGTGTAAACACGGTATTGCTCTCATCTGTAAGCAAGGCATAAATTTGCCTCCCTTTATCCAGGTGCATGGAGAAGCAATTACCTGACATATCGCCAGGGTAAAGAATTATTACAAGGCTATAAAGTGACAGGTCAACTAAATGACAGCATCGTAGAAGTTTTTATGTTTTGATAACTTGAGGGCATATAGTTGTGCTAAAAAGTTAGTGGACCCCACCACAAAATGCAATCTGTCATACTAAGGGTTGAACGTAGACATCAACACTACAATGTTTCTCGAGCCCAGAGAAACAAACTTCATTGAATGTAGTATTTTATCACCTGACTTCACAGTGAAATACGTATAAACATGGTAGAACTTGAACACCTCGAACATGTTAAATTTCTGGTTGGGTTCACAAACTTTTGAGCACCTCTGTATCATAGCAGTCACGGTCTAACCAGGGATGTGAGAGGGAGACCCTGATGAACAACAATATACAAATAGCGAATAGGCATGAGTGCGATGGTGCGAGATTTTGCATGAGGTGAAAGAAAGATGCTCTATTCAACGAGGCGTTAGCCGAGTTGAATAGAGCGTCTCTTTCTTTCACCGAATGCAAAATATCGCACCATTGCACGAATAAGAATATTCGCTATTTGTGTTGTACGCCTCGGAAGTTAGCGAAAATATGGAAAAACAAGAGTTTTTCCCTGCAGTAATCTATGAAAAGGGAGCAAAAAAATGAAAGCGAAAAGCAAAATCCCACAAGCGCACATGACCTTGGGCAGCAATGCGCATTGAGCCAGCAGGCTTATACGCGTATCGCACCTTCATTTTACTGAGCGCAATGAATTAAATCGTATTGTGACGTCACCTCCTAAAGCCGTGCAACGGTACATTTTGGATGGTACGTCTTGTGTGCAACGGTACGAATGTTTGACATTCAGCCTCTCATTTGCTCGCGTACAACAAGCTAAGCAGGCGTTGTACAACATTAACTGATTGGCTGATTTTTTTACGCCAAAGATGGAGAAACACAGAAAGGTTTGGGAGTATCAAATGCTTGTAGCCATGTCAATATTTTGGAAATCTTATTTCTGAGCTTGAATATAAGAGACTCCTACACATGTATGTATCCTTCAGTGCCGTTTTGGAAATCTTATTTGTTAGCTTGAAAATAAAAGACTCCAACACATGTATGTATGTATGTCAATGTTCTGGAACTCTCATTTTGAGCCTTAAAATAGACTCTTTAAATGGGAGACTCTTTTTTCTTGATAGTGCAGAAAACTTAAAAGAACTTACACCCTTGGCCTCTTTCCAATTCAACATCCCAATTTAGAGGTCTGGTCATTGTAGACTAACCTGCTGAAAACCATGAATGGCTTGTATAATATCTTGCCTAGTTATGCACTGAACTTGAACTTTGCGATTGTCAGGAAGAGAAAAGCCACATGCGTTGACGCTGGTCTCTGATCAGACCCTCAGAGGAACCTATCTAGTCCAAACTATGGAACCTGTAAGTCTTGGAACTGTCTACTTGAATAGGAAATAGTTCCTAGACTGCATTATATTTGTATGTCGTTAATTCATGTTTGAATAAGCCTAGTGGTTATTCTTGGTTGCAAAACCTAGGGTTTCTTTCTATGGAATCTTTCAAGTGGGCTTTGTGGGAAGACTACAGCTTCCCTGCGGCATAGCAGGACCGGGCGACATCCCCGTACTTTCAATCTACCATGCGTTTGCGTCACTGCTACGTGTATGTGGAAAGTGAGTTTTTGACAGCAAGCTTGTAGTGCGGATTGAGAATGTTGATCTCTGTTTGTGTTGCTAACATTACATCACAGGGAATGCCGGCTTAGTGGCGTTCAGGATTCATGCCTTCCATTCAGTTCTAACGTTAAACGCTGTTTGTTCTTCCTGTCTCCTTTTCTCTCTCTCTTGGACAGATACGAAACCGCTGGAGAACGGAACACGATGGAGGAATGAATCTGTTAAAGAGAGTAAGTCTTAACCTCTGTTGATATTTAAAAAAAAAAAGTTAATTACAATGAATGAAGCATACTAGTATGAATGTGGTGGACATGCAGGCTGTGTTTGATGCATAAGGAACGATGAAACATTGTATGATGAAACACTAGTACATACCACATACATGCTTCAGAATCGTTTAACAGATAGACTTAATGGCCCGTATTCTGAAGTCAGGTTTAACTTAGACTCAGGTTTAAAGTTGTGGTTTAAGTATGGGAAGCCAAAAGTAGCAAATTTTTTATTAAGTTGTACGTTTCTTATGTTTACTGTGCTCTTTCCTGATTCATCGATGGTGAAGACAATAATCTATATAATACTTCCTAGACAATTATGAATGATTTGAGAGCCAAATGAGCTGAAATATGATATCTCTACCGTTAGTGATTTATGTAACAATTGGCTGTCCATACTTAAACCACAACTTTAAACCTGAGTTTAAGTTAAACCTGACTTCAGAATACGGGCCAATTAATTCGCAGTCATGCTACTAGAACATTGATCCTTCAGCATACCAGTATGTATGAACATGACAAAGATTTTATACTAGACAGTGATAAATCTGATGAATATGATTTCTGTCTCTCAATTCCCTTGATTCTTGTAGCACCTAATTAATCAGATTGAATTTAATATTGCCACTCGTAGCTTCTTATTTCTTGGGATACCTTAATCATTCATGTACCTATGTTGTTACTGTTACCATTGCAACTGCATGCCCTACTAGAAAGAACACGGTGTCCCACAGAGTGTTCACAGTGTGGAACACAATGTGAAATCACCTTCACACTGTTTAATACATTAGAGCATTTAAACAGTGCGAATAGCATATTCACTTAGTCGACCATGCGAACACGCTCTGAACAGTCACAATGTCGAGGTGTCCACAGTGTGTAAACATCTCCACACTGTTGAATTTGAGCATTTTAACAGTGTGAAGCGCATATTCACATAGTCAACCGTGTGAACACGCTATGAACAGTCACCCTGCCGAGGTGTCCACAGTGAAAATATCTCCACACTGTTGAATTTGAGCATTTTAACAGTGTGAATCACATATTCACATAGTCGACCTAGTGAACACGCTGTGAACAGTCACACTGTCGAGGTGTCCACAGTGTGAAAATTTCTTCACACTGTTGAATTTGAGCATTTCAACAGTATTAATAATATTTCCCCACAGTCCACGGTGTGAACACACTGTGATCACACTGTGTGACACTGTGTTCCTTCCAGCAGGATACTGCTCTATTGTATTGCAACTGCTGCTTCCAATGTTATAGCTATTGAACAGGATACATATTTTGTATATACAGACCCAAGAAAGGATACATATCTAGATTGTCTTCCACTATTTCTATGCAGCTCTTTTTTTTTTTCTCATGTTACCTCTTGCTAACTCTTGCTAAATCTCTTACGATAGAATTTCAATTTCAAATTTTAGAAAATATTATTATTATTAATTATTATCATTATTATTATTATTATTATTATTATTATTATTATTATTATTATTATTATTATTATTATTAAGTCTTGTTTATAGAGGGTAGCCTTATCAGTAACGCACACTGATTAATATTCCAGAGGGCCCTTTTACATGTAAACACATACAAATACAAAGAGCAAAGGACGACAAAGATACATATGACACTGCAGAAAGAAAAATAGATGGTGGCAAATAATCTAACACCAGTACGGCATCTGTATAGGCCTATAGAAAATCATTTGCGAAGTGTTGGAGCTACACCAGTTTTGACTTTGCCTTACACTGGATAGATGCTTCAAAAACAGCAGAATAGTGTAAAGACAACATGGCTTTGATACTAAACTGGTGTTGTAGTAACACAGACTGGTAGTGTTTTAATACTCTAATCTGGTGTTAGCCTAAAGCCATACTGGTGGTGTTTCGAAATCTGTCTGGTGCTTTCATATTCATGATACACCAAGCTAGTGTTAATAAACACCAGTATTTCTGGAGTGCTGTGTTATAGACTATTGTATTGTAATCATTGGAGATTAATCTGAAATCCTGCTGAGTGTTTCATCAGTGTTGGTTGTCGGACACGTTGTCAGATCTGACAAACCTCCTTGATTCTGATTGGCTGAGAAGCACTGTTACTATGGTGATTGTCAGATATAACGGGACCTGTCGGACAAAAGGACCGACAGTAATGCTGGGAGCCGGGCCGGGCTGGAACTCTGGGAAGTATAAACAGAACCACGTGTTTAAATGACGTTATTTGGTACATGCTTCCGGTGAGATGAAAATCCACGGGCAAATACAGTCGCATTGCTCCATGGTCGCATGTTACCTCCACGGAATTACCTCTCATCTCCCTTGTTACATTTGCATGTGTGATAATTGATTTAAGTACTATCACTAGTATTACTCTTCCAATTTGTCATCACGATGAATGTTGAGGGATTTACAAAACAAAACCTGGAACATGAGTTTTAATGAGGAGACATCGCCAGATGCCCCAGTAGAATTATTTTATTATGTATACTTTAATATTCTTTATTTTTTCTTATCCTCACCATTGACCTCGCTTTCCTGCTCAACGAAAATTACGATGCGAAGCCAGCTAGAGTTCGTGATTTTGCATCTGAAAGCACTCCCAGAACCACATTTACGATCGGCGTTTTGAGACGACGTTTGAAAACGCTGATTCTGTCCTCGCAATGGAAGCATAAACACACCCTTAGTTTGCTGACATTGTGGGATGCTAAAGCGCACTAGGCCCTAGATCTAGCGCTAGCGTGCACCTAGCGAGGCCAGGTTTTTAGGCGCTGCAGCGGCAGTGTTGTGAGGTGGCACCGATCGAGTTCGGGCTGATCCAGGACCTGGAAATTTTTATTGCAAAACCTTCCGGTCCGGGTTCAAGCCGGGTTTTCCTTCCGGGCCCCAAAGTTAATTGACAAGTCCTTTCATGAAACCAGGTACATAACTGTTATTTCTACAAATGTACTGTAGACGCAACATCAATTTCTGGCTTGTCGCTTGTGATTCTCTGAGAAACGGACATTGTACTTTATACAGTTTCAAACATGTTCACTAGTAGAATACATCCTTGTGTAACTATATAAATTGTTAGATTTTTTGCGTAAACATGGAAATGTACCAACCAAATTGCACACAGGGGGCTATTACTTTTAGTGATGCATTCAATATTTATGCATACATGGGATATCACAATTCTATGATGTAGTAATTGGAAATGCACAGGAGCTGAATCTTCAGACACCACACATTTCGTGGGCATTCATTCGAACCGTCGTATCAGTCAATTTTGGTCCCAAAAAAAATTGTTTGGGGGATTTTTGCAGAAAATTAAAATACAAGCCTATTCTATTCATAACTAAATTTCTAGGAAGCAATTTATTTTAGTTTCTGAGATATGAGGGAATTTTCACGGTGATGGCATACAAATTTTTGATAAAATGCGCAAATCTCATAGGAAATGTGTACTGTAACAGAGCAACAGCGATATGACGCTTTGACTGATCGTGTGCATTCCCTATGGCGTTTTTGTACAGGGAAAATCTAAGCCGTTGAAACTGAAATTACAAGCATGAATCTCTTTTGCAATATTTTCTCTGATCCTTGCTTTTATGTTAAAATAAGGATACCAATGTCAAGCAATTGTCTTGGTCTTTCCAACCATGTATTTTTCTAGCAATGAATATGTTGTAAGGCGAGAAACTAAGTGCGAAAATTATAGTCAACTTTAAAGTCGATTTTCTCTGAAATGGGTTTACACCGTCGTATCACGATGACTGACCACCGACGATTTGAGTGCCATAATTGTGATTCATTCAGAGTTTAGACTTGGTACAAATTATAGAGCGAGTTTTATTAATGAGAGGGGGGGGGGGGTCCAATACACTTTTCCATCCACTAGACCAATGAAGTAAAACAAAGAGGTCAAATGTCATGGTTACAATAATTTGAGCATCAATCAATCAAGCGATTAATTACCCTACCTTGGAGGCAATTGACTCGCTTATGAACCAATTAGTTGGTTCAAATAAGTTTAGCCATGTTAAGTGACCATGGCAGTTGTTTTCTTAAAAGTTGGATGAAAATGTTTTGAACTTGTATGTACCTTAGTTCTTTTCTTTCAAAAGTGAAAAAAAAATGGTGTCCCATTTTTCTTTTTGTTGAGTTTGTTGCCCCTTGTCTTCTATTCTTCCACCTTTTCTCCCCCCCCCCCGCTCTTCTTCCTCTTCCTCATCTATTACCCCCTCTTGTTGTTGTTATACCTTCTGTTCCTTGCTCTCTTATTTTCCCCCATGGTCTTGCACAATAAGAAGTAATGAAATGAATACAAGATAGGCAAACAGCATGTTGGTAGAACTAATTTTCTCTTTGTAAATCATCTATTTATTCATTCTTTTTTATTTGCAAATTGAATTGCTCAATTCCAAGAGATGATAACAGTGTTTTTTATTTGCAATGGTAGGCCTCAGGTAGAAAAACACTTCAATAATGGAGAGGAATTATAAATTCGAAGTGAATTGATGCTATTGTATTTCACTGTTATGCTGTATGATATAAAGCTATGTCATTTCATGTTTGATCAATGGATAGATTGATTGATTCATTCAAGAAAAACCATTGGTAAAACAAATTTAATTTGAAAATGAAAGATTTTATGTTACTGCTCTGAGAGTACTTTCACCTATTCCTACAATAATAATTATTGCAGGTTTGCTGACATTTGTAGTATACTACTACTTTTAACTAGTACTAGTAGTACTACCACTTGGAGAGTAGAATTAGTCAATGTTATATTATATGATAATAAAGCACTTTGAGAATGTTTACATCAAGCTCTACTCAAATGTCAAAATGTATCAGTGCTAGTAGGAGTAGCAGTAGTAGTAGTAGTAGTAGTAGTAGTAGTTAGTTGGTTGTAGTAGTAGTAGTAGTAGTAGTAATAGTAGTAGTAGTAGTAGTAGCAGTAGTAGTACTAATACTACTACTACTACTACTACTATTGATACTACTACTACAGTAGTAGTAGTAGTAGTAGTAGTAGTACTAATACTACTACTACTACTACTACTACTACTATTGATACTACTACTACAGTAGTAGTAGTGGTAGTAGTAGTACTACTAGTAATACTTCTACTACAGTAGTAGTAGTAGTAGGAGTAGTACTACTACTATTACTACTACTACTACTACTACTACTATTACTACTACTACTACTACTACTACTACTACTACTACTACTACTAGTAGTAGTACTAAGTAGTACTAGTAGTAGTAGCATCTGTTATTTCAGTTCCTTTGTAAATGAACATTGATTTAGTGAGAAAGGTGTGAATGGAAGTTTTCATGTATCTTGCAAATGATTTGACTAATAATGGCAAATATGTAACCGCAAATATAGTAAATTAGACATTTAAATACTATGTATGGATGTAAAAGGGGACACATTCATCAATTGGATTTTTCTACAGAGTTAAAATGTCCCTAATTTCCAACATCCTGCATGCGTGCATTTATAATTGGTATTAATTTTCTCATAGTCATTGACAGTTTGATACACATTACAATTTCCATCAAAACAAATTCCCCTCCTTCTGTCATCATGATCTAAATAAATCCATGTGTTTCAGATAAATCTCTTCTCACATTTGAAAGTTATTTATTCATCAGGGTATTTATAAATGTACTCGACACATTAAAATGCACCGTAGTTGACTGAATCTCCACTATAAAACAAAACACCCTGTGTATATAAAATATCAGAACCCCCTTTCTATCAAATGCAACTGTATACACACGATGGGATGTATGTAACTAGGCTAATAAATTTGATTTAGAGATAGTATTGAGTGTGCGGTGCGGCAGGGGGGGAAGGCGGTATTGCTCATCCCCGTTGCGGGGATGAGCGAGCCGACAACTTTACGAGTGAGTCAACACAAGAGCTCTATCTATCGTAGGATGAATAATTCACGATGGTATCTTCCCCACCGAACATAAAATTCTCCCTCGTATATCTTTGCCAGTTTTTGTGAGCATTTGTTTTTGGTGCGTAATAAGTTGTAGGTCCTCGGGAGATTGGGAAGGTTGTGAAAGTTCGCTGGTTCAGGAGGATGAATGATTAGAGGTGCCAATTTTTGACAAAATAGCATGTTAAAGAGAGAAAGATGGAGAGGAAATTAGAGATAGATAGATGGATTGAAAGATGGATGGATTGAAAGATGGAAGGATGGATTGTAAGATGGATGGATGGATTGAAAGATGGATGGATGGATTGAAAGATGGATGGATGGATTGAAAGATTGATGGATGGATTGAAAGATGGATGGATTGATTGAACGATGGATGGATGGATTGAAAGATGGATGGATGGATTGGAAGATGGAAGGATGGATTAGAAGATGGATGGATGGATTGGAAGATGGATGGATGGATTGAAAGATGGATGGATGGATTGAAAGATGGATGGATGGATTGAAAGATGGATGGATGGATTGAAAGATGGATGGATTGATAGAAAGATGGATGGATTGATTGAAAGATGGATGGATGGATTGAAAGATGGATGGATTGATTGAAAGATGGATGGATGGATTGAAAGATGGATGGATGGATTGAAAGATGGATGGATGGATTGAAAGATGGATGGATGGATTGAAAGATGGATGGATGGAGGGATAGATATAAAAGAAGAGAATACAAAGAGAAAGAGATTAAGAAAGAGAAGAGAACAGGAGAAAAGAGAAAAGAAGAAATGAGACAGATGAGAGAGATAAAAGTGTGTATGTGTCCTAAATCTTAGTATTACGTCATTATTATACAGTATGTATTATCATTGTAACCATCACAATACTCAAGGTTGTCCTGTATTTTTGGTGATCATAATGGTCATCCTAAAATAAAAACAATGATAATAATAATATGGTCCATTTATATAGCGCAGCTACTATCATTCCATATACTCTACTGCACTTGATACTTGGTAAATTACCCCTGCTGTAGCTGAGCCGCCATAAAGGCACTAAAGCATTCAAGGAATAAATCCTACCAGTTACCCATTCATCTCACCTGGGTTGAGTGCAACACAATGTGGGTAAATTTCTTGCTGAAGGAAAACGCGCCATGGCTGGGATTCAAACCCATGTCTCTCTGCTTGAAAGACGAGAGTTGTAACCACTAGACAACAACGCTCCCACAAAAACAAGTAAAATTAAGAAAATTTATAGAAAGACTTATAATCTTTACTGTAAATTGGAATAAGGAATCACCAGTATCATCTCTAGAATGCGCACTTCACCAGAGGTTGATTCGAAAGGGACCCAGGATAGTGTTACATGGCACAAATATTGATCTACGTGTCTATTCCCAAACTTTGTAACCTTATCTGGTCACTGCCGGCTGGCCAGCCGATTGACCAGATTGAATTAGGTGTGGTCATTCCCCGGACATTGCGCTAAACTAGATTTTTCGCCCAGAAATTAATGCTAAATTCATTCAAGTTATTTGTAATTTGGAGAATGAGTGTGTAAAATATCTAAGGAGATGAACAAAACTTTTACTGACCAAAACTGAAAGATTTCTTTCATTTTAAAAACAGTGTCTGGTGTATAGACATACTTATAGAATATAGAATATAGAATTATACTTATAGACTTATTTCTACAATTTTTACAATTAAAAAAAAAAAGATTTATTTACCTCTTGTGTGATGAAAGTATTGAACACCCTATTTTTTGTAGGGGCCCATAAAGAACAGAGTATTTTGTTTGAAACTTTTTTTAATTGACACTATAAACATTCCCAGTCTGAAAAGCAGTGGTGAAGTTTACCAATACCTCTGTCAAGTCTTACCAAGTCTGTTGGTAAATATGGGTTAAGATGAGAATGTGATGGTCATTATTCCCAAATAGTTGATTACAACCGACCAGAACATTTCCCCTACGAAAAATGAAAAATACTGTGTTAGCATGTTCATAATCATTCTCTTTCATTATCTGTTGAGTGTCTCTCAATGGGCCGTAAAGCATGAATGTACTGTAGTTAGTCATATTAGCACAATTAGGCATTGATTAACGTTAAAAATTTCCCAGCAGGATTTGAAACATTTTCTCTGTTTTATGTACAAACAAGTGAAGGTTACAGAAATGGAACAGAGGGTGGGTGAAAGCAGAGTTCAGTACTTTTTCAAGGAGAGACAGAGAGGACATTGCCCACAAATGCCTTTAGAACACATTTTAGGCAGGTTTCCACAAGCCCACAATTTAAGAGCAAGTTGTTTAGTCTGTCAGATCAGCCATTATTGAGAGTGTCGGGGTTTTATATAGCACCCCCTCTAGTTGAAAGTATGGGTTTTGAAAATTGTGAGGGTTAGGTTGAGTGTGAGTGAAGTTGAGAGTAAGTGTGAGTTGGGTTATGGTGAGTTTCAAGGTAAGAATGAGTGCAAATTTCTTAGTGAGTGTGGTTGAGGGTGTTGGGGAGTGTGAGTGGAGGTAGATTTTAGTGTGAGGTGAGGGTTTGTGTAAAATGAGGGTGGGTGTGAGGTTGTGTGAGAGTGAGGGTGTGTGTGAGTGAGGTGAGTATGAGGATGAGTTTGAGTGCGAGGGAAGGTGGCAGTAAGTGTCAGTGAGGTGAGGGTTAGTGTAAATGAGGTTGGGTAAGGAAGTGTGTGAGAAAATGTGTGAGTGAAGGTTAATGTGTGTGGGAGCGAGGTGAACGGAGTATGAGTTTGAGTGTGAGGGAAGGTGGCAGTCAGTGTCAGTGAGGTGAGGGTTAGTGTAAATAAGGGTGGGTGAGAAAGTGTGTGAGCAAATGTTTGAGTGAAGGCGAGTGTGTGGTTGAGTGAGATGAGTGTGAGGATGAGTAAGAGTGCGAGGGAAGGTGGCAGTAAATGTGAGTGAGGTGAGGGTTTGTGTAAATGAGGTTGGGTAAGGAAGTGTGTGAGAAAATGTGTGAGTGAAGGTTAATGTGTGTGGGAGCGAGGTGAATGGGAGTATGAGTTTGAGTGTGAGGGAAGGTGGCAGTCAGTGTGAGTGAGGTGAGGGTTAGTGTAAATCAGGGTGGGTGAGAAAGTGTGTGAGCAAATGTTTGAGTGAAAGCGAATGTGTGTGAGGTGAGTGCGAGGATGAGTGAGTGAAGGTGGCAGTGAGTGTAAGTGAGGTGAGGATTTGTGTAAATGAGGGTGGGTGAGAAAGTGGGTGAGAAAATGTGTGAGTGAAGGTGAGTGTGTGTGAGTGTTGTTAGTTTCAAGGTGAGAATGAGTGCCAATTTTTTAGTGATTTGGGTGAGGGTGAGTGAGAGTGTGTGTGAGTGATGTGAGTGCAAGGATGAGTAAGTAAAGGTGGCAGTGAATGTGAGTTTGGTGAGGGTTAGTGTAAATGAGTGTGGGTAAGAAAGTGTATGAGCAAATATTTGAGTGAATGCGAGTGTGTGGTTGAGCGAGATGAGTGAGAGGATGAGTATGAGTGTGAGTGAAGGTGGCAGTGAGTGTTATAGTGAGGTGAGGGTTTGTGTAAATGAGGGTGGTTGTGCAAGTGCATTAATAAGGGACTGTGTGTGAGACAAGCCAAGAGTGGGTTTGAGTGAGTTTGAGTGATGACAAGGGTGAGGATGAAGATGAGTATGAATGAAAGTGATGATGAGTGGGGTTGAGGGTTAATGTGAGGATGACTGTGAGTGAGTGAGGGTGAGTCTAAATGAAGCTAGTGAGGTTGAGGTTGAGTGTAAATGGGGTGGGAGTTCAAGTGAAGGTGATGTCAGTGTGAGGGTCTTTAAAATCTCTGATAAGTTACTTCATCGAACACTCCCCAGGTATTTTTGGAAATATGGGCTGGTGAAAACAGTTCTATAAGTAATCCTCGCCTAAGGAGAAAAACTCCCTCTCACATTACAGCTTTACATGCACACCCCCACATTTTCTTTGACTGGTTCACACTTGTGAAAAAGTGTGACTTACACCAAGGAGCTTCAAACACATATGCAGTTTTACAGCTCGCGCATTATTTGCCTTAATATTTTGTTCAATTTAATTGAATTCAGCGTGTTTATTAGGTATGGAACACATGAGTAAAACAGGATCAGACATAAAAGTCAGCGGCTTGAAAATTAGGGGGATCCATCATATTTTTTGACATTCATTTCTATTCATTTATCTATTTATTCCTTTATTTGTTTAATCCTTTTTTTGCTTCATATTTTGGAAGGAACCATTCTATGCTTGTTTGGGTAAACTTTACAAACAGTGAAGGTACACTGAAGGGGTATGTGGATAAATGTCCATAAAGGTCATGAGCGAGCGAGCAAGTGAGTGAAGATTTGTTCTTTAAAAGATAAAGAAAATCTTATTTTGTGATAGATTTTGACATGATATTGAAAATACATATTTCACAATTTTCCCCTTTTTTTCAGTGATAAATTTTTTTTGTTTTGTGTAGTGGGGGGGGGGGGGGAGGGTGCCCCCAACCCGTCCATCTTTATGACAAATAAACTAAATCATGATTGTAATTTATGCAGTATGCATACACTCGAATGTACATGTATTCATAAACACGTTTTAACCTTTTTTTAGAGCTTAATATGTTCCAAGTGCTTTACATTATAACATAACAAAAACTTATTCTACTCTCCAAGTGCTAACAATATATTAAGTGGTTGTCATTGAGAAATATAAATAGGATTTTATGTGGTTTTGAAATAAAGAATCGCTATAGTTTCTGTGTGTGAACGAGCTGCGGCCTCCTATTTCTTTGCACAGTCAGGCTCTATTGAAAAAGAGCACGGATGTCTACTTTCTTAAAAAAAAATACTTTTTAGGAGCATTAGAGAAGGGAGTGTGCAGCACACGTGCATTGCTCCGGTGATTGTCTCCCATAATCCAGTCCTAATGTGAATGTGTCCTTGCTGACATTAGTCTATGATATCAGACATGGCGAACAAAATATTTAGGCATCCAGTATTCTAAAAAGAGCACAGGAAAATCAATTGGATAATGATGTGATTATAGTAATGATCGTAATGTAGACATGAATTTAGTTGCTAACCTTGTAATCTATGGGGATAATACCAGTTAATTTGTTGCGATACAAGATACAAGAAATTTCATTTTGTCTTAAACATAATTACAATAAATTTGCTTTCCACGGGTATAATAATAGCAAGACATGAATGACAAAAGCAAAAAACTGAAACAATCAAATGATAAATATACATGCTTGTACCATCATGTGCGCATGTATCTGTACATATTGTTTATGAGTGTAATTATCAATAGTGCTAGTTATTGTTGTTTTTGTTTGCTAACAAATTCCCCTGGGAGACCACCAATTTGCTGATATGTGTCATCCTGTACGGATATCAGAAATAAATAAATGAATTAATGACAGAATAGATAAAATAGATAAATAAATACAGGTAGCCTGAGGCCTGTAGCTGCATTTAAAAATTAAATATGAAGCACAAAAACGAACCACCTGTACAAACAAACATCTAAGGAAATGAAATGTGGGAATCTGAATGACTATTAAAAAGGGAATTTCAATACATTCAAAGAATTGAAAATATTTAGAGTGTACAGACATTATGATTATATTGATTTAAAGGAGTTTAATGATTTGGGGTTTTGATAATGATGTTGATGATTAGATAAATGAATATGTAAAAAAATGAATGAATGAATGACCAAAGAAATGAACAGAAATAATGGAATTGTAAACTAAGGATCAAACAAATAAATGAATGTGTGAACAAATTATCAAATAAATAAACAAATGGATGAAAAGTGATAAAAAATCAACAAATGGATGAAGGGATAAAGAAATTCATAAATCATAGAATTAATGGAAGGATGAGTCAATGAACACGAAAATAAAAGAAATAAAGAATGGGGCGAGATGAGTGATGAATATTGATAAGTGAACGCATCGATTGTTTAATGAATGAATTAATTAATAGATTAGTAAATTAATTGATTTATTGAGTAATCAATGAATGGATAAATGAATGAATGAACGGATGGATGGATAAATGAAAGAATCAGTGAAAGACTGAACTGATGAAAGAATGAATATTACAGAAATTGATGCATGAATATATGAATTATAACATGTAAGTAATATAGATATATTCCATGATTGGTTGAAAAAGGATCGAATGATCAAATAAATGATATACATGAGGCATTGGGTGGATGCCTTGATAATATAGTTATCAAATATACATGATATTGATAATAATTCTTTGAAAGTCCTAACGGTGAATTATCAAATTTGCATTAGCATACATACATGTATGCATGCATGATATAACAGTTTTATCCTGTAGAATCATATTAAATGATTCTATGTATATATGTATTATGAACTGTAGCTAGAATAAGTTATCTTAGCAATAATTGACAATTCAACTAGAATCTCTTTTTATATATCATCTGATTGAGTGCATGCAGCATATCGAGGGGGACAGTATCCTACTGGACAATCTGGCTTTCTGGGCCAGAAATCGCCTGAATACATCCAGAAACTAGGCTATGGAATGCCGCTTGACAGGAATTTGAGTTATAAAACCCGACACGTCATTTGATTTGCATAATTCCGCTTAAATTGGCAGAAAATCGGTTGGATTTGGGTTCTGTTTCTGTTGTTGTTGTTTGTATGATTCGGATAGTCGATGGAAAGGTGCAACGTCCACGCACGCCAGCTAGAGTTTGTGTTTCGTTTTGATGCATAATTCGATGAGTCAGTGCCGGTTTATTGCAGCGGTGTTTATAGCGATTCTCGTCTTTAATGTAGATAGTCATTTTATTGACCACTGCATGAGTGGTAGTGGCCATAGCTTTGACCAATATGTCGCCAAACCATTTCATGATCAGGTTTTAATTATCTTTAGCTGTATTTTAATAGACAGGAAATAAATTAAATTCTATGTCTGAGAACTATTGAGTAACAATGGTATCATTTTAACACCCCTTTAAAACAAAAGTTCCTTTTACTGCATTACAAGTTCCTTTAACTTCACTATCAATCAATTTTATGTAGACTACATACAGGAGGAACATTTTTTAGTATCCTAGTATGGGTTAATTTTGTGGGTGTGGAACATAGTGATAGACACTTGATCTAAGCAATTTATTGTAATTTTTTGCCAATGGTCTGACAATGCAGTTATACTTAATCATATCTCACCTTTATTGATAGAGGGCTCAGAGCAATAGGGCATAAACAGAGCCGAAATGTAGTCAAGAGTAGTAGAGCTGGTCGTTCCCATGCAGCCCATGTAGCATGTTATGTATGTCTTTATCATGCTGGAGAGTGAAGGTCATGTCCAGATCACCCGCTGGTCAGTGATGTCCACTTAAAGGTTCCCAATCCTTTGCAGATATTAATTAATATTCAGAACTGTACATAATTCTTAAAAGGTATTGTATAACCTCATTCAGGATCTTAACATATTCTTTGTTTCATTTGCTTCTGTTGTCATAATTGCAAACCTCTAGGTCAGACAGGAATTCTTCCAAGATTTTTGTACTAATCAATCACTTAATTGCAGTGATGATGTTCACTAGAGTCATTAACGTCTATGTGGATGCATTTATTTAACAAGAGGCTGTGGAGGGAAAATAACCTTTTTTTAAACGTATTGTGAAATATGTAGGGATGCTTATGAAATAAAATTTTCAGGGTTTTCTTTTAAAACATTATTGCATGCAAAATGGTGAACATACTTTTTGAATATCAGAGATAGAGAAATAGAGATAGAAAGAGGGACTCTGGAATGATATCTGGAGGAGAACCCCCCCCCTTCCCCCCCTTGATGAGAAAACGCAGAGAAATAGCAAGAGAGAAAGAGTGGCATCTTGTCAGCAGAAATAAGATGCATCCCTCCATCCATTTCTAAACACTGATGGTAATGAACGTTGCGTGGTGTGTACATGGTATGACTGACCACTTATCATATTTGGTCATTCACCTCCCCCTAATGCTCCGATGCAAAGTGATCCTTCGTCGAATCCATACGTTCGAGTTAATTGGTAGATTAATGTGGATATGAGTGGGACTGACGGATTTTGTTTTTCATCTGATACTTTTTTCATCTGACACTTTTTATGAAAATGTTATTTCGAAGAAAAATAAATATTTACTTGAATTGAATTGATGAAGAAGACATCAGCCCAAAATGGATTTCTGCATTAAAATGAGACTTTTGAACATACAAACATGGTCTTAAATATCATGGTTGATTTTAACTAATTTTGTGCGGTTTTTAACATTAAGGTCTTTCAAAACGCAATATGAAACATGGGGAAAAGTGTGCCAGTAAATAGAGAGTATTTGGGGGGTAAAACCCATGTATTTGTATTTGAATTTTTAAAATGTCATCCCCCATACACACAGAAGTCAAACTTAGAATGCAAAAATGTATATGATAATACTCATTTTCAGATTTAATCCACTCAAATTTATTTGAGATAAATATGATATGGTATGAAGTCGAGTTTTTCTTTGGTTAATTGTGCTAGTAATTAAACCCTTTTATGCCTTTTAATTCTTCTTATACATGTTATCATATTAAGGATTCAATATTTTTTTCTGGTAAATTGCACTCTAACAGATTCACCATAGATGAGCAACATACAGCTCCTCTTGAAATGTGTATCTAATTTTGAGAACGCATTTAATGAAGATACTTAGTAATAAAGTGTTATCCTGTATCAAATTTTACCAGTATATTAATTTTTAGGCATCCTTTTTCAGCTGAGTGTAATATTATTGTTTTGCTACTTTCTTGGCACTTCTTACAGTTAATGGATTATGATCAAAGCAGGAAGTGCAAACATGTTTCTTTCCATAGAAAATAACTTTACTGGCCTAATTAGCACTTTACATGTTCTTTATCAGAAGAACATATTACATGGCTGTAATAAATGTAATAATGATAATAGACATGTTAATTACATGCAATTGTAGTAATCTTTGTATTATTTATTTCTATTACAAGAAACATACTTGTTTTGTGTTTGAAATTATATTTTTAAAGACTATACCTGGTGCACGGCTTTTGTTTCTCCTTCTAGTCTTCCAATTTAGACCTTCCAAAGACAGACAAGGTCTTGTGGCTTAAGACTAGTTGGGAAATTGATAATGGAATTGGAGCTTGACCATTGCTGATGAGTACTGATCATCGCTGACCAATTCCAGGTGTCTTGAATAATTGACCACTCTCCATCTCTGACCATTCCCTGTCCATAGTTACCTGTGAGTCATAGTGTATTAATCACAGGAGATATACCCAGTTTAGCCACTGCATTTAGATGGTGAATTGCAAATGTACAAATGTCCGATGGTGCGTTAAAATTAAAATGATGTCTTTTTATCCAGGCAATACTCGGAGTTCATTGCCCCTATTTTAAAGCAGATACAAACCAATAGCCTTGTATATATAGCACCACCTCAAGTCCCTAACTACTCAACCCTGTCCAGGTTCCAACCCATAATGCAACATTTTGAGCAATGTAGCCCTTTTGAATAATGATACACTAGTTCACTCATCGTCGAATGTACATGTATAGTACAATAATCTTATTACCAAGTAACTAACCAGCCACCTCTTCTCTTATGAATCATAGGCTAATTTATTCTCTGTATTATGAATAGATATGCTTTTTCATAATAGCAAAAATTTCCTTACCCCCATACCATACTATACTATACTACTACTGAATATTATGCCCCATCTACATGTATAGTACAGTATTAAGCTTAAGCCCACTTTCTTTTTACACAGCATTTTCTCAAAATGGGCTAACCCCACCTCCCGGGGGGGGGGAAGGGGGGGGCACTCGACCAAAAAAGTAGTGGGTATGTGCCGTTGGCGAGACAAAAACAGGGGCCTTGGAGCGGGCTTATTGTAAAAAGGAGGGTCCTCGGAACGGGCTTCGGAACGACAAATGTTTGTGAAAACGGGGGTCCTTGGAACGGGTCGCTTGCGTGTACGTGTATGCAGCTAGCCCAGCTGCACGGGCGCCGGGTGCGCTCGCGCAGAGGCGATGGTCGGACAGCGCTCAGCGGCCGCTTTTCACCAAAATTGCAGCTCATTGTGGCGGATCAATGCGACCGGAACGGCGTAACAAAAATATGCGAAGCTTTGGAGCGGATTTCTTTCTTCTTTTCTCTCGATAAGAAGAAAATGCTATGCTTCGGAGCGGCTTTCTTAGTTCTTTTTCTTAATAAGATGAAAATGCTATGCCCTGGAACGGAAATTTGAGTGTAAAAATGGGGGTCCCCTCCGCGGCACATACCCACTATGCATTATATACTGAGTGCCCCCCCCCCCCGGGCCCCACCTATAGTACAGGATTATTTGGCCCTGTGAAAAGGCAGGGTATGCCGATCAATTGTGGTGCATTTTTACAGTTTTTACAGTTTTACAGTTGAATACTACCACGACAAATTTGGTATCAAATGAATGAGCATATTAAGCTCTTTTACATGATTGGGATGCCGTTGGGATTAAAGTATATTTCAGGTGGAATTTTCTTTGAAGAAAAAAGTAATATTCGTGCCAAATGTATTCTATTGTTATATTTTCAAACATCGTTTCATTGAAATATATAAATGTCAAATCTATTATTTATATTACATTTTCTATCATGATATGTCACCACTGAACAAAAAAGTATAATCCGAAATGTTTGTGTTGAAAAGTAACTAGCACAAATATGAAATGATTTTGTTAAGTTTGTATTTTTAATTTGTCTAAGATATGGAGATTTTTAGGGAAAAATGACACCTAAATACTTTTCAGCTCCTGATGACAAAGCAATGTGATGAAGGGGCATGACATACTCATTGGTTTGAATCAAATTCATCATGATAGCACAATTATTTTATAAGATACAGTAAATGTTATGATGTTTGGCTAGTGTCAACTTTTCTTTGAATTTCCTGGGTGTATATATGTAAACTTCTGGCTTCAACTGTATGTGCACATTTTAGCAGATAGGCCTCCTCATACAATGTAAAACATGTTGGTCTTGAGTGAAGGTCTTGAAAAATAAACAACCCCAGAAATCCCACAAGGTCCTCTGTAAACAGTTTGTATCACAATGTGAAAAAATCTGGGATGGTGAACTAAAAAGTAGAATTTTATTAGTAAATTTTTTGCCGTGCAGACCTTCCTTGAAGATCAAGCGTCTCCCTTTAAATCAGACTGGCCACATTGGTATGTATGGTCAAGCTTTAACTTCCAAGTTTATTGCTAAGGGCATTCTTTATACCACCCTCTTGCATTTACATCCCTCTCTCTCTACACACACAGGGGTTTAAAGTTCAGTCCAGGCCAAGGCCATTGAAAGGGGGGGGGGGTGTTAGTAGGCAGTTTTGTTGGAACTTGGTCATGTTTAGTACTTTTAGTAGCAAGCATTTTTTCAGTAGGCCTATTTCCAGTCAGATTCAAACTTCCTAAAATGTAAAAAAATAAGTCATATTTATCTTTGTACGTTCAGAATATAAAGAAGTCTGATTTCTGGGATAGATGTATGATGGGAAAGTGCTCGCCTTACAGTGGACTGTGGGGGGGGGGGGGCTTGGTGTCATGCCCCCAAGTTTCATGACCATGAATATAAAAATGGGTTCTTCTCTGTGGCGCATACCCACCACACATTATACTGTGCTCCCTTTTGATATAGGCCTAGGTAAACTGTGATGTGTGCCCCTTGCAGACCCCCTACCCATTATTTATACTGAGTGCCCCCCCCTACACAGGCCCCCTCCTACTCATTATTGCGCCCTCACTATGAACATACCCCTTGGAGATCCCTCCCACATATATGGAGTGCCCCCAGCCCCCCTCCCACAGATAATATACCAAGTGCCCCCTTGTTATGTACAATTCAAATTCCAAAGTTTATTGATATAAAAAAACAAACATTAGTATAACATATGTACATAACATAGTAACAACAGTTAGGCAGTACGTGTACTGTGATGTGCGCCCCTCTTCGACCCCCCCCCCTTCCTGCTCCCACCCCATCTCCCGTCTTCCGTTTTTTATTTCCTCGCGAGTTGAACTTCATTTCTCTCCGCTGCCTTCAAGCAAATGCTGTCATTGCTAATTGCCTGTGATTGACATAGAAACATAACTCCTACATCAAAACTCTATCATGTCCGATGACTCATCATACTGAATGTAGGGTACCTTGATCTACTAAAACGAGATACTCTCTATAAATGCCAAACAGCCAATCAGATTGAAGTATTTCAGTAGCTTTTAACTGTTATTGTAAATTTGTTATTGTGATAAGTTTTATGAAACGGACCCCTGGTCCCGAATCACTCTCCTCTTTGAGTGAGACTAACTCATTTTCGAGTGAGATTTGCTTCTTTCTAGAGTGGATTTTTATCTATTTGGAGTGAAAATGTCTTAAAAGATGCTCAGTTCACTCCAGAAGGAGCTGTAATGCACTCCATAAGGATGTACAGTTCACTCCAAAGGGATTGGTCCCTACTATCACTCCGAGAGGAATGTGATTAGCTCTTTTGCATATTTAGAGAGGATACTCTAAAGGCCTGGTCCCACTGGCCGATGGACACAAAACATATTCATAACAGATATAGCGGACACGAAAAATTTCAGGGTGGCTCCATCTTGTTATCTGCTCCAGACAATGGACAAAATAGGCGAATAATGAAATCACAGTGGACGGATGCTCGATGGATAAAGAGCGTATGAAACACTATGCAAATAGTATACAAAGGATACATAATGTTTTTCAATGGATGGCAAGATTCTTTTCCATTTTACGTCCTCTCTGCATCCGTAAGTGCAGTGGGATCAAGCCTTAACTTTCCCATATTCTAAATGTAACTAGAAAAGATTGTTCTACGATCAAATTCAGGATTAAAATAGGTAGAGATATGAATGAATGAATGAATAAAAAGAAAATGTAAATAAATGGATGAATTCATAAATGATCACACAGATATTGAAACATTTGGTTTTAATCTGACACCGTTCTCACTACCTTCCTAAAACTAGTTTACTGGAAACTAATTGTAATGAGAACAGTCGAGGCGATCTTCCAAAGTGGTTCATAAAACCACCTTCGCGATATAGTTTTGAAGATCGCTTTGCCTCGTTAAACTGGTTTTACCGTAAGTGAGGACACAACCGTTCTTCGGGAAGCGATCTTTGCACATTTTGAGCGTGCTAAACTACACATTAAGTGTAGAATGCCTACGATGCAGTTTCAAAATTTACATCAATAACTGGGATATACTCATTTGATTTGCTAGTTCATTACGATTAACTTGCACGCCGAATAAAAGTACACAATTTTTCCTGCGCGCGCGCAGCATCTCCCTACGCACGTACTATCCCAAGATCATCACGCAAAAAGGCGTCCATTTCCTCTTTTACTTTCGCCTGCCGCCGTGATCAGACGTTAGCTAAGTACACTCCCACTTTACTATAAAAAGTGTCCGTTGTTTACATATTTATCTATGTATTTACAGCCTATTTCAATCCTTTGCCTTTCGGCTTTAGATTGATTTCATTTATATCATAGTGCATGGAGCATTCGTGTTATTATTCACGTTTTTCTTTAAATAAACTTGTGAGTTCCGAACGTCAGTTTCGTTTTCTCACAGTCGGGTTGCTTCCGCTTCCCTTACCCGTAGCTCCGCGCACTATTCCTGCGTGCCGCAGGCATTGATACGACGCCAAATCTTTTTA
This sequence comes from Lytechinus pictus, assembly GCF_037042905.1. Taxonomy (NCBI): domain Eukaryota; kingdom Metazoa; phylum Echinodermata; class Echinoidea; order Temnopleuroida; family Toxopneustidae; genus Lytechinus; species Lytechinus pictus. The sequence goes on from NC_087253.1 coordinate 4,788,768, forward strand.
ATTCTTTATTATTCTTGACTTGCACCTTTGCCTCGTCTTGAATTGAATTGATTTTATTTCCTCCCCACAGCTTAGGCTATGGGATAGATACGAGCGTCGTCCTTGTTTGTTCTCAAACTTGTTTTCAACTTGTTCCTTTGTGAGTTGGTTGATTGTCTCAATCAATCTTTTGTTTTTGTTTGATTAATTGATTGATTGATTAATTAATGAATTAATTAATTGTTAATTAACCAATTGGTTAATTGTTTAATTATTAATTAATTTAAATAATTATTTTTGTATTGAAAATTTTTTTTTTGGACTGATTGTCTTAAAATATTTTTTCTCTTAAAATTTTTTGGGAAGCCCCCCTGTTTTCTATTAGCGTCCTTTAAAAAAGTTTTTGCTAATGAGTTTTCGGCTTTCCAGTTTAAGGGAAGTAAGTTTTTACTTCTTCCTTTCAGATCAGCTCCTTTACTTATTTCTTTTGACCCTTGTCAAAAAAAAAAAAAAATGTTTACGTGTAATTGATTAAAAAAAAAAAAAAAAAAAAAAAAAAACTTAGTTTTTTTTCCTTCTCACTTCAGCTTCTTAACTTTGTTTGATCTCATGTTTAAGAAGTCGGTCCTGTTCTTCCAAAGTTATTAATTATATTATTAATATTTCTGATAAGGATCTTGCTTTGTCACCTTTCTTGTCCACCCACCCCTCCGCCCCCTCTCTGTTTTCGACCCTCCTTTTGTTCTTTCAGCTAAGAACTTACCAGGTAGATGAGCTCTTTTGACTCATCTCCTGATGACTCCAAACCTGCCGCTGGGAGAGAACCAGACATGGTATTATTGTTCTCGTGATCAGCGGCGGTGAGTATGAGGGCAAGAGAGTGAGACCCTTTGCGATGGGCTCTATAAAGGGTGGAACCGTGGAGTTGCGTCCACGTGCCTTGGAAAAAGGAGGGTGGAACCGTGGAGTTGCGTCCACGTGCCCAAGAGGGTGGAACCGTGGAACCGCGCCCACGTGCCCGAGCGTTTTAGGGTGGAACCGTGGCGCAGCGGCCACGTGCCTGAAAGGTGATAGCCAAGGCTCCCTCGACGGGACCTGAACCTATTTTGGGGAGTGTGGTACTAGTATAGAAAACTTCAATCCTCCAGGGCTGCTTTACCCACCGGCTATCGGGTCCAACAAGTCCGGGTAACTCTCTCCATTCTACCCCCTAGGCGGGCCTGTAGATTGGAGGTAAGATTTTCTAACATACCGCATGCCTTCCTTCTCTCATGAGAATGTTTGGCTGTTTTTGAGAGGGCAACCTATCACACCCGTGGACCGTCCGCCAAGGCGACGGGACCGTCAGCTTTTGGCCTGAACCTCACTTTCTACACGAAAGTAAGGGTGCCCTGTCTTTACTTTTAACTCCTTCTCTTCCTTGTAAGGTTAGAGTCAGGGCTAGTACAGACACCCGTCCTCCAGCGATCGCCGCTGTAGTGAGGGCGACTCCGATATTAGCACCATCACCGCTCAGCGGTATGTCTCACTATCTCGTAGCTCTGCCGAGCTTATGAGCATAAATATCGGATCTGAATGTCACGGCGATTAATAGTTCTCCTATACTTAATAATCGCTATGCCTTGACCACCCGGTGCATTATGGTTATTTTGTAACCTATTTGTCTCGTATTCGGGCGGCTCGTGCGAGCCCTGCCCGAGCTGCCATCATCGGTCGTCCCCCCGGACCCCGCCGGCAGCACCCGCACCGAACGCCCGGAGGGAATCGACTATTTATATGCCAGATACCCCTCCTGTTGACATTCACAACTTGTTCCCCGAGTCTTTCCCGGTCGGGTAAGCATCATCTCGGTGAAAAGAAACAGCCATATATCTCTTTAGATTGTCGGCTGTGTGCGTGCGTTCAGGCTTGTTTCAAGCCCCAGGTTTTTTCTGTCGGCATTTCTATGCCTACTTCCTGGACGCACCCACCGTGCCGTGTCGGCGAGTTCACACCAAACTGTCCGCCACCAGGCCATCGGTCGAGCTCAAACAGTCTATCCGATAGACTGCCCTCTATGTGGGTCAAGCTTGCGGGCGTCTCCGCCGCTTCCTCGTGTGGAGTGGGCTACGGTCGATGCATTTACTGTGCCCGTGTGTCGAGTTGTCTTCTTTTTAGAAGCTTTTTCAATCGGCACACTTGAGTCGCCTCGCAGGCTGCTTTCATCCTCCTTCCATGCTATGTATGTGACCGAGGATGATGTAATCGTGGTGGATATACATTTATGTATAAAATGTATACGTGTGTGTATGCATACTTATGCCTGTCTAACCACGATCACCACGACCCGCTTTCTCTCGGGCCGACTCTGGATGAGTCCCTCCATGAAAGTGATTTACTTCACTGGAGTTCTTCTTTTTAGAAGCTTAGATTCTCATCCCCCGCTGCTTAGGGCGTCATTTTTGCCGCCCCCCCGCAGTTTCTCGGAACTCCTTATCTTACCGATATCGGACTGTTCCATGCTGTTGCAACCGGCGCCGGCGGTGCTTGTCATTGCGATCACCAGAGAAACCAGGCCTTGTGGCTGTTTTCGTAAACAACTGGTTCTCATCGCAGACTGAGGGAAATATTGGTGATTATTTTCCCCAAGTCGCCTTTCTCCTCCGCTTGTTTCGTCAAGCGAGGACTTAGACACTCTTAGCCAGTTTCCGTCCCTAACCTTGATAGGACAGGGCCGTTGTTACCTCACTCGATTCCGTCGGGAACGTAACTGTTGAGGTATCATGTCTGGCGTTGTCTGTTGGTTCAGAACATCTTGACCGACATCTCTTGATCATCGTTTACACGTAAGATCATGACAGAGACATTGTTCGCCAGCTCATCTCTGGCGTACGCTTGCTGCGACTAGGGATTACTCCGCTCAGCGGATATCCATCGTAGCCTAGTCTTATGGACCCTCTCGGCGATGGTGGCTTCAGCCAAACCACCGCCCACCTCTCCCGCCGCGGGCAATGCACCCTCGGGCGGGTGTTTTATTTAGTACGGGAGAAAAGGGATCCGCTGTCTATCACACTTATTATGTCATGATGCGTGCCGCGTTTTTCTCCGACACGCCCGTTTGAGCTGCTTTGACCAGTCTGTTCTATTCTACATAGACAGCAGGTCCGTGGCATTTTCTTATTAACAGAATGGCACTCAGTCGCTTTTCTCGACACATTGACTGCCTTACGAGTGGTTTACTTCAACCTTACTCTCTGTCGTTCCATGTCCTTTTCGGACCGCTGGAAACGTCCTGCCACAGCTCTCTATCAGAATTCTGCAGATGTTCTGCCCTCACGCATTTGAGACAGATATCGAATTCTGGGCGCCTTCTCCCACGCGGGGGCTTATGAGATATCTCGCATTCCTTACGTTTGCATGGTTGCGGCTTGGCTTAAATTATTAAGTCGGTGACTTGACCGTGGCTTTTATTAGCCCCGCTGTCGCCTTCTCAGATTGATTGATGGATCACTTACTGAACCGTACAAGTTTCAGTCTTCTGATCACGATTCTTGTCGAAATTTTTCAACAAAATCGGATCGTTTTTTGATCATCGGCAATTATCATCCCTCCGGTTACGGATGATTAATACCTTCAATCCGAATCTTACAACCTCTTAAGTTTTTCTCAAACGTTGAGCTTGTATGGCTTAGTCCGTCATGGCACCTGTCGGTCGTTCTTGACGCTTGACTAACTCCCTCTTGGGTCGGTTTTCAGGGTATCTTTTGTCTGTCTATCAGTCGAGATCCCTCCTGTATCTGTTTATATATAACCATTTACAGTACAAAGCTTTGCATACTTATGCATTGCTCCCGGACCGTTGCCGGGATTGGCTTAGATTAGGTGTTACTTCTAACCCTCGTCTTTGTTTGCCATTCTTCAGACAACTCCCAACTCTGTGCAGTTGGTTGTTTTGTCGCGCGAGCCGTTTGCGGCAGCTTCTCGAGACATCTTTTCACGCTGGATTGTTGAAACGATCAAGTCAGTTGGTGATGATGTTCTCCTTCTGACACTAGGCCGAGGGCCCATGATACTATAGTATCATTCTTCTTGGGCTCTTTCTATGGAATCGTCGTATACGACATCTTGAGGACCGCCTTTTTGGCGCTCTTCTAATTCCTTGTTCTTAAGGACCTTTCTTCACATGAGGCCTTATTTACCTCCTCTGTCCTTAAGGCAGCGGCCTTTCGTGTCTTCATCTCCCTATTTTTGTACGCACTTTCTTAGTCTAGACATGCCTCCCTTCACGTTGAATCCGTGTTGGTCTAGCAAATCAAATGAGTATATCCCAGTTATTGATGTAAATTATGAAAATACTTACCATGATTTTCTTATTTACGAGATAACTGGATATACTCATTTGAACCCTCCCACCGACCCCTCGCCTTGCGTGGCAACATGTCTTGCGTTCAGGCTCATGAGAGGAAATGGACGCCTTTTTGCGTGATGATCTTGGGATAGTGCGTGCATAGGGAGATGTGTACTTTTATTCGGCGTGCAAGTTAATCGTAATGAACTAGCAAATCAAATGAGTATATCCAGTTATCTCGTAAATAAGAAAATCATGGTAAGTATTTTCATATTTTGCCTGAAATGTGTCTCCCTTCTGTGAGCGTTCCCATAGCAACAAGATCGCTTTACGTGAAGTGATTTTGAAAACCACTTTCCGGTGATAAAATGGGAACGCTAGCAAAGCGATCATCCAAACTGGTTACCTGAACCGGTTTCCTGTAAACTAGATTTAGAAAGCGTAATTGAGAACGGGGTCTATGGCTTACATGTACATGTACAAGTTGGCTTGATTGTCTAATGTGATATTAATCGTGATATTTTCAAGAGTGAGGTTTCACAATTTGCAGTTGGTGTGAACATGGTATATTTTCATGGACATTCATGGCTTATCCATCAGATTGCTTTCGGACAGTAAAAAAAAGTTACTCCAGGGGGAGAAGACTCTGAAATCATCTATTCGTGCTGCTGTATAGATCATGTTTCTCTTGATGAAATAATTTCATGCATCAAGGTTGTCTGCAATTATTTTCTTTATGGGATTTTAATTCAAATGGATGATAACGCTTTCTCAAAGAATATACACTTTGTTCCATTGTGAAGAAGCTGGCTATTCATGAAACAACCCCATAATGCCTTTCATGCAAGGGGAAACGCTATGTTGTTGGTTTCATATTATCTATTATCCGACCATAATTACAACTCGCTACCAGTTGCTAGTATCTTTGAAGGACGAACATTCAATTTCAGAGGTAATTCTTTTTGCACAATTTAAACATGATAGTTTTGACAGGATATCTTGTGAGGGCATGAATGAGAAAATGGGGGAAGAATTACCAACCTTGCGTTGTAATGAAAAAAAGAGTAAAAAAAAAAATGTTTATTCATTAAAATGTAATAAATTAGTAGGCTTATATTCAGAATGAATTGCAAAAAATAAAGTATATCATCAGAGAACATTTTTTTTCCATAGACTGCATTGTCTACAATATACCATCAATCGTGAAAATGAAGCATTTGATTAATCGCTAACCTCTGTTTTACAGGACTCATTCAGAATATCTGTAAATTAACGAGAATTTGTTCTGGCCTCAAAATACCAACAATTATTTTCCCTCAGATACTGACCAACTAGAAGCATACTCTTCCATGGTAAGTTCTTGAAATTACGAGCAAGCGCACTGTTGTCTGATCAGCAAACAAGGTGCTTGATTCAAAATGGCTAGCGCAGCAGCCATGGCGTACATGTAATTTTTTCTCTCACTGACAGCGTAACTGAGACCTTTGAAAAATCCCTGCGAATGGCCGCATTATCTTCGATTATTTTTTCTTTCTGAAACAAGTATTCTGATTTCACATCGGCTATAGTACCTGGTATCATCTGATCAGCGTACATCGGTGAATTTCCGTATCAGAGAATATTCTCTAACTTTGAGGCGGTCTAAACGCACCCAGTCTGCCCCCCCCCCCATTTCTCTCTCTCGCACTCTCTGTCTCTTCGACACCATTCTCACTACCGTCCTAAAACTAGTTTAATGGAAACTAGTTTAGCGTGTAATGAGAACGGTCAAACCGGTTTTGGAAGCGATCTTCCAAACCGGTTCAGAAAACCACCTCGCGATGTAGTTTTGAAGATCGCTTTGCCTCGTTAAACTGGTTTTAGCGGAAGTGAGGACACAACCATTCTTCGCACATTTTGAGCGTGCTACTCCATACACTGTGTGTGGGATGCCTACGCTGCGGTTTTCGAATTTCGTGCGAAACATGTCACCCCACTGAGAGTGTTCCCATAGCAACAAGACCGCTTTTGGTGTAATCAAATGGGAACACTAGTAAAGCGATCTTCCAAACTGGTTTCCTGTACCGGTTTCCAGTAAATAAGTTTTAGAAAGTATATTGAGAATGGTGTCTATCTCTGCATGTTCTCCCCCTCTTCCTTTCTCCCTCTCTCTGTATGTCTCTGTACACGTCTTTGTATTTGCTTCTGCTGCCTTTCTTTTTATCTCTCTCTTTCTCTCTTTCACTCGCTCAATCACTCACACTCTCCCTCCCTTTGTAAGGTCATTCAAGTACGTATAATGGGACTTGCAGGTATAAAATGCGATTAGGTAACAATCTACAAGTGTTTTATTTATGAATATCTTCGTAATTTTACTGGCATATTCATTTTACCTAATACCCAAGGCCATATGCGGTGGTGATGATGTATGTAGCTATTATTCATTATTTTTTAAATGTTCTTCAGATAAGTATGTTTTAAGCATTATATTGTGACATCAAGCCTGAGATTTTCGAGAGTTTTATTTTTCATAACTTTTGAGGGGAAGGGAGAAGATGGTTAAGAAAAATGTTGATTTCTGGAAAATATTTTTCGATTGATGCCGTGGTTTTCTTTCCAATCTGAGGGTTATGGGTTCAAATCCTAGTCATTATCTGTTTCATCAATTAATTAATCCTCATTGTGCTGCACTCAACCTAGATGTTTTCAGACCTACTCAAAAACTGAAAATACACTTGTCAATTTCATGGGTTTGAATTAAATCAAACTGGCTATGAATAATGACAAGTCAAACATTGGATTAATTAATTTTTGATCTCAAAAGATTTAAAATCATTTTATTGGCTTTAAATTCAAGTGTGTGAGGTTTAAATCTATTTCCACAAAGTGTGAGTCTGTTACATGTGCAGGGATTCTCCAATCTGGAAATCTACCCTCATCTATCCAATCAGAGAATAGGCCTACCAGCTTAGTTTTACCAGGCTGGAAGATCATTGCTTGTAATATCCCCAAGACACAATTATATTCAATGCAATCTCTTTAAAAAAAAATTCTACGAAAGGTAAGATGTTTTTTAAATTTTGTGTTACGGACCCCTGGTCTGCAATTTGAATCACTACGATGTTCTCAAGCACCATGTCAGTATAAAACCTTTCATTGATAGTCTTCCTTCCTTCCTTAGCCTCTCTCTCTCTCTCTCTATTGTTTTTCTCTGCACAAATGTGACTGTTATTCTATCCCTTGATCATCGTGATTGTATGCAGATTATGCTTTGTTTTGTTGGAGCTGCTTCCTCAGCTGGCTGCTATTACTCAAGCATTTATTTTGCCTATATAGTTTGCCTCTGCATTTGTTTTTTCATTACTCCGTCTTATGCTCAAAATCCTCAAATTGTATTTATGTCTAATTTTTTATTACTCTGTTATACATTTTTCACATTGCAATGTACTTTAATGTGATAATATGATTACGTTTATGTATTGTAAATAAATTTATTTTGACCTTACAATAAATGTAGAAACTCCTGTAAAAAAAAAAAAGGAAAAGGGACTGTCACGAGTGGGTCCTTTTTCATAAAAACTTGTTTTAATAATACACTCATATCTTCCTTAACAAATCTACTCTCAACCAATCAGATTAAAGAATTTCAGTAGCTTGTAACGGTTATTGTAAATTTGTTATCATAACAAGTTTCATGAAATGGGCCCATGGATGTTTCAGTGAGGGTATGCCATCATACGTATGGCAGAAGATTTCCTCATTTAAATCATGGGTCTTGAGACGAGGCTAGCACCAGTATAACTTGTTATTTCAGGTTCACATACTAGAGGGACCTTCTTGCGCACAAGTCCCAGTCAGGGATTTTTAGACTGCATATGCAGACCCCATTGCACGGTGAACAAGGTTTGCTCCTAGTCTGCAGGCATAGACCCCGGCTAAAACTTTGATCAACAAGTGGGCCTTCACCCAAGACTACCGCATATGTACATAAATATTCAATGTGATATGCACGCCGCCGTATTAGCTAAAACTACAAGTACACAAAAAAAGAGTCAGAAAAGGGGGAAAGAAAGGAAGAAAGAAAAGGAAATCACTATTTGATTTTTTATTATTTTTTAAAGGAAACAAAAGTGAAGAATATTTATGATAGCGTAAAATAGTCAAATTGACTGGTTGCCAAATAATAAGAACTGCCCCCCCCCCCAATTCATTACGAGGGACTACATGTATATAGACTGCATATTCAGACCACATGGTAGGCCTACAGCAATCTAGGTTTGCACCTGCATATTCATGTTGTACCTGGAATTTTTTTTTCATGGCCTTCATGTCAACAGCAAAATCTTTATCTCAGCTGATGTGATATATTATGAAAAATATTTGCACTGCAGGAAAAATAAGGAGCTCTCACTTTCAGCGCTGGCAGATCAATAATTATATCTTTTTATATTAATGTTTCCATGTAGTTGTAGTTTCTCTTTTCCCTTCCTGGTCATTGCACCTGGCATTTCCTGTACTACAGCTGCTCAAAACAAGCAACCTGTTAAAACCTGACAGGAATCTGTCCACTCTATCTTCTGGTTATCGCTCAGATCAACAGAACTTGATACCTAAACTTCATGTTGATACTTTGTTTTCATATATATCGCTTGTTTCGTTGGAATGACGGTGGTTTCAAACCATCTCGATCACAAGAAGCCCTGTTAAATTACGAAAACCTTTTCAGGCAAAAAAATACTCGTTGATTATTCTTGCATTCACACCGCCCCGAAACATACTCTTCGGGATAAGTTTCCCAAGTTACGAGCATGCGCAGTATGGTCTGATACGCAAGCAAGGTGCGAGATTCAAAATCGCTAGCTCAGCAGCCACCCAAGGCGCCCGTTGCAAATAAACGCTGGGCTGAGAGTTCCCGTAAGTTGCTTTCACACTGCCAAAATACCTGCGCCCTTGGAAAAATTCCCGCGAAAAGTTCTTGTAATTTTGACAAGTACCTGCAGGGTATTTTCTTTCGGGGAGATAACGCGTAATTTGCTTTTCACACTGCCAAAATTACCTTGTATTTTCTGATCAAGGTAAATTTCCCGATCAGAAAATACCAGGAATTGACGATTTTCGAGGCAGTCTGAAATCACCTATAGTGAAAGTCTGTATATCGTTCAGGGTCTGCTTTTTATTTCCGGTCGCTCATTGAATTGATCCACTCTGTATGGAAATATTGGTCAGTGTGGATGTCTATGACTACTATGCTTTCATTTCACTGTACAGTGTGTATCAAAAAAAGGTAATCAAATTTGAATGCAATAAGAGTGAGAGGGAAAGGTGATAAAAAAGAAAGAAAGAAAGAGAAGAAGGGACCTGGAGAGAATAATAGGTAGAAAGAAGAAGAGACAGAAAGGAGATCGATTGGAGTAGGAGAGGAGAGGAATTAATAGAAAAGAAAAGAGAATATTAGAGAAAGAGGGTGGGGTGCGAACAAATAGGGCCCATTAGTAATGGGAAATATAATTATGATAAATCAGTTACAAAATGAGTACGCATGGAAAGTATGTGGTAATAGTAATAATAATACCAACATGCTTATATAGCGCATATCATTACCAAATGCGTCCCTATGCGCTTAATTGGATATTATTACCCTGGCTTTAGCCCCGCAGCCTTTTATAGCGCGGTGGCATTGCAAGGAATAAATTCCTGCCAGGTACCCATTCACCTCACCTGGGTCGAGTGCAGCACAATAAATGAATTTCTTGCCGAAGGAAATTGCGGCCATGGCTGGGATTCAAACCCACGACCCTCTGTTTCAGAGTCCGAAGACTAATCCACTGGGCCACAACAAGTATCAAGATGCTCCTGTAGAAATACATGTACACTGTGTATCAAAATAAAGGCTATTCAAATTTAGATGGCTATAATAAAAGAATCATTGAATGTAACATATTATCACCCGTATCAGACATCTGAGCTGGTCATTAAAGGAGAATGAAACCCTTGAAACCAGCTGAATCCATATCAAAGAGAAAAATCAAAGAAACATATTGTTGAAAGTTTGAGGAAGATTGAATGAATAATAAGAAAGTTATGAGCATTTGAATATTGAGATCACTAGTGCCATGTAGATCCTCCTATCGGCAATGCAACCAAGATCTGTGATATCACACACGTACAACTCCCTCATTACTTTAGTACTTATTTCACTTATATTCTCACTTTTATAGAGTCTATCACAAGGTGAGGTGTTCTCTTTAGTTTATGAGATGACAAGTACAGAGGTTTCACAACATTATATCATTGATGAATCGTTTGTCATATGATTACAATGAGCAGAAAGAGATAATTTGGGATATATTTTCAGTGTCCAAATGGGAGAGTTGTACGTGTGTGACATCACAGATCTTGGTCGCATTGCCAATGGGAGGATCTCCATAGCATTAGTGATCTCGACATTCAAATGCTCATAACTCTTTTATTGCTAGTCCTATTTTACTCAAAGTTTTGTTGATCTTATTCTTTGATTTTTCTCCTTTCACAAAAGCTAACTTGCTCCAAGGGTTTCATTCTCCTTTAACAAAGTCGTATTGCCCTACATTTTCTGAATATCAGGAAAGGATAGGTATATTGTTTGTATTTTCCTCGGTCTCAATGTGTGTATTGACTTTGCACGCAGAGACGACGCAAAATATACCTTTGTATTATCCCTGGTCTCACATCCGGGCCTGTGAGGATGCGAATGAAGTGATACGCTTCATAATGTTCCGCGCACCAACGATCTACGTCATAATAAAGACAACGCTGGATCTGGGCGCCTGCAAGTACGTCATAATGGTAAAGTGCAGAGCCTAGACACTGATATTATCATGACACAACAGAACTCTATTATTAAAAGATATCACTGTTATCATGATTTTTGCTCTAGATATCTGATTTGGATGATAATAAAAATATTGACTGCCCTTCTTTCGGGGAACATCAAATATATTGCCCTTAAAAGACCCATATTGCCCTCGTCTAAAGACTCGGGCAAATATGATTCTTTTGCTGGCAATATATTTGATGTTTCCCTCAAGACCAGTCAATATTATATAAATATGTCCTTTCTATCTTTTCTTTTATCTCCCATTCTATCCTTTTCACTCTATCTTCCCCTCTCTCTGTCACTCTCTTCCACTTGTCTGCTCTTTCTCTCCTTTTTTCCTTTCTTTTATACTTTCCTCTCACACTATGCTATCTCCTGTCCATCTTTTCTTCCTATCACTCCTTCTATCTTTCTTTCCCTCTCTCCCCTGCTCTTTAACTCATTTCTTTTCTTTTAATTATCTCCTCTCAATCTTTTCTTTCTATTTTCCCTCCTGTCCTCTTCCTGTCTTCCACTCTTTTTTTCCTTCCTTTTCCTATTCTATCTCTTTTCTATATTTTTCCACTCTTCTCCCTCTCTCCTTTCTCTCTCCCTTCCAATCTCTTCCCTCTTTTCTCCCTCTCCTTCTTTTTTTTTTTACCTCTCTTCCTTTATTACCCCACCTTGGGTCTGTTGCATAAAATTTTTTACCTGAGTAAACTCTGGCAAAAACTAAAAACTAAGGTTAGTCTGATTTCTGCCATTGACTTTAACACAGGGCAAAAACTCCGGTAAAAACAACCTGAGTTTTTCTAGGTAAAAAGTTTTATGCAACGGGCCCCTTGTGTTACCCCCTCCCGAAGCCCCTACAGGTTTTCATATTGCTCTCCTCCATCAATTATCTTTATTGAGAGAAATTCATTTCTATTATTTCTCTTAAATTAATTACCTCCTTAGCTTAATCCTAAAAAACTATTGAAATAATTAGGTTGACCATCTATTGTTGTTTTATTCAACAGTTGGTCAAATCTTTGACAATCTATTCATCTTTTTCATCAATACTATTTTTTTGAGCAGTTGGTCTCAGTTTGGCCCAACCTTTTTCAGTCATTTTTTTCTCCCGGGGGGGGGGGGGGGTATTCCATCTCTTGCTCCATCTCTCTCTCTCTCTCCACCTTCTTCATCCTCCACCCCCCCTCCCATTATTCCCTTTGTCCCCCACCCATAACCCCATCCATCAGTACAAGCTATATTGTATTTGCACCTCTGTCCTTCTCTCTCTGTCTCTCTTCTGACTCTCTTCCATATCTTTCTTTTCTCTGTCCCCTTCCCTCTCCTCATCTTCTACTCTTTCTTATCATTCTTGCCCTATCAGCTTTCCTCACCCTTCTCTTCTTTCAATTCTCAATCTCTTACACTCTCACCTTTCATGATTTCTCCTTCCAGCCCTCTATTATATTATGCCCTCTCTCCTTTCCCTCTTATCCATCTTTCTCTCTCCTCCATCCTCTTCCATGTCTTTCCACTGTCTCTTCGCATGCTGTTGTTTCCACCCTCATCCTTTTCACATTTCACTATCACGTTTTCTCCTTCTTGCTCTCAATATCATCCTCCCTCTCATTCCGTCTCTTTCTTTCTTTCTCTCGCTCTCTCTCTCTTCTGTGTGTATATATTTTGTGTGTTTGCAACCATGGAGGTAAAAATACACACATGCACGCATTACATCCAGGTAAGGCAGATCTGCAAGTGCAAGTAGTTTTCAAGAACAGACCACTTTCATTCATCACACATACAGTTTTTTTTTAAACAAAATTAGATATCACAAATAGATGCAATTAATGTTTATAGCTGATAGACCCTTTTATCATCATGGTTTGCCTCAGACGGATGGTTGTACCTGTAGTTGTGAAATTGTTTGTGTTTTTCTTCTAAATAAATAATGATAATACAGGGCATGGGGTTGTCGTTTAAACCAGGCCAACTTGGGGTGGGGTGCCCCATCCCCAGTTATTAGAAGTCATATAGGCCCTGCACTTTTAATGTTAGAAGACATACAGAGAAATTGTTATAGGCCTAATGTATTCTTGTATTAACTAAATGCAAATTGAAAATTAGACAAATTATGTGCAGACAGAAGACAGGGTCTGTGTTAATAGACTATGAACAGCGGGAGGCAGTGTCCAATGGTCAAGCTCATACAGTGGTCAGTGCCTTGGCTGGCTGGACTGGGTGGCCGTACAAGGTCATTACTGCATGATTGGTGCCTAGCCTTGGCTCCAGCTGTTTCCTGCTGATAACTCCACATCATTGCTTCCTCATGGTCTTCCAATTTGTGATAAGCTTCAGATTAGTAACTGTTCATTAATGTTGGCATGGCTTGTGAATTTCTATTTTCTGGATAGTTTTTTTGCAATATGAATCAACGTTTCATTCAGCAACAATACATTAGTGTCCTAATTATATTGAAAGATCATATTGTCGTGTCGGTGCAAGAAAGCCCTTAAAGCTAAATGAAAGTAGTTGCAGTAAAACACTGATTTTGTGAGAAGTCTGTAAAACCAAGGTTAAGTATTAATATATCATCGTGGATCTAGATCTGGTACAGTTACATAAACTGAACTTTGTGAAATCGTAATATCTAGCTAAAAAACAATCACACTGAAGATCACCAACACATCTAGCACACGTGGGACAGTGTATTATTATTGCTGGAATAAAGACCCGACGGAAGTGACCGAATCCGCGCTTATTTTGCTTATTTCTCAGCAATTACACAATTTCTCCCAGAATCCTTTGGCACATATTTTTTTATTCATACAAACATACACTTTGGTGATCATTATGTTAAATTCTGTAAAAAGTCATTTTGAGATCGTTCCCACAACTGGAATTTACCTTTACCACCACACTTTTGTGCATTGCTTATGCACCGAAGCGCGTGTAGTAGCACGCTTAAGTGCATTGTTTAAGGAAGTTTCTGCACTGATGCAATGCATGAAAACGTTTTGCTAAGGCCGTTCTTGTCATTCCCATTTTTTTTCCATTCATTTCGCTCAATTAACACTTAGTCCAATAATTTGACCAAGTGATTATTAGAGGAAATGGTGAGTGGACGAAATGGAGTTTAGATCACATGGATACTGAACGAAGTGATGGGAGGCCAAATGATAGGAGACGAATTGGTAATTCCTCGGTCACATTTGCTCTACATTGGCTCGTATGGCAAGTTGAAAACAGCCGTTTTATTCATTTTTATTCAGACCACCTATGTATAGCTGGTACAAAAAAATGTTAAAAGGGCTGTTTTCGACTCGCCATACAGCCGCCGTAGAGTAAGAGGCCGTTCTCATTACGCTTTCTAAAACTAGTTTACTGGAAACCGATTCAGGAAACCAGTTTGGAAGATCGCTTTGCTAGCGTTCCCACTTGATCACACGAAAGTGGTTTTCAATATCACTTCACGTAAAGCGCTCTTGTTGCTATGGAAACGCTCTCATAGGGTTGACATGTTTCGCGCGAAATTCAAAACCGCAGCATAGGCATTCTGCACCTGACGTGTGGAGTAGCGCGCTCAAAATGTGCGAAGATCGCTCCCCGAAGAACGGTTGTGTCCTCACTTACGCTAAAACCAGTTTAACGAGGCAAAGCGATCTTGAAAACTACATCGCGAGGTGGTTTTCCAAACTGGTTTGGAAGATCGCTTCCAAGACCGCTTCGACCGTTCTCACTACTCGTTAAACTAGTTTCCACTAAACTAGTTTTAGGAACGTAGTGAGAACAGCCTCTAAATGTGACAGAGGTAAAATAGGACGTATTAGCATTAGACCAATTGAAAATACACCACTAGGTCTGTAGTAACAGGATCCTACACTACATAGTTATCCTATTTAGTCGGAAAAATGAAAAAAATATCTTTCAGGCATCTCTATTAAGGAAGTACCACATACCTAGCTCCTGGAAGTCCAGGGCTTACGAAAGCTTGGCATAATACTTCCTCCTTCTCAAAGAAAGAGGAAGTCACCACTAATCTACAAAGCCTTGAAACAAGACTATGCCCCAGTGGTCAGTCCGACTGGTCACCCTGCATATCAACTAGCCACTGGTAATACAGACAAGGTACTACTGGCATTTCTGGCTATTATGATTCCAGCCGGGCTGACCATTAGACGACGAGAAATAGAATACGGAGGTGTGACGCTATATGGAAGTTCCAGCCATGTTAAGCAAACGGGAATATATCGGTATGTTTTTCTTTGAATGTAATATGTATACATGTGTGTCTCTCTTCAGTGTCATATGATATTTGTTCCATATATATTTTATTATGTCTCTTTCATTATGTTTGTAAATTGCGACATTAAACATTGTTTGGAGGGCATATCCATTTATTAGCAAAAGTTGTGAAGAATATGCTGTACTAAATTATGTGAATCCCTAAGTTGATAAAATGTCTTGTCATTATACAAAACTGTCATCCTGCAATATTGTTTATTAAACAAATTGAAGCACAAATGATTTAATGGAATATTTCCTTCAATACATGTACTAAGTTTGCTCGAAATTTGGCTAAAAATAATGCAAAAGTGCCAATTTCCGATGAGCACATGGGAAACCAACCCAATTTCCGATGAGCACATGGGAAACCAACCATGAAAGATTTACATCACATGAATGGACATTTTTGATACATTAATGCCATTGATCTAGGGCACATTTCATGAAACAAATGGTCAGTAGTATGCTCCAAATGTTATTCTGATTGGCTCAGAGCAACTTTGCCAATGAAAATCATTGACGAGATGCTCCATGTAACACTGCCCATATCGTTAGATATAGCAAAATATCAATCGACATGTGTCTTTGTATTTTCCTTGGAACTTGCCTCTGATTAGAGTTTCGCAAAGTATTCTTTCCCTGCATTAGGAAGAATTTGAGATGTTACTCATTTGCGTTTTGTGGTTTTCTAAAGTTTTTGCACTCTAGTTGCGCCAAACTCCATATTCTGATGGATTCTGTGAATGGAGAGGCTAGATTCATGTGATCAAGTACTTTCAACGTTTATTTTGATTTTTGCAATTAAAGGGGTATAATGGACATGGGACTGAATAGAGTACCAGCGATGGTTCTACATGTATATGATTCAAAGGGATGGTCAGGGCTGAAAGTATTTATAGCTTAATAAATAGAGTAGAATTCACTGAGTAAAAATGCTGAAAATTTCATCAATATCAGATAACTAATAACAAAGTTATTGGATTTTTAAGTTCAGCAATATTTTGTGAAAACAATCGTTATGAATATTCATTAGGTGGGCTGATGATGTCACATCCCCATTTGTTCTTTTGTATTTTATTATATGAAATTAGGTTTATTCAATTTTTTCCTCCAAGAACTAGAAAAATTGGATTGACAACTGATTTAGTGCATTAGATATTTATTGCTGCAACTTATTTCATTATAAGGGAGACGTATCATTCACACAAGTATGAAATAATGAAAAAAATATGATTTTATGTAATAATATAAGAAAACAGAAAGTGGGGATCTGACATCATCAGCCCACCTAATGAATATTCATGACTGTTTTCACAAAATATTTCTCAACTTTAAACTTCAATAACTTTATTATTTGTTATCCAATTTTGATGAAATTTTCGGCATTTTGCTCAGTGAATTCTACTCTATGTATTAAGATATAAATATTTTCAGCCCGGACCATCCCTTTAAGTGCCCTAACAGCAGAAGGGGAATCAATCAAGGCGTGAATGGGTAGGTGAAACAAATGAATGGGTGGTAGATTGATTACTTGCAAGGATTGAGTGATGAAGTGATTTGGTGTATAAACTGGGAGGATGAATGGATAAAATGGTGGATGAATGATTAAATGATTGGTAGATAAATTGTCGCAATTTTCACAAGTGTTCCAGGGGGCCAAAATCAATGAAATGTGGACATTTTAGATTATATTAATAATTTACAATAAGTGAAAAGTTCAATAAATGCCATTCATAGATTGATCAATATCCATGACAAAAATTAATCATTACTCAGTAGGTGGTTTCAGACCGCCTTGAAGTTCGTCAGTTCCAGGTATTCTCTGATCAGGAAATTTACCCGATCAGAAAATACCAGGTATTTTGGTAATGTGAAAGCAAACTACGCGTAATTTCCCCGAAAGAAAATACCCGCTAAATAGTAGGTACTTGGCAAAATTACGAGAACTTTCGCGGGGATTTTTCCAAGGTCGCAGGTATTTTGGCAATGTGAAAGCAATTTACGGGAACTTTTAGCCCAGCGTGTCGTTGGACGCAGGCGCCGTGGGTTGCTGCCGGGCTAGTGGTTTTGAATCTCGCGCCTTGCCTGCTTAGTAGACCATACTGCGCATGCTCCTAACTTCAGGAATTTATCCCGAAGGGTATGTTTTTGGGCGGTGTGAATGCAGGAATAATTAATGGGTATTTTTTAGCCTAAAAATGTTCTCGTAATTTAACGGGGATTCTTGTGATCGAGGCGGTTTGACCTGATCACGGTGTAGGCGTGCTTTTATGCAATGAGCACTCTTGATCCAAATGCCTCAATATTGATTTTTTTTTGCATTTTTAGGACTAGATTGGACTAATCATGGAGACAAGAACAATGTTGTTTTTAATACACAATACCAAAATGTCTGGTATCTCCTTCTACTCGGTATACTGTATGCATATGTTTTTACATTCATACAATATCTCATTTGATTGATTCATCCCACTTCATGGAAGAATATGATGATGATCATCATCATGAATATTAGTTATCATCATATTTATTCTCATCATCACCACCACCACCACCATCATCATAATTGTCATCACCATCGTCATCATCATCATCATCATCATCCTCCTCCTGGCCCTCACCATCATCACTTTCATCGTCAGTATCCCCATCATCATCCTAATCATCAGCCATACCCAATGTATTGATCATGAGCTCACTACTCTCTGGTCACTGCAGGTCATCTCAGGTCAAATTGACCACTCAATCTGTCTACAAGGATCATCAATATGTCTGCAAGATTCTAGAATTTGGATTGTTTCATGGTTGATTGACCTTAATAACCTGGGTGCATATTGGCTGTTGCTCAAGAAACCTCCTTGAAATATCAAGATGTATTCAGACCGGCCTCGATCACAAGAATACCCTTTAAATTACGAGAGCTTGTTTGGGCTTCAAAATAATTGATAATTATTTAATCTAACACCAGCCTGGTATCTATATCAGTCCATACCAGAGAGGTGTTGAAATAACACCAGTTTGGCGTTATAGGCCACCACCAATTTGGCATTTAACCCTTTGCGTGCGGACCCGCGAATCCCGATACCTCTCCCTGCGGCGGAGCTGTTTTGGTACATTGCTGGTATTTGGATCTGTGGCGGTGTTTTCCCAATCAATTGCTAATGGCGCCAAACTGATGTATTTTCAGGATTTTTAGTAAATGTAAAGATGAAAGATCAGACATTTTTATTTCTAGAAATACAGGTTTCGCTTCTCAAATCAACAGAATAGTTAAGAAATTTATGAGGAAAAAGTCGTGTTATATTGTAAAATCTTCGCTTTCCCCCCAAGTCAATAGGCACTGTGTACAAAAATGCATAAGGACAATCAGCACGCGCGGACAGGTCGGGTTCGATCGATACCGCTTTGTTGTCTGCTCTAGTGCTTTTTTTTCATTGCCTATTGTCCCGCTACTCATGAATTGTCTCTTTACCTCCTTGTAGAGAGATCATTTGCAAAGTGTATAATTACAACGATAATCCGTTTTGGGTGAAATCACAGCATACCAAATACCTTTATTTTCCAGAATGAACAAAAAAGCGCGAATTTTCCCTTGCAAGTGCGATGATGATGATTTACCACCGCGCAACGAAAGTCTGAAACTATTTCATGATTTTTGGGGGGCTTCAAGACGGTGGCCTCAACGTTTCACTAAATATCGTCTTTGGTATCTTTTCATAAATTATGGTTTGTATTAAAAAAAAACCATTTTGTTCCTGAAGATTACATACCAGTATTCGATATGTTTTCCGTTGCAATTTCAAAGAGTGAAGGGTGTAAATAAGTTTGAAATTATATAGTGGATCTGAAATCATACCTCCCAACGCTCTCCTCGTCTCGTTCTACGTTTCATTTTTCTTTATCTTCTTTTCCCTCCAAAATAACCATGCTACCGACTACTGTTGGTATTATTTTCATCTAATGAAATTGTAACATCTAAATTAAAAGTGTTTTATTATGTTCCTCCATTTTATTCATTTTTATACCGTTCTGGGTTTTTTTCATAATCGAAAACAAAATTAATAAATAAATCATGAAAGATTTGTATCACTTTTTGTCTCTTTCTTTTTTACCGTTCAATTAAAACAGTACAGGGGTGTTGGAGTTGGTAGGAGGCGGGAGTCCACCCCCCCCCCCTCCCTTCAGGAAACGTACACAAAAAGGGGGAGTATTTCTTTTTTGATAAAGTGCTGTCATGCTCAAGAAGAAAAGTTCTTGCCATTTCTTAAGCGCCTGCATGGTTTTTCAATAAACAAGTAGACATTTACATTGTTTAAATGTTACTGTCGTAATATGAAAAGCAGTATTCCTAAGAGCTTTTTGTACTGCTAAATACGAAAAGCAGTAGGTCATCCTGACGAAATCACTAATCTTCATTTTATTCAGGGCGTTGGCTATTTGTTCCCTGCTCTTTTTATAAGGGATTTTTTTTTTGGTCCGCCATGACTTTCTTTTGTTTGGGAGTGCCGAGATCAAGAACTACAAGGACGTTTTCATTTTCGAAAAAGTAGAGGATAAACGGTGTTCTAAATTGCTTTATTCTCTGAAATATAAAGAACACAAAAATAATAGCAATAAGATGAGAGAATGAAAGAACGCGGGGGGGGGGATGGGTTTCAAAGTGCACCAGGGGCACTGGAAAGCTACTGAAATCATTCTATGTGACTGGCGGATGTTTTTTTTTTTGGGGGGGGGGGTTATTGCGCATTTGTCAATATAAAGTGTAGTAGTCTACATGTATTTAAAAACGGTACCAATGGATTTTTTTTTTCGTTTTCCCTTTCCCTGGTTTCTAACCTGTAACTGAATGTATTATCTATCGCTTTCATTCCCTTTCCTATATCTAATGTATTTCAATATCCCCTCCCCTCTACACCTTTTTTCCCCTCTTAGTTCTTCTCATTTAAATGATATATGTATCGTCTTCCTTCTCCCCGATTTGGATTACGAGGTATATACCCGCCCCATTCCCCTCTATCCATTCTCTCTGATTTATTTCTTCCCAGTACCTGTCATTTTACATTACTTCTAACTCCCCCCCCCCCCCTCTCTCTCTCTTTCTCTCTCTTCATCGGAAATCGTTCCGAGAGTATGCCTCGATTTTGCCAACTTGTATTGATCAGAGATTGTTGCATTTGTGAGCCTCTCATCCTATTGCATCGTGGCCATCATGTCGAAAATTTAGGGGGGTTTACTCTCAGATTCTCAAAAAAAGTCCCGAAAAACCTTTTAAAACTACTACAATATTTAACTGTCATTTCACAATAAATTCTATATCATCTTCCATTTCCAATAACGTGGGTAGATATCTATCGCAAAAGAAAATGCACGACTAATCTATTTTTTGTGAACTTGGGGCTTAGGGATTTGGCAAGACCGAGGCCTCCATCTTTCAGTAAAAGTCATTTTTTTAAAGATTTTTCTCGTAAATTATATGTCTCATTTAATTCGATTTGCCACGCAGCTATTGTAATAGTAAAATAATTTTCTTCCTGAAGCTTGCGCACCAGTATTCGATTTGTAAAATCCTGAAATTATTTCAAAGTTACACGAGTGTCACCACTAGTCTCGGGAAATACAAACAGGTATTAAATAAGTCTGTAGAGTTGTTTGATGGTTATAAACTAGGTAAAACCAATTACCATCTTTATTACTCTTTGAAGGAATAATAGATTATACCTGGTGAATTTGATCACAACAAACAAACAGATCTCGATAATTCACAATAGTTCCATACAACCGTAAGGTTCACCTTTAAACAAGATTTGGTTTAAAAAAAGAGTACAATGATTCAAACATTTGGAATTCGTTGCAATTAATTTGCATAGAAAAGAATATATATAATACAATTGTTTTGAAGTATGAATGCATTTTCTTGATAAACTAACAGCAGTATTAAAGAGTCACATTCGCGATGAATACATACAGGTAGCAGTCTGTGGATGATTTAATATCATTTTTTTCTGCCGTTGGCATGACGTCGATCTTGTCAGCTTATCGTGGGCTATATAATACGACGTCTTCAAGTGATGGTCGAATTCCTCAATCGCAGTGCCGAGGAAGATTTCCTCCAGTCATTTATCCTGCAGACAAAACTGGTTCCACAAATGGCGGCCTGGTATCACAGGCTTACCAAGGTGTGAGAGTTTATCTCGTCAAAACAAAAGTGTAGTAGAAACCCCGCAGAACAGCGTTGGCGTGGTCCTTGTAGGGACTTGGTTCTGACGGCTAATAAACTGGAAAACATTGCATTCTGACAAGAAATCTCCATAGCCTTTTCACCTCACTTCCCACTACACCACGCCCTGGTCTCACTTGCCCTGCACACACACGTATACGGCCTTTCCTGTACACGGCTTTTAGCATTCTGCCAACGTGGCGCGAAAAACTCTCAACCCTAACGTAGCGACAGCGAATCATTATACGCATGGACGCATCGCATTCCGATACTAGTGTCCTAATTAAACCCACGTATTGGCGAACTTTGACAACGAGTACGAGTGACTAAAATTGTAAGTCTGAAATCATACCTCCCGATTCTCTCCTTGTCACTTTCTACGTTTCTTTCTTTATTTTACTTTTCCCTCAAAAAGAGCCATGCCAGCAACTACTAAAAGTAAGAGAAATTATTTTTTTCCTGAATAAATTATAACATCTGCAATTAAAAGTGTTTTTTATTTGTTCTTTCGTTTTGTTCTATTTTTTATTTGTCTCCTTGATTTCACAACCAAAAACACATAAAGTAATCATGGTAATTAATAAATATTTAAAACAAATCATAATAGCAATAGTATGCAGCGCTTAGAAACATTTGTATTAAGCGCTATATAAATGTTGCATATTATTATTATTATTATTATATAAATTCACTTTTGCCTCTATCGTTTTAATCGTTCAAGCTAATAGTACAGAAGTGGCGGAGTTGGTAGGAAGTTTCAGTCCTCTCCCTTTCAGCAAACATGTACAAAAAATCCGAAGTCTATATAAATATGTAATTTTTCTTTTGGCCGGTCCACTCCCTCCAACTATCGGCTCAACCCCTCCATTATCAAAAACGCTCAGCGGCCCCTGTTTTTTATGTAAGAAATAATATATTTTAGTTTTGATGCTAACCAGGGTAAGCGACCCAAATGTTTGTTTGCAGTAACGGGAACAAAAACGGGTGGGTCGGATTTTTTTCTAAATAAATCTTTTCTACCACGCTTTTCGCCGGTTAAAAAAATAAGAAATTGGCGAAAAAAAACAGAAAATCGGAGAGAGGAGACAAACAAGCAATATTAGAGTGCAGGTCAGAACATTTCTATCTGGAGGGGGGAGGGGTATGTCACACAAGAATAATAAAAAAAAGTCATCAGTTTGACAAGGGTCCGAGGACCGAGTTGCGACAAACAAACGTTGTGGGATTTTTTTGTTGTAATCTATAACCAAAAATAAAGTCATGTTGTTATTCGTTTAAGTGGATATTCATGGATTTTAGCAAAGCGCACTTGTCTATTAACCCTTTTATTCTCTGTCTCTCATTCTCTCTCGTTCTCCGTGACATCTGAACATTTTTTTTCTACAATTTCCCTAAATGGTTCTTCTTTCATCCTTATATGCATCATCACCAAGGGGAAGCGCTTTGAATCACTGACGGATGTCATAGGCACCTACGAGTTGTTGGTAAATGAGACAAAGTTTGTTGTTTTAGTTCCGGTATGTTGGTCGAAATAAAAAAAAAGTATTCATAAAAGCTTTTTGTATTGCTAAGTACGAAAAGCGTTCAATGGGTCATCCTGCCGATAAACACTAATCTTCCTTTTGTTCGGGGCGTTGACCATCTGTATCCTGCTCTTTTCGGAAGGATTTTGTTTGAGTGGCTGCCCTGACCTTCTTTTGTTCGGGTAGTGCGGATATCATGAAAAATCATGGACGTTTCCCTTTTGAAAAGAGCATAAGATGAATGGTGCGCTAAACTGCTTTCTTTTCTTTCTCTTTTTTTACACCATAGTAGACAAAAATAATGAGAAGAAGAGAGATGATTATATTATGGGGAGTGAAAAAGTTCAAAAGTGTACCGAGATCAGCTCAAAGTACTAAGACATTACTCTCGTACAAGCTTTTTTGTTTTTCTGAAAATACAATCGATCGATGAAACCGAGGAGATATCATTCTAGAGTGAAATCTCCTTGATGAAACAAATAATAAGACGAAAATGGTGAATAAACGCGTAGCTTATTACGTGACGATCTTGCAGAAAAGATGTTGGTGTACGATATGGATCAAATCACGTGATCCGAACATGTCACGTGATCAGGCCTTTTGCGCGCGCGTACGTGCTCGTCACCAAATTTATTCGTCCCCGTCTGAATCCAACGAAAAAATCGGGTAAAGTTGAAATGATTTCCTATTTTCGGGATTTTTCCCCACGTAGCTGTATATTTTTTTCATTCTGTTATCGAAAAAGGTTTATAAAGGAAATAATGGCAGAGGATTTAGTACATAACAATTACGAAAAAGCTGAAAAACTTCATAGAATTAGACAAAAAAAATCTCGGCTTCTGTAGAAGCCCGTCGTAGCTAAGTGAACGACTCGCTGGGCTTCTGTGGAAGCCCGTCGCACGCAAAGGGTTAAGCTACGCAAATTAGTGTTAAACCAATATCATCGGTTTAATTCTTAACTGGTATTGTTTCAACGCTTCTCTGGTGTGGACCGATATATAGATACCAGGCTGGTGTTAGATTCAAACTGGCATTTTTGCAGTGTATATTCATACTACCCGTTACAGGGCCTGGGACTTGACCACATGAATGGCTCAAACCATGGACCTATCACAGTTAATGAAAGGTCCGTGCTCAGATGCGGGGCCTGTTTCATAAGGACTTGCAACTGTTGTAACTATGCCATTATGGCAACTACCATGGAAACCTTGATTTTGATTGGCCGCTGAGCCCTGTTCCCATCGTAGTTGCTATAATGGCAAAGTTACAACAGTTGCAACTCCTTTATGAAACGGGCCCCTGGGCAGACAGACATGAAATAACAAACACACAAGTTACCAAAATAAAAATATATTCACATGCAACCTAATTATAACCCATCGTGAAAGGTTTGGACCAGAAATATTGAAACTATTATTATTATGTTGTGTTTTAAAGTAAAAAAAAAGTTGTTTAGATGATGTCAGATTTTAATTTCAGAATTGCCTTTTGAAACAGCATAAGATACATCATAGAGACATGGCATTTCTTGCCTCGAATCACAATTTTCATTCATGCTCATTTAGTGTTCCCAGCATTGAACATTATAATGCTTAATGCACTCCTATGGCAAAAGAAATGAGTTTCTCATGAGGACGATTCCATTGTTTAATGTGTAAACATATAATTGCTTGATTTTCAATCCTTTATTTCACAAAATGGGCGCTATGTTACTCAAAGTCTTAAGCCAAATGTAGAACATGCAGAAAATATCCCAAATGAAGAAAAAAGTAAATATTGAAGAAAAAAAACAGCGGCTTTTGTCATGGGATGCCAGTAAAATAATTATTTGCGTAATGAATGATCATCGTTGTGTTTTCCTCTCATTGAGAGCTTCGTCTCTCTCTCTCTCTCTCTTGTTTCAATTTAGCTTAATTATTTTCTCACAGTAGGCCTATACATTTTAGGATGTGGCTATACGGGGAGCTCAGCATGGATCCCCCATTTTTCGTGACAATCATCGGGGGGCTTGCCTTCCCTATCTCGCCGAATGTAGAATTTGCTTTTCCTGCGAGGAAGCGAAATAGATTCATTTTAGGCTCCACGCTAATCCCCCGTCTTAATGAGAAGATTAAAGTGATAGAGACGCAGGAATGTCAAATATACCATGTGACACATTCGAGCTGCTGGCTAATGAGAGATTTGAGGATGATGTCATAGTATGTGCAAAGACAGGTGGTATATGTATATGTATGTAAAAGTGACACAGATAGGATTGTTTGGTGGCCTATCTCCCCAAATAGAAATCAATGGGCTGTTTTGATTGTTTAACTTTATTTATTCACAGTTAAAATTTACAAATATGCAATATATATAGTTGCCACAATGAGAATATATCTGTTGTACAGTGAAGACATGGTATAAAACAAATTAGCAAGAATACAGCAAGTATAGAAGGCAAAACATTGAAATTCAGCAAACAAATTATATGATGTCATGGCAAATCAAACATGCACTAAATTAATGTATAGTTGCCTGCAATGAGCATATTGCTATTTTACAGTGAGGCCATAATACAGAAAAATTGATAAGAATACAGCAAGTACAGAAGGCAAAACATTGAAATTCAGCAAACAAATTATATGATGTCATGACAAATCAAACATGCACTAAATGTATAGTTGCCTGCAATGAGCATATTGCTATTTTACAGTGAGGCCATAATACAGAAAAATTGATAAGAATACAGCAAGTACAGAAGGCAAAACATTGAAGTTCAACAAACAAATTTTATGATGACAAATCAAACATGCACTAAATGTATAGTTGCCTGCAATGAGCATATTGCTATTTTACAGTGAGGCCATGATGAAGAAAAATGGATAAGAATACAGCAAGTACAGAAGGCAAAACATTTAAATTCAACAAACAAATTATATGATGACAAATATTCATTTTTCTGGTTTAAGTATGAAACTTCTCATTTTCTTTCCTTTCTCAAAGCAAAGGTGAACACTTTTCTTTCTTTGCGAGTAAACAAGTGCAACCCGTTCTTCTTGTTTTAAGTCCAGAGAAGTATTTCATGAAATAATTAGTCAGTGATTTTTACTGACTATTTGTTATAAGCTGCTGAAATCCTTGCTTTTGATTGGCCGATAGTAAATTAAACTGAAAAATCATTGACCAAACTCTTCCTGAAAAGCTTCCCAGGTTCCACTAATATTCTCCTTTCTCCTTCCCACCCTTATTTCAAGATGGAGTTCAGACTTTAGGGGTGCATGGTCTTTTGCAGACATTGATTTTCAGACTATGTTATAAGCTACTGAAATCCACGCATCTGATTGGTTGAGAGCAAATGACCAAACTCTTCATGAAAAGCTCCCCAGGTTCCATCAATTATTCTTCCATCTCCAATTTAAGATCGAGATGAGACTGGCGGTTGCTTGTGCCTTGCAGGCCGGACTGCGATGCCATTGGCCGCTATCTTTAGCGGATGAAAATGTGCAGGCCAAATTAGCATATGTGCTTCAGCTCCAAGGCCATGCAATGCCTTCTACACAGATGAGGTGTAGTTCTCACTCGCAGACACGTTGCTTGCTGCTTATCAATGGCGGATGCCTTGATTTTCCATGATTTTGCATGGGTTATGTAAAAGTCATTTCAGTGAAACTGACTCATGCATTGTAACTGATTCCAGTTGTGTGCCATTTGGAATAATGTAGGCTAATATCTTTGAGTAATACTGCAGTCACATTTCTCCTACAGGGGCCATATGACCGGTCGAAAACAGCTGTTTTTTACTTCATATTTATTCGAACCAGCTATATGTAACCGGTACGTTTTCGACTCTCCATAAGGCCGCCGTAGGGGAAAGGCGACTGCGCCATTAGTTGGGGGTTTTGTAACTACCAGTATGTACTGATACTATGGATTGGTTTTACAGCTTGTCATTTCGTCAGCAAGTGGAATATCGAGTGAAAGAGCTATAGAGATGTATTCATTTAATCCCTTCTTTCTTTCTTTTTTTTCCTTGGGAAAATTTAATTTTTATGAGTCCCCTGCCCCCTGATTTTATTTTAGTAGGCCCCTTTAATTGAAACTGCCCTTATCCTCAAAGTATGAGATTTAAAAAAAATCCAACAATCGTTTAATACTGCATTGTATACATAAAGACTTGTCTCTCAGCTCTGTTATCAAAGTGTAAACTTGTTGTGTTTTCCTACAAACTGAACTTGCTCTGTTTGTTCAGTGGGTTAATACAGGGGATATTGGCACCTTGAAGCGGCCGCGACATGACACGTTGGACAGTGGTCAGTGGTCATCCCAGTGAGATTTTTGCCACTTTTGACCATCTGCCTTCCTCCCAATCGAAGGTTTTTCCCAGACAGACATTAGTCTTCCATTCAGGCACCAATTATTATTTCCCTTCACTTGTAGTCTGCAAGCACAGACTCGTATCTGGCATATCAACCAATAACAGGTCTAGAATGAAGACTAGTTTGCCAAAGGTTCTGTCTGTTAAATAAGAGCCAGTCACAGTACGTAGTGAATCTAGTCTCACTACTTCAGACTCTGCATTATGTACCATGCAAATGGCAAAAAACAAGGGTCTGTGCCTGCAGACTACTTTAAAAAAAGGAAGATAAATTTTATCCTACTTTACATATAGTGTCTGGCATAAATAGTCAATCATGACTTATTGCAAAATAAAAACAAGGAATGGTATGGAGAGTGCAAAAAGGTGTTAGTGCATAGATTTTACGTCATTTGTTCTTCTCAAATGAATACTCTGCTAACCGACATTATTTTATGCATCGACTCATTTGCTTTTTGTTCTATTTTACTGCTCAAATAGATATTTTACAGACAGATGTCGTCTGCTTCTGCATTTGTACACTGTTAATCATCTGCCTTATCTTGAATGGGGAGAGTGCAAAGGGACATTAATGCATGCAATTTTATATTGTAGCTCATATAAATGATTATTCTACTAACGGACATTACCTTATTGATTCATACACAGTAGAAGTGCTGTTGATATTTTTTTTATACAACCCTGTTAACTATATAAACCTTATGGTACTTGTTTAACAGTTATACAACCATGGTCAATTTATTGAGAATTCAATATTAAAAATTAAACTGTTTGAGATTTTAAAAATTGTTTGAACTGTAAGGTTCATATTGTAAACAGCATTGTATATAGATTTTAAAGACATGTTAAATGTGTAGACTGTTTCTTCATTTGTACATTGTTAATCTCTGTTTGCTTTGTATAGCTTTTGTGACACAACATTTGCTCCTGCGACAATTACTCCAGTCTTAACATTGCAGAGGGCATAGGGTTTATAGAGTTAGGATTGTTTTCGGTTCAGAATTATGTAAAGATAAGGATTAGGGTTTTTTAAGTTTTGGAGGTATAGGTTTTTAGGTTCGGCTTAATAATGTGCAGATTTTCCATTGGAGCAATTGTCATGGAACTGAATTTATGTTGTTTTTTTGCTGTTTAAAAGAATGTTTTACAGACATTAGTCTGTGCATTCATGTACTGTTTATCATCCCTCTGTTCTGTTATGAGGGGACTGCAAAATTGACATTTAATGTGGCCTGCATCAATGTCGTTGCTGCTTGAATCATGAATACATATTTTGGAGACAAAGTCATTTTGCTTCTCCGTTTATGCGCTGTTTAATGATTGTCCTTGTTGCGTATGGGGAGAGCACAATAAGGCATTTATAACAAGACTTCTATGTTGATTGTACTGTTCACATTGTGTAATATATGATTTACCAAATGTTTTCACCCCGTTCATAATCAAAATAACAATACTGAATTATTGAGGAGATTTGTAATGTGAACACTTTACTCTGGTTGGTATTGAGCTCGTTCTGTTCCGTGGCTTAGTGCTCGTACAGTAATGACCCATGAATAGGCTTTTCTTCGGAAATACTGTTAATGCAAGTTTCCCACGTGCTTTAAAGAATTTCAACTCTGTAGTCTCATTGTCAATCACCAAACTATATTGTCTTGTCTCCATGACTTTACCTTGTTAATATTTTAAATAACAACACTGACTGTTTCTTATAAGCATATTGAGGGAATCTGTTTTATTCGTAAACACCCGACCCTGGATGGTATGGTCATCGTTTGGTTTTGGGTGGTGATATAATACAAGTATTTTATAATGCGTTAATGCAGGTTTTCGGAAATGTTATTTCAACATTGAATGAACCATCGCTAAACTAAACGAATATGTCTTTTTTACATTACTTTACTCGCTGTTCATATTCATAATAACATCATTATTGCTTTTACTAAGCATGAATAGATGTAATCTGTTTACACGTACAAGACCCTGGTTGGTACAATTTTGGGCATTGCCTCGATTGGGCGATGCTCCTGAATGAGTGCATGATACTTTGATATATGTTTTCACTTATGTGAATTTATTGTTTGCATGCCTTTACCCTGTCTATATTTATAGCAACAGTTGCGCCTTTTATATATAAACATGCATGGATGTTTAATATTAATGTGAAAACTAGACCCAATAGTTGGCATGGGCATTGTACGGTTTTTGTTTGAGCGATTCACCTTTTGTTATTTTAAAGTGCTCAATGCTATGATATAATGTATGATTGTTGTCCATACATTTACCATGTTGAAATCCTAAATTATAACAATTACTGTTGTTTCAATGAATGTATGGAGGTAAATTGTTTAATATGTACACCTGAATCCAGTTGGTATGGGCATTCCTCGGTTTTGGTGACTATAGTCAGGTAGTCAACCAAGGCCGAGCAATGTCCATAGGAACACTTTACTATAATGTTCCTGTCATCAATCTCGCGCCCTTTAGTTTATTGCATGTTTTTGGGAAATGCTTTTGTGTTTCACAATATCCCGCATGTTTCCATGTATTCTCCCTTGACCCTTGGGATAAAATTGCAACTTACGAATTGTTTCGCTTGCATGCATTTACCCAGTTCACAACAACAACCACATTCTTAAGGAGTGCATTAATTGGGGTAATTAAAGTTTGAATGTAAAAGGCAGTATCGTTGGTTTTGGGCGCCGCTCGGTTTTGGATGAGCGCCGCTTATGTTATCCAGTGCTTAATGTTTAAGTATTTTTTTTCTGAAATGACTATTCATCAATTTCCCGCGTGTTTTCAAGAATGTCATCATTGATGTACCATCACCTATCGGCGGTCATCCGAACCGTCGTATCCACATACGACGGTTGAAAACCCATTTCAGAGAAAATCGACTTCAAAGTTACTATAATTTTCACACATAGTTCTCCGGCCTTACAACATATTCATTGCTAGAAAAATACATGGTTGGAAAGACCAGGACAATTGCTTGACAATGGTATCCTTATTTTTGCACAAAACCAAGGATTATAGAAAATATCGCAAAAGAGCTCCGTGCTTGTAATTTCGGTTTGAGCGGTATAGATTTCCCCTGTACAAAAACGCCATAGGGAAAACAACAACCCTGACCGCGATTTGAATGCGCGCGGTCAGTCAAAACGTCGTATCGCTTTTCACGTGCAAAGTCAATGCAGCGCAGGTGGCCGATACGACAGTTTGGTTGACCGCGCGCAC
The DNA here is from genome assembly GCF_037042905.1 of Lytechinus pictus. Classification (NCBI taxonomy): domain Eukaryota; kingdom Metazoa; phylum Echinodermata; class Echinoidea; order Temnopleuroida; family Toxopneustidae; genus Lytechinus; species Lytechinus pictus. Next base: position 4,819,491 of record NC_087253.1, read on the forward strand.
TGAAATCGCGGTCAGTCAAAACGTCGTATCGCTCTGTTACAGTACACGTTTCCAATGGGATTTGCGCATTTTATTAAGAAATTGTATGGCATCGCCGTGAAAATTCCATCATATCTCACAAACTAAAATAAATTGCTGCCTAGAAATTCATTTATGAATAGAATAGGACTTGTACATTAATTTTCTGCAAAAATCTCAAAATCGATTTTTTGACCAAAATTGACTGATACGACGGTTCGGATGAACGCCGACGTATTTATCGATATATTGCCTTGTTTGCATGCTTTGTTGTTGTTCATACTTAAAATGGCAACAATGACCACCTTTCTCTATTAGCATGCATGCATTTGGGCACTTTTTTTTTTTTTTTTTTTTTTTTTTTTTTTTTTTTTTATAAGAGAACTCCAGACCCTAATTGGTATGGGTAATGAAAATTGCATGCTTGGTTCTGGTCGAGCGATCGTTGCATAATTATGCTTATTTGTACGCTTATACCTCATTCATATTAAAAAAGCAACAATAATGCCCTTTCTAATAAGCATTAAAGTACCTTGTTCAAATGTGAATACCAGACCCTGGTTAGTATGGACATTGCTCGACTTTTTTTTATCTCCAGGTTTTTGTTTCATTATTATTCAATGTTCAAAGCTTTGACGCATGTTTCTAACCGTATTTTGTTGCATGCCTTTACCCGGTTATGCCATATAATGCATTCTCTAAACATACTCTGACTCTATTGAGATTGCTTTATTAAAATGTGAATGTCCGACCCTGGCTGGTTTAAGTATAGCTTGACTTTGGCTGAGCGACACTCTTGTATTTTCACTGCTTTCATGCAAGCTTTTAAAATGCTCATTGACAATTTTATCTTGTGTTTTCAAGAATTTTATTTAAACTGGCTGATTGGTATTGGTCGGCCTGGTCTAGCGATTATCCTTTGTTATGTATTTTTTGCTCTGATGTATATTTTTTCAGAGGAAATTGCCTGTTTGCATGTCCAAAATTAGAAACAGCGACAATTTGATCTATTTTCAATTGTACTGGCAAAAAAATTATTGCCGCCTCTTTTCATGCTTTGTTTTCATGTCCACAATATGGATTTTGCTTTTATCGATATACTTAATCTTGTTATTTGCCCACCTTTATGGAGTATCGTTATTTTTCATCATTTGCATTTTTTATTATATCGATTTTTCTTTGGGCATCTCTCTCTCCAGTAATTATCTTTGATGTATTTTTACTGTCTTTGCTCTCTGACGCGTTCGTCCGCTCTGCCTACGAAGATTTCTGCTAAATGCTGCCCTCTCTCGAACCTTTATGAATTCGTTATTTGTTTTTATGTGTTTTTGTTTCTCTGTATCACTGTTACTTATTTGTTCCCACACAGGACCTTTTATTTTGATTACTCTTCTGTTACTAACTCAATGCCGAAAGTAGTAGTGAATGTTGAGACGCTAACCGTACTTCCGTGAATACTTTAACTAATATGCCGTTTTATTCTTTGAGTAATGATGACCTCTCCATTAGTTTAAATACACATAATTCAAATGGCAACCCTCAGGTTAATTTGGCGTACAACCACTTTGTAGCCAACAACATTAACGCATCATCAGAACTTCTTGATTTTCACTCTGATCATGACTTAATTCGCAATCCATCATCAGAATACATCACTGAACTTCAATTCAAAAACACTAGTAAACAATTCTCCAAAGATATTTTTTCTTTATTACATTTAAACATAAGAAGCATAAATAAACATTTCGAAGAGTTCCAACTGCTATTAGACAATAATTCATCTAGACATTCGTTTTCCATTATTGGACTTACAGAAACTTGGTTAACTGACGAATCCAATATTCCATTTGCATTAGATCAATATGATTTTGTTTTCAATAATAGGAAAGATAGGCATGGCGGTGGTGTTGCGTTATATGTTTCCCACAATTACGAATACAAAATTCATGACGAAATCACTAATATGAATGAATATATAGAGTCACTTTTTATCGAAATCAATGTCCCAAATTCCAAAAATATAATTGTAGGTGTTATATATAGACCACCAAATTCTAACCATAATGATTTTTTACTTCACCTTTCTAACTTAGTTAGAAATCCATTGTTGGTGAACAAAGATGTTTTTATATTAGGGGATTTTAATATCGATATATTGAAGCATGACAGCAACAATACTGCCCATGAATTTCTTGAAACATTTTTGACTTCTTCATATTTGCCATTAATATCAAAACCCACTCGCATTGCAGATCGCTCTGCAACCCTTATTGATAACATATTTTGTAACATCATGCCGTCTCCTGATTCTGAAATTATATTATCCGATCTGACAGATCATTTTCCCATTATGTCACATTTTCCCCTCAAACACTCGTGTATTAATCCTTCCAAGCCATCAAGGCGGAGACCTACTCCCGAGAATCTTGCAAGACTGGGTGTTTCGTTAGAGTCTGTTGACTGGTCGCCTATTTATAACAATAATGATGCAAACATATGCTTCAATAACTTTCTGAATATTTTTAACAGTGAATTAGATAAGCATATTCCAAAAGTAAAAGATAGACAAACTAACTACAAAAAATCACCAAGACTTCCTTGGATATCTAAAGCACTTTTGCGTTCAATTAACAGAAAAAATAATTTATATTATAATTCAAAACTTAAAGGTACTCTTCAGGCAAAAACTAAATACACCACATATAAGAATACTCTAACTATGACAATACGTTTGGCAAAGAAAAGATATTTCACTGATCAAATAATTCTGTATAAGCACGACATTCAAAATACATGGAAAGTTCTTAAACAAGCAATGAATTTATCCAATAATAAGTCCGATATAACTGAAATTAGGTCTAACGGTGATATCATTGGAGATCCTGAAAATATAGCTAATGTTTTTAATGATTATTTTTCATCTATAGGAATTAACCTTGCTAGAGACATCCCCCCTTCAACAAAACATTTTTATGATTATCTAGGTACACCTAATTATAGTTCAATATTTTTCACTCCCGTAGTCAAACAAGATATTACTGATATTGTATCTAATTTGAATAATAAAAAAAGTCCTGGTTATGATGATGTCAATAACTTCATTTTAAAAGGTATAATATCTGAAATTGTTGATCCTTTGACATATATTTTTAACCTTTCTCTAACCTCTGGTCAAGTCCCTGATCACATGAAAATTGCCAAGGTCATTCCATTGTACAAAAAAGGTGACAAGTTAAGTATCAGTAACTATCGCCCAATTTCTTTATTATCGTCCTTGTCCAAAATTTTAGAAAAAGTGGTTTATAGCAAAACAATTGATTTTTTAAAATCTCACAATATTTTTTCTAACTTTCAGTTTGGATTTAGAGAAAAACATAACACAGAACATGCATTATTGAATTTCGTTGATAAAGTGGCCCACGCTTTTGATAATTGCTCACATCTAGTCGGTATTTTTCTGGACTTCTCCAAGGCCTTCGACACCATTAACCATGATATTTTATTACATAAACTTTCTCATTATGGGGTGCGCGGGAAGGCCTTGGAGTGGTTCAGAAGCTACTTGTCTGATAGACGCCAATTTGTATCTTTGAATGGTCAGGCATCAAACATGCAATCTATTAATTGTGGAGTCCCGCAAGGCAGTTTGTTAGGCCCGTTATTATTTATCATCTATATTAATGACTTTTGTAAATCATCTGATGTCCTTTCGTTTATACTCTTTGCAGACGATTCCAATATGTTTTATTCCCATAAAAATCCATATACCTTAGTAAATACTATTAATAATGAACTTTTAAAAGTCACAGAATGGATAAGATCCAACAAATTGTCTCTTAATCTACTTAAAACTAAATATATGCTATTTAGCAATTCCATTGATACACTTCCGATGGACATTGTTTTAGATGACACTAATTTAGAAAGTGTCACATTCATAAAATTTCTCGGTGTTACCGTTGATAATAAGCTTTCCTGGAAATACCACATAGATTGTACTTGTAAGATTATTTCGCGAAATATTGGCATTATCAATAAATTGAAATATCATTTTTCGTCGTCGTCACTTTTAATGCTATATTCTTCTTTGATCCTACCTTACTTGAATTATGGGATACTTGCCTGGGGCAGCACACACCAAACCATTTTAGATAGACTGTTGTTACTGCAAAAGAAGTCCCTTCGTATTATTCATAATTCAGCTTTTCGTTCACACACTGACCCACTATTTTTTGACAGCAAATTGCTGAAGATAAGCGACCTATACTTATTTCATTTAGGGCAATTTATGTTTAAATTTAACAAAAATATCCTTCCACGTGTATTTGATTCTATGTTTCCTCTTAATCGGTCTTTTCATAATTACCCTACGAGGCAATCTAACGAATTTCATTTACCCCGTTTTAGAACTTTATTGGCAAAGAGTACATTTATGTTCGATGGCCCTAGTTTTTGGAACTCCCTCGACAATAACATAAAAAACAGCCCTTCCATACATTCTTTTAAAAGAAAACTGAAAAACTTCTTACTAAAATCCTACCGAGGTCTTCATTACTAATTCCCGCTCGTTACCACCCCCTCTCAGACATCTAGTTATTTTTATTAGTCTTTATCATCTTGTTTTATTCTCTAATTTCGGTCGCAATTCGTCCTGTTTCTATTTAAGTTTACTTCTCCTTTTGTCGTCCTGTTCTTGTTCTTGTTTTTTTTTTTTTTTTTCCTTTCTTCGTGGTATTTTACTCTTTATTAGTTTTGTCTTGTTCTGTGTGTTATCTTGTTCTTTTTAATCTATTCAGTAAGTCTCCGTAGGCAAATAGCAACCATTGCGTCTCTCCCCCCCCCCTCTTTCTTTCTCTCTCTCCTCTTTTCTCTTCTTTGAGGGAGGTTCACATTATACAAGCTTTGCTTTTGAGTGAATCTCCTATTTCCACAGATACCTTTTTTTTTTCTATTTGAATTATATTTTATAATTTGTCTACGAAATGCACCACATTTTGTATATATCTTTATATGTTAATTATCATGAATGTTTTTTACTATGATTATAAAGACAATGATTTGTATCGCAAATATTTGTTACAATGTATGAAAATGATTTGTATCAATATTTATGTTATTTCTGTTGGAAATAAATCTGAATCTGAATCTGAATCTGAATCTTCTTCATTAAGATGAATCAGAATGAATAGCAACGAGGGACTAAATTTCCCACCCCACCCCTTCCTCTGTTTACCCCCCCTCTCTCTTTCTCTCACTTCCCTGTTCATTAAAGGTCAAGTCCACCTTAGAAAAATGTTGATTTGAATCAATAGAGAAAAATCAGACAAGCATAATGCTGAAATTTAATCAAAATTGGACGTAAGATAAGAAAGCTATGACATTTCTAAGATTCGCTTATTTTTCACAAAGTAGTTGTATGCACAAATTAGTCACATGCAAATGACAGAATCGATGATGTCCCTCACTCACTATTTCTTTTGTTTTTTATTGTTTGAATTTCACAGATTTGACAATAAGGATCAACTTGACTGAATCATAAAATGTTTAACAGTTTTAATTCCACATGTTCAGGGCAAAATGAAACTTTGTTTCACAGGACAATGAGGAGAAATTAAAATATTTCATATAATAAAATACAAAAGAAATAGTGAGTGAGTGATGTCATCAGTTCCCTCATTTGCATACTGACCAGGATGTGCATTTAACTATTTAGTGAAATTAAGCGAAACTTAAAAATTTCATAACTTTCTTTTTTTTACATCCCATTTTTATGAAATGTTCAGCGTAGTGCTTCTTGGATTTTTCTCTTCTTATTCAAATCATCTTTTTGTTGGGGTGGACTTGTCTTTAACTCTTGAATAAGTGGAAAGTAATGTTTTGCAACTCTCTGTCAATATTTGATATTGGAATTCGTGCAGAGGTTTTTATATTTTAGAATACTTCAATGCAATCTGTGATTTTTTAGTATGATTGCAAACTGATGAATGCATCAGATATTACTGAGTTTTAACTTCGAGGATATTTTTCGATATAGCATATCTAAAGTTAACCTATAAAGTTTGTTTATAAAATATGCATTATAGGCAAAACATATGGTAGAAATTTAGCATGTGTGGTATAACATGGGTGGAGCACTGTTGTGCATTAAAGCATGTATATGGATCTTTGCAGGCGAACAATCAACACGTAAAAAAAACTGATGACGGAATAAAAATGGTGAAAACAAGCTGCGAAAGCAATGAAAAATACATCAGCCATGCTGTTTTTCTCATCAAGCACTTTGCATGCACACATAGACTGTACCTTACTATTGGGAAGCTACACATTAGTTGCGCACGAGGCATACCGGGACACACAGGGAGACAGAAAGTCTGCGCACATCCCACTCATACACTTGGCAAACATTACACACCCATGCCTGAAGCCTGCACACTTGATACCACATTGAAGTGCAGTATAAGCCCCTGCAGAGCACACTTGGTACACACACTCTGCACATTATCGCGCAGAGTGTGTGTGTGATACAGCACACAAATGTCTCCATTGCCTCCCATGTGTCTGTGTGCTGTAGACTAGTCTCCATTTGCAGACCCTGGATAGTGTACAAGAATGAGGCCTCATTATTTTATGCTTATCAGGTTTTATAACATGTAATTTATTATATATCTATCTATCTATCCATCCATCCATCCATCCATCCATCTATCTATCTATCTATCCATCTGCCTGCCTATCTATCTATCTATCTCTATCTATATATGTGTCTATCTATCTATTTATCTATCTATCTATCTATCTATCTATCTATCTCCTTTTACCTGTGTATGTTTACGATCACTTTGCTCCGTTATTATTACTTTCATTTCTCACTTTCTGTTTCTATAATTTTGTTATCATCACTTGCATGTTTCTAAATAATGTTTTTATTTGATAATTCTAAAATGATAGCAGACAATTATATCATATTGTCAAAACAAAATAATTTATTACTAGGATCTCAACAAACAGAAACTGTATAGAAACGAAATTACAGAGATTAAAATCATATATATATTCAGAGTAGAGTCAGAAGAATGGAAGATTCCTTGGTATTTCTAAGAAAGAAAGAAGAAAAAACTAAATTTTGCACAAATGTTATAGGGAGGCTAGACTACTTAATTGGAAGAAAGGGGGAGGGAGGCGGAGAGGGGGAGAGAGAGAATGAAAAATGGGAGTGGGCACAAGGATTTTTAGCTTTTAGCTGTTCGCCGCACACATCAGCATTCGTTTACATACAGAAATTTTTGGGGTTGCGCAAATAAGGCCAAGCACGATCTCTGCAGAGTTTTTTCACCCAGATAGGGATGACCTTAAACGTCGTTCAAGAAAGCGCTCTGATGTCCGGCATAACTTGGCATAACTCCTTCGTATGGCATCGCGACAGGGATTGAATGGAATTAAAGGAACACATCAGTTTGACTTGTCAAAGATTTCTTTATGTTACATGCCCATTGTATTAAAGGGGTACTCCAGGCTGAAAATAATATGATTTGAACAGATAAAGGAAAAATTTGACAAACAAAACACTGAAATTTTTTATCAAAATTGGAAAATGAATAAGAAAGTTATGGCATTTTAATTATTTGCATTATTCCGGTGAAACAGTTCTAGGCTTGTCTTCATGAATATTCAATGAGCAAACTGATGATGTCATATCCCCACTTGTTTGTATTTTATTATATGAAATTAGGTTTATTCAGATATTTCTACGAAGAACTTAAAATAAATTGGAATGACAACTGAATCAGTGCATTAGATATTCATTCCTGCAACTTATTTCATAAGAAGGTAGACATATCATTCACACATGTATGAAAAAATTAAACAGTTATGATTTCATGTAATAATAAGAAAAGGGAAAGTGGGAATGTGACAGCATCAGCCCACCTAATGAATATTCATGGTGACGCTTGTATGACTTTTCTCACAATATAATGCTAAAATTTGAAATTCAAGAACTTTGCTGAAATTCTGATGAAATTTTCAGCATTTTTGCTCGGTGAATTTTACTCTTTTTATTTAGATAATATTATTTGCAGCCTGGAGTACTCCCTTAAGTAACTCTTACTACTACTACTTCTACTACTAATACTGCTACTATTACTACTACTACTACTACTACTACTACTACTACTACTACTACTACTACTACTACTACTACTGCTACTACTAGTACTACTACTGCTACTACTGCTACTACTGCTCCTACTGCTACAACTACTACTACTACTACTACTACTACTACTACTACTACTACTACTACTACTACTTCTACTACCACTACTACTACCACTACTTCTTCTACTACTACTACTACTACTACCACTACTACTACTACTACTACTGCTACTACTGCTACTACTGCTCCTACTGCTACAACTACTACTACTACTACTTCTACTACTACTACTTCTACTACTACTACTACTACTACAACAACTTCTACTACTACTTCTACTACTACTTCTACTACTACTACTACTAGTACTACTACAACTGCTACTACTGCTACTGCTTACCACTTTTATGACTATTAAACTGAAAGAATCTACATGAAACCATTAATAGCTCATGATAAAGCATACATGTACACAATTCATTCATGATAATCCCCCTAACTTTCCACAGGCTTAGGCATACAGTACTCGAGGGAAACATGCTTATCGCGTTCTCATTAAATTTTTTTTTATCTAGTTGCAGAAATCTATCCAGATAAACCCTCTTTATGCCTTCCTATTTCCTTATCCCGTTCCTTCCTGTGTGTTTTATCTCTCTCTTACTCGCGTTTCCTTGCGCATAGTAGTGTGTAGCAGCAAGATTTCGGCTCTTTATTAAATAAACATATCTATGTATTCAAAACTTCAAAACTCAAGTGCTTGGATCATGTGATTTAATTTACCCAACAAGCATAACACCGTACAATCCTTGTCTTAGAAATGTTTTAACCAACCAATGATAGGGTTGGTTAACATATGAACGTACCAGCTGTTGGTTAAGAAAATTCTCCATTCATTGTACATGCAATTTTTTTTTTACCAACAGTTGATAAGGTTCATATGTTAACGAACCTAATGTTTTTTTCTGAGAATGTAGTAGCCGTTTTATGAATTCACCCTCATATAGTTTGGACTAAGCCTGATCAAAATAGTGGAGTCTTGTCAATAAAGATTGTGTTCATGAATTCAGAAGCAGTCTGCACAATGTACCATATATGTCATTACCATGATAGTATAATATATCTAGGGAACGAAGCAAGACTTCATTTTTTTCATGACATTTCTTGGCATAACAGTTCAATACATTTTTAAAATGTTATAAGATTTTTGTCTCTTCTGACACTGAGAATGTTTGTTTGAAGCCAGAAAGATATTGGATTCTGCTCTAACACAGTTCATACATTATAAAGACTTCTGTGTCTGAATAATATGTGCTGGAACTCTTGGAAGATTCTTCTCCGTTTCCCCCGCTCCCCGTGTGCCTTCCCCCTCCCTTCCCCTCACCCCCTTTCCTTTTATCCCCTCCACCTTTTTCTTCTCCCCCTCTTTCTCCCCCTTCCCCTCTCCTCTCCCTTCTCCATATGCCCTCTCCCCCTCTCTCTTCCCGCTCCCCTCTGCCCCTCCCCTCCCCTCTCCCTTCCTTCCTCTTCCCTCCCTTCCCCTTCCTGCTCCCTTTCCCTCTCCCTTCTCCACTTTATCTCCCCCCTCCCCCTTCCCCTCTCCCTCTCACACCCTTCTCCCTCCCCTTACATGTGCACATTCCTGTTGTGGGCCATGTCCTCATGGTGAACTTCTGGTGAACTCTTTTGACCTTTATGTGACCTTGATCAGATTGTAGACCCAGGGCTCAAGGTGACTACTGCACAAATCTGTCATGTTCTATTTTAAGGAGCTGACATTTTTAATGAGGGCATTTCACACCAGCAAAACCTGTATTACAACTCACCTGTGTACTAATTTAGAAGTCATGGTCATTTTCCTTAGTTTCCAAAGTACGGAAGTACTATATATTTCTACATTCATCTCTCAAATGCATAAGCAATAAAATCTCATTTTTTAGGTGCTATACTGCTATTCATTTTTTTCCATTTATATTAATTTTTCTGATTTGGTGCTTCATATTAGACATTATCCAGGGACAGTCCATTTTGTCTCCCAAAGTAAATTACTTCTCTTTTCTAGCACCTTGCTCCCCCCACCATCTTGCGTTTGGTGTGTTTTCATTTTGCCATCCGATGCCCCCTTTACCTTTATATTTACCACTCCCTGTGCTACCCTTCTCTTTCCTTTCATTTACTTTATCTCTGTTATTCCTCCCTATTCATAAATCCCTCCCCTTTCCTCCCTCCTCCCTCCCTCTTCCTCTTGTTGCCTCTCGCTCTTTGTCTCTCTCCCTTTCCTTACTGCTCTCTCCCCTTCTATCTATATATTCCCCCTTTCCATCTCTCTGTGACTCTCCCTTTCCCCTCTTACTCTCTCTTCTTTCTATATATTCCCCCTCCCCCCCTCTCTCTCTCTCACTTCCCTGTTTTCCCATTTTCCCCTTCTATCTATATATTCCCCCTCTCCCCTCCCCCTCTCTCCCCTTTCCCCTTCACTCTCTCTCTCACTTTCCAACTATCTTATGACTCACAATGTTACACCGTTTAATACAGGCAGGTCTACAAGTGTTCCCACTGTGAGTCATATTCCCACAAACCCTTGGCCAAGTTGAATTCACAAGAGAAGTCAAAATGATTGTTCATGGTTGTTGGAATCTAACCACAACAATTTATTCAATTGCCTTATTCATTAATTAAGTTGATGTATTATTAATTACGCATATACATCGAAGATAGCTCCATTGAGTTGTCTCTGAGTTCGAAATTATTGGACCGATCTGGAAACAGTATCAATACTATCAAGTCTCCACAACATTGATTCATAGTTGCACTCGAATGATGATGTAGTGCTTCAGGAAGTGAAAAAAAATTACCTTTTACATCATTCAAATTTTATTCTATATACTGCATGTGTTTCAGTTAGACACCCAGAAAAATTATAATTTTTGCAGTCAGAGATATGTTAGATTTTCTGCACAGTTGTGTTTCTTCCTATGTGTTTTATATCCTCACAAGCACTATTTCAAATACAAGACGTGCCAAAGTAGGGGATTTTCTTGAAAATAAGACTTATATGTCATTATCTTTCAACTAAAAACTGGTACATTTGCAGGGAACCGAGAGAAAGAGAGAGAGAGTAGACCAAGATTTCAAATTGTTTGTCAGGTTTTTTCCGAGTGGAACTGATGTTGTTTGCGTAAGTATTCTAAAACTGAAAGTAAAATCACAAGAAGGAAATAAAGTATTTACTTTATTTGTTACTTTGTTTCCTAGTTTAACAAACAAACTTAAGGTGACAGGTGCCCTATTACCGTGCGGAAACGACTACGGGTATATAATCAAGCATAGGATTCTTACTAAGTACCTGTACCCCAACAAACTATATATTTTTGGAAAGCTTATGAGCTGATCTACACAAAAATTTGCACTGTGGCATATAAGCTTTAGGCATAAGCAAAATATGGTCATTCAAAGTCATGACTTTAAAAATCATGATTTTTCTCTATATGAACTTTCTATGGTTATAGCTTCACAACATAGAGTGTAATTTAAGTTTTGATGGATTAATTTAATTCTCTGACTTCTTTGTGATGAATTTATGATGGCTTTAAGAAATATTCAGAGTAGAATTGTAAAAATTATGGATTAAACAAGCAGTCAGATAATGAGAAATCCAGAAAGGACTTTTATACACAACTCCACCTGTGGGGGTACCATGCACAAAAACTATCATTATTTTGTTGTACTCTTCAAGATACACAATTCTACAAAATTTCATGCAAATCCAATGATTAGAACGCAAGTTATTACATTTTTCATTAAAAAAACCCTCAATTTTGTATAATATCACGATAAAGAAAGGGCTATAATACTAATAATAACGGACATTTGTAACGTGCCATGTCTGTCACATAGTGTATGTAACTTGTAGTCACTGCCATATTGTGCAATACAGTAGCTCTCCCTATTTGGCCAACAGAGGGTGGTGGTCCACTTTGCTACATGGAATATCTGGGGCTTCAGCCAAAAAAATCTGGGGATTTTCTGATTTTTTTAAAGGCAGCATCAAAGGTTTTGGGGACAGATTTAATCACTTCCGGTGTGTAAAATACTACTTCCGGTTTGAGAATTGTATGAAAATATGTTTTAACCCCCCTCTTATTAAAAAAAGAGGTAGAATATTAAGATAAAACAAGTTGCATGATGAAGTACACACATGAAACTAGCAAAGGAGACAAAAAAATTAAAATCATTAAAAAATTTTTTTTTTAGGGCACCTGTCACCTTAAAGAACATTTCTTTACATATCTCACTTCCTCTTTTTATTGACGGCTTGTGGTTTTGTGCTATTTGGCTATTGTTGGTTATTTTCCCCCTACCTCTGTTGGCCACTGTACACAAAACAGTGTGTCTTGTCTTCAGTATTTGTTATTGGAGGGGGAGCAATGATGGGACAAATGTTGATGTAAAAAAAAGAGCAGTGGGCCTAATGCACCACCTTGGGCTACCCCATGGGCCTGTTTCATGAAGACTTGTTATTATAAGAAATGCACAAATTCTATAACAAGTTTGCCATTAGCCAATCAAATTGAATGATTTCAGTAGTTTGAAAATTGCATTGCAAATTTGTTGTCTTAACACCTTTTATGAACAGGGCCCCTAATGTAATCATTTTCTCATGACTACACTGACTATCTTACTGCTCCAATTTGTTTGGATTTTTTTTTAAACAAAAATTGATCTTGTCATTTAGATAATGGCATCATTTTGTCAGATGAAAAAAATTGACAAGCGCACAGAAAAAAAAAGAACAACAAGATCATCACAGATTTAGGGGGTGTAGAACCAGTGCTTTTAAGAAAAGTTATAATCAGATTTACAAAGGATATAGGCTAAGGCATACTGGCCCATTGCATAAAACTTTGTGATTGATTATCAAGATTGAATGCATGATAATCAGATCTGTGATCGATCTCTACGATAAGTGTAACTGTTCTCTTGAGTCCTTTAATGTGAGCTTTAGATTGATAATGTTTTGCTATATATGTATTCACATCACTCACCATTGGGTATTGTGGTGAGTTATACTTCATCAAATCAATTTTGTATTTGCAGAATCAGATAATTAGCAAACCACATGTGGTACTTGTGGAGAGTCTTTTCTAGTTCAGTTGGTACTGTATAGTGGTTTGATGTATCTAAAAATACTTAGTCTAGATATCTACAAAACATTTAGTGATTCTAAGAAAGTTAAAATGAATATCTAATTTAATTTATAGGGTTTTTCTTTTTTTAGAGGGGGTTGTTTAAAGTTTTTTTTTCAGCTTAATGCCGTGGTCCCTTGTTTCCATTGTTAAACTTATGCACTTTGTATTGATGAGGCAAGGAGATTGATGACAATAATAGCTTTATAACAAAATTGCAAATGTGCAAGAAGAAGGAAGAAGAATAGGAGAGGAAAAAGAGAATAATCTTCAGTTTCTTAGGCACTGCATTCCTAAAACTAGTTTACTGGAAACTAGTTTAACGCGTAGTGAGAACGGTTGAAGCGGTCTTGGAAGTGATCTTCCAAACCAGTTCGGAAAACCACCTCAGGATGTAGTTTTCAAGATTGCTTTGCATCGTTAAACTGGTTTTAGCATAAGTGAGGACACAACCGTTCTTCGGGAAGCGATCTTCGCACATTTTGAGCTACTCCACACGACAGGTGTAGAATGCCTACGCTGCATTATCAAATTTTGCGGGAAACGTGTCACCCCACTGAGAGCATTTCCATAGCAACATAGCTTTACGTGAAGTGATTTTGAAAACCACTTGTGACTTTCGTGTGATCAAGTTGGAACGCTAGCAAAGCGGTCTTCCAAACTGGTTTCCTGAATCGGTTTCCAGTAAACTAGTTTTAGAAAGCGTAATGAGAACGGCCTCTATGTCTGAGCAAGTCTTGTTCACCAATTGTACTTTTCCAATCTCTTTCGACATTCTGATATTCATGGCTCTAATTAGCCCCATTTCCCTTTTATCCTGCCCGATTGTTAAACCTGGAATTAAAAAAGAATGAGGTGAAACTCTACCTTTTGATCTTCAACCCTGAGGTGAGGTTGCCACTGCTATTTCCACTTTCTCATTAAAAGTTGAATTCACACCTAGACTCATTCATGAAAATACCTGTAAGTATTAAGAAATTGGCCACAAATGACCAGTGCCCCGGGGGGGGGGGGGCACTCAGTATATAATGCATAGTGGGTATGTGCCGCGGAGGGGACCCCCATTTTTACACTCAAATTTCCGTTCCAGGGCATAGCATTTTCATCTTCTTAAGAAAAAGGACGAAGAAAGCCGCTCCGAAGCATTTTCTTCTTATCGAGAGAAAAGAAGAAAGAAATCCGCTCCAAAGCTTCGCATATTTTTCGTTACGCCGTTCCGGTCGCATTGATCCGCCACAATGAGCTGCAATTTTGGTGAAAAGCGGCCGCTGAGCGCTGTCCGACCATCGCCTCTGCGCGAGCGCACCCGGCGCCCACGTGCCGCTGGGCTAGCTGCATATACACGTATGCCCGCTCCATAGGGATGCACACGCGAGCGACCCGTTCCAAGGACCCCCGTTTTCACAAACATTTGTAGTTCCGAAGCCCGTTCCGAGGACCCTCCTTTTTACAATAAGCCCGCTCCAAGGCCCCCGTTTTTTGTCTCGCCTGCGGCACATACCCACTACTTTTTTGGTCGAGTGCCCCGTCTTACAAAGAGTTTCGAATGATCCAATCAGTATGGAGATCCATCCATACCATAGTTATCCTACAGGAAATTTGCACTATCTCCTTAGATAAAGATAATCACACTCAATCCTCAAGAGAATGATGAACGTATATGAATATACATCAAATCTAGAAAATGTTTTGAACAAAGTTGCATTTTAGATGTTGACGATGCTGGCCGTCCATAGTTGTGATTGACCGGATCAAAAGCAACTCTTTGGAAGACGAGGCCGGGTGTTTCATGGGTTCTTTGGCATTTGCTCTGATGGAAAATTGTACTTAAAGAGAAATTCCAGTAGTTGCAGTAAACACTGATTTCATGAGAAAGTCTGTAAAACCAGGCTAAATTGTCAGTATATCATCGAAGATCTAGATCTGGTACAGTTACATAAACTGAACTTTGTGAAATCTTGAAATCTCCGCTGAAAAATGTTCAGACTGAACTTCCCCAACACAGATAAGCGCACGTGGGACTGTGTATAATTATTGCTTTGAGCGTCGGGCCCGACGCTCTACCCGAATCCTGTGCTTATTTGCTGATTTCTCAGCAATTACACAATTTCTTCCAGAATCCTTTGGCACATGCGGTTTATTTATACAAACAGACACTTTGGTGGTCATTTCATTGGATTCTGTACGAACTCATTTTGATATCGTTACCAAAACTAGCATTTACCTTTAAAGCCAAACATGAAATCTAACCTCTATAAAGCGATAAAAACCCTAATCCTAATCTTGACATTATTCTGAACCAAAAACTCAATTACAATCCCTACTCTATCCCTATGCTCTCTGAGATAATAAGACTGGAGCAAATGTTGCAGGAGCAAATGTCATGTAACCTTTTCATGAAGCATCTTGCAAGTGTGATTTTCACTGACAACATCGCTCTAAGCCAATCAGATGCAAGGATTTCAGTAGCTTGTAACAAATAATTAGTGGACATGACTATTTGTTTCTTGAAATGCCCGCCAGATAATGTTGGCCTATTTTGATCATGCATTCAAACATCCCCACGCCAGATGAGTTTCTGGAGTTATTATCATGTAGCATATGTTTCACGTTCTCTGTGCCTCGCCTTAGCAGTTTCTCCTTCCACACTACAATTATTCTGGGAACTTGGAGAAAATCGCTGCAATAGTTTGCAGAAGTTTGTAGCCCTTAGGTTACAAATGTTTTTAGGATGATATGACAAGTTTCTTTTTTTGCACCATGAGCATCTTTTCATGATGGATACTATAGTTCATGACAAATGTCCATATTATTTTTACTTATTATTATTATGAAGTATTTGCTTTCGTAATGCTATTTTTTTTTCTGGGTAAAATTCCCAATAATAAAATCTAGATATTTTTCAGGATTAGGAGGTGTGAAAGCTTCTAGCATAATGTGATCTTGAAAAAGTACAAGTAAGTTGTTTGGTGGAGGAATTAAAAGTGGTTCATGTTGTTTTTATGGAGGTTGTTCGCCCCAGCATGATGAGGGCACATGGTGGTTCTCCTTTTCTCATTTTGTCTGGCTATCTGTCTGAAAGGAGGGGGTGGGGTGAGAGGGAGTGTGAAAGCTCGAAGGGAATCTGAAGGAAAGGGGGAAGAAAGGGAATGGATTGATGAAATGAGCTAGAGAGGAGACAATGGAAGAAGAATGAAGAAAGATGTATCAGGACATGGACCTACTATGCTAGGTCCATGATCAGGACGAATAAAAAAACATGATGATACAAAAGGTTATCACCCCAAATTTAAGGTCATTTCGATGAAAATAAATTTGACAAGCAAAAAATATATATATATCACCCCAAATTTAAGGTCATTTCGACGAAAATGAATTTGACAAGCGAAAAAAAAGAGTAGAAGTTATCATCCCAAAAGTAAGGTCATCTCGTCCTAAAATACATGTTTTATTTCAATTTTGAATGATGTATTTGATGTACCTTGCCCGGCCAATCGAGTACTGAAGTCGTATTGTAGAGAAAGTTGTAGAGTAGGCCACCGAAGCATTGTAGCTCTGCATGTGCACTAGTCTCCAGACATTGGGTAAGAGGGTCGTTGGTCCAAATCCTAGCCATGGCGTAACTTCCTTCAGGAAGAAATTCATCCATATTATTATGCTGCATTCGATCGAGGTCTGGAACATAGGAATGTATGCTTATCTTTGTGAAATCAATCTTGGCTCTAAACCAATAATTCTGATGATCACCGACGCAGAAAAGCATATGTGGGACAGTAATCACAGTATACTAATATTACTTGCAAAAATACCCAACATTTGATGGAATTCCTTGCTTATTTTACTAATTTTTCAGCAATTACACATATTCATTCAGAGTCATTTGGCACATATTTTATACATAACACTTAAGTGGTAATTTTATTGGATTCTGTTCGAACTCATCTTGAGATCGTTACAACATCTGGTATTAATATTTATACAAATTGTTGAAAAGATTGGAAATTAGTTGTTAGAATGTAGGAGTGAACAATGAGCTAAGAATTTTGAACAGCATTTTTAGTCTTTTTACATTGTGGTATTATTTTAGATATGGCCTACGATTCTCACCAGATGGCGTCTGAACAGTCTACCCTTTTCCCTGTCAAGATGATAATAGACCAATAATTATTTTAGATTAAAAGGGAGAATATAATTAGGCTCCATAAATCAGGACATCTAATTAATGTGGTAATTATCCACCTGCATAAATCACTGGTCTTTCCGGTCTGGAGCACCCAGGCGGTGTGAAGGACTGGTCACTCATAACGCTTTAAAGGGGAAGTTCAGTTCAGTTCAGTTCAACTTTATTCAATTCCAATATTAAAAACATTTTATAACAACACATTGGATAAAAAAATGCAATTCAAGATAAAATAAAGTATATGAATGGTATGTACATGCATATTGAATAGAAAAGTATTGAAATTAGGTATAGCTGTAAAAGACCGTAAAGGTCTTGTCAAGACAGCTCCCTTACTTGCATAAGATTTGATCAATTAATAAAAGCGGAGAACAAATTCAGTAAATATTCAGTAAATAAAAATGAATTGCGTCTTGCACCAAGACTAACCCAGAACAAACATACATGAAAAGGGTAGGAGAGAATGAAAAGCAGAGGGGGGGGGGGGATTGAAAGGAAAGAAGACAAAAATCATTTAAAATTCAACGAGAGTCACGTTTGATCAAATATAGCTTTACATTGTGCTTAAATCTGTTATAAAATGAAATAGAGGTTATAAATGTAGGGAGTGAATTCCAGATTGTAGGAGCATGATGCCTGCATGAATAAAAAGCAAATTCTGTATTCACATTCCATCTGTGGTATTGATTCCTGATTCTAGTATTATAAGTATGAATTAAACTGTTCTTTACAAGATATGTATTTAGGAAGTTGAGTGTTTACATGTTTAAATATGAGAATTGCACACATATAGTCATTTAACTGGTATACATCTAATATATTGAGTTGTTTAAATAGCCCAACAAAAAATAAATGATTAAAATTAGTGACAGGTTTTATTACTTTATTAAAAGGACAACTAAAAAAGTGACTTGAATAAAAAGAGGAAATCCAACAGGCATAACACAAAAAAATATTCATCAAATCCAATGTGAAATAAGAAAGCTATGACATTTGATATCTTTGCTTAATTTCACATCCTGGTTGGTATGCAAATGAGGGAACTTAATCATCCACTCGCTATTTGTTTTGTTTTTCATTGTATGAAATGTTTTCATTTTCTCCTCTTTGCCATGCAAGACAAAGTTATATTCCTTACTGAACATGTTGAACGCCATTGTTTTCAACGTTTTGCCATTCAGTCAAGTTGGTCATTATTGTCAAATCTGAGAAAAAAAATCAAATAAAACAAATTAAAGAGATAGTGAGGTACATCATCGACTCACTAATTTGCATACCACTTAGTGGTGCTTATATAACTATTTTGTTATAAATAAGCAAAAATTTCAGATGTCATAATTTTCTTATTTTACAATCCGATTTGGATGAATCCTTTTCAGCACCATGATTGTTTATTCTCTTTTGATTAAAATCACCTTTTTTATGTATGGACTTATACCTTTTGATGTATTGTAAATGAAAATGATTAATGTAGCATTTAAGAGATTAAGGTAGAAATCATCTCTTGTTTAATCTGAACATAATATTTTAAACTGCACGAGATGGACATTTCTTTTTTAGATATTTGGAACCATGTGGTTCCTGTACAGAAAACCTATGGAAATTACAGAATATACATTGGCCGACACTGTTTTAACAGATATATGATTGTATTCTATTTCCATCATGCTTTATATATATATGCACGAGATCCTATTATATCTGATGGAATGGATATAATGTCTTATTGTCCTCTGTTTCACCATGCTTTATGATATAGTTACGTGCATTTTGTTAATATTAATGTATTTTATGGACACGATGATTACTCATTGAATCTGATATTTAATGGCTCTTTATTCAAACCTCCATCTATCCAGATGTTTCTATGTTCTTATATGTTTCCCAGTGCACAACGAGACAGTGTTAAAAATAACACCCAGCATATTGTAAAACCCTGAATGGCTTGACCACATGGTCTGAATGTCCACGCCGGGTCATTAATATGCAAATCCTCTCTGGCCAGCCAGTAATGATCATGCGGCCTTGCATGGTCTCGTTTGCCTTCCTCGAGTTTTAAATTAATGTAGCATTGATAAGGGAATGACGTGCACTTGTTGTAAGGTCATGCCATTGAAACGCTGCTTATGTTCTCGTTTCAATGTCCTCAAACCTTCTTATGGTCACCTCTTGCTTCTGTCTTTTTCCTCTCTTGGTCTATTTCAAGCCTCTCTCTCTCCGTCCCGTCCATTTAATGTTAGGAATCACCTTCGGACGACAATAACAAAACTGGACATTCATCAGGCATTTCACACACCCCTTTCTCTCAGTTCCAGCCACCCTCTCCTTCGGACGACAATAACAAAACTGGACATTCATCAGGCATTTCACACACCCCTTTCTCTCAGTTCCAGCCACCCTCTCTCTCTCGCTCACTTTAGCCATGTCCTGAGCTGAGGACAATCACAATAGCCTATGTCCACTCCGCTGACCATTCACTGACCACTCCACTTCAGCAGCTTATCTTTTTATTTCAATCCATTGAGATGAATTGAATCTGGGTATAGGAATTGTCGTAATCGCGTTGGTGTTCTGTTTGTTAGCAAGCCCGATCTTTTCAGGATAATCAAGGACCTTGCTTGATTGGTCTGAAAAGAGGACCATATATTCAGACAAAACCAGGAATAGTTCTCTTACAAAAGGAGAAAAGGGAGAGCACCGGTTGTAATTATCCAATGCAGTGAGCTGGGACTTCTGGATATACTGAAGGACTCACACCTTGTTCATTTCTCTCAACAAAGTTGTTGCTGCGACCATTACGAAAATAGACAACAAGTGAAAAACAAAGGACTGGTGGTGCACTTAGCTGTTTCAGATTGAAGATATTCTTTAGGCCTGCACTGAGAATCAAGCTCAACAAGTCATTTGTATCCTCATTTTAAATTTTGAGCAGCTCAAGATCAGTGATTCCGAATGTGCTTGCAGTTTGAATACCAATTGCTAGATTTGAGGTGGACTTGCGATATCTTGTCCTGAAATTTTGATTTTTTTTCTTCTCTACATGTTATTATGGTGGCATCAATGGAAACAAGCAACAACATTTAGTAGAAGGACTGGTTCTTTATTTTCAGGAAAGACATTGCCTCGGAAAGCAATTTTGTCAAGAGGACAACTGACCATTCTTTTTATGGAGAACATTTCAAATATTGCACTCGTTAGACCTTTTAGCTCCACTCTTAACATTATTTTGTGAGTCCATTTGCAGAATATTCATTTATTATCCCTGAATGCTAGATCTGCTTTAACCTTTTACATCCTAATGAGAAAGGAATTGTAAGTTCACATGCGTGCATGTGCTGGAAGAGGTGATAGATTCTTCAAGACTATCATTGTCACCCTGCAGAGTGTGATCTAGTGCTATCTGATACCATTTTCTTTGCGTGACTTTGACGCTGCCAAACTAGATTAGAGAAGGACATCACACTGATACGGTTTTCACGGATTTCCCGGAAGAAGGTGCCAGCAGCCAATATCATTTTTTTTAATGACTGGATTCGATTTCTTACCAGAAGCCATGTTTGAGCAAGTCTTGGGAGCTCTGTCCAATGTTCAGGTTCCCATGCCTGGCAATGCTGGGGCATCGCCAGGGACGTTTGGAGGTAAGGGGTGAATGATGATGATGATAGGGGTGATGATGATAACGATGACGATGGTGGTGATGATAGCGATGATGATTGTGATGATGATGATAATGATGTTGGTGGTGGAAGTGATGGTATTGCGATGATGATGATGATGATGATAAAAACAATGATGACAAAAATGATAATGATGATGATAATGATGTTGATAATTATGAATCTGCTACTGATGGTGATAATCTTCAAATCGATTTTGTAGTGCCAGTGGTAATTAAGCACTTGTACAACTGTGGCTGCCATGGCATTGGTTTAATATCAGTATATGGCCGCTTTTTGTATTCTAAGCTAGTCTAAACTTTTCTTGTATGCAGTAGGGGCAGTTTGATAGCACCGCCCCCCCCCACATCTCCCTTTTCATTGAAAATCTGAAAGAAATTCATCCAATTGATGCACTATTGGATATCTAAGAAATGCTCTTGTGATCAGCTTAGTCACTTTGTCTACTCACCTCTAAATGCTCTTGAATATTTTGCATTATTTATTCTGGCCCCTTTAGCCATGAAAAAATAAATCCTAAATTTATCCATTATATTTTGGTTGAACTCTTTAAAATACCTGTACATCAAGAATAATTGTCACAAATAATTTTCCTTTAATGCACGGACTGTTGGTGAATGATGCATTTGAGGATATTGGTCCTTGATTCTGCCTGTTTTGATGAGGCCATAAGAACATAATCATGACAGCTAGTGATGGTCAGTATGTCTCTTGACCATTGGACATGGGGGTCATGATTGGTCACTAGGGGTCTGACACATGATGTCCAGTAGGGTGATGTCTGTTTTTGGTTTTCATATGTTTGACATAATTTCATGTCATCCATAGAAGATTGTGTGCATCATCATGCCTTGCCAATTTTCAGGAGTAGGCCTACTGATTAAGTGATTTTGACGTCTACGGTGATGAACGTTGACACTAAGTTTTTCATTTTTTGCATCTTCTGACTCCTTCCTTCCTGGTTTTCTTCCTCCGTTGCATTCTGAGATCAGCCCTGAATGCTGTTTTATCCACAATAGAGTATTTGCACATTTAATTGTTGCAGTGTTGTCCATCCATAAGGTTTTTGTAAACAATTTGTCTGCAGCAGATGTGCAAAATTATTGTACAAATGTTATTAAAGCATGGTAAAATTTGAAAATTTTGAAGATGGTATCATGCTGTTAAATTCATTGACTTTTTAAAAATAATTAAAAATGGATGACTTTTTACTAAAAGGTGTTTTGTCTCTCCTTTCATCAGTAATATTTAACAACATGCTATGGACTAAAAAAAGTTTGCTAATTTTCTTTACATTTCTTGCACCAAATGCATTGACATCATGAATAGGAGACAAATAGAGTTTTTGCAGATATCTCACTCTCCCTTTTTTTATTTTTTTTAAGTTTTTATTGGGTTTTCATAATTTTGTATAACAAATCACATATAATGAATACAATTAATTTAAAATATAACAGAATAAATACATAAGAAAAGAAAAAAAAAGCAGCATACATATTATAAGTTTATACATTCGAAAAAGTACAGATTATCAACATATCATACTTGCTAAACATGTAGTAAAAGCAGTCACTTTGTCTCTTCTATCCCCTATAGTATAGTAAAGGCAAGAATGTAATAACAGAGAGAAAAAAATCAGGTGATTCACCTATTATTAAAGATTAACAAAATTCCATCCTCAGAAGGCATATTAAGATTTTCTTCAGTTACAAAAATTGATGATAGAATATCTTACAACTTATCACTTTCTTATTAGTTCAACCACAATACGTAGGAAGGTAGCTTGTTGAAGAGATTTCAATTCAAGCTTTAATGTACATTGCTCCCAATAGTATTGACTCAAAAGAGCACGCAGCAACCGCTCTGGGTCGAGCCCAACTCTGATATACTTGTCACACCAGTGACAGGTCTCCGTCTGCGGCGGGTGGTTCACGTCGGACCTCCCCCCTTTTCTGGGAAGCCCATCTGAACTTGGTTTCGAATCACTTCCCCCCCTCCGGAGGGGGGAGAGGAGAGCGGGTGCTAGGGTCCAGGCCACGACGCCAATGACATCGGAAGGATGACTTGCACTTCAACTGGGTATGAGTTAGCCCAGGGAAAGAATTAGATCAGCAATTTTTTTTGCTCGTCTTCATCATAATTTCATGGCTACACTCACGGCTGAAATATCTTGCATCTTTCTTGTTTATTTTTTACTTCCATGTACTTCAGCTGCAGCTTGCGACACATGTGATTTACATGTCAGACGAAGGTTAGGTCCTGAAAGTATTAATATTTGTATCCTTGTCTTACTTAGCCGGTGGACATTTTGAACATGACGTAGATGAGATAAGGATGTGAGTTGTAAACTGAAGTGATAGCTTTCTATTAGTCATTCAAGATTATGTAACCTACCTAGGCCTAGATGTAATGTAGGGCCTATAGATTTGTTACACAATTTAAATATACAAAATTATCCAGGTTCTGTTGCTGTTATTTCACCAATTATGAAGTGAAGCACTGTGCTTTATATGATTGAGATTTAAATGTTGTTAGGCCTATGTATTTTAAAGGGAATATATTTTCATATCTGGTATCATTATATGGTTTATAACATGATCCTCCCATTTATTTGCTGACATTTGCTATATTGCAGAGAACTCCCGTCAACAACACTCTGAAAACAAATCAGTCAAATTTGACTAGACCAGTAGTCAGCTGGGTGCAACTGATACGACAATCACTGATTATCACATTTCTGATATATATTCTAGTCAGAAATAACTCTGTTCTAGTTAAATACCCCTAGAAAATAGTCAACTATGACTCGAATAACAGTTGCACCCAGCTGACCATATTAACTAGTAATTTTTGACTGATTTGTTTTAGAGTGAAGCAATGCAGCTTCCCAGTGAGTTATCTTTTTTTTCATCATTATTTAAATTTTGCTTTGTACTTACTTTGTCTTTGAATTGAAAAGAATAAATTCAAATTCAGTCAGTCAATCAGAGAAAGAAACCCAACTTTTTATCTGGTAACCAGCTAGAATTTAGGCCGACTGTTTTCGCTATATGATTCCTTTTTGCAAAGGAACAAAATACATTTTTTTCTTAGTTCAGGAAAAAAAAATAATAGTCTATACCACCCTTATGATGCAGAGCCTGATAGCATATTAAAAGCCATGTGCTTTCATTGTAGAATTGCCTGGGAAGAGACCACACATTGCACATCTGTATTATTTAAAAAGCATAAACAATCCTTGAGAGAAGAATAGCTTTGTCCTTAAATGACCTCAGTGAACCATTATCAGGTACTTATCAGCTCCCCTCTCAATGCCTTCTGGCCCATAATGCCTCAAGGGTACCTGTTACATAATAGCCCACCTTGTAGTCTACCTCTTCAGCCACCTTGCCTATTTCATCAGACTATTTATCGAGTCTTCGAAACGAGGTCCAGCCTTAAAATTAATTATATAATAATTCAAAAAATCAGAACTTTTATTATGAAGATCGATTGTATTATTCAATTTCAGAGGCTTATTTTAATTACTTCAGCTGTTATAACCAATTCATGCATGGTCTGTATTTGTAAAC
The DNA here is from genome assembly GCF_037042905.1 of Lytechinus pictus. Lineage (NCBI taxonomy): Eukaryota > Metazoa > Echinodermata > Echinoidea > Temnopleuroida > Toxopneustidae > Lytechinus > Lytechinus pictus. The sequence continues at coordinate 4,844,279 of NC_087253.1, forward strand.
TACTTTAATGTATGCCCCTATTGATAAGACGTTTTACATTGTATTTGCAGGAGTTGTAATGTGATAACCAATTATCCTAAATAATTCTATAGTCTGCTCGTCCTTGCTGAAATTTTATATAGTTTCCTTCTTTTTTTTCTCAAAAGAATTGAATTATTACACAAATGATTCTTCCTGTTTTTATTTCTTCACATTGCTGCGTTTCATGCCAAATTATTGTTCAACATTTCTTTGGGAGATAATAGAGCCTGTCCCTCAAAATGCTTTGGTTTTTTTTTAAAGATAATTTTACTCTTCCTTAATTCCATTATGGCTTTTTTGTGTGATTTCATGTCTCCTTGCCTTTTCTTTTGTTGTTTGTTCTGTAGCTCCCACCCTATACAATGCTTCTCACTATTTCTCCCTTTCTTTATTATTTTGCTCTCCCCAATTCTTTTATAAAAGGTATAAAAACTAATGTCCTGTTTTATTGACAGTAATTCATGATTTTCTGAATCATTTTTAATATCATCTCTTTCCTTTTATATTCAAGCCAATGCTACTCAAATATAATAAAGATAAAAAGTAAATACCTAAATCAACAAGTGAAAATGTACTTTTTTTTTATGACTGAGTGTGAAACAACATAATTAAGAATTTCAAAAAGGCCTGTTTTCACCTTTTATTTGTTTTATTATTAATAAAATTACTTTTACCCATTATTTGCAAGCCACCAGCTAAGAAAAAAAGAGCTGAATTCAAAATTTGGAAGCTATATCAAAGCAAGACTGGGGATGGCACAACAGCTCAGAACATCGATCTTTGTCGTCTTGATATTTTCTGCCAAACCATCAAACCTTTGCCTTAGATAACTCGGGGACAAAAATTAAAATTCATGGGGGGAAAAAAGTACCAAAGCTCAACCATCCTCAATGGGTTTAGCATTGTTGATATTGACACGTTCTTCAGCAGGCCAAATTTTTATTTTTATTTTTTTTTCAGGGGCTACTTTTCACACACAACTTACTTCCTAAACCTACAACATTGGATAAGCTTCAACATCGCAGTGAATGGAGATTTTTCAGGGCTTTTTTTTTTGCATTCCGGGGGGGGGGGGGGGGGGGGTTGAAATTGCCCTAAGCCCCGTTCCCCCCTATTCTTCAGTAATGATAACAAAGCAGATCAGCTCATTTATATAGTCCTAGATATAGTTTCTTTATCCCTGATACTTTGTTGTACTTTCACTGTCTGGGAAATAAATCAGTGTTACGTAACATTTTCCATGTGAAAGTAAAACTCCTCTAACAACTCATTGTGTTTTATTTCGACCATGCTTCCGGACAGGACAACAACTGTGGGATTTTTTTTGTTTGTTGAAAACATAGTGGTCTGCCCATAATATCCTGCTTTGCAATTAACATTTATTGTCCAAGAGTGATAGAGAGAGAGAGAGAGACTTCGTTCACACATCCTTTGAGTGGGGGGGGGGGGGTAATCTCTGTCTCAGAAAATTATCAGATCAATATTTCAAGGTATTTAAAAGAAAAGGTTAAGGATCATTTGCTTTTTTTTGCATCTCCTGGAAGGGCATGCTCCCTATCCACCCACCGGCCCCCAGGATACATTATCATCTCCCCCCTCCTCTCAGCCCTCCCCCCATCCGCCTGTCCCCAGCTCAACCCACCCTCTTCTCTTGCCTTCCCAAATCCGTCACTGTTTCTAATTTTATATGGATAACTGGTCTTTGAGTCATCCCCCAACAAAAAACTTTGTGAAATCCTTCCCCCATCCTGGGCAGCTAATAAACTGAGTCTAGACGGGAAGTTTTTAAACAAATCACATCGATTTCACTGAAATTGGGGGTAAGCAATCCATCCCTCCTAAATTGCCAGCGTGGACACAAATTAGATGCATGATGAGTAGGCCTCCATGACACCATGTTCAAAGACTCTGTGATACATAGTTTCCTGTACCAAAGATTTTGTTAAAAAACAACAACTTGTCTTACTTCTTTTTTTTGTTTGATATAGTTCTCTTCTGATTCACATTAAATCTGTTCTTTTTCTCGTTGAAACCACTATGTGCATTCAACTCTCATTGGTATTAGCTAATTTGGTGCTATGTCAGTGAGTTTTACATTTAAATCTCACTAAAAATTAGTCTTCTGTGCAAACTCTTTACTCAAGTTAAATGGTCTGAAAGTGCAGCCTACTATGGCTTGTGTAGTGAAGGCATCCCTCTCATACAGGAACTTGCAACAGCAAGTTTTATTATATGTACTAGTCTTGTTTGAAGATCCACTTGTTGATCGAAGTGCCAGTAATGGTTTGTGCCTGCAGACTACCAAAAACTGTGGGGCTGTTTGAATTATCTGGCATCATTTTGTTTTGAAAAGCTAGACATGCTGGTGTTCTACTAAATGTTTGGTGTAGGGATATGTCTACCATGAAGCCACGGATAAAAGTCGTCAAACTTTTGTTAAAAGTTTCTGAGCGATTTTTTTTTCTTGAGCAATATTATTACCCTAAAAAGTGGGTATTCTGAACATTCAGACATTCTTGGGGATCTATACATATCCCTAAACTATGTGAGGGAGATGGGACCTCCAAACCACAATTATGCATAAAGGCCGTCTTTTGTTCAGCGTGATTGATGAGACCTGAACACAGTTTGAACTTGAATTGAGTTATATTAAGATAGGGACTGGATTTGAGGAAAGAAAATAATGTGGAAAGGAAAAGAATGGGGAAAAGAAGAAAAAAAGATGGACATTTGCATGAAAAGGATTGGAGAAAGAGGATATTTGAAAAATCTAAGCATGAGATTAAAGAGGAGAAAAAAGAAATGAAACAGGAAACTAAAAAAAAGTAGTAAAAAAAGTAAAAGAACAAAAAACTTAAGAATAGGCCTATTTGAAATAGGAAGAAACACAGAATGAATATTTTTTTTAAATATTTTTCATAAGGACACTAGCTGGGCTGAGTGTGGCAAACATTGATCCATGCCTTGCCAAAGGTACTTGGCGTATTCCATGTTAGTGGTTTGCGAGACCTTTTTCAAACGACAGCAAATAGTTGATTGAACACCACCAGGTTTTTAATGAAACATCTATTCCTAACTAAGCCAGATGACCACACTTCTTAAGAGGAAGGTGGATTTTTTGGAATTTTTTATTGAAAACTACAATTTTCATATGCAGGATAGTGGGATACAAGTTGTTACCATTGTAATTCTGAGTTGCTTGTTAGGAATGCAGTGTATTTATTCCCTGCTTTTTTGTCTTTGAGTTGGATTGGAATAATTCTTAGCCTTGACCTTAACTGTTCTTGCAACTATGTAAATCGGTCAGGGAAAAAAGCATGTTTGATATAGGGATTTAAACATTTTGGATTTAGGAAGAAATGTCTTATAGGCAATTCATTCAATTTAGCGAAGAAAAAAAGAACAAGGAAAACAAGGAAAAGGAAGTGTGAGCACAAAATTATAAATAAAGTGTTATGAAGTTGTGAATGTAAAATATTCAAATTCCTTATTTTGAATTCAAGAGTAAGTGGATTTGCATGTAGAAAATGAATCGGGGCTTATTGTTTTACATGCTGTGTGTACACAGTAAAAATGTTGTTTGAAATTCTGTGCAATGCTGTTTACCATATGACCCTTGCAGTAGTTGTTAAAAAGCTTCAACGACTATGCTTTATTTATTGATAATTGAATGTTAAAAATTCAACTTTATTCTTTAAGATATCAAACACTAGTTTTAAACTGCTCAAACAACTACTTTAAGGTTTTATATAGTAAACAATGCTGTATGTTTGAACAGCATTTTTTTACTGTGTATTTCAGTGGCACGTATAAAAAAGGAAAGGATGAGCGTTAGAGAAGCTTGTGTTTGCAATGTCTGAAGTAAGCGACTAGGCGGCTTCGCTCACACAACAAATTTATAGATCCATCCCGTCAATGAAAGAAATATCATAAAGAAATGACCCAATTCTGGTCACCTGCACACATCGCCCGCTTCAATATGAAATATCTGATCGCCGTGGCAACGGCATATTTGGACTGGATTGAGCTGGCAGTGACCATGGTCCTTGGAGTCCTGTGGCCACGCCCATTTTTCGTCCCCCTGAGGACTGGTGTCATGTGGAAAAGGGGGTAAGCTTTTCAATCAGTGCTGTTCTAATTTGACTGGTTCGGAGGCTAGGCTTTGCTCAAAGACTCTAAGAAAGTTCTCAATGGTTGATGGTTTGTGCTGTTAAAATGGGGGGGGGGGGGGGGAGAAAAGACAGCTTGTGCAAATAACTATTAGAAATGCCATTATTAGAATTTTAGAGCAAGAGGAATGGCAGAAAGGGGGAAGGGGAGGAGAGGGTGACGTTAAGCATGAGGAGGGTGGGGGATGTTTGAAAGTTAGCCTACGGATGATGAAATGGAAGGGGAGGGGTGTAGTTGTCAAAGTTCATCTTTTATCTGAACAAACTTTGTGGTCAGAAGACAGAGTTGACAAGTCCAAGGTTTACAATCCATTACTATTTTTGTTTGACCAATAGGGAAGACAGGCTTTGGAAGTTTCAACTTCTGCATAGTGAAAAACCACATGATACCAGTCAATACTGTGTATAGTTTATGCTGCTAACGTTATACAATTTCGAATTCAAGATCCTTATGACATGAGCAAAAATTGAAAATGAAGGCCTTTGCCTCTGATCCACCGTAAATCAATTTCCATTTTTAGCCATTTCTGCATGTAAAGGAAATGTATTTGTACATGCATTTACATTATTTTGTAACAACTGTGAACATGATAAAATTGGTAAACTTGGGAAACATTTGTTTCCAAAAATGAACCACCTTATTCCCTTTGTTTCAAGAAAATGATCCTCATTATTTTTATTTTTTTTATTTTAAAGGTTTTGTATTAAATTAAAAAATATATTATCAAAATGATTTGGAATGATTTAAGAATGTCAGATGATGTAAAAAACAAAGTAATGAAGAATAAAAGACAGAAACCACATGAAGAATAATGTGAAAAAAAGCACAGCCTCCCCCTCTCTTGAATCCAACCCAAATAAAAACTTGTTTTTATGAGAAAAAGATAAAACAGACAAGTTTATATGTGAAAGTTTGAAAAATATTGGACAAACAACAAGAAAGTTATGAATTTTTAAAAGTTGTTAATATTGGTAATCACTATACTCATGGAGACTTCAAATTGGCCACATATGGGATGTCATAGTGATGTAAGGCAAGGACTACTCTTCCATGTACTCCACTATATATTATGGCTAAAATGTCATTTTTCCCAAAAGTTTTATTTCAAATTATATTTTTCTTTCATGAGGACATTAGAAAATATACTACCTGGGTTATATTTAGATTACTGCCCCAGGGGAATGGGTACTTGGGAGAAAACCACAAAACCCTGATAATAAAGTACATGGCCTATGGGAAAGTTGTCCTTGCCCCTTGTCATAATTTACTTACCCAGTTGCCAATTTGAAATCTACATACTATTAGCGATCCCAATTTTAAAGCAGCTATAACTTTCTTATTGCTTGTCCGATTTCTTTCAAATTTTCACCATTCTGTTTAATTTATTTTTCTCCTTCCCAACACAACATTTTATGGCCAAGGCTGGATTCTCCTTTAAATCAAATAATTTTGAATGTCTCTACACATCCACCGGGAAAGATGAACAGCCGCAATCTTGAAGGTTTTATCTTTATCAGAGTGTTGGAAAATGTGTGATAATGGATGACTCTGCCCCCTCAGGTCCATTGTTTCTCAAGATTTGTTCATATCAACTTTGTTTATATGTTAGGTTGAGAAGTTGAAGGACTTTAGAAGGTTAAAGTCAATAAAAACAAACTTGGTGTAGAAACTGTTGGCCACGATTGATCACCTGTTGGCTCAAAGAATGTCATCGTTTCAACCTCTTTGTTTTCATCAAACTGGTCTGGAAACCAAATAAAACTGACCAGTGTCAATTAATTTCCGCTCATATCATCAATGTTCATCTTTTCCATGTTGGTCCCATTTTTAAGTCATCATGCAAGTTGAAAACAAAATAATGTCCACTTATTTCATCATTGAATTGAATTCATTTATTTTCCATTAAAAAAATATGCAAAATATAGAATATACAAACATTACAAAGTATAGAAATGAGACATTATACAAATGATGTATCATACTTTAAAATAAATGCAAAATACTTTGTTTTATATATACATATTAGGAAAATTGGATGTCCATGGAAGCAGTATGCTTGTAGGGTTGGGTCACCCAGTACATATATGAATCAGTAAATGATAGAATACATAATACAGTGTTATGGAATACTAAAATGATAAAACTTCGATCAACGATAATGATATATTACATATATATACCATACATATCATTTACCTGTGAATTATTTCCCCCAGATCTTCTTTTGTTTTTGTGTACATAAGAATGAAGGTCTACAGAACATTAGTAATCCTAAACTATCAAAGAATTATTTCTAACTTGAGAACATAATCACACTCTCAGTAGGATCTACATGATTTAAGTTTTTGCAGTAGGGACATTAATGTTGGGGGTGCATCCCCTCCCCCCCCCCCCTGTTGGAGCCACTACCCCCACTCAGCCCCTGGTTGCCACCCAGAAATTTGAAAAAAAATAGAGTATCAGCCCCTTGCCTCCCACATTTGTCTTGCCCTCCGCTACCCCCCCCCCTTTTTGAAAATCCTGGTGCTGCCACTGTGAGTTTGGTGATAAGGTAGGCCCATGTTCTTATATTCTGTAATATTCCCCCCCCCCCGTTGGAGCCACTACCCCCACTCAGCCCCTGGTTGCCACCCAGAAATTTGGGGAAAAAAATAGAGTATCAGCCCCTTGCCTCCCATACTTGTCTTGCCCTCCGCTACCCCCCTTTTGAAAATCCTGGTGCTGCCATTGTGAGTTTGGTGATTGGGTAGGCCCATGTTCTTATATTCTGTAATATTCCCCCCCGTTGGAGCCACTTCCCCCACTCAGCCCCTGGTTGCCACCCAGAAATTTGAAAAAAAATAGAGTATCAGCCCCTTGCCTCCCACACTTGTCTTGCCCTCCGCTACCCCCCTTTTGAAAATCCTGGTGCTGCCATTGTGAGTTTGGTGATTGGGTAGGCCCATGCTCTTATATTTTGTCATATTTTTCTTGAGGTATTTTTGTTTAAGTTGCCTACCTTTGAAATTGGGTGGAGGGGGGGGGGTGGGTGAGTATCACTTAAAGGAGAATGAAACCCTTGAAACCAGCTGAATCTATATCAAAGAGAAAAATCAAAGAAACATATTGTTGAAAGTTTGAGGAAGATTGAATGAATAATAAGAAAGTTATGAGCATTCGAATATTGAGATCACTAGTGCCATGTAGATCCTCCCAACGGCAATGCGACCAAGATCTGTGATATCACACACGTACAACTCCCTCATTACTTTAGTACTTATTTCACTTATATTCTCACTTTTATAGAGTCTATCACAAGGTGAGGTGTTTTCTTTATGAGATGACAAGTACAGAGGTTTCACAACATTATATCATTGATGAATCGTTTGTCATATGATTAGAATGAGCAAAAAGAGATGTTTTGGGGTATATTTTCAGTGTCCAAATGGGAGAGTTGTACGTGTGTGACATCACAGATCTTGGTCGCATTGCCAATGGGAGGATCTCCATAGCATTAGTGATCTCGACATTCAAATGCTCATAACTCTTTTATTGCTAGTCCTATTTTACTCAAAGTTTTGTTGATCTTATTCTTTGATTTTGCTGCTTTCAAAAAAGCTAACTTGCTCCAAGAGTTTCATTCGCCTTTAAAGTTGAAAAGTTCAATAAGTTTGCACAACAGTTCTGTTGATCGTGCAAGTTCAAAACAAAATACGAACAATTGCATGTATATGATGCTGTTGACGTTGGTTTGAGTCACAGTGTGTAGAATCAATCAACGATTTCAAAGCAAACAAGAAGAAAAAATATTGATGTTTGCTATTTGACCAAGTTAAGCACGAATGTCCTTGGTTATTTTTGCAGGCAGAGTATGTTTGTGTGTAAAAAGGTCTATGATGATTGTGGTTAGTCATAGAAATTAACTTCATTCACAACCAATTCTACATTCTTCTCCCTCTCCCCCTATTGCTGCTTTGTTTGGTGACACGGCATTTGCTCCTGCGACATTTGCTACGGTCTTAATATCTCAGAGGGCATAGGGTTAGAGTTCGGAGTGTAATAGACATTTCGGTTCAGAATTAAGATTAGGATTAGTGTGTATTTTATTTTAGGTTTGGGTTAACGTGTGGAGTTTACATCGGAGCTATTGTCGCCGGAGCAAATGTCATGGAACTGCTATGTTCACAGGATGTTAGGTGCTTATTATAACCCACTTGCTTATCAATGGTCAGATTATATCTATGATTAATGTGAATAATATTACTGCTTTGTAGGTCTGCAATATGTATATTATTGAGGGTTATTCCCAATTTGTGCCATGTAAGTGTATTCATACAATTTAGCTTGAATATCATTAATCATGCAGTATTATGAATGGCTTCTGTGAATGCAACTTCAGTTATCTACTGATTTGTTACCATGTGCTTCTCATAGTTATGTTCATATTTCAAATTCATATGATCAATGTGAACATGGCTTCTAGTATTATGCTATGATTGTCCATTTGAAGCATACACATGGTATTAATGTTTCATTTGGTTGGATATGAACACGTCCACTGTGACATAATGTCCAAGCACATGACTCTCAATTCAGTGTTTCATTTGATTTGATATGAACACATCCACTGTCACATAACATCCAAGCACATGACTGTTCACTCAATGTCCTTGCTGTGGTCAGAGGAGTTCATATGTCCAAGGTTTATTACGTTGTGGATAAACATTCTTGAGGTTGACCCTCCCAAGGATATAGATGACCAATGGTCACTTGAGACAAATGATGTAAATAAAGTTTGTGGTCAGGAGATAAAAAAACCAATGGAATAAGAAATAGGGTGAATGTGATGGTCATGTGACAGGGTCAGGAAGTGACCCGCTTCTTTTTGCCAAAGGAATGTATGATCATGAACTATTGTGATGCATTAAAGATAATGAGTCAATGACCAATTAGAGAATAATGATTTGAGAATAATGAAAACAGTACAGCCCATCTAAAGTCTTATGTTTAATTGGAGATAATAATCTGAATTCTGATTTTTGTTTGCTGTTTCTTGAATCTTATTTTAAACTCTTGAAGGAGTTCCATGGCTTTGAAATTAAGACATTTTAAGGATTATTTAACTTTTCCTACTGCTGTTTGAAATTGAGGCTCAGTAGGATTACTAGAACTGCAGATAATGCTTTAAAAGTTTACCCTGACTTTTCCCTTTAAATTTCTGTTTCATTGATTTTTACATAGATTTCTATTCAGAGAAAGTCATTTCTTGGTCTAAATGAATGATATAGGTAGGCAAATTAATGATGATAATAATTTTCAAGATTTGCTCTGGCCCGGTGCAGCTATCCTAGATCATGGTACATTTCCCTAAATTCCCTTATTTGACATTACTCATAATAATATTCCTCTTGTTTGTACTTTTGCTGTATTTTTCTTTATCTGACATGGAAACGGTGAACTAGGAAGTAGGCCTAATTAGAGTTGAAACCTTAGAAGCAGTGAAGGAATTCAATTATTACTTTGGATATCATAACACGGTGAAAGCGAATAGAGACAAAGGGCACTCATGTCAGATCAAAGAAAGTCGGAAGCCAAAGACAAACTCGATAGAGAGAATGCCTCTTTGTTTTGGCGCTCGTAAACTAAATTTACTGACCAGAAATGACTCTCTGGACAGCTCTTTTAAGGTCCGAAAAGGCTCCAGAATTTTGTTGGCGCTGTTGATGTTGGGTAAATAAACCCAGGGATAAAGTGGGTGATAGCTTTCGTATCCCCTTCTGACAAAGAAGACCTTCAGATGGAAAGGTGACCGGACGATGCCTTGGACTTGGACTTCGAAGATGTGACCATGATGATGATGATGATGATATTGGTGGAGGTCTGTTAAACTGAGAGGGAAATGGTAGCGAGTGATGTTGCTTTAGAAGTTGAGGTGAGGAGGAAAGGGGATGGGGGAGGGGGTAAAGATAGGAGGGGGAACTCAGGTTAATGGGATAGGGGGTGATGGTGATTAGAGTAAGGGAATGATTATGTTGGTGGAAGTCTGTTCAACTGAGAGTAAAATGGTAGCGAGTGATGTTGCTCAAGAGAGGATGGGGTAATGGGGACGGAATGGGGGTAAAGATGGTAAGGGGCACTTGGTTAATGGGGGGGGGAGGGGGGCGATGGTGATTGGAGTAAGGAAATGATAGAAGTCTGTTAAACTGAGAGTAAAATGGTAGCGAGTGTTGCTGCTCAAGAAGTTGGGGGTAATGGGGAAGAGAGGGTAAGGAGGAATGGAGTAAGTGGAAGGAGGGGGAGGGGGATAAAGATGTTGATTGGGTTAGGGGAATGATATTGGTGGAAGTCTTTTAAACTGGGAGTAAAATGGTAGCGAGTGAAGCTGTTCAAGAGATGATGGGGGTTATGAGGAAGAGGGGGTAAGGAGGAAAGGGTGTGGAGGAAGGGGTATAACTGGAAGGAAGGGGATGGTGATGATGTGAGTTTTCTTAATTGGAATAGGGGTACGGTACTGGTGGACTTCTGTTAAACTGAGAATAAGATAGAAGCGAGTGATGTTGATCCAGAGAGGGTGGGGTAAGGAGGAGGGCGAGGGGTTGAGCTGGGGAAGGGACTTGGATGAAGTAGCGATGAGGGATTGGAATAGAGGAATGATGATGTTGTTGGTAGCAGTCTGTTAAACTGAGAGTAAAATGGTATCGAGTGATGTTGCCAGAGGGAGGATGGGGTATGGATGAGATGGGCGAGGGGGTAAAAAGAGGGGTTAGCGGGAATTGGGGATAATGAAGATGGGAGTTTGGTCGATTGGAAGAGGGAAATGATTTTGGTGGAAGTTTGTTGAAGAGAGAGTAAAATAGCTGTGACTGATTCTGCTCATACACTCTGAAAAGAAATCAGTCAAAATTACTAATAAATCGAGTCAGATGGGTGCAACTGTGAGGCTAGTAGACCTACTTATCAACTCTTCAATGAGTAATTAGCCAAGTAATTCATTTGAAGGTGAAAATAAGAGGAGTGAATATCGATGTTTTTGTATGTATCTCTATATTTTGCTGAAATTGTCCGCACCATCTGTGTGATAAAAGTGGAGGGTGCTTTAATACCCCACCCCTCTTCAGCCATCACATTGCCAGCTTGTCCCCAAACTGGACATGACTTACGAAAGTAGGAAGTCCAGTGCCGGCTCTTGAGTGTCATGAACAATCGCTGACCGCAATTTACGATGTCCAAGCAGGTTTTGTGGATTATGTGTAAAGAACCCTCCCCAGGGATTGATATGGATAAATAAAAAAAAAAGAGAGAGAAAAAAATAGCATGAAAATAATCTCCCAATAGCCTTGACCTGGCCGGAGCGAAAAGAATGGACATTTGCCAAGTCCCCGGGCAGCATATGTGTGTACACATTACATGTGTGATGTATTGCTGTGTGTATATATAGATTTGTGTGTGGTATGTGTCTGTGTGTGTATGGCTGCATTTTTCAATGTCCAGCCGAAATGCAAATGTCCAATCTATTTCTGTTTGATATCATATAGCCTTGGCTGTGACTGTGCATAGTCTGTATCTCCAAACCCTTAATGTACAATATTTTGGAGAGAGAGAGGGTGTGTGTGTGTGTGTGTGTATGCCCCCCACTCAAATTATATTTTGATGGGGTTGTGCCTCACGAAACCCTGAAATGGGGGTCTAAGGACCTGACCACAAGGATTTTGTGATCAGAAGGAATAGCAAAAGAGTAGGCCTATAGGCTGACGCCTGAAATTTGTATTCATGATAAAATTAAAAATTCATGTTAATTGAATGTTTTATTTCTTTTCCCATTTCATTATGATTATTGGTATACCTGTAATTTTCTAAAGGAACATATTGAGTAGGCCTATATGAAATAGGCACGTAGTGACTGTAGTTCGTTTTACCTCATATGAAGCTGTCTTTTAATCGTTTAATTTGGGGTTTCAGGGTGTGTGTGAGGGTGCGCGCGCGCGTGTGCCCCCATGTTGCTCAAATTTTTGTGATCAAGAGGATCATAGATGAGAAAGCAGATGAGAAAGAGAGAGAGAGAAAAAAAAAGAGTGTCTTAGAAAGAGAGAGAAAAGGAGAGATATAGAAGATAAGACAATTAGCAGATAAAGACAGACAGTCGCATACATTATATTCAGAGACAAAAACAATTATAATCCATAAATCTATGTGAAACAGGCAAACATTCAAAGACATAAACATAGACATACTCCGATAAACAAGCAGACATGTAATACAGATAGGAACAAATTTGTATGAACAGGGAATGCTGAAATGGTGCAGGTAGCAATGGTTAGGGTCTGAATGAGGTAGACTAAACAGGCATTTGTGTCTTTGACATTGTAATGAAACACAGCCCCTCCGCACGAACTCACCCACCCACTCATACACGTACACACCCCAGACATGCACGAATGTCCAGTCCCTCTGGCCAGTGCACTGACCAGTATATACACACACAGCAAACAGCACACAACAGCACACATACTTGGACTTCAGTTATTGGAACAAGTTCAAGACTTCTCCCCCAGCCTCCGCTGGTCAGCAGTCTCTCTGGTCAGTCTACCTCACGTGTGATGACCGATGCCTGCTCATGCTGGGCTGGCCAGCCATGGACATAGCTGGACATATCACGCCTGTTCTCTGTAAGTTCTGATAGTCGTGCCACCTTGAGGGAATTTTATTTTTTGTGTTATATCAGATTGAATGGTGTGATGTGCACCTGATCTACTGTGAAGTTTACCCACCGTGAAGGTCCGAGTTTAATCAAAGTTTGGAAGAGTCTGTGATGGGTTTTAATTTCATGTGTTAAGTGGAGAGAGGAGGGTGTGATTCACAGACTGTCACATGTACAGACAGCAAGACATAAGAAGAGACAGACAGAACAAATGTATTTCGGGAAAGGATACGATGAGACAGGTGGATTTGGAGTCTTAATCGGGAGAGAGATACGTGTAGACAGCCATGCAGGTAGACGCATGCTGAGAGAGAAAGATATAAAAAGAGAGAGAGTAAAATGGAAGAAGAGAGAGACAGATTAAAAAAGAAAAGGACAGAAAGATATATAGTCAGAGAGGGAGAGAGACAGAGAAATAAACAAAAGAGAAAGACAGACAGGCAGACAGATAGAGAGGTGAGGGGAGATAGACAGGCAGGCAGATAGACAGACACTGAATAGGCGGTGCCGCACCAGCCCGAGTTTGCTCAATCTCAAGATTTTAGCCCGATCGGCCCTCTTCGCGATTAATCCCGAGATTCAAGAAACCCCGTCTCCACCATCTCAAGAAGAGCGAGGCATCGACGCCTTGAATAAATAATCCCAAGTGCGTCTGCACCTGCGAATTAGCGGGATAATTCGTAAAATAGCTCGCAATTTTGTAAATAATCGCAAGTTGACTTTGGATTGCAATCTCAGGATTAATCCTACGAACTAGCGCGATAATTGCATCTCCATTACAAATAATCTCGAGATGTTCAGATCGAGATAATTTGACGGATCAGGAATAGCGCGTTAGTTTGGAAACTCGGGCTTGTGCAGACGGCCCTCTCGAGTGAGAGAACGGCTGATAGGCAGGCTGAGACAGACAGAGAGAGGGAAACACACAGGAAGAGAGCGAGTCAGACAGTGCATGAAGCAATTAAACAGGCATAATAACCATAACCATAATGATCACTGTTCCTCCTACTGCTGTACTTCTCTGCTCAAAATTCTTAGCTTATGAACATTGGAGGTTGCGTAATCTCGCTGAAGATTGTCAGAAGAAATGGACCATCAAACTGACAGCCAAGACTGATCGTTAGATCTTCATTTCTAAAAGGGAATGACTTAATTAGTTTTCTTCACCATCAAAGCATGATGGAATAAAGGACAGTCAATATAATCAATATACAATGTCAACAAATCACTTAGACCATGGCTGTAGTCAAACCAGGTTACCTATTCAGATACCTTAGATGATGTTGATGCTGAAATTAAGCATCATGCATTACTTTAATATGCAAAGAAGACCTTACTGTATTCAATCTATTGGAAGGTACCTGGAAATATATTTGTACTGACATGATTGCAAGAGCTATAATATACAGTGCTGCCATACTGATTTTCAGTATTTAATACTGAAAAATAAGAATAATAATGATTTTATGCAAAATACTGATTCCTAAAGTTCAGATTTATGTGTTTTCCTATGGTATGTTTTTGAAAATACTGATTTTTTACCAAAATACTGATTTTCAGCTTTTGAAATACTGAAATGTTCCTGTAGATGTTGGCATTTCTGTATATACCATATGTACTGTGTGTATAGGAAATGAAGGCCTATATGCCCTATTCATATCTCAAGAAGATATGAAGTCATTATTTACACTTTCCCTGTCGTGGTAGCAAATATTGATTAAAAATATTGAATTAGAGACATGATGTTTTTTATGGCTTAGAGGCGTAACAAGAAACTTGGAATCGATGGTGAGCCAACTAGGTCCACAGTTTGATCCTAACTTTTGCAATCGATTGCACATTTGCAAAGAGAGTATTTACTTACTACAGTTTAACTGATTTATTGTTTGTATAGTTTCTTGTAACACATTTAAGATGGGAAGTATAGTTTCTTGTAATTAATTGAAGATGGGGAGTGCATGGACAATATGCAATATATGCTTCCCCTATCTTGTTCTTTCACTGATATCCCCCTGTCTTTCTCTTTCTCATGTTTCTGTTGATTTGTGGATGCATGAAATCAATTTACTCGTGCAATTTCTCAAGTCATTGACTTGACATTGATTTTTTTGAAGGAGGACACCCCCATGTTCTTTCAGTGGTCCCTCCCTGTTAGTAGGGCTTCTACCTCTCTTTCCCTTCCCCCTTCTCCTTGCTCCCTCTCTCCCCCTTTAACTCTCTCTTTCTCTCTTCCCCATCTCTTTCTCCTACTCTCTATAGTGTATGAATAGGACTTCCTTCTGGATGTGGTGTGCCGTGTATGTGATGTCCAGTTGGTCAATATAAACTGTAACCTCTCCTCCCCTCCCCCTCTTTCTGTCTCTGTTCTCCTCTCTTCATTTCTCTGTCATTCTTCTTCACCTTTCTCTCCTTATCTCTTTCTGAATCTAGTGCCCCCCATCCTATTTTTAAGAATTCTAATATATTGGTTTATATGGTATATGCTTGTTGGTCACTTTGTTCACATCTGATACCCTCCCCAACTCTCTGTCTTTGGATGTCTGTCTCGAGTCCTAAAACAAACTAAAAACGTGGCTTATTCTGGTCCTCCACCTTTCATAAATTGAAGTAGATGTATCTGAGCCGTATGCGATCTGTAAATTCTGAAACGGGTATAAGTTTGTCTAATTCTGTTTTTTGTTTCTGTCCCTGTCTTTCTCTCTTTGTATCTGCACTATCTCTAATATTTTTTATGGGGTTAGTATGTGTGTGCTTGTTGGGCAGTATTGTCTTATATCTTTTCTCCTCTCTGCCTCTCTCTGTGTTTCTGTTGGCCTTTCTGTCTTCTGTCTCTAATTGTGTGTATTTCTTTTGCCCTCATTCTCTTTCTTCCCCCCCCCCCTCTCTCTCTGTATCTCAAGTATTTCTAATTTTTGACGTGGTTAGTATGTGCTTGCTGGTTGGTCAGTGTTGTCTCATACTCTTACCGATTCTGTGTCAGTCTGTCAACATGGCTGACCACAAACCCTCCAAATAAGGGCAGGAGGTCAAAAGGTCGGTGCCAATTCCAAGACTCTGGGGCGGGCAATCGCCAAGCAAAGGTCCTCAAACTCCCACAAGGTCATGATCAAATAGAGGGGAACCCTGAAGAAATGTGTTCAAAGGGGTCCTGATTGTTGTTGTGTTTAGAGAAGGGGTGGGGGTGGAGAGATAGGGGGCACCGGTCATTGTCCACGCCACGTTCCTTGGACAGTAGCCAACTTCCTTGATGATCACCTTCTGGAATTCTGACTATCAGACAATTTTTTTAGAGAGATAGATAGCTATAGCGAAACTTCTTAATGAAATGTGATATGAATCATATCCAGACGTAAAAGTAGCAGTTCTCAAATTCTCTTCAGATTTGGCTCCAGGTTTGGCAGGAGGATACTTTGAACTGTAGGGGGGGGGGGAGGCGGGAGGAGAAAACCTAAAGGAATCCTCAATGTGTTCTTCCATTTAATACTAAGGGTACTATGCAGTTGCACATACAACTTTTCTTTTTGTCTTCTTTTCTTTTTAAAGTGAAAAAGCAGAACAAGCCATATTTCACAGATCTACTGCAAATGGCTGCAATGACAAATACATCATTAAGTGTCTCACCTCAGAACTTTATTTGTGGATTCCTTCCAAGACAAACATTGGACCATCAATACTCGAGACCACATGCCCAGCCCAATGGCTGCAGTTAAAACCTCACACCAGCCTATCATAAAAACCCATAGTTGTACATTCTATTACATGTGCCTTTCAGTCAAGGTTGTTACAGGTCTTCTTCCTTCACATGTCTTTTTTTCTGTGTCTTTGACCAGACGCTGCACCGGGCACACCCGTAGCAATCGCTTCAGCCAGTACCTGACATTAGTTGTAAAAAAAATGATGTTTGTCATCCGAAATTAATGTTGAGCAGGTTAACCTAAAGATAAATTCCCACCGTCTGCTCTTTTAATGTGTCTTTGTCTGGTTAATACACCATGCACACCTGCAGTAATTGCTTCACCATGTACCAGTCACTTAATATTGAGTGTACAAATCCATTTGTATATCCTTTGAAATTAACAATGCACAGATTTCTTCACCTAAGGACAAAACTCTTTATGTGCTCCGAAATTAACATTGAGCAGATTTTTTTTACCTGAAGACAAAACTCTAATCATCTTCTTTTTCAATGCGTCTCTGACCAGTTGATAGCAATTGCTTCAGCCAGTCCCTGCCACCAGCTGTTTGTGAAGACTTGGAGAATGTATGTCCACCGTAATTAATGTTGAGTATATTTATTCACCTCAAGACAAAACTCTAATTTTCTTTTTTCATTGTATCTTTGACTAGATGATACACCAAGCCACACGCCCACCGCAATGGCAGCAACCAGTACCTCACACCAACCCGTCCAGAAACCCACCTCAACCCAAGGTCACATGCAATCACCACCGCCAAACTCCTGCTGTCAGGTCTGCGGCGACAAGTCTTCTGGATTCCACTATGGCGTCTTAGCTTGCGAAGGATGCAAGGTGAGAAATCCTTATTGGACAAAACACAGTGTCCCACAGTGTGTGCCACAGTGTGGAAAACAATGTGGAAATACCTTCACACTGTTCAAGTTGAGCATTTCAACAGTGTGAGTCACATATTCACATATAGTCGACCATGTGAACACGCTGTGAACAGTCACACTGTTGAGGTGTCCACAGTGTGAAAACATCTCCACACTGTTGAATTTGAACATTTCAACAGTGTGAATAATATTTTCACATAGTCCACACTGAGTTGTTATCCCGGTACATGACCCTTTTAAGCAGGAAACATTGCTTACAGATCCACTTACTATGGGGGCGTTGTGGTGTGGTGGTAATGACTCTCGTCTTTCAATCAGAGGGACGTGGGTTCGAATCCCTGCCTCGGCGGGTTTTCCTTCAGAGAGAAATTAATCCACATTGTGCTGCTCTCAACACAGGGGAGGTAAATGGGTACCTGGCAGGATTAATTCCTTGAATGCAATGAGCACCGGAAGGCAGCTCAAGCTAAGGCCAGGGCAATAATGGTAATAATAACAATAATGATAATTATAATGATAATAATAATAATAATGATAATAATAATAATAATATGGAAGGATATGGAAGGTGAAGACGTAGGTGGTACCAATAGTCATTGGAGCCTTAGGAACTGTGACAACAAGACACAAGCTTTCTGGCTGTTCTAGGAGTCGAGGTGTCCTTTGAATCGATACAGAAGGCAAGCTTGCTTGGAACAGCTCATATCCTACGGAAGGTCTTGAATTAGAAAGAGAAGTGAACAATGAGAATAGGACCCATTTGATTTAGAATATAGAACAATAACCCTAGATTTCTGGAAGAAGTCCGGTTGCTGTTTAATATACCAACAGAACATCAAGTTGTGGACAATGGAAATGATAATGATAATAATAATACTAATAATAATAATAATAACAATAACAATGTGCCTTGCAATAGAATATATCTAGATAGATGGCGCTGTATAAAATCCTATTGTTACTTCACCCGTGTCGAGAGCAGCTCCTTTTGCATCTATTTTTGCCTCAAACAGGGCTTCTTCAGGAGAAGCAGCAAGAGAGAGAAGGAGTATACGTGTCGGCATGGCAACGGTCACTGTACGATAGGGAGGATGAATAGGAACAGATGTCAGCATTGTCGGTACAAGAAGTGCTTAGCAGTAGGAATGTCCAGAGACGGTAAGACATGTGAGAGCCGACTTCCCCTTTCTTTTCTGTTAAGTTCCTGGCCCTGTGAACAAAAAGCTTTTTTGCGATTGATTACTAGAATAGTCAATCAAGCAGCAGTGCAATCACTTGCTAAGCTTGATGACACAGGGCTCTGTTCAATAAGCCAGTTCACGGTTAGCTCATGATCAACTTTTCTCAAATGACCTTTGTGATTTTTCATTAGGATAAGCACTATCATTTTCAAATGTAGATGTTGCGTAAGCTTTACCGGTAGAGTATCCAAATTATAAGAACAAAAGGCATTGTATAGACCAGGTGACTAGAATAGTACATCAGGGATAAAGTTTGGAAATCTGTTTTATTGCCTGCGTTTAATTGGCACATTTGACTACTGTTTAGGCTACTGTCAAATACCAGTGATTATGAAGGCTCTATTTATTACTCTTCAGCTTGGATGGGATAAATATTTTGAAAGGAATACATGAATAATCATCAAATCACAAATGCCTATGTCAGTGAATTTGAAAGCCACCTTCATGGTTGTCTCCAATGACCTTCTGCTCGTGCGCAGTTTACAACCGTGAACAGGCTTATTCTGGGCCCTGTCACATAAAGCTCAATCAATTGATTGTGAGGATGATTTTTTGTACAATGATCACATAATTATATTTGTCGATGCAATCATTCCCAGCAATCAGCCCAAAGACCAATCCCTTAGCTTTATGAAACAGGGCTCTTTTCAGTTCTAAGGCCCTCAATCATTCCCAGCAATCAGCCCAAAGACCAATCCCTTAGCTTTATGAAACAGGGCTCTTTTCAGTTCTAAGGCCCTACGACATAAAACCTAGCGATTGATGGTGTGCATCATTTTTAGAATTGTTTGTACACATGATGAGTCGGTGCAATGAATGATAGATATCTGCTCTACGATCAGTCACAAAGCTTCATGATACGGTCTCTGTTCAGTTCTCGACCCCGTAAACATAAAGCTTATTGATTGATTGTGCGAATGATTTGGGGGATTGTTTGAACACATTAGTCACTGCAATCAATCACAGAATCAACTCTCCGAACAGTCAATGATACAGGGCTTTATTCAGTTTTGGGCCTGCACTAGCATAAAACTTAGCGATTGGTCGTTTGGCCGATTTCCAAAATTAATTGCATTGATTATCATGTGTGATTGGTCGTAAAACTCATCCCTGTGATTAATCACTGAGCTTAATGTCACAGGAATCTTCTTTTTTGTTTATCCCCTTTTTATTTGTCATTAATGTTTGCATTTGATAGAATATGATTTACTTTCATTTTGTCCTTTATTTTTTCAAGCACCCACTTGCACCTTTGCTTTAAGATCACCTAGTAAAGTTTTTGTAATTGATAAAATGATATGATTTTGTCCTTTTTTGTCCTAGAGTTGTTATTTGTTTTTGTAGTTTTAAATTGAATACCCCCTTGTGTACTGTGCCTTTGTTTATTTATATAGACATTTGTTATGGTTGGGGATTTCCAATAACCTTACCCCATTAACAAAGTAATAATTGGAGTGTATGAAAATGTATTTTATTTTATAGGTGAAAACTAATGGTTGAGAATGAAATAAAATAAAATGAGGAAATAGTATCAATAAATAAATTTGAAGACTGCTAGTTGTCACACTCAAGACAGTTGTGGCAGATATATTTTCATTGGGGTACTTCATGAAGCTTTTCATAAGTTACAAATAGCTTAAGTTTAAAAGTTGTTTTCAAGTTCATTTTAATCGCATTAGATTTTGTTGTGGGACCACTTGAGACCAATTGATAACAATATATTTTGCACATTATTTCAACAGTAGCGAATAGTCACATGACCGATTGTGAATGCCATTATTTTGTTAAACTGCTGTACTCGTTTAAAGATTATCTCCTTATTAATTTGTTTTTAGGACAAAGTATATCATTTTGAAATAAATTCATACAAAAATGAATGTGGCACCTTTTAAGACAAGAAGCATACTTAAGTCAGAGGGCAATTGACCAGCGATACAAATTCACAGTGTACTATTAAGGCAAAAACACTCTTCCACTTTGAAATTAAGCTATCCCAATGGAGTTTTTAATTGGATCAGATGCCCCCTTACCTCTGCCACACTCATTGTCATCAATCTTTTTCATGAAAGCACTGAGATATGGTCTTCAGGGTCAATAAAAAAAATGGGTGATATGGCATTACATGAATAGATACAAGTAGGCCTATTTTGAAATGCCTCATCAGTTTGAACTTCATTGGCCAACAAACTTTTTCTATACAAACATTTCACCTGTGGAATAGGGAATGTCCCTATATTTAAGGATGACCTAGTAATGCCTATGTCCCAACCAGTTCAACCTTGATTAGTAGCAGTTCCAAATCAGTGCGGACCTCCCTCTATTAGAGGCAATTAAAGCTTAATAACTCACAATGATTCAAATCACTCGGGCAACCTATCACACCTTCCAAAGGTGAAAGTCATAGAGGCTGATGAGCCACTTCCTGTGTTCAGAGGCACAAGGTCACAAGTGCCACTCTGAGGATCAGGTGATACTGTCCTTCTGGCCCTTCAGCAGGCTGCACACCTAATTGAGCAAGCTCTGTTGATTCTGTGAGTAACGGGTTAGTCAGCGCGCTATTTGTCAGGTTGACAGGGATGGTAGTGAAAGGCCCCATTCACATGGAAGAAAATATGATCATGTGTATGAAACCATTCACACACCAAAAATATAGGTTGATCATACCTATTACAATGTTCACGCAAATTCAATATAATGATCAAGAGTATGAATGCAGGAAATAGGCATCAGAATAAGTTTTGAATATTTGTTGGGGCTTTATTTTTTCATAAATCCTGTGACTGAAGAGCGCCATCTATGTTCTAATCCCAACATCCGACCTTCGACCTAGCCTTCAAAGTGAAAGAAAATCAAAGAAAAATGCAGTTTAATTGCTAAAATATGATCTTTTGAATTTCTAATCTTGGAATAAAGTTGCTGAATATTAATCAGTTTAACAAAATCACAGGAAATTAAATGGTGATTCATTCAGACAAAAAAATAATATCAATTTAAGCACTCTGTATATAACACAAATTTATACATTTTCAAAACAATTTTTTTTAAATGATAGGAAAAACATGTCCAATGTAATAGAAGATAACATTATAACGGAGGTAAAATGTTGAGCAAATTTCAAAGTAAGACCAGGAAAGGATAATCGTAAAAAAGTCAAATTTTCAAAGTTGATAAAACATCTATATCAGCATTCTATCTTCTGTTAATGTTCCAGTCCCACAAAACTTAAATTTACCCTCAATCTGAAATAAAGGTGAGATTGCCTAGCTCAAATGATATTCGTCCTAATGAAAAGTTCACAACAAATTCATGCCATAATCTAGTCTTCAAAATGCTCTTACTTGATAAAGTTTATAAGGAATATAGACATGTGCTAGCTTAAATGTATTTTGATTTTTGTATCTCTATATTGTCAATATTTATGATGCTAAAAAACAGAGTATGAGCATAAAGGATGGCTCATTCACATACTGTACAGTGCGTCCCAGAAAAAAGGAAACCGGGATTCCCACATCTGTTTTCTTCAATTGCAAATTAACTATGATATTTCATTAACATCATCATACCATTCAATATTTTGATACCTAATACGTGACGAACACTTCACGCGTTAATGAGCAAGACGAGTTTGAAATTTTAATGTCAAAATCAGGTTGAGCAGAAAAATTGGACAAGATTGTTTCGTGATACGACAACTGTGCTTATTCGACGATTGACTCATTAGCATTTCTTTTGTATTTTTTGTTAAATTTCCCTCACTGAAATTTTGTTTATATTCATTGATTTATTTTGTCTTATTTTACCAGGGCGACTCTGTCAGTGGTTCAAACACTGTTATACTTAGAGGCCCTGAAATACAATAACAAAATACATTAGAAAATAATGACAGAACATGCACATGAAACTTATTGTCAACTACATATGAGAGTCGATTCAGATTCTTACGTCAGTTTCTGCGCAAATCGTTTCTGACAGGCCTCAATATTTATTGTTTGTAACCTGCCATACGTGAATGATTTGCTATTTAAGCTGTTGGTCTCAAATTAAAGATGATATTCCATTCGTACCATCAGTGTCGAATTCATAGTAAAAACATGTTTGATAATTGTTAAATTGATCTCTGAAAACAGGTTTTTGTGGGACGCACTGTACATACTGATAAGGGTTGTCCGTGTCATGGTTTATATTGTCTTTTAGCAAAATATGCAGGACAATACATAGAAGACATAAAACTGATCTTGTTATCAAAGTAAAATTTGTCTATACTGTTAAAACCCTTAGATGTTGTTTCCACAACATTCATAGCTCACTTAAAAACCAAATGAATAATGTGTGTTATGATGATTACAATTCAACTTGAATTCTTTTTTAAATTATTATTTTTTGGCCTTGTATACCAATGTTTTCCTGAGTGCGAAAGGGGGTAGGTGTCATAAGGCAATGTTGGGGGTGCTTCCCCTGGCTCTAATCTGTCTTAATCAACACCACTTCCCCTGATGGGGTGCTTGTCACTCATACCCCCAATGAATCGGAGGGGGACAGGGGCGGGGAGGGGGGCGGAGTCGGCCGAGATCCACTGAAAATTCCCCTACTGAAAAGTTCATGGGAAAGAGAATAAAGTACTATTACCCCGGCTTAAGCACTCCTACCCTGAACAGGCGCTGGAGCATTCAAGGAATTCCTTCCTACTGGTGCTACACCTGGATGGAGAGTGGCAAATGTAGATCAGTGCCTTGTCAAAGGATGCCAAAGGAATCTTAGGATGGTTATATTGCCATATCTTCATTGAAACTAGTCTGCTGCAGGCACAGAACTTTGATGAAACTTTAACCTTCAAGTGGGTCTTAAGACAAGCCTCGCGTAAATTACAATTTGTTCATATTGGTATAAAACACATTTCCTTGCATCCCTGGTAGGCTTCTAATTCCGACCACATTTTCTGTTTGGAAAGGCTATTTCGACATTGAGACACTGGGTCACACGCCACTGTTTCTGCATCGACCAAGACATAAACTACCTGATGGGGACTGTGACTAAGGCCTTGTATAAAACAAACTCCAATTATTTTTCACCATGTTAGATTGTTAGGAACTTCCATCCCACGCCAAACACTTTGAAGTATCGTAGAGTATACATGCTGAAAAGATAGAGTTTATTTCTTAATCTCTGTATAGAAACATTTTCATTTTTACGTATGACTGTGTGGATCCTAAGCCGTCCCTGTCCTTTCCCCCTCTCTCTCTCTGCTCCATCGTGTTTGCCTGACAAACGGCGGGAAGTGACACACCTCTTCAATATTAACATTTTTGCACTTCATAATATTGACAAATTTGCGACTCATGTTCGCTTGCACTGACTCAGAGCGTGACGGTGGGATTTCCCTTTTTCGTGTCGGGTCCGACTAAAGTATCAGGGAGGTAGATAAAAGGGAGGAAACTCCTGCTATGAGCTTCGGGGGTAGAAAACATGAATTATGTGAGACAAATTGACAATTATTAACTGCTTTCCTCTACCATATATACACACAGTATGTCCTATCGTTACTGTAAATATAGAAGTATGGTGTTTTTTATACCAATTAACAATAATAAGGCTTCATGTGAAATGTGAGGAGAAGAAGACTCATATTCAAATGTCTTTTTTTATACTAAGTACACATTTTGGTGGACTTGAAACTACTTATCAGAGCATGGAATATTGGAAGTTTGACTTTATCTTTATATACAGTAGAGAAATATTTAGTGGGACCTTTGGGGGGAAGAAAGAAGAGGAAGAATGAGAGAGGGAGAAACAGAGATAGAGGAGGAGGAGGAAGAAAAGGGAACATGATGGAGAGAGAGAGGAAGATTGAAGGAGACCCTTACATGATGAACACTGGCACAATCGAAGCAAAATGACCATTGATTCAGATTAGAAAATCAACTCATCATGTAGAAGCAGTAATACTTCTGTTACATTTATTGTATTGAAGAAACGCTCCAGATGAACTGACTCTAATCTTTGATAACCTAGCCCACATAACCCATCTAATCCTTTTTTTTCTTATTCTTTATTTTTCATTTGTTTATTTAAAGCAGCAGTCAGGTACGGCAGGGTTCCCCAGAGGGGCAAGAAGAACGGACCGGTGGGGAGCTTATCACCGGGCGGGGCGACGTCGATGCGAAAAAAGAGCACGGACTCGGAGTACGGTCCAAGCGACACAGACGATATCCTCCAACCCTTTCCACCCATGCCGGTGAACGGATCGACCTTTGACCTCACGCCGCCCCATTCGATGCTACCGATGGGAGGCGACTCCTCGCTGCACATCAAGCAGGCTGAGATGTACGAGCTGGTTAACACGATATCGTACGCTTTCCGAATGACGTGTTTGTATACGTCTTCTAGCGCACCGTTTCTCAGGGGTTTCACGTTCCCTCAGGTGAGTGTAAAGATATAGATGAGATTTTGGCATGTCGGTGGAAGAGTGCCCTTGGTAGAACTTGTTCATTGCTTAAAGGCGTTTCTGTACCGAAAATGTGAGGTACTTTATGAAAAACGGTACCGCAGCTTTTTTTTAATTCACTTCTTGACTACTGAAATCCCTGATGCCCATAGGCTCTGTACAAGAACCAGCCGTTCCAGTAGACGGACCACAGGTTAAGCGTGTTCTGAAGAGCTACAGTCTGGCAATTTCCTGTGGTATTAGAACCATCCCCCAAGGAAAAAAAAATATATAAAAAGAACAATTGAAAAAATAAAAGTTAAAGGTCAAGTCCACCCCAGAAAAATGTTAATTTGAATAAATAGAGAAAAATCAAACTAGTATACACTGAAAATTTCATCGAAATCGGATGTAAAATAAGAAAGTTATGACATTTTAAGGTTTCGCTTATTTTTAATAAAACAGTGATATGCACAACTCGGTGATATGCAAATGAGACAGACTATGATGTCCCTCACTCACTATTTCTTTTGTTTTTTTAATGGTTTGAATTATACAATATTTCATATTTTACAGATTTGACAATGAAGGCCAACTTGACTGAACCATATCGTATTAAACAATGCTAATTCTACATGTTCAGGGAGGAATTAATCGTTGTTTCACTTGACAATTAGGAGAAAATAAGAATATTTCATATAGTGTATAAAAGAAATAGTGAGTGGATGACGTCTTCAGTCTCCTCATTTGCATGCCGACCAGGATGTGCATATAACCATTCTGTGAAATTAAGCAAAATGTTGAAATGTCATAACTATCTTATTTTACATCTGATTTTGATGAAATCTTCAGTGTTATGCTTGTTAGATATTTTTCATTTTATTCATATCAAGTTTTTGTTGGAGTGGACTTGTCCTTTTAACAGGGCAAAAGTGGATGGACAATGTAATACTTGAACGTTTATGAGCAGAAATTATCGTGTGCCATTTGTGTCATATACAACAGAAAATTTTACTTCTACTTCTATGTATGTACATTTTTAGTCACAAGTGTATTTCATTGTTCATTCTTTCCCATCGCTGCAGGAAAATCGAAACTCGCACTTCCCTAGCGAGGACCTGGATGCACGGGGAAGAAATCAGTGGGTCCAGCTGTCCCATATTCTTGACCAAGCGGTCAGCGGTCAAGTAGAATTTGCCAAAGCCATTCCAGGGTTCAGGAATCTGACCCAGGATGATCAGCTTCTCTTACTAAAAGCTAGGTATGTTGTGAGCCATGATCACCCCTTTAGGCCCCCATTCCACAGAACGGAGACCATTGAAAGACCACTGAAAGATTTAAAATTGGCGAGGTCTTACAGCGGTCTTCAAGATCACTGAAGTTTTTCATCTATGTGGAATGGGTCAGAAAGACCCTCAACGACTGATGGATATTTCTGGTCTTACTGGTCTTATACTAATCCTATAGAGATCTTTCAGAGACCTTTTATGCAACAAGTAATCTTTCAGATTTCTTTCCATGGACTTTGCCCGGTCTTTCAATGATTTCTCATGAGCCTTATGGTGATCTACGCAAAAATCTTGAGAGACTGCCGAAAGATCATTGAAAGAATATTAAGACCTTTGAAAGTTCATCGAAAGACCGCCGATAGACTGCTGAAAGACCACTGAAAAACCATTTTCCCGTAAGACCGTTGTAAGACTGTTTTGAACCGTTTAAAAAAGTTTTGGAGCCCATGAAGACCACCAAGACCACTGAAAGATTGGTCAGGACTTGTGTAAGACCTCAAAGACCATTGTAGGTTCATTGAGAGACCTCTGAAAGATCAACCGGAATTCATGGTCTTTCAAACGTCTTTCAGCGGTCTTGTTCTCTGTGGAAGGGGGGTTCCCCCCAGCGTAGAAAATACATGAGGGTGACGGGTGATTTCGCCCTCATGACAACCCAAACAGCCCCCCCAAAACTACCCAGAAACGCATGCTTTAGGGTGACCATTCTTTCCAGAGTCACACAAAGATCAGCTATCACAAACAATATTCAATGAGGGCAAAATCACGAGGACGACGGGTGATCTCACCCTCATGAGAGCCCAAATCGCCCCCAAAACTACCCCAGAAAAGCATTCTTTGGGGCGACCAATCTATATAGAGTCACCCCCAAAAAAATATTCTAACTATGCCAGAATGATAACATTTGGTTTCACTTTGTGATTGGTTGTTGTCCCTAAAAGTTAGCCCTTAAAATAAAAAAAATAGCCCTGAATATTGATATTCTCACTGGCAGAATTAAAACATATGCTTTACGTCTTTATTGCTTGTTGTCCCTAAAAAGTAGCCCTTAAAATGAAAGAAATAGCTTTGAAAATTCTGCAATCGCCCCAATGTGGAAAAAAAGATAGCCCCCCAAAAGTAAAATTCATAACCTTCCCTGCCCCTTACATTAATTTGTGGATGTGAACTTTTCTTAAAAACATTCTTAAAGAATTGATTAATGAGAGAGCAAGGTTTAGAATATTCATAATACACACTCACAATATGCAAATGAAATCATTAAACGTTTTTAAAAAGAATTACAAGAAACTACTCCTAAAAAATTGCATGTAAATTATCATGCTCATCTTTATATTTATGTTTGTTATGTCTGTTTAGGGTTTGTGAGGTTTTGTTAATGCTCAATTTAATTCATATGTATCATCTTGTTTATATTTTTTTTATTTGAAATATGCTCTCTTTTCATATGTTCTTGTATATTACTTGGTTTTAATAAGGTTTATCGCTAATCAGAAGCGCAATGCATCATGGGATCGAAAAGGGGGCCGTTAGCTAGCTCTGCGCACGTGCACTGCGGACTGTCCGTAGTCCGCATGCGCGGAGCTAGCTTGATTGCCCCCTTTTCGATCCCATAATGCATTGCGGTTCTGATTAGCAATAAACCTTATCGTTTGTATATTGGTGGCAGCATTTCATAAGACTTCAATGTTCTTCCAAGCTGTCTCTTCATACTGTTTTATTGTATTTATGTATATAATATACATTGTAATTGTTTGTAATTTTGAATGAAGTAGATTGAAATTTTGTTTAACAGTTACCCCTTTTTGCATACAAATCTTAACAATAATCTATTTCTTTTTCTTTCAATCTTTTTTTTTATCAGTTTCTTTGAAATGTGGGTTGTAAGGATCGCCCCTCTCCTCATGATCCCCTCCGCCCCCCACACCAACAATGGAATGGGCCCGATGATGACATCACTGACCATGGACATGCACCACTCCCCATCCTCGGGGGTCAACGGCATGGGTACGGGGTCGTTACTGTGGCAACAGCTCTTCCATGTCTTGGGCGGGGACCTTTACCATGCCATGCATCAGTTCGCTCAGGAGTTTAATCAACTCGGTTTGCTGGAAACGGAGGTGGCGCTATACGGGTCCTCCCTACTGGCAGCAAATGGTACGCTTTTATATTGTGCAATCTCCTCCGTCTTCAAGATCTGTTTGAAAATCAAAAGCCAACTGAAAACGAATATTTTGCAACTAATAGCTATTTGCTTTAAAAATGAAGTACTTTACAAGTAAAATACAAGTAAAATATTCTCTCTCTTTTCTGTTTAGGTTTCCAATTAATGTTCCTGTTTTCAAATCCTTAGAATTCAGTCAAGCTTTGAAAGACTGTAATTAACGGTTAACATCCTTCCGAATTGATGAGTTTTGTGTTGGAAGAGTCAATCTGTTTAAATGAGAGCCAATTATGAATCGCTTTATGATAATATTTACTGATTGATTTCTTAGTGTGCATAGTCACTTTAAATAATTATACCAAAACTCAGCACAGAATGATCTTCAATACCAATGAAATTTTCCCCTCCTTAATCTGATTGCAAATAGATGGAGTGTTCTTTTGGCTTAACCCTATAGCACCTACAGATTCCTATGCATAATGACAATTACTCACTGGAGGAAACAATAAAACTGGTAATAAGTAGGCATTGTTCCAAACAAATTGAAATATTTTTTTTTTAATTTACTTTTGTTCATTACAAGTTATATTTATTTTGTAGCATAGGACCTGTTGAATAGAATGGTACATGGCAAAGTTCAATCAGATGTACGAATATTGACCTTTGACAATCGTTTGCAGAGCGAGAAGAAAAAAAAAACAAAAGTTCGGGTTTCAGCCGCCCCAGTCCCACGCCTTCAAAAAAATGTAAAGTATCACTGACAGAATACTAAAGTTTTCGCCAAATCTTGGATCAAATATGTCAAAAATTAATTCCAACTCACATCTAGATGTCACTCTGTGTGATATCCAACGTTTTGATGAACATATAGCAAGGCCCGAGCTTCTTCGGCGAAGTAAGTGGTTTTCCGAGACATGGACGCAGCCATCTTTGCTGAGATCGACTGCGCAACAGTCTGGAACTTGCTACACACCGATGCATGTCAGTCGGTTTTTCTCTATTATACTCAATAGGAGCATACACTTTTCTATGCAGATCTATGTAGCAGCCAACCTATACGGTATGCACACGCAATATTACCACGGTAAATCATAGACAAGAGATACTATAGCGCAAAGAAAACGTACGGGCGGTTAAGGGCGGTTCAGTGTGTAATAGGAAGGGCGGTCTCGGGCGGTTCAGGTGCTAAAGGGTTAAAGAAATGTAAGCCATCAGTTTAACCCTGGCAGGATTCAACCAACACTTTAACCCTAGAAACATGGTTTTCAAAGACATTTAGTTCAAACCACAGTTGGGTTCGATCAATTTTCTGTCGGTCAAAGAGATGAAATCTGTCCAAACTACTCTCTGAAAAGGTGCACATTGAAAGGTGATTATGCGGAACAACATATCTTAAAAGTTAATCGATAGCGACGGATATCTCAATCATGATAGTACAACAGGTCTTAGTCTAGCTCTGACATGTATTGCATGATTTCCAAGGTTGCCCAAATGCCCATTTAATACTGGGTCAAGTCTTTATCTTTGCCCACAAAACTTGTGTAGGAACTGAGTAGCCTCCGGTTCCAAAATTGCAAAGTAGGACTTTAGTCAGTTGTCTTAGTGAACTCTATGATACTTTTCTGATATGTCTGATGCCTGTCTTGAATTCGAGTATCCTATACTTTATTTTATGTTGTATCTATGATCCCTGTGCTGCAGATTGGGCAAGCTTTCAAAAGTCGGTGCAGTGTCTTTGTTTAAGACTACATGGTATCAACTTGCCAAGCTGCAACGTGCTCAAAATTCTGCTGCTGTTGAAGGGCCATTTGCAGGATTTTTGCAGGATTCCTGCAGGAGAGACATGTCTCTGACTTTCGACAAGGTGCCCTGGTATCATAGTTCTTGCAAATACTTTGTATTAAATGTCATAAATATGTATATAGTGCCCTTAGTCTGTAAATCCCATGGAGAAACTTTCTTCTTATTTTGTGTTTCATTTATCAATCTGCGCCATTATTGTTTTCTTTCTGATAACTTCAGATATTATGGGATTAAGCAACCCACAGGCAGTGGCGGAGCTGCAACACCAGCTTGTCGAAGCCCTCCAAGTCCAAGTAGACGGCAACCACCCGTCGGCAGCAGCCCCCCTCATGGCCACACTCTACGGCAGGGTCCAGGAGCTCCGGCGGATCGGTGGCATGCACCGGGACTTTGTCCTGGGGTGCTCGCAACGCTGGCCGGACCTCTGCCCCGGGCTTCCGGCGCTGTACACGGAAATGATGGACATAACTGTGATGTGATGGACTGAAGGACAGGATGGCGGAGGAGCAGGGAGTGGAAAGGCGATTGATTCTGAGGTGGCTGATAGCTGCTCTGGTGATAGTAAAGATGATTAGTTTAGGATGGCATTGAACGAAGAACCAGTCGGATGGAGGAAGAACTGATGCTACGAGATATTGATGGCAGGAAGAATGATAGAAAAAATGAATGGATAAAAGGAAAAAAACACTTTGTGGATAGATGAAGGGAAGGAGGAATCGATATAATGAGAAGATTTCTATGTGTTGACGTTGGAATGTTTGTTGGTTGTGCGTGTACTCATGGCTGCATGGTATCCTATGGAAAAAAAGTATAGAAAATTTTATGAATTATAATTGCTGGCAGAAAAAGAAAATCAACTTCTTTAGGATATCAAATAAGTGCACCTTATGTAACCCAAAGACAGTTGATTTTAGAATAGAGAGAATTTGGTGTAAAGCATTATGCAACGTAATTGACCTTAAGATTGTAAGGTCATAGGTCATGACCCTTAGGAGGATAAGGTCATGACCTTAGTGTTTAACACAGATGACCAGGAAGGGTATGATCTTCTGATAAAGAGGTTATACACAATGTTGAGGTCATGACCTTGTGATTGATTAGGACCCATGGGTATATGAAATTATGATAGATATGATTTATATTCAGGGTTTTAAGGGTTCTGATAAGCGTGCAGCTGTTAAATGATTTAAAAGAAGAAATAAAGATGAGTGACATTTAAGGTTTTCATTGCTGGGTGAAATTCAAAAGTCAAAATGTTAGATAATTGTAGATGGTTATGGTAGCGAAGAGGAGGGAAAAAAAGAAAAGTAAAAGGCAAGGAACTTGTTATCAGTGGAAATTGAATCAGACTGTCGCCTATCTATATTGAAGTTGTGTGTTAGTCCGAGAAGTGTAAACCAGTATTTCTTTTTTCCGTGGAGTGGAAATTTGTTTCCTTTTTATGATCAGTGTATTTGCGTGACAACTCGAAAAACATGTATACTGCCGTGGATTTATCTGTAAGATAACGGCATTGGCAGCAAGTTATTCAACATGTGTGTGATTTTTTCAAAAAATACAAGAAGATATACAGTTCAGGGGCATTTTATTACAAAGCAAGCGCTTTTTTCATATTTTCTTCTTTTTTTTGCTTTTAGCATGAACTTTGTAATATAAATATAATTATATATATATATAAAATATATATATACACGCTTTAATGTGAGTAAACTATATATATGAGTCTATCTTGCTTGTATTTGTATGCGCAATCTCTGTGGAAAAGGTGCCAAAAAAGAGAATATGATGTTTTCTGATTTAGAGGGATGAGTGGAAGTCCAACATGAATGTTTGTCCAACTTCCACTTATTGACATCGGAAGATAACTTGTTTCACTGGTTGTGAGGATGTTAATAGAGTTCTGTGTGAATTATTGTGTAGCAGTAGTGTAGATAAGCTTGTAGGATAATGGCTCGTAAAAAATAATAGTGATGATGCAAAATGGCATACCTTTGTATGCGGCTCTGTAAATAATCTGTATGTCTACGCAGGTATTAAAACGGCAGGGAAATTCATATTTTAATTCTTTCATATTTTTCCTCTCTTGTGTATATTCGTGTTGTCGCCATTGTTGGCCGATTAGGGTAGCTTGCCCTTTTCTTTTGTAACATTTTCATCATCTTTTCAAGATGTCCAATATTTATGTTTTGACGAGACTTTGAATTGTGAGCATGTGAATTTAGAGGTCTGTCTTGAATCCCCCTCCCCCAATGCAAGATCCTTATCTCTTTCCATGTAAATCGTCACCCCTTTCAATGTCGCAAACAATCCATGTTTTGTCCGGGTATCTGATCATTTCAGGGTGTCCGTTTTTCAGAGGATATTTTTTTATATAGTTCGCTCAAAATCTTTTATATGCACTTTGTATTTACCTCATAGTTATACCTCTTGGCAAACCATTAAACACATTCATAGAAACACTCAACTGATGAGTCTTTGTTGCGGTACATGTACATAATTACGCCTCTTCTGCTAAGGGCGCCAGGGGCGTATGCACGTATTCTGAGCTTGGTCATAAAACTGTATGTTAACCGTAATTTTACGCAGAACATGGTTTTGTGCTAAACAACATATCGCAATGATTTGGCAACTTAGAACATGCTAAAGTCATGTGTAAAATCGTGCATAAAGTTGTCTGTGAAAAGTTGTGCATAAAGTTGTGTATAAAGTTGTACATAAAGTCAGGAGTAACTTTAGCAACACAGACCTGTGCTAACTTAAACCGTGCTCTAGGTATTCTTGAATTTTGGGTTCTAAAACAAACACTGTACATGTATATCCCTTATTGTTAATGGGATCGTTTCTCTTTCTCTGATGGTGAATAAGACTAATGTAGTTTTCATTCAAGGACACTATCGAGTGCCAAATGTTCTGGGGGGAGTTTCACAAAGATTTAAGTAGGACTTACAGTCGCACTTAAAATCCTAGTTGCGTGCGGTAGAAAAGACATCACCGCATTGGTCAGAGCAAGCCAAGAGGACGTGCACTCTTGCATATCGATCAATAAGATTGCGCGTTGCACATCATGTATGCGTCGGCATTTAAGTGCAACTTGAAGTCATATTCAATCTTTTTGAAACACCCCTAGGAAAAGTTAATCATCGACAGTTGAAGGTTAGTTGCTACTTTTGGCTACCCAAAGTCTAACAACAATGCAAGCCCAAGTTCAGAATACTCATGATTACATTTTATTACTACTGTTACACTGGATATTCGGTGAGAATGGATGATTTTATGAATTCTTTGCCAAGTTAGTAACGTTCATACTACCTCATTTTTTGTCAGTGCCTGGTTGTTTGTACTTGTTTTGTGGATGGAATGATTATGAAGAAAAAAACCATTCACAAGGAAAGCAAGGATTTGAATGGGATATTTACAAATTCTCACAGATTTTAGTGCATTGCATGTCTATAAATGGGCTCCGGGATTTGTGATAAGAACATAAAGAATGATTGAAAATAAGCCATTGAATGGCAAAATGTTTAAGAATTGTAGATTGACCATATTGTATCGAGGAATTTTTATCCACATTTTAATGAAAGATGGGGAAAACACAGATAATTGTAATTTTTTCCCTTTAGACTTTATTGGATTCTTAACAAAAAAATAATTTTAAGAGAATGTGTGTCATTGTTATCTTTCCCTATTAAAGCAACTGAAATTATGTACCAGGTTTATTATTGTTAATATTTCCTTATTTTCTCAATTTTCTTGCTCACTTTTATCCCTTTAGAAATTCCAGTACGGAAAGATAAAGCTTTTCGAATTAATGAAATGACATAGCCAAGATAAGTAAAAATAATTTTACAGATAAAGTTTTCAAATTCATTTTCTATATTCACAATATTACATTATATATTATTGTCATTAGTTTTGATACTGTCCATAACTGCTATGCAGTTCTCAACTTTTTTTGCAAGATTGTATTTGTGCAAAATCAATTTACAATTATATTTTCCATTTGTATTTTTAGAAGTATTTAACATTGTTTAGCTTATTTTCGGTCACAGAAATGGTGAATTTACCTTATTCATGGCATTTTCTATGGTTTTTACAGTTTGTTTCAGTCTGTCATTTCAATTGCAATATGTCCCACAACTCTTTCCCCATTCCATTTAAATTTTCTTCTTGTCATTTTCTATTTGTAGTTATAACTGCAACTGTAAAATGAATTATTATTTTTTGGTTAGAAGTTGAAGACATTGGCTAAACATTACAACATCAACAAAACAAATGAATTTCACGATATCTGCGACTTAATCATTTAACTGTAGGGGACAGTTATAGTAACACCTGGGATATTGAGCAAAATTTGAAGGGTGTTTCCACTCATTTTTACATTTTCGCTTTTTCGAAGCACTTGATTTTAATGATTTTAAGGTGCAATTTAGTCTCTATCGGTGCCGGCCGCACTGAAACATTGTTGGCCTAACAGAGCGCCAACAGCAAGCCCAGTCTCATCTTTCGGATTGTGAAGTCGGAACATTTATTTCAATGCGTATGTTATGTATTGTTGTAACATTAGGCATCGCTGCCACTTTACCGGTTGTAACAGGGCCTCTGTTAGCAACTTGTTAGCGCTAACACCGTTCCTGTGCAGTCAGTATTGGATGTTAGTAGTCATTTGTTCAGAAAACCAATTGCTTGCAGAGAGTGGCAATTCAGAAGGCTAGGCAAGTTGGTGAGTATATACTGTATGGGATGAGGGAGTGTGGGGTTTTCCAAACAAGTAACTACTGATGTCCCTTACAGGCCACAAAGAAACGTTGTTAGTGCCAACAATGCGCTGACTGAGACCTGGCTACAACCGGTAATGTCACAGCGATGCCTAATGTCACATAAACGCATGATACATCTTGGATCAACATTTGTCATCACAATCCAAAAGATGTGTCCGAGCCTACTGTTAGTGCTCTGTTAGCGGTATCGACGTTTCTGTGTGGCTGATACTGATCTAGACTAGATGCAAAATTTCTCAGGGCTTAATTTATTTTTTCGGCAACATGTCACAGACACAGGTAATAATGATCATTGTAGAGCTCAGATTTTTAAAAAGTGTAATCAGCATTAACCAATTGTTTTTACTTTTCCCCTCTATTGTGTTTAACATTAAGACGCTTCCTCCTTATGTCACTGAAATAAGCATGAAATCGACAAGTCCGTAATGGCTGAATGTGTGTTTTTGCGTGCCATTACTTTCCAACTCAATAATTGAAATATTTGTATGTGTTTATGCATTGCCAAAATTAACACACTCTTGCTAGGGATGGTTGTCTATGTGTGACTCTGTGCAAGAAAGGTCCTCTTATGTCCTGTGATAATGATGATAATAATTACATGTGTATTATATTTGTAAGAATTTAGGAATCATGACTCTGTAAGAGATATATAACATCCATGTATCCACTATATGAATGCAGTTGTATTACATTCACCTTCATGTATGTTAGCATTTTTAAATGCAGTATCCAATTTGTGTATAAAAAATGAAATCAGCAACTTTGTAAAATACATCACATTTTTCTTTAGAAACAAATCACCATGAACAGTAATCGCTTTGTATATTGATCTAAAAACTTCCAATCATGTAAGATCCATGTCAATTTTTTCTGAACTTGCCAAATTTGTTTCGGATAGCAAACTAGTATTTAAAGTACATTTGGGGTTTGTCATTGTTCTACTAAAATAATAAAAATGCCAAGTTTTCACATACTTCTTCCTCTGATGATACTCTTTTTTCGGCTTAATTTCTGAATGAATAATTAGTAGATGTCAGAAATGTCTTGACAATCTGTTGATCTAAAGTTGCCAATTTGGAAAAGGAAATACAGATCAAATGTCATTACTGTATTGCCAATTTGCAGGGTTTAGTGATTAGTTCAAATTAAACTGCTCATAATCAGGGATGACATCATCATGCACATAATTTCAAATTGACATATTACAAAATATTGAGAGCTTGAACAATCACTGCTCCTATGAAACATGACAATGAAAACAAAAGTTGAAGTTATTTTCCAATTTATTATTTATTTAATTTCCACATAACATGATAATTAACATTAAAAAATGCAATAATAGTATGAAATAGAGCACCAGCCCAAAATAATAATAAAAAAACCTGCAAATATAAATTCTCATCGAACATTTTATCACTGCATTGCCAATTTTGAGAGCTTAGTGATTACTTGAACTTTTCAAATGCAATTCAAAGTCAGAAGATTTTGCACAGTGGAGATGTTTGCTACCTTGGTGGAGGGATATTTTACTTGGAAAACAAATATGTACCGTGATTAATATTTTGAAGAGCATTTTTTTCGAAAGGGTTTTTTTTCCAGTCACTTCACCAGCAGATGTTATAAGCTACTGAAAACCTGTCCATCTGAATGGTTGAAAGCAAAGTTTTCGGTAAAAATCACTTACTAAATTCTTCATGAAAATAATGCTCCCTGTTCATTAATATATATTTTTTTCATTGAGTGTGTGAATTGGTAAGAATGCATTATGACTGAACATTTCTTCCAGTGTAATACCTTGGTCACATTTGCTCTACGGCGGCCGTACGGCCTGTTGAAAACAGCCGTTTCAACATTTTTGTACCAGCTGCATATAGGTGGTTTGAATTATAATTAATACAACGGCTGTTTTTGACTCGCCGTACGGCCGCTGTAGAGCAAATGTTACCAAGGTATAAGTGATTCGGGTAATAAGGTCATAAGTACCATTCGCTCAGTTCGGGTTCTTGAGATTCCTCAATTTTTGTCTGGTTTTTTTTAATGCTTTCTTCCATTGAATGAAAGATTTCGAGGTATTTATAAAGGAACCAACATTCATTGATAAAATCGATCTGAGATTAAGAAGTAGAATAAAATGAGAGAATCAATATAAAAGTAGTTTTATCAAAATTGGTTATAAAATAAGAGAGTTATGGAAGTTTGAAAAGTCTTCTTGTACTTGTTACAGGATCGGCAAATTGGCAACCATGGAGATTTGTCACAAAATCAGCCATTTCGAACCATGATTGCCAATTTCAGGATCCTTATAGGAAGGTTTAGACTTTTCAAACTTCCACAATCCTCTTGCATATGTTATATCTGATTTTGATGCTTGTTTTTTAATTGGTCGTCAATTTACTTTTCTTCCAATTAAGTGTTGATTCTCCTGTGTTTTGGTTTCCTTTAATAACCTGTCTTGTCACCATAAAAAATATGTCGAAAATTAAAGCACATGTTACAATCTGACTATAAATGTTCTTCATGGGTGTGTTTCATTAAACAAATTGTTAATGATTTTCACCGACAAATTTGCTCTGAGCCAATCAGATGCAAGGATTCGGGTAGCTTAAAATGAAAGTGAAAATCATTGACAATTAGTTTTTTTAATGAAATGCACCCCTGAAAACTGAGTGAATGCATATGACTTATTTCAATTTTTTCTTCTGTAGTCCCATGCGATCTCATGCTTTTGAAATGTTATTTTCTTTAAATGAAAATTGTAGCTATATGCGAAGGATGGGTATAAGAAATGATAGTCATGCATTTTGTTTCTTTAGATGTGTTGATAGTGAATTTAACTTGCAAAATTATTTCTAAAATTTTCTAAAAATGTTTATTTTTCCATGCACTTAACATCCGGTTCTTAATTCTCTTGTTCTTCAATAGAGCTCTGTGTTTAGAGTTAGAGAAAGTTTGAATTAATTGGATTCTTTCAAAATTTTGTTGTGGTTAGGTTGAAGGTGTGCATGGATTGAATAATTTTAGATAGTTATATGTCACTATAAGCTTCTACCTCTTTAAAAAAGAAAACATATATACTGAAGAACATTCTTTGTTTTGTTTTCTTTCTATTTAAACCTGCAGTACTCATTATTAACTGATAGTGAAACATATCTTTTACAGGGATTTGGTATACCTTTAAATTTGGCTACTATTGAGAAATGATCGTTCAATTTCAATGTTTTTATTATGCATTCATCTCAAGACTGATACAAAGTAGACAAGTGATAAACACACATTTTCTGTAATTAATGATGCTTAATTTAATACCACCAATTAGTTGGTCCACAATTTGGCAATTCATTTCTCAATCTCTTCTAAAGGTGGCGCTCTTCAATTGTTTGTTCTTGTGCTGTCAATCTTCACTGCTTAAGTATTTGAGTGGTTCTTTTACTCTGCAATTTCTATACAACTTTGAAGAAGACCTAACGCTGGCTAATGAAGAGATATGATTATTATTAAACCATTGATTTCCGAATCTTACAATTCCCAAAGGCTTGTCCAAGGATTACCAAATTTCAGGCAACTTGCTAATGTTTTTTTTTTCATGTAGAACTTCACCTTAATATGAAGTCAGTTTTGATAAAAGCATGAAAGTAAAGGAAGAAACAGATAAAAGAAAGTTTTGTTAAGCCCTGTCTTAGAAAAATAGTTGTCAGTTTGGTAATTTATGTTTGTCTGATGCCATATGTGTGCAGCTCCTCCACAGGCCATGAGATAGGAAATTCTATAAAATGCCATTTTCTCAGAAAATTGGGATCAATTATATCTTTAAAGTCAATAATCATGACCGACAGTGTTTCAAACAGGCATGAGATAATGGGGCATCTGTCAGATGTAATTTCACAAATTCTAAATCATTTCTTTGATTTTCATCAATTCTTCATGAATACCCTTTCTCTATCATGTCTATTATTTTGGTTATAAACTTTTATTCAAACCAATTTGATGTGAGGGTGGATTGCCCCTTTAAGTTGAATAATACTATCCATTATACTTTGATTGAACTTGACCGAAACAATGCTATATACACCTGAAGTATGCGCTTTTAATTAGATGAAATGAAAATGATATTGACAACTTGTGACTTAGTGAATTTCACCAACTGTTGAACCCTTACCTTCATTTAATCTAGTTTCAATCAGTTGTGTAATACCTCGTGTTGGAGTCATCAATATAAAAATTTGATGCGGAAATTTATTATTAAAAAAAACACCTTGTTAAGATCTTCATTTGTATATACCTCACACAACCATGGGACATTATATAATGTTTGATTATGTATGATATATATATATATATATCATTGATATATACTGCTGTTGGCTATACTATAATTGTGGCTTTTATTTTCCTTTATTTTGTATTATGTAATCCTATAGGCACGTATTCTGAAGTCGGGTTTAACTTAAACTCAGTTTTAAAGTTGTGATTTAACAGTAGAGATATCATGTTTCAGCTCATTTGGCTCTCAAATCATTCATAATTGTCTAGGAAGTATACATAGATGATTATCTTCACCATTGAAGAATCAGGAAAGAGCACAGTAAACATTAGAAACATACAACTTAATAAGAATTTTGACACTTATGACTTCCCATAATTTTAGCACAGAGTTTAGACCATGGTCTAAGTTAAACCTGACTTCAGAATACGGGCCTTTTGTGTTTTATGGTGACTGAAAGTACAAGTTAATTTTTTTTTATATGTGCAGGGTTTATAGCACGCAATCAAACTTCATTTTTTGTGTGTCATCAGCATGTCAAAATACCATGAAGCCGTTTGTGTCTCTTTCTCTGGCAATCTTTTGTTCTTTGTTCTAGGGACAACTCACCTTAAGTCAAATGGTAGATCCCTGATGAATATGCAATGAGTATGTGTGTTGAATACCTTGGGGCATCATGAATATTCATGAGCCACATCTTTCGGGCAGGGTTGCGTTATTGATTATTGGAATGTTCTAAGTGAAGAATTAAGGCTAACATGTCCTTGATACTAGACAAAGTTGTAATTTTATGTTATGAACATGGCATTAAAAATGTCGCTTATCATCTTATGGAATGTACATGTATATGATTGGTTGTAAACAACTCTTTTCTTCTGTACAGATAGTAGCCTGTAGCATTTTCACCATTAATTATGTTTGTTATATACTTATACTTTTTCGTTAAATCGAGCCAGAGTGGAGAGTATGGATCTGATATGTAGAACTGTATCCGGTTTACGTTATTTCTTTATCAGACATTATATATTTTCAATCATTCAAATTATTTGCTTCTCATGGGTTTTGAGAAATGATGAATATGTTTATTAGGAGATTGTGAGTGGAAAAAAAAATAATCAGAAAATAATTATGTGATTCTTTTCAAGGCGATGTATAAAAAAATGTGTGATTGTATAAGATGTATCCGAATGTTCTTGATGTTTAATGTTCTCGATGTCGTAAAAGTGTACATTTGACGTGGATATAAAAGCATTTGAAAAATGCTTGGTGGATTTTATCTTTTTTAAAACAGACTTCAAATAAGCAATTTTATGAATCTTTTATTCTGTTTGTCTTATCGCTAAATGTTTTTGTGTAGATCTACAATTATGTTGTCTGAGCAACAGATATGATATTGCGTATATGGAAGTAATAACTTATGCACGGAAATGATTTTATAACAAGATAGGGAAAGTGTTCGAGGGATGCCTGTTGTATTAGAAAATGTCCAGTTGTTAAAATTTAGATCGGAAGGAGAAAATATGCCGATTGAAATGTGATCACAGATGTAACAATTCCTGTTCTTTTATATGTTTAAAGAAGGCAAATGACATTGCCTTAACCCATCATATACTAAAGTAAGGTGGTCCCTGTCCAAAACCTATGGGAATTACCAAATTTAGTCGTCGATGGGTAAGTTATAAAGTCAGCAACTCTGTCATGGATTTAACCTTTCAGATAAAGGTAGGACTTTGTCAACATTATTTTCCCATTTGAAACACCTTTACACTGAAGAAATAGTGGTGTTATGACGACACCAGACAATGTTGTGATAGGTCAGCACCAAACATGTGACACTATTGTTATATTGATGGTGTTAGTCCATTGGTGTAGTTCTGTCTGATAAGATATTGTTATATCCAGAGTGTCAAAATTACCTCAAAATAAAAAAGAAAGTCAAAGATGGTGTGAATCTAAAACGAGGCCAGTTAGGATAAACTGAACATGGTTCTAGCTCTTGTTTAGAATATTTTTACTTCAAAGAAATGAAACATTGCTCTTGGAATATTTTCTCTCCCCATCTTACTTACTCAGGGGATCTGGATTTATTTTTTCATTACTCAGGCATTGCTTTAACATTCTTTTGTGTGTAAAATAATAATTAAAAAGGTCAAGTTCTCTCTTTTGATCTTGCTCTTAATGTAGATATTGTTGATTAAAGATTTATCATGATGAAAAACCTCACCTTCTGGAGGTCATGTTATGGAGTGCTATATCTGTCTATGTGGTTTCTTAATTTTCTAATCCCCCCCCCCCCCAGGCAATTGTGTCACATGCAGTTGGGAGCGTTCATTTTGCTTTAAACCCCCCCCCCCCCACCCCCGCATACCTCTGCTAATTCATGATCCGATTCTGGAACTAATCGCATTTTGCTTATTTTCTAAAGGTTTAAATGAAAAGTATCTTTTTATTTGTGGTTCAAATTAAGTGTAAGAATTCTATATAATTTTGTATGATTGCAAGTCTGTATTTTAGAGTATAGGCTGAATTAGTTTCCAATCGAAGCCAATCGTACAATTGCTAAGATGTCATTACGACTTGAAATGCAATTTGCTTTTTATTCTGATAAAAGTATGGTAGCATAGTCACAGACTTGAACATGGCATTTGTATGCTAATTTAGAACTTTGCACAATAAACTTTTTTAATCAACTTTAGCTCTTTGTGCGCCTTGAGCACTCTACAGAGTGGATTTGGCGCTTTATAAGTCACAGTATTATGATTATTAAAAGAGGTTCCATGTCTCGATATTCACATCAAATTTTATTTTCCAAATCGGGTCGCAGACCAATCGGAAGGTGTGCGGGGGCCTTGATGATGAGAAACCCCATGATAAGTGCATACAGGTTTACCACCAGTTACTAAGTAATCGGATGTATTGTACAAAAGACTTCATATGCTTGATCAGTAAAAAGAAGGAAATGGTATTTGGTTAATGGTATATTTAGTTGGTAACTTCTAATATTGTAAATTCTCAGGGAATATTGTATAATGTGAACTAACCCGTGCAGGGGCATGGAATTAATACATTTCATTAGGAAAAAATGGTAGATTAGAAAACTAAACTGAACATGTAGGTTTAAATGTTCTTTTATTTTTTGTGCACAATTCACCTTTGTCACACCGCTCTAGATATTTCATTTTATCAACCACTTATTTTTTCAGGTAGAAAAAAATATGTTTTTGTAAGACACTCATTGGGAATATCATTTAAATTGACATTTTTATTACTTTCTTTTGTAATAATTGTTTTTATTATCGATTATCTTGATATCGCTTGCCAGAAGTATTTTTCTCTCAGTTCTCATGTATTTCTGATCATTTTCCCATCCTTTTTTGTGTTTTTTTTTGTCACAGAGAGAAGTAAATAATAAAAATGTCACTCATTCAGATATTTATTTGTGCTTTTTTAAGAGTTTAAATTTGTCTTACCTGGATTTTGTGCAGAATTAAGAAAGCATAGTCATCACTTTGCCATTTAAAAAAAAAAATGGATTCCGCCTTAAAATGAGAAGTGCCTCTTTTCACTACAAGGAGGAAACCATAGTAGTAAAAAAAACCCACATAAAATGTGTCATTTGTTTTGTTAATGGAAAATTTAGCGCAGCAATTGTCAACGAAGCAAACGCCACGGAGAATAGCCGTTCCCTACAACCTAGAATATCTCGGGGGCAAAGTTCACCGGGTGCCAAAAAAAAAGAAAACGGAAAACCAAAAGAAAGTAGGGGCACAGTAATTACATGGTGGACACCGTGCTCGTCCATGGATAAAAAAAAACAGGACTCGAATAATCTCCAATGAGGAATTTGAGCTCTTTATCATATTGAATCAACACATTTATTCCATTTCCATCACTAAGTACAAAAAAAAAATCCATGTAAATATTGGTACATAACACTTACAGGAGTGCAGAAAGAGGGAATGGGGACCGACAAAAAGAAAGAAAAACAATCGGATGGTAATTTTCCTTTATAATTGAAAAAAAAAGTGTGTGGGGGGGGGGGGTGTCAGTCCCTCCAGTCCCATAGTTGCATAATAAATGATCATTTTGATAGTAAATTGCACAATGTAAAAAAAAATGCAAAATGAAAGGGTATGAGAGGGTCCACTAAAAAGCAAATCTTGTAGGACGTGATTCCCCTGATATTTGGGAAAATAGTAGCAGTAGAAAAACACTTTTCATCGATGTGGCTCCAAAATGACAAATTTTCCAAGAATTTGGCAAAATACGAAAAAGGGGCTGGGTGACTTGGGGCAGCCCCCTGAGAGGGTAGGCTTTGCTGTGCCCTCACTTTTTGGGAGCGTTTCATGAAAGGACTTGTCGGAAGATTTATCCGACTATTCCTGTTTTATCCGACCGTTACCATAGTTACATTGCTTCTCAGCCAATCAAAATCATAGAAAGTTTTCAGATCTGACAACTTGTCGGACGATAATGTTGATAAAACACTCCCCTTATGTTGCCTGATAGAGAAAAGCCTACTCTTCCGTCTCCATGTGATTTCAAGAAAATAATTTTTTTTTACCTAACCGAAGCATCATTTTGCCACATTAGGTGGTTTCAGACTGCCTCGAAGTTCGTCAGTTCCAGGTATTTTCTGATCTGGAAATTTACCCGATCAGAAAATACCAGGTAATTGTGTGACGAGTGACGGAGGTTGCTTTTTCGTGTCATTTTATCGCAATATCG
The DNA here is from genome assembly GCF_037042905.1 of Lytechinus pictus. Lineage (NCBI taxonomy): Eukaryota > Metazoa > Echinodermata > Echinoidea > Temnopleuroida > Toxopneustidae > Lytechinus > Lytechinus pictus. The sequence goes on from NC_087253.1 coordinate 4,888,405, forward strand.
GATAATACATTTGGAGGTATTTTCCTAAGCATGCAAGTGGAGCTTCACGTGGGAGAGCCAATCACGCCTCTCGTACAGACAGTGACGTCACCAAATTCGATTCAGTTCAGAGACCGATGCGATGCATATTTCGGAGAGGCATTTTAGCGTTTTTTAATCGGCGATTTTCACCTTATGTATTATTTCCGTTATTTTTGAATGACCCACTGACAATCCACACATCATTACCTTTCCATTGATATATTATAAGACCACATTCATAATCAATACAATTCTTCAAGACATTAATACTGTCATGAAGCATATCAATGTTGTCGTTGATATATCCTCTTTCGTGTTGAATGGTGATATTTTGCATTAATTATAATAATAATAATATAATAATAATCCGTTTTTTATATAGCGCTTAATACATCGGAACGACGTGTCTAAGCGCTTTACAGATATATTATTACCCCGGTCATCGGATTCAATCAGTCATTCCCGCACACAATGTGTGCACACCCTCCACTCCCTGGGGAGTATTCCAGTCAGTCGCCGGTGAGGCGCACACAGTACTGGACAAGCTACAATGACTTTCACATCCTACCGGGTACCCATTTAGCACCTGGGTCGAGAGTGGCAAAGTGTGGATTAACGCCTTGCCAAAGGACGCCAGACCGCGGTGGGATTCGAACACACGACCCTCTGTTTACAAGGCGAGAGTCAGAACCACTACACCACGGCTCCTCCAATTGTTGATATCAATGACAAAACAGAAAAATATCAATGTATATGCAAATGTTTGCCTGAAAACATGAAAATTTTGGCATAAATTCTTATATTTTTTCAAAAAAATATTAACCGGACTGTCCAGAAAACGATTGCAATCGATTTCTACTATCTAAATCATTGTTAAATGCGTATTCTATTTAATATTTTTTCCATTTTTTTGTGCCAAAAATATAAAAATAATTGATTTTCCTGAAAAATCCAACATGACCGACAAAAATGGGGTCCTCCGGGCCTTCCGTAAATGATATGACCCGGCAGCAACACATTTTCCTGACCACTAATATCATGCCAACATGTTGGGACCATCAAACCTTTTGTACCCGATCAGCTGAATAAAATCCCTGAGCCCCCGGACTATCTGTGATTTTTTATTTTTTTCCCCTTCAGTTTTTTTTTCTTTCTTCTCAATTCATCTCTTTTCTTTCTCTCCTTCATTCTTTCGTTCACCCTCCCTTCCAATTCTTTATATTAACACTGTGTATAGCCTTCTTTGTTGATTTTTTTTTGTCGATTGTCTCGTATTTCATTTTGTGAAATCTGGTCACCCTGATCTTCTAACACTGTAGATGATGGTAATTTTAAGTGAACTTTAACCCTAGCTGTACGGTCGTCATAATAACCGATGCATGGTGCTGGGGATTCCCCCGAATGTTATCGTTGTTCTATTGTATACGAAACCTATGTAGTGTAGACCTAGTTGTCAACAGGGAAATCGAGATAGATTCCAGCAGGATATTCTCTTTGAGACTAAATCCTTAAAAAAACTTGTATACCGATAGTCTACCGATTAAAAGAAGCTACAGATTCAACACTTTCGTAAACATCTCGAGACAGACGGTACAACACTTTCGTAAACATGAACCAGGTAAAAACATTCATTTCTTAATGTTATGTTCAAGGGGAATATATACACAGCAGTTAGCTTTGCATGGCAAACACTTTTTATATCGTATTACCCACTAGCGTACCTAGGATTTTCCAGGATTTTCGTCGGGGGGGGGGGGGGGCAAACAAGGTATTTCAAGCTCGTCAGGGGGGGGGGGGGGGCAGACTGCCCCCCTGCCCCCCCCCCCCGTAGGTACGCTAGTGGTATTACCTCAAACACAACTGTCTAGCAGTCCAATATACTCCCATTTAGACGTATATGTATCAAATTTTGCTCCGATTTCTGTAATTTTCCCAAAGTTAATTTTGCCTACTGCTCACCATAGGATGAAAAACAAGGGCTTGTGAAAAATAAAATGGTTTGAAAATCTATTCTAGAATTTTTCTCTCAGTTATGACAAGTTAAAGCAATCATTAATGACAGGGCCTGTCTTGTTCAGCATTGGTAAATAAGATTCTCTTTTTAAAATATTTCCTTTTTCTTAGTTCATAAATTGATTTTGTTTTTACCATGGAAACAAAGGTGCCTTTTTGCAATTAAGTGTTTTCAAAGATGTCTCTTGATAATAGTAAATACAAAACTTTATTGAAAAAGAGAGTTGGTCACTAATTTGAGATTTCTAGAAAAAGAGTAATAAAATCAATACAATAGAAAGACAGTGAAATCAAAGGGATGTAAAATAGGGACCTCTATTGTATTTGGTATATATTTCTTTGTCAATTGATTTAATTAAATGTCATAAATACCTCTCACGAAGACAAAAATATCTTTTCATAATATTTTTTGCCTTTTAATTACGTGAAGAGAATGCCTCTCGATTTTTTTCACCTCACAGATTCTTTATTTTTGGATCAGACTTATAGTTCATGACATTACTCACAGTTATATACGCTAAAATATTGTGGGAGGCTGTGTAGGCTTCATTGTAAATCCCATTTCCCTACATTATTTTAATAGACATATAGTGATGTGAAATAATGGACTAGTCACATGATTTCTCTATCATTATTGTAATTGATGTATATTACCAACAAAGATAATTAGGTAGGCCTATATATGCTTAAGCTGTAGTATCAGTAGAAGTGTAATGAGTAGCTGTGTATCATTTGTCATTGATAATGATTTTCTAAATATTATCAATGTCATTTTATTAAGTTTATTATTATTATTATTATTAGGCCCTATTGTTGTTAACATTAAAATCATCATTATTTTTTGTATTTCTTTTGTCTTTGTTTTAGGCACTATTTTATTCATCATTATGACGTAATATTATGCATTGCCATATCTATAGTCATGTTTTATCATTTTTTATCTATCATTCCAACTACAGAAGGGGATAAAGAAGAAATAATAACAATAATATTTAATAATGATAATAATGTCTAGTAATTGTAATAATAGAAATGTTAATAGTAATGATAATAATAATAATAATAAACTAGAACAAAATCATGGCTGTCTTGGGCATAGGGCTCAATGGAAAACTACTAAAAGGGGGATACGCAATGCGATTGATATAATTCACGATTTGATTTGTTTCAAAATTTGCTTCTGTTTCAAACGTTATTTCCGTGATTCCCTGTCCCATCTTTATATTTAGACGACCAGAAGTCCTCGTGTCTCAGTTTGTACGTCTGCCCCAGTATCCAACATCCAAGCCTTCATCGATGCGTTGCTTCTGAAATATACCGATATCGTAAGCGATGTTCGCTACTTCGAGCTACCCTACAACGATATTGATCATTTTAGTTTTCGAAACAAGGAAATCGACGTCATGATTTTGTGTCACTCTATCAACAACAGAAGGTTCGCCATCACAGATGTTACGAGTGCCCTCTATGATAAATTCCTGCCAAATGCCATGAGAGCGCTCGGTTAGTGTATACAACAAATATATATATATATATATATATATATATATATCTTTCAAATGCAATTAAAATAATTTAGTTTCGTTCATTCTTGAGCGAACAGGGAATGTTTTTGTCTGGGGTTAAAAAAAGAGACTTGCGCCAAAATGGCATAAAACGATAAATATGATGGTCGGACTTCTTGTTAATCAGCAGACTTCCTCTTAACCTTTTCATTTTCTTTGCCATAATTTTCGAATTATGCGGTCAAAATTTATTCCAAATCTTATTTGCTTGAATAGATCTGTTGTTCATTTTTGATATTTTCTCTTTTAGCTTTGCCAGAATATTCCTTCTTTAAGCACGAACAACTTTTTGAAACCAAAGTATGGGAGAGCATTTTTTTTTCAATTCCTTCATTGTGTGCTACAAAGGTTATGGTGCCTTTGTAGAGTACTTTGTACTGATGGATGAGGGCTCGGGGTGACCCCCCCCCCCCAATAAAAAACAAAAAAATCATTTTTGTGTATGCGTATTCTAACTCTTAATACACACTTGAACTCATACTCGGTCTCGATCTCTACTCAATAACTAGGCATGTCTGCTTGGCTTGGAGTTACATTCACAACTAACTTTATTCTCTATACTAAACTACAATATATAATTCACTGTACATAGTTACATAATATTCGGAGGAAGGCAAAGTGATAAGGAAAGTATAAACAGATGGAGTTGAACAAGGGGTTGTGCATGGTGGGGGTAATACAGCATGGTCAATATTTACACTACTGGTCTGGGGTGGAAACATGATGATAGTGAGCTTATGAACGGAGATGGAAACAGTAGTTAATAGCATAATACAATGACAGAATGAAAGGATGGTTTGATGAAGAATGAAATGTGTTGTATGAACACAATAATCATGACAAAAAAAGAAGTGGAAAGGAAAATAACAGGAAACATAGAAATTGAAAAATTATAGTGTAGTGACTTGACTATATCTCTTTTTATATATCGACATCTCTATACTCTTTCCTTGTATATATTTTCATTTATATTTCAACATTCTGTACATGTATATAAATTATTTCTTATATTTCCATTTCATGTCTACATTCTAACTTGTTCATGCCATGTGCAATGTAGGACTATACTTGCACAGAACAAGGCAACTCATTTCCTGCCCAAATCTACTTGGCAAACACATTCTTATATTAAGAAACAATCTTTCTTTTGTTCCTAGACTTGGAGCAAACATCCTTTCATTGTTCCTTGTTTATTGCAATGAACTTGCAGGTATACAACATCACTACCAATCACTGAGCCAACCGGTGTGTTGGCTCAGTTGGTAGAGCGTCCGTCTCACAACCGGGAGGTCGGGGGTTCAAACCCCGGCCGCGTCAGACCGAAAGACGTTAAAAGATGGGAGTTGCTGCTACCCTGTTTGGCGTTCAACGATTAAAGGGATAGAGCCTCGTCGATCTGGCGCTGCACAGCGGCTGCCGGGCCCACGATCAATTGGGCAAAGCAAATTTTCGGAGCATTTCATTTCATGTCTATTTCGAACAATAAATTATGGATTTATCATTTATCATTATCATTTATCACTACAGAGATGCTTGCATGTTTGCTTTTCTCACAGTCTGCTTCTCTCTTCTTTGTTCTTTTCAACTTTGTTTTGCTCCCTTTTTGGCGCTTATTTCTTTGTCTCACCTTTTCTGATGTTGGTAAAAACAACTTGTTTTCTCTACCACATCATCACTCTACTCTCTGCCTTCGTCCTGTCCACTCATGCTGACCATTTCATCCAGCTGCTAGTGAGGATCGAATCAAATCTTGTGGAGGATCAATTTATACATATTTCTCTACATTTTCCAATCTTATTTCTTACCGTCACTTCCACTCCTTCGAAGTCTATATTCTCTGCATATTTAATGAGCTCATTACTTCGCGAGACATTTTGTGACATCTGTCCCTTTTTCTAATCTATTTGAAATTGTGAAGTGTATATATTTCTATTCACGGATTTGTGCAATTTATCTGAGCGGCTGGATCCCATTCTATCTTCTGGCGAGCAAGAATTAAGGTAGGACATAACTTTTATATAAATATTAGGAGATCGGCTTTGCCAATTTCCTAAACTGATGATCCCGACGTGATCCTGAATCCTTAATTTTCTTTTATCGCCTCCTATTCATATCTCTCACTTCGCTATTCTTGCTTCTCATTTCACTATTTTTGTTTCCTTTCTACTTCTCAATTTTTTTCTTAACCCTACAACATGACTATCCATAATGTTTCCTCTACTCCTGAATCTTTCCTTTCTCCGATTGACCAACTCTCTGCACAGGTTGACCAGCTCACAATGCAGATTCAAGCATTAACCATGCTAAAAAACCAGAGAGGGACTTGTAGTCGACAGCGCAAGTCGGTTTCACGCAGCCTGCGTCGCAGTGAGCAACATGCAGGTGCCCAGTGCTGGTATCACTAGAAGCATGGGAGCAGTGCTCAAAAGTGCATTAGTCCTTGCTCTTTCTTGGCAAGACAGGCCCAGGGAAACGACCTCGCCAAGGAATAGCGGCGACTAACCCCCTTGGCAGCACCCAACCCAGTCGCCTTTTCTTTGTCAACGACAAGTACACTAGTACACGCTTTCTCGTCGACACAGGTGCTGAGGTGAGCATTTTCCCTCATTCAAAATTGGGAAAACCGGCTAGGGTTGACGCGACAAATATCCAACTACAGGCTGTAAATCGATCGCCAATCAAGACTTTCGGACAAAAGTCTTTCACACTTGATCTCGGTTTACGGCGTGTTTTCCGCTGGATATTTGTTGTGACAGATATACCTACGCCGATTTTGGGTGCCGATTTTCTTGACCAATTTGGACTGTTGGTGGATATCAAACACCGCCGATTGATAGACACCACAACCACTCTTACAGTCCAGGGATGTGGTTCATATACAGGTACTATTAGCCCGATGTATGTTCAACATGACTCATCGGAGCGGTTTCACTCCATTCTCCGTCAGTATCCGGATATCACACGTCCGGTTTACAAGCACTCAGAAGTGAAACATACTACCAGGCACCACATCCCAACTCGAGGCCCGCCCGCGGCAGCGCGTCCTCGTCGACTTGCCCCAGATTGTCAGAGAATTGCCAAGGCAGAGTTCGAGCACATGCTTGAACTTGGCATTATCCGACAATCTGAGAGCAACTGGTCAAGTCCATTACACATGGTTCCCAAGAAAACGCCAGGGGACTGGCGGCCTTGTGGTGATTATCGCTTGCTCAACGCTCGCACGGTTCCTGATCGATACCCTATCCCACACTTACAAGATTTCTCTTCAACTCTTGCAGGTAAGACAATTTTTTAGAAAATTGACCTCGTTAGGGCATATCATCAGATCCCAGTCGAGCCTAGCGACATTCACAAGACTGCCGTGACCACTCCATTCGGCTTATTCGAATTCGTTCGAATGCCATTCGGCCTTAGGAATGCAGCGCATACATTCCAGCGATTGATGGACACCGTCATTCGCGGCCTCCCATTTGTCTATGTTTATCTGGATGATATACTGGTAGCCAGTTCCTCTCAGGATGAACATGAGACACATCTCCGTCTGCTATTTGATCGCCTGCAGGAGTATGGCATCATTGTCAATCCCTCGAAATGTAAGTTTGGTGCTTCATCGCTATCTTTTTTCGGACATACGGTGGACAACACCGGAATCCGCCCTCTTAGCGACAAAGTGAAAATCATCCGTGATTTTCCCGCCCCTACTTCACTTACCGAACTTCGAGAATTCCTGGGATTGGTCAACTTCTACAGGCGATTCATTCCTCATTGTGCGGAGGTGCTGCAACCACTGACTGATCTGTTGAAAAACAGAGCAAAAAAGAACATGCCAATTGATCTTGGAGAGAAAGAGCTTCTTGCTTTCAATCATGCTGAAGATCAATTGGCTAACTCTACTGTTCTTGTGCACCCTCGCACTGATGTTCCATTGTGCCTACTAGTCGACGCATCTGACGTAGGAGTTGGGGGAGCTATCCAACAACGAGTAGATGGAGTTTGGCAACCTCTGGCTTTCTTCTCTAAGAGGTTACAACCAGCTGAAACCAAATACAGCACGTTTGGTAGGGAGTTGCTTGCAGCATATTTTGGTATCAAGCACTTCCGTCATCTGCTTGAAGGTAGGTCATTTACTATCTACACTGACCACAAACCTCTTACCCATGCACTCAAATCGAAACCGGATAGGCATTCGCCACGTGAAATCCGACAACTCGATTTCATTTCACAGTTCACTTCTGATATACAGCACATTTCAGGTAAGGAGAACACAGCAGCAGACGCCCTCTCTCGTCTGTATATTGACAGAGTTGATTCTTCCTCAATCATAGACTTTGCGGCTATCGCAAAAGATCAGGAAGATGAAACTGAGGTGAAAGACTCCTCACTTCAACTCAAGTCAATTGCTCTCCCAGGTTCTACCACTACCATTCTGTGCGATATATCAACTGGTACTTCCAGGCCTCTAGTTCCAGCCAAACATAGAAGAGCTATTTTTGATTCCCTTCATGGACTTTCTCATCCAGGAATCAGAGCTACTCAAAAGCTCATTACGGAGCGCTTTGTTTGGCCTAGCATCAACGCTGATGTCAGAAAATGGGCCAAAGCATGCCTCGAATGTCAAAAGTGTAAAGTACATCGGCACACCAAAGCACCACTTGGTACTTTCACTTCACCTGATGCACGCTTCTCTCATGTGCACATTGATCTCGTTGTCCCGCTTCCTTCATCAGAGGGTAACAATTACCTTCTTACTTGTGTTGATCGCTACACCAGATGGCCAGAAGCTATCCCTATCCCAGACATCACTGCTGAGACGGTAGCACGAGCATTTGTGGCCAGATGGGTAGCAGTGTTTGGCGCACCTACTACCATCACAACGGACAGAGGTAGGCAATTTGAATCAGCACTTTTCCTTTCACTTACCAACCTCCTTGGCACTAAACGCATCCGCACAACAGCATACCATCCTGCCGCAAATGGTTTGGTGGAGCGTTTTCACCGCCAACCTAAATCTTCTCTCAAGGCTCATCACAAGGTCCGTTGGACCGAGTCACTCCCTTTAGTCTTGCTAGGTATACGCACAGCAATCAAGGCGGACATTGGATGCTCTGCAGCAGAACTTGTGTTTAGGACTACAGTCACTCTACCTGCACAATTTGTAGCTCCTTCGCAAATTGATTCTGCCGATGACCCATCTAACTATGCCCACAGACTAAAGAGAATGATGCGGGAATTACATCGCACTCCTACTCGAAAACAGCAAACTCGAACACAGGTACATCCTGAACTGCATTCTTCATCTCACATCTTTCTACGAGATGATGCTGTTACAAAGCCATTGCAGCCTCCATACAGAGGACCCTTCCGAGTCATCCGTCGCACTGACAAGTATTTTACCATTGATTATAATGGTAAACATGAAAATGTCAGTGTGGACAGACTGAAACCGGCTTTTATCGAGCAGGATGCTACCACTCCTTCATTTCATCATCAAGATCCACCTGCCCAAGTTCATCAACAATCCAACTCCACGGACTTGGCAGGGGATCCTGATGACAAGCATATGCCTCCCGCAATTCGTAAGACCCGTTCTGGTCGCCATGTCAGGTTTCCTGCCAAGTACGTCCAATTTTTCGGAGACGGTTGAAACATTTCTTAAAATTCACTGATGTTTTTACTCCTTTTATTTGCTTGTTTTATATAGCCAATTTCCCTTTTACTTTCCCTTGTCGATTTGTTACTACATATCTATTCGGTACAGATCTAGGGGGGAGCTACTGTAGTGACTTGACTATATCTCTTTTTATATATCGACATCTCTATACTCTTTCCTTGTATATATTTTCATTTATATTTCAACATTCTGTACACGTATATAAATTATTTCTTTTATTTCCATTTCATGTCTAACTTGTTCATGCCATGTGCAATGTAGGACTATACTTGCACAGAACAAGGCAACTCATTTCCTGCCCAAATCTACTTGGCAAACACATTCTTATATTAAGAAACAACCTTTCTTTTGTTCCTAGACTTGGAGCAAACATCCTTTCATTGTTCCTTGTTTATTGCAATGAACTTGCAGGTATACAACATCACTACAGAGATGCTTGCATGTTTGCTTTTCTCACAGTCTGCTTCTCTCTTCTTTGTTCTTTTCAACTTTGTTTTGCTCCCTTTTTGGCGCTTATTTCTTTGTCTCACCTTTTCTGATGTTGGTAAAAACAACTTGTTTTCTTTACCACATCATCACTCTACTCTCTGCCTTCGTCCTGTCCACTCATGCTGACCATTTCATCCAGCTGCTAGTGAGGATCGAATCAAATCTTGTGGAGGATCAATTTATACATATTTCTCTACATTTTCCAATCTTATTTCTTACCGTCACTTCCACTCCTTCGAAGTCTATATTCTATGCATATTTAATGAGTTCATTACTTCGCGAGACATTTTGTGACATCTGTCCCTTTTTCTAATCTATTTGAAATTGTGAAGTGTATATATTTCTATTCACGGATTTGTGCAATTTATCTGAGCGGCTGGATCCCATTCTATCTTCTGGCGAGCAAGAATTAAGGTAGGACCTAACTTTTATATAAATATTAGGAGATCGGCTTTGCCAATTTCCTAAACTGGTGATCCCGACGTGATCCTGAATCCTTAATTTTCTTTTATCGCCTCATATTCATATCTCTCACTTCGCTATTCTTGCTTCTCATTTCACTATTTTTGTTTCCTTTCTACTTCTCAATCTTTTTCTTAACCCTACAACATGACTATCCATAATGTTTCCTCTACTCCTGAATCTTTCCTTTCTCCAATTGACCAACTCTCTGCACAGGTTGACCAGCTCACAATGCAGATTCAAGCATTAACCATGCTAAAAAACCAGAGAGGGACTTGTAGTCGACAGCGCAAGTCGGTTTCACGCAGCCTGCGTCGCAGTGAGCAACATGCAGGTGCCCAGTGCTGGTATCACTAGAAGCATGGGAGCAGTGCTCAAAAGTGCATTAGTCCTTGCTCTTTCTTGGCAAGACAGGCCCAGGGAAACGACCTCGCCAAGGAATAGCGGCGACTAACCCCCTTGGCAGCACCCAACCCAGTCGCCTTTTCTTTGTCAACGACAAGTACACTAGTACACGCTTTCTCGTCGACACAGGTGCTGAGGTGAGCATTTTCCCTCATTCAAAATTGGGAAAACCGGCTAGGGTTGACGCGACAAATATCCAACTACAGGCTGTAAATCGATCGCCAATCAAGACTTTCGGACAAAAGTCTTTCACACTTGATCTCGGTTTACGGCGTGTTTTCCGCTGGATATTTGTTGTGACAGATATACCTACGCCGATTTTGGGTGCCGATTTTCTTGACCAATTTGGACTGTTGGTGGATATCAAACACCGCCGATTGATAGACACCACAACCACTCTTACAGTCCAGGGATGTGGTTCATATACAGGTACTATTAGCCCGATGTATGTTCAACATGACTCATCGGAGCGGTTTCACTCCATTCTCCGTCAGTATCCGGATATCACACGTCCGGTTTACAAGCACTCAGAAGTGAAACATACTACCAGGCACCACATCCCAACTCGAGGCCCGCCCGCGGCAGCGCGTCCTCGTCGACTTGCCCCAGATTGTCAGAGAATTGCCAAGGCAGAGTTCGAGCACATGCTTGAACTTGGCATTATCCGACAATCTGAGAGCAACTGGTCAAGTCCATTACACATGGTTCCCAAGAAAACGCCAGGGGACTGGCGGCCTTGTGGTGATTATCGCTTGCTCAACGCTCGCACGGTTCCTGATCGATACCCTATCCCACACTTACAAGATTTCTCTTCAACTCTTGCAGGTAAGACAATTTTTTAGAAAATTGACCTCGTTAGGGCATATCATCAGATCCCAGTCGAGCCTAGCGACATTCACAAGACTGCCGTGACCACTCCATTCGGCTTATTCGAATTCGTTCGAATGCCATTCGGCCTTAGGAATGCAGCGCATACATTCCAGCGATTGATGGACACCGTCATTCGCGGCCTCCCATTTGTCTATGTTTATCTGGATGATATACTGGTAGCCAGTTCCTCTCAGGATGAACATGAGACACATCTCCGTCTGCTATTTGATCGCCTGCAGGAGTATGGCATCATTGTCAATCCCTCGAAATGTAAGTTTGGTGCTTCATCGCTATCTTTTTTCGGACATACGGTGGACAACACCGGAATCCGCCCTCTTAGCGACAAAGTGAAAATCATCCGTGATTTTCCCCGCCCCTACTTCACTTACCGATCTTCGAGAATTCCTGGGATTGGTCAACTTCTACAGGCGATTCATTCCTCATTGTGCGGAGGTGCTGCAACCACTGACTGATCTGTTGAAAAACAGAGCAAAAAAGAACATGCCAATTGATCTTGGAGAGAAAGAGCTTCTTGCTTTCAATCATGCTGAAGATCAATTGGCTAACTCTACTGTTCTTGTGCACCCTCGCACTGATGTTCCATTGTGCCTACTAGTCGACGCATCTGACGTAGGAGTTGGGGGAGCTATCCAACAACGAGTAGATGGAGTTTGGCAACCTCTGGCTTTCTTCTCTAAGAGGTTACAACCAGCTGAAACCAAATACAGCACGTTTGGTAGGGAGTTGCTTGCAGCATATTTTGGTATCAAGCACTTCCGTCATCTGCTTGAAGGTAGGTCATTTACTATCTACACTGACCACAAACCTCTTACCCATGCACTCAAATCGAAACCGGATAGGCATTCGCCACGTGAAATCCGACAACTCGATTTCATTTCACAGTTCACTTCTGATATACAGCACATTTCAGGTAAGGAGAACACAGCAGCAGACGCCCTCTCTCGTCTGTATATTGACAGAGTTGATTCTTCCTCAATCATAGACTTTGCGGCTATCGCAAAAGATCAGGAAGATGAAACTGAGGTGAAAGACTCCTCACTTCAACTCAAGTCAATTGCTCTCCCAGGTTCTACCACTACCATTCTGTGCGATATATCAACTGGTACTTCCAGGCCTCTAGTTCCAGCCAAACATAGAAGAGCTATTTTTGATTCCCTTCATGGACTTTCTCATCCAGGAATCAGAGCTACTCAAAAGCTCATTACGGAGCGCTTTGTTTGGCCTAGCATCAACGCTGATGTCAGAAAATGGGCCAAAGCATGCCTCGAATGTCAAAAGTGTAAAGTACATCGGCACACCAAAGCACCACTTGGTACTTTCACTTCACCTGATGCACGCTTCTCTCATGTGCACATTGATCTCGTTGTCCCGCTTCCTTCATCAGAGGGTAACAATTACCTTCTTACTTGTGTTGATCGCTACACCAGATGGCCAGAAGCTATCCCTATCCCAGACATCACTGCTGAGACGGTAGCACGAGCATTTGTGGCCAGATGGGTAGCAGTGTTTGGCGCACCTACTACCATCACAACGGACAGAGGTAGGCAATTTGAATCAGCACTTTTCCTTTCACTTACCAACCTCCTTGGCACTAAACGCATCCGCACAACAGCATACCATCCTGCCGCAAATGGTTTGGTGGAGCGTTTTCACCGCCAACCTAAAGCTTCTCTCAAGGCTCATCACAAGGTCCGTTGGACCGAGTCACTCCCTTTAGTCTTGCTAGGTATACGCACAGCAATCAAGGCGGACATTGGATGCTCTGCAGCAGAACTTGTGTTTAGGACTACAGTCACTCTACCTGCACAATTTGTAGCTCCTTCGCAAATTGATTCTGCCGATGACCCATCTAACTATGCCCACAGACTAAAGAGAATGATGCGGGAATTACATCGCACTCCTACTCGAAAACAGCAAACTCGAACACAGGTACATCCTGAACTGCATTCTTCATCTCACATCTTTCTACGAGATGATGCTGTTACAAAGCCATTGCAGCCTCCATACAGAGGACCCTTCCGAGTCATCCGTCGCACTGACAAGTATTTTACCATTGATTATAATGGTAAACATGAAAATGTCAGTGTGGACAGACTGAAACCGGCTTTTATCGAGCAGGATGCTACCACTCCTTCATTTCATCATCAAGATCCACCTGCCCAAGTTCATCAACAATCCAACTCCACGGACTTGGCAGGGGATCCTGATGACAAGCATATGCCTCCCGCAATTCGTAAGACCCGTTCTGGTCGCCATGTCAGGTTTCCTGCCAAGTACGTCCAATTTTTCGGAGACGGTTGAAACATTTCTTAAAATTCACTGATGTTTTTACTCCTTTTATTTGCTTGTTTTATATAGCCAATTTCCCTTTTACTTTCCCTTGTCGATTTGTTACTACATATCTATTCGGTACAGATCTAGGGGGGAGCTACTGTAGTGACTTGACTATATATCTCTTTTTATATATCGACATCTCTATACTCTTTCCTTGTATATATTTTCATTTATATTTCAACATTCTGTACACGTATATAAATTATTTCTTTTATTTCCATTTCATGTGTAACTTGTTCATGCCATGTGCAATGTAGGACTATACTTGCACAGAACAAGGCAACTCATTTCCTGCCCAAATCTACTTGGCAAACACATTCTTATATTAAGAAACAACCTTTCTTTTGTTCCTAGACTTAGAGCAAACATCCTTTCATTGTTCCTTGTTTATTGCAATGAACTTGCAGGTATACAACATCACTACAGAGATGCTTGCATGTTTGCTTTTCTCACAGTCTGCTTCTCTCTTCTTTGTTCTTTTCAACTTTGTTTTGCTCCCTTTTTGGCGCTTATTTCTTTGTCTCACCTTTTCTGATGTTGGTAAAAACGACTTGTTTTCTCTACCACATCATCACTCTACTCTCTGCCTTCGTCCTGTCCACTCATGTTGACCATTTCATCCAGCTGCTAGTGAGGATCGAATCAAATCTTGTGGAGGATCAATTTATACATATTTCTCTACATTTTCCAATCTTATTTCTTACCGTCACTTCCACTCCTTCGAAGTCTATATTCTCTGCATATTTAATGAGCTCATTACTTCGCGAGACATTTTGTGACATCTGTCCCTTTTTCTAATCTATTTGAAATTGTGAAGTGTATATATTTCTATTCACGGATTTGTGCAATTTATCTGAGCGGCTGGATCCCATTTTATCTTCTGGCGAGCAAGAATTAAGGTAGGACATAACTTTTATATAAATATTAGGAGATCGGCTTTGCCAATTTCCTAAACTGATGATCCCGACGTGATCCTGAATCCTTAATTTTCTTTTATCGCCTCCTATTCATATCTCTCACTTCGCTATTCTTGCTTCTCATTTCACTATTTTTGTTTCCTTTCTACTTCTCAATTTTTTTCTTAACCCTACAACATGACTATCCATAATGTTTCCTCTACTCCTGAATCTTTCCTTTCTCCAATTGACCAACTCTCTGCACAGGTTGACCAGCTCACAATGCAGATTCAAGCATTAACCATGCTAAAAAACCAGAGAGGGACTTGTAGTCGACAGCGCAAGTCGGTTTCACGCAGCCTGCGTCGCAGTGAGCAACATGCAGGTGCCCAGTGCTGGTATCACTAGAAGCATGGGAGCAGTGCTCAAAAGTGCATTAGTCCTTGCTCTTTCTTGGCAAGACAGGCCCAGGGAAACGACCTCGCCAAGGAATAGCGGCGACTAACCCCCTTGGCAGCACCCAACCCAGTCGCCTTTTCTTTGTCAACGACAAGTACACTAGTACACGCTTTCTCGTCGACACAGGTGCTGAGGTGAGCATTTTCCCTCATTCAAAATTGGGAAAACCGGCTAGGGTTGACGCGACAAATATCCAACTACAGGCTGTAAATCGATCGCCAATCAAGACTTTCGGACAAAAGTCTTTCACACTTGATCTCGGTTTACGGCGTGTTTTCCGCTGGATATTTGTTGTGACAGATATACCTACGCCGATTTTGGGTGCCGATTTTCTTGACCAATTTGGACTGTTGGTGGATATCAAACACCGCCGATTGATAGACACCACAACCACTCTTACAGTCCAGGGATGTGGTTCATATACAGGTACTATTAGCCCGATGTATGTTCAACATGACTCATCGGAGCGGTTTCACTCCATTCTCCGTCAGTATCCGGATATCACACGTCCGGTTTACAAGCACTCAGAAGTGAAACATACTACCAGGCACCACATCCCAACTCGAGGCCCGCCCGCGGCAGCGCGTCCTCGTCGACTTGCCCCAGATTGTCAGAGAATTGCCAAGGCAGAGTTCGAGCACATGCTTGAACTTGGCATTATCCGACAATCTGAGAGCAACTGGTCAAGTCCATTACACATGGTTCCCAAGAAAACGCCAGGGGACTGGCGGCCTTGTGGTGATTATCGCTTGCTCAACGCTCGCACGGTTCCTGATCGATACCCTATCCCACACTTACAAGATTTCTCTTCAACTCTTGCAGGTAAGACAATTTTTTAGAAAATTGACCTCGTTAGGGCATATCATCAGATCCCAGTCGAGCCTAGCGACATTCACAAGACTGCCGTGACCACTCCATTCGGCTTATTCGAATTCGTTCGAATGCCATTCGGCCTTAGGAATGCAGCGCATACATTCCAGCGATTGATGGACACCGTCATTCGCGGCCTCCCATTTGTCTATGTTTATCTGGATGATATACTGGTAGCCAGTTCCTCTCAGGATGAACATGAGACACATCTCCGTCTGCTATTTGATCGCCTGCAGGAGTATGGCATCATTGTCAATCCCTCGAAATGTAAGTTTGGTGCTTCATCGCTATCTTTTTTCGGACATACGGTGGACAACACCGGAATCCGCCCTCTTAGCGACAAAGTGAAAATCATCCGTGATTTTCCCCGCCCCTACTTCACTTACCGATCTTCGAGAATTCCTGGGATTGGTCAACTTCTACAGGCGATTCATTCCTCATTGTGCGGAGGTGCTGCAACCACTGACTGATCTGTTGAAAAACAGAGCAAAAAAGAACATGCCAATTGATCTTGGAGAGAAAGAGCTTCTTGCTTTCAATCATGCTGAAGATCAATTGGCTAACTCTACTGTTCTTGTGCACCCTCGCACTGATGTTCCATTGTGCCTACTAGTCGACGCATCTGACGTAGGAGTTGGGGGAGCTATCCAACAACGAGTAGATGGAGTTTGGCAACCTCTGGCTTTCTTCTCTAAGAGGTTACAACCAGCTGAAACCAAATACAGCACGTTTGGTAGGGAGTTGCTTGCAGCATATTTTGGTATCAAGCACTTCCGTCATCTGCTTGAAGGTAGGTCATTTACTATCTACACTGACCACAAACCTCTTACCCATGCACTCAAATCGAAACCGGATAGGCATTCGCCACGTGAAATCCGACAACTCGATTTCATTTCACAGTTCACTTCTGATATACAGCACATTTCAGGTAAGGAGAACACAGCAGCAGACGCCCTCTCTCGTCTGTATATTGACAGAGTTGATTCTTCCTCAATCATAGACTTTGCGGCTATCGCAAAAGATCAGGAAGATGAAACTGAGGTGAAAGACTCCTCACTTCAACTCAAGTCAATTGCTCTCCCAGGTTCTACCACTACCATTCTGTGCGATATATCAACTGGTACTTCCAGGCCTCTAGTTCCAGCCAAACATAGAAGAGCTATTTTTGATTCCCTTCATGGACTTTCTCATCCAGGAATCAGAGCTACTCAAAAGCTCATTACGGAGCGCTTTGTTTGGCCTAGCATCAACGCTGATGTCAGAAAATGGGCCAAAGCATGCCTCGAATGTCAAAAGTGTAAAGTACATCGGCACACCAAAGCACCACTTGGTACTTTCACTTCACCTGATGCACGCTTCTCTCATGTGCACATTGATCTCGTTGTCCCGCTTCCTTCATCAGAGGGTAACAATTACCTTCTTACTTGTGTTGATCGCTACACCAGATGGCCAGAAGCTATCCCTATCCCAGACATCACTGCTGAGACGGTAGCACGAGCATTTGTGGCCAGATGGGTAGCAGTGTTTGGCGCACCTACTACCATCACAACGGACAGAGGTAGGCAATTTGAATCAGCACTTTTCCTTTCACTTACCAACCTCCTTGGCACTAAACGCATCCGCACAACAGCATACCATCCTGCCGCAAATGGTTTGGTGGAGCGTTTTCACCGCCAACCTAAAGCTTCTCTCAAGGCTCATCACAAGGTCCGTTGGACCGAGTCACTCCCTTTAGTCTTGCTAGGTATACGCACAGCAATCAAGGCGGACATTGGATGCTCTGCAGCAGAACTTGTGTTTAGGACTACAGTCACTCTACCTGCACAATTTGTAGCTCCTTCGCAAATTGATTCTGCCGATGACCCATCTAACTATGCCCACAGACTAAAGAGAATGATGCGGGAATTACATCGCACTCCTACTCGAAAACAGCAAACTCGAACACAGGTACATCCTGAACTGCATTCTTCATCTCACATCTTTCTACGAGATGATGCTGTTACAAAGCCATTGCAGCCTCCATACAGAGGACCCTTCCGAGTCATCCGTCGCACTGACAAGTATTTTACCATTGATTATAATGGTAAACATGAAAATGTCAGTGTGGACAGACTGAAACCGGCTTTTATCGAGCAGGATGCTACCACTCCTTCATTTCATCATCAAGATCCACCTGCCCAAGTTCATCAACAATCCAACTCCACGGACTTGGCAGGGGATCCTGATGACAAGCATATGCCTCCCGCAATTCGTAAGACCCGTTCTGGTCGCCATGTCAGGTTTCCTGCCAAGTACGTCCAATTTTTCGGAGACGGTTGAAACATTTCTTAAAATTCACTGATGTTTTTACTCCTTTTATTTGCTTGTTTTATATAGCCAATTTCCCTTTTACTTTCCCTTGTCGATTTGTTACTACATATCTATTCTGTACAGATCTAGGGGGGAGCTACTGTAGTGACTTGACTATATATCTCTTTTTATATATCGACATCTCTATACTCTTTCCTTGTATATATTTTCATTTATATTTCAACATTCTGTACACGTATATAAATTATTTCTTTTATTTCCATTTCATGTGTAACTTGTTCATGCCATGTGCAATGTAGGACTATACTTGCACAGAACAAGGCAACTCATTTCCTGCCCAAATCTACTTGGCAAACACATTCTTATATTAAGAAACAACCTTTCTTTTGTTCCTAGACTTAGAGCAAACATCCTTTCATTGTTCCTTGTTTATTGCAATGAACTTGCAGGTATACAACATCACTACAGAGATGCTTGCATGTTTGCTTTTCTCACAGTCTGCTTCTCTCTTCTTTGTTCTTTTCAACTTTGTTTTGCTCCCTTTTTGGCGCTTATTTCTTTGTCTCACCTTTTCTGATGTTGGTAAAAACGACTTGTTTTCTCTACCACATCATCACTCTACTCTCTGCCTTCGTCCTGTCCACTCATGTTGACCATTTCATCCAGCTGCTAGTGAGGATCGAATCAAATCTTGTGGAGGATCAATTTATACATATTTCTCTACATTTTCCAATCTTATTTCTTACCGTCACTTCCACTCCTTCGAAGTCTATATTCTCTGCATATTTAATGAGCTCATTACTTCGCGAGACATTTTGTGACATCTGTCCCTTTTTCTAATCTATTTGAAATTGTGAAGTGTATATATTTCTATTCACGGATTTGTGCAATTTATCTGAGCGGCTGGATCCCATTTTATCTTCTGGCGAGCAAGAATTAAGGTAGGACATAACTTTTATATAAATATTAGGAGATCGGCTTTGCCAATTTCCTAAACTGATGATCCCGACGTGATCCTGAATCCTTAATTTTCTTTTATCGCCTCCTATTCATATCTCTCACTTCGCTATTCTTGCTTCTCATTTCACTATTTTTGTTTCCTTTCTACTTCTCAATTTTTTTCTTAACCCTACAACATGACTATCCATAATGTTTCCTCTACTCCTGAATCTTTCCTTTCTCCAATTGACCAACTCTCTGCACAGGTTGACCAGCTCACAATGCAGATTCAAGCATTAACCATGCTAAAAAACCAGAGAGGGACTTGTAGTCGACAGCGCAAGTCGGTTTCACGCAGCCTGCGTCGCAGTGAGCAACATGCAGGTGCCCAGTGCTGGTATCACTAGAAGCATGGGAGCAGTGCTCAAAAGTGCATTAGTCCTTGCTCTTTCTTGGCAAGACAGGCCCAGGGAAACGACCTCGCCAAGGAATAGCGGCGACTAACCCCCTTGGCAGCACCCAACCCAGTCGCCTTTTCTTTGTCAACGACAAGTACACTAGTACACGCTTTCTCGTCGACACAGGTGCTGAGGTGAGCATTTTCCCTCATTCAAAATTGGGAAAACCGGCTAGGGTTGACGCGACAAATATCCAACTACAGGCTGTAAATCGATCGCCAATCAAGACTTTCGGACAAAAGTCTTTCACACTTGATCTCGGTTTACGGCGTGTTTTCCGCTGGATATTTGTTGTGACAGATATACCTACGCCGATTTTGGGTGCCGATTTTCTTGACCAATTTGGACTGTTGGTGGATATCAAACACCGCCGATTGATAGACACCACAACCACTCTTACAGTCCAGGGATGTGGTTCATATACAGGTACTATTAGCCCGATGTATGTTCAACATGACTCATCGGAGCGGTTTCACTCCATTCTCCGTCAGTATCCGGATATCACACGTCCGGTTTACAAGCACTCAGAAGTGAAACATACTACCAGGCACCACATCCCAACTCGAGGCCCGCCCGCGGCAGCGCGTCCTCGTCGACTTGCCCCAGATTGTCAGAGAATTGCCAAGGCAGAGTTCGAGCACATGCTTGAACTTGGCATTATCCGACAATCTGAGAGCAACTGGTCAAGTCCATTACACATGGTTCCCAAGAAAACGCCAGGGGACTGGCGGCCTTGTGGTGATTATCGCTTGCTCAACGCTCGCACGGTTCCTGATCGATACCCTATCCCACACTTACAAGATTTCTCTTCAACTCTTGCAGGTAAGACAATTTTTTAGAAAATTGACCTCGTTAGGGCATATCATCAGATCCCAGTCGAGCCTAGCGACATTCACAAGACTGCCGTGACCACTCCATTCGGCTTATTCGAATTCGTTCGAATGCCATTCGGCCTTAGGAATGCAGCGCATACATTCCAGCGATTGATGGACACCGTCATTCGCGGCCTCCCATTTGTCTATGTTTATCTGGATGATATACTGGTAGCCAGTTCCTCTCAGGATGAACATGAGACACATCTCCGTCTGCTATTTGATCGCCTGCAGGAGTATGGCATCATTGTCAATCCCTCGAAATGTAAGTTTGGTGCTTCATCGCTATCTTTTTTCGGACATACGGTGGACAACACCGGAATCCGCCCTCTTAGCGACAAAGTGAAAATCATCCGTGATTTTCCCGCCCCTACTTCACTTACCGATCTTCGAGAATTCCTGGGATTGGTCAACTTCTACAGGCGATTCATTCCTCATTGTGCGGAGGTGCTGCAACCACTGACTGATCTGTTGAAAAACAGAGCAAAAAAGAACATGCCAATTGATCTTGGAGAGAAAGAGCTTCTTGCTTTCAATCATGCTGAAGATCAATTGGCTAACTCTACTGTTCTTGTGCACCCTCGCACTGATGTTCCATTGTGCCTACTAGTCGACGCATCTGACGTAGGAGTTGGGGGAGCTATCCAACAACGAGTAGATGGAGTTTGGCAACCTCTGGCTTTCTTCTCTAAGAGGTTACAACCAGCTGAAACCAAATACAGCACGTTTGGTAGGGAGTTGCTTGCAGCATATTTTGGTATCAAGCACTTCCGTCATCTGCTTGAAGGTAGGTCATTTACTATCTACACTGACCACAAACCTCTTACCCATGCACTCAAATCGAAACCGGATAGGCATTCGCCACGTGAAATCCGACAACTCGATTTCATTTCACAGTTCACTTCTGATATACAGCACATTTCAGGTAAGGAGAACACAGCAGCAGACGCCCTCTCTCGTCTGTATATTGACAGAGTTGATTCTTCCTCAATCATAGACTTTGCGGCTATCGCAAAAGATCAGGAAGATGAAACTGAGGTGAAAGACTCCTCACTTCAACTCAAGTCAATTGCTCTCCCAGGTTCTACCACTACCATTCTGTGCGATATATCAACTGGTACTTCCAGGCCTCTAGTTCCAGCCAAACATAGAAGAGCTATTTTTGATTCCCTTCATGGACTTTCTCATCCAGGAATCAGAGCTACTCAAAAGCTCATTACGGAGCGCTTTGTTTGGCCTAGCATCAACGCTGATGTCAGAAAATGGGCCAAAGCATGCCTCGAATGTCAAAAGTGTAAAGTACATCGGCACACCAAAGCACCACTTGGTACTTTCACTTCACCTGATGCACGCTTCTCTCATGTGCACATTGATCTCGTTGTCCCGCTTCCTTCATCAGAGGGTAACAATTACCTTCTTACTTGTGTTGATCGCTACACCAGATGGCCAGAAGCTATCCCTATCCCAGACATCACTGCTGAGACGGTAGCACGAGCATTTGTGGCCAGATGGGTAGCAGTGTTTGGCGCACCTACTACCATCACAACGGACAGAGGTAGGCAATTTGAATCAGCACTTTTCCTTTCACTTACCAACCTCCTTGGCACTAAACGCATCCGCACAACAGCATACCATCCTGCCGCAAATGGTTTGGTGGAGCGTTTTCACCGCCAACCTAAAGCTTCTCTCAAGGCTCATCACAAGGTCCGTTGGACCGAGTCACTCCCTTTAGTCTTGCTAGGTATACGCACAGCAATCAAGGCGGACATTGGATGCTCTGCAGCAGAACTTGTGTTTAGGACTACAGTCACTCTACCTGCACAATTTGTAGCTCCTTCGCAAATTGATTCTGCCGATGACCCATCTAACTATGCCCACAGACTAAAGAGAATGATGCGGGAATTACATCGCACTCCTACTCGAAAACAGCAAACTCGAACACAGGTACATCCTGAACTGCATTCTTCATCTCACATCTTTCTACGAGATGATGCTGTTACAAAGCCATTGCAGCCTCCATACAGAGGACCCTTCCGAGTCATCCGTCGCACTGACAAGTATTTTACCATTGATTATAATGGTAAACATGAAAATGTCAGTGTGGACAGACTGAAACCGGCTTTTATCGAGCAGGATGCTACCACTCCTTCATTTCATCATCAAGATCCACCTGCCCAAGTTCATCAACAATCCAACTCCACGGACTTGGCAGGGGATCCTGATGACAAGCATATGCCTCCCGCAATTCGTAAGACCCGTTCTGGTCGCCATGTCAGGTTTCCTGCCAAGTACGTCCAATTTTTCGGAGACGGTTGAAACATTTCTTAAAATTCACTGATGTTTTTACTCCTTTTATTTGCTTGTTTTATATAGCCAATTTCCCTTTTACTTTCCCTTGTCGATTTGTTACTACATATCTATTCGGTACAGATCTAGGGGGGAGCTACTGTAGTGACTTGACTAGATCTCTTTTTATATATCGACATCTCTATACTCTTTCCTTGTATATATTTTCATTTATATTTCAACATTCTGTACACGTATATAAATTATTTCTTTTATTTCCATTTCATGTCTAACTTGTTCATGCCATGTGCAATGTAGGACTATACTTGCACAGAACAAGGCAACTCATTTCCTGCCCAAATCTACTTGGCAAACACATTCTTATATTAAGAAACAACCTTTCTTTTGTTCCTAGACTTGGAGCAAACATCCTTTCATTGTTCCTTGTTTATTGCAATGAACTTGCAGGTATACAACATCACTACAGAGATGCTTGCATGTTTGCTTTTCTCACAGTCTGCTTCTCTCTTCTTTGTTCTTTTCAACTTTGTTTTGCTCCCTTTTTGGCGCTTATTTCTTTGTCTCACCTTTTCTGATGTTGGTAAAAACAACTTGTTTTCTCTACCACATCATCACTCTACTCTCTGCCTTCGTCCTGTCCACTCATGCTGACCATTTCATCCAGCTGCTAGTGAGGATCGAATCAAATCTTGTGGAGGATCAATTTATACATATTTCTCTACATTTTCCAATCTTATTTCTTACCGTCACTTCCACTCCTTCGAAGTCTATATTCTCTGCATATTTAATGAGTTCATTACTTCGCGAGACATTTTGTGACATCTGTCCCTTTTTCTAATCTATTTGAAATTGTGAAGTGTATATATTTCTATTCACGGATTTGTGCAATTTATCTGAGCGGCTGGATCCCATTCTATCTTCTGGCGAGCAAGAATTAAGGTAGGACCTAACTTTTATATAAATATTAGGAGATCGGCTTTGCCAATTTCCTAAACTGGTGATCCCGACGTGATCCTGAATCCTTAATTTTCTTTTATCGCCTCATATTCATATCTCTCACTTCGCTATTCTTGCTTCTCATTTCACTATTTTTGTTTCCTTTCTACTTCTCAATCTTTTTCTTAACCCTACAACATGACTATCCATAATGTTTCCTCTACTCCTGAATCTTTCCTTTCTCCAATTGACCAACTCTCTGCACAGGTTGACCAGCTCACAATGCAGATTCAAGCATTAACCATGCTAAAAAACCAGAGAGGGACTTGTAGTCGACAGCGCAAGTCGGTTTCACGCGGCCTGCATCGCAGTGAGCAACATGCAGGTGCCCAGTGCTGGTATCACTGGAAGCATGGGAGCAGTGCTCAAAAGTGCATTAGCCCTTGCTCTTTCTTGGCAAGACAGGCCCAGGGAAACGACCTCGCCAAGGAATAGCGGCGACTAACCCCCTCGGCAGCACCCAACCCAGTCGCCTTTTCTTTGTCAACGACAAGTACACTAGTACACGCTTTCTCGTCGACACAGGTGCTGAGGTGAGCATTTTCCCTCATTCAAAATTGGGAAAACCGGCTAGGGTTGACGCGACAAATATCCAACTACAGGCTGTAAATCGATCGCCAATCAAGACTTTCGGACAAAAGTCTTTCACACTTGATCTCGGTTTACGGCGTGTTTTCCGCTGGATATTTGTTGTGACAGATATACCTACGCCGATTTTTGGTGCCGATTTTCTTGACCAATTTGGACTGTTGGTGGATATCAAACACCGCCGATTGATAGACACCACAACCACTCTTACAGTCCAGGGATGTGGTTCATATACAGGTACTATTAGCCCGATGTATGTTCAACATGACTCATCGGAGCGGTTTCACTCCATTCTCCGTCAGTATCCGGATATCACACGACCGGTTTACAAGCACTCAGAAGTGAAACATACTACCACGCACCACGTCCCAACTCGAGGCCCGCCCGCGGCAGCGCATCCTCGTCGACTTGCCCCAGATCGTCAGAGAATTGCCAAGGCAGAGTTCGAGCACATGCTTGAACTTGGCATTATCCGACAATCTGAGAGCAACTGGTCAAGTCCATTACACATGGTTCCCAAGAAAACGCCAGGGGACTGGCGGCCTTGTGGTGATTATCGCTTGCTCAACGCTCGCACGGTTCCGGATCGATACCCTATCCCACACTTACAAGATTTCTCTTCAACTCTTGCAGGTAAGACAATTTTTTTCGAAAATTGACCTCGTTAGTGCATATCATCAGATCCCAGTCGAGCCTAGCGACATTCACAAGACTGCCGTGACCACTCCATTCGGCTTATTCGAATTCGTTCGAATGCCATTCGGCCTTAGGAATGCAGCGCAGACATTCCAGCGATTGATGGACACCGTCATTCGCGGCCTCCCATTTGTCTATGTTTATCTGGATGATATACTGGTAGCCAGTTCCTCTAAGGATGAACATGAGACACATCTCCGTCTGCTATTTGATCGCCTGCAGGAGTATGGCATCATTGTCAATCCCTCGAAATGTAATTTTGGTGCTTCATCGCTATCTTTTCTCGGACATACGGTGGACAACACCGGAATCCGCCCTCTTAGCGACAAAGTGAAAATCATCCGTGATTTTCCCGCCCCTACTTCACTTACCAAACTTCGAGAATTCCTGGGATTGGTCAACTTCTACAGGCGATTCATTCCTCATTGTGCGGAGGTGCTGCAACCACTGACTGATCTGTTGAAAAACAGAGCAAAAAAGAACATGCCAATTGATCTTGGAGAGAAAGAGCTTCTTGCTTTCAATCATGCTGAAGATCAATTGGCTAACTCTACTGTTCTTGTGCACCCTCGCACTGATGTTCCCTTGTGCCTACTAGTCGACGCATCTGACGTAGGAGTTGGGGGAGCTATCCAACAACGAGTAGATGGAGTTTGGCAACCTCTGGCTTTCTTCTCTAAGAGGTTACAACCAGCTGAAACCAAATACAGCACGTTTGGTAGGGAGTTGCTTGCAGCATATTTTGGTATCAAGCACTTCCGTCATCTGCTTGAAGGTAGGTCATTTACTATCTACACTGACCACAAACCTCTTACCCATGCACTCAAATCGAAACCGGATAGGCATTCGCCACGTGAAATCCGACAACTCGATTTCATTTCACAGTTCACTTCTGATATACAGCACATTTCAGGTAAGGAGAACACAGCAGCAGACGCCCTCTCTCGTCTGTATATTGACAGAGTTGATTCTTCCTCAATCATAGACTTTGCGGCTATCGCAAAAGATCAGGAAGATGAAACTGAGGTGAAAGACTCCTCACTTCAACTCAAGTCAATTGCTCTCCCAGGTTCTACCACTACCATTCTGTGCGATATATCAACTGGTACTTCCAGGCCTCTAGTTCCAGCCAAACATAGAAGAGCTATTTTTGATTCCCTTCATGGACTTTCTCATCCAGGAATCAGAGCTACTCAAAAGCTCATTACGGAGCGCTTTGTTTGGCCTAGCATCAACGCTGATGTCAGAAAATGGGCCAAAGCATGCCTCGAATGTCAAAAGTGTAAAGTACATCGGCACACCAAAGCACCACTTGGTACTTTCACTTCACCTGATGCACGCTTCTCTCATGTGCACATTGATCTCGTTGTCCCGCTTCCTTCATCAGAGGGTAACAATTACCTTCTTACTTGTGTTGATCGCTACACCAGATGGCCAGAAGCTATCCCTATCCCAGACATCACTGCTGATACGGTAGCACGAGCATTTGTGGCCAGATGGGTAGCAGTGTTTGGCGCACCTACTACCATCACAACGGACAGAGGTAGGCAATTTGAATCAGCACTTTTCCTTTCACTTACCAACCTCCTTGGCACTAAACGCATCCGCACAACAGCATACCATCCTGCCGCAAATGGTTTGGTGGAGCGTTTTCACCGCCAACCTAAAGCTTCTCTCAAGGCTCATCACAAGGTCCGTTGGACCGAGTCACTCCCTTTAGTCTTGCTAGGTATACGCACAGCAATCAAGGCGGACATTGGATGCTCTGCAGCAGAACTTGTGTTTAGGACTACAGTCACTCTACCTGCACAATTTGTAGCTCCTTCGCAAATTGATTCTGCCGATGACCCATCTAACTATGCCCACAGACTAAAGAGAATGATGCGGGAATTACATCGCACTCCTACTCGAAAACAGCAAACTCGAACACAGGTACATCCTGAACTGCATTCTTCATCTCACATCTTTCTACGAGATGATGCTGTTACAAAGCCATTGCAGCCTCCATACAGAGGACCCTTCCGAGTCATCCGTCGCACTGACAAGTATTTTACCATTGATTATAATGGTAAACATGAAAATGTCAGTGTGGACAGACTGAAACCGGCTTTTATCGAGCAGGATGCTACCACTCCTTCATTTCATCATCAAGATCCACCTGCCCAAGTTCATCAACAATCCAACTCCACGGACTTGGCAGGGGATCCTGATGACAAGCATATGCCTCCCGCAATTCGTAAGACCCGTTCTGGTCGCCATGTCAGGTTTCCTGCCAAGTACGTCCAATTTTTCGGAGACGGTTGAAACATTTCTTAAAATTCACTGATGTTTTTACTCCTTTTATTTGCTTGTTTTATATAGCCAATTTCCCTTTTACTTTCCCTTGTCGATTTGTTACTACATATCTATTCGGTACAGATCTAGGGGGGAGCTACTGTAGTGACTTGACTAGATCTCTTTTTATATATCGACATCTCTATACTCTTTCCTTGTATATATTTTCATTTATATTTCAACATTCTGTACACGTATATAAATTATTTCTTTTATTTCCATTTCATGTCTAACTTGTTCATGCCATGTGCAATGTAGGACTATACTTGCACAGAACAAGGCAACTCATTTCCTGCCCAAATCTACTTGGCAAACACATTCTTATATTAAGAAACAACCTTTCTTTTGTTCCTAGACTTGGAGCAAACATCCTTTCATTGTTCCTTGTTTATTGCAATGAACTTGCAGGTATACAACATCACTACAGAGATGCTTGCATGTTTGCTTTTCTCACAGTCTGCTTCTCTCTTCTTTGTTCTTTTCAACTTTGTTTTGCTCCCTTTTTGGCGCTTATTTCTTTGTCTCACCTTTTCTGATGTTGGTAAAAACAACTTGTTTTCTCTACCACATCATCACTCTACTCTCTGCCTTCGTCCTGTCCACTCATGCTGACCATTTCATCCAGCTGCTAGTGAGGATCGAATCAAATCTTGTGGAGGATCAATTTATACATATTTCTCTACATTTTCCAATCTTATTTCTTACCGTCACTTCCACTCCTTCGAAGTCTATATTCTCTGCATATTTAATGAGTTCATTACTTCGCGAGACATTTTGTGACATCTGTCCCTTTTTCTAATCTATTTGAAATTGTGAAGTGTATATATTTCTATTCACGGATTTGTGCAATTTATCTGAGCGGCTGGATCCCATTCTATCTTCTGGCGAGCAAGAATTAAGGTAGGACCTAACTTTTATATAAATATTAGGAGATCGGCTTTGCCAATTTCCTAAACTGGTGATCCCGACGTGATCCTGAATCCTTAATTTTCTTTTATCGCCTCATATTCATATCTCTCACTTCGCTATTCTTGCTTCTCATTTCACTATTTTTGTTTCCTTTCTACTTCTCAATCTTTTTCTTAACCCTACAACATGACTATCCATAATGTTTCCTCTACTCCTGAATCTTTCCTTTCTCCAATTGACCAACTCTCTGCACAGGTTGACCAGCTCACAATGCAGATTCAAGCATTAACCATGCTAAAAAACCAGAGAGGGACTTGTAGTCGACAGCGCAAGTCGGTTTCACGCGGCCTGCATCGCAGTGAGCAACATGCAGGTGCCCAGTGCTGGTATCACTGGAAGCATGGGAGCAGTGCTCAAAAGTGCATTAGCCCTTGCTCTTTCTTGGCAAGACAGGCCCAGGGAAACGACCTCGCCAAGGAATAGCGGCGACTAACCCCCTCGGCAGCACCCAACCCAGTCGCCTTTTCTTTGTCAACGACAAGTACACTAGTACACGCTTTCTCGTCGACACAGGTGCTGAGGTGAGCATTTTCCCTCATTCAAAATTGGGAAAACCGGCTAGGGTTGACGCGACAAATATCCAACTACAGGCTGTAAATCGATCGCCAATCAAGACTTTCGGACAAAAGTCTTTCACACTTGATCTCGGTTTACGGCGTGTTTTCCGCTGGATATTTGTTGTGACAGATATACCTACGCCGATTTTTGGTGCCGATTTTCTTGACCAATTTGGACTGTTGGTGGATATCAAACACCGCCGATTGATAGACACCACAACCACTCTTACAGTCCAGGGATGTGGTTCATATACAGGTACTATTAGCCCGATGTATGTTCAACATGACTCATCGGAGCGGTTTCACTCCATTCTCCGTCAGTATCCGGATATCACACGACCGGTTTACAAGCACTCAGAAGTGAAACATACTACCACGCACCACGTCCCAACTCGAGGCCCGCCCGCGGCAGCGCATCCTCGTCGACTTGCCCCAGATCGTCAGAGAATTGCCAAGGCAGAGTTCGAGCACATGCTTGAACTTGGCATTATCCGACAATCTGAGAGCAACTGGTCAAGTCCATTACACATGGTTCCCAAGAAAACGCCAGGGGACTGGCGGCCTTGTGGTGATTATCGCTTGCTCAACGCTCGCACGGTTCCGGATCGATACCCTATCCCACACTTACAAGATTTCTCTTCAACTCTTGCAGGTAAGACAATTTTTTTCGAAAATTGACCTCGTTAGTGCATATCATCAGATCCCAGTCGAGCCTAGCGACATTCACAAGACTGCCGTGACCACTCCATTCGGCTTATTCGAATTCGTTCGAATGCCATTCGGCCTTAGGAATGCAGCGCAGACATTCCAGCGATTGATGGACACCGTCATTCGCGGCCTCCCATTTGTCTATGTTTATCTGGATGATATACTGGTAGCCAGTTCCTCTAAGGATGAACATGAGACACATCTCCGTCTGCTATTTGATCGCCTGCAGGAGTATGGCATCATTGTCAATCCCTCGAAATGTAATTTTGGTGCTTCATCGCTATCTTTTCTCGGACATACGGTGGACAACACCGGAATCCGCCCTCTTAGCGACAAAGTGAAAATCATCCGTGATTTTCCCGCCCCTACTTCACTTACCAAACTTCGAGAATTCCTGGGATTGGTCAACTTCTACAGGCGATTCATTCCTCATTGTGCGGAGGTGCTGCAACCACTGACTGATCTGTTGAAAAACAGAGCAAAAAAGAACATGCCAATTGATCTTGGAGAGAAAGAGCTTCTTGCTTTCAATCATGCTGAAGATCAATTGGCTAACTCTACTGTTCTTGTGCACCCTCGCACTGATGTTCCCTTGTGCCTACTAGTCGACGCATCTGACGTAGGAGTTGGGGGAGCTATCCAACAACGAGTAGATGGAGTTTGGCAACCTCTGGCTTTCTTCTCTAAGAGGTTACAACCAGCTGAAACCAAATACAGCACGTTTGGTAGGGAGTTGCTTGCAGCATATTTTGGTATCAAGCACTTCCGTCATCTGCTTGAAGGTAGGTCATTTACTATCTACACTGACCACAAACCTCTTACCCATGCACTCAAATCGAAACCGGATAGGCATTCGCCACGTGAAATCCGACAACTCGATTTCATTTCACAGTTCACTTCTGATATACAGCACATTTCAGGTAAGGAGAACACAGCAGCAGACGCCCTCTCTCGTCTGTATATTGACAGAGTTGATTCTTCCTCAATCATAGACTTTGCGGCTATCGCAAAAGATCAGGAAGATGAAACTGAGGTGAAAGACTCCTCACTTCAACTCAAGTCAATTGCTCTCCCAGGTTCTACCACTACCATTCTGTGCGATATATCAACTGGTACTTCCAGGCCTCTAGTTCCAGCCAAACATAGAAGAGCTATTTTTGATTCCCATCATGGACTTTCTCATCCAGGAATCAGAGCTACTCAAAAGCTCATTACGGAGCGCTTTGTTTGGCCTAGCATCAACGCTGATGTCAGAAAATGGGCCAAAGCATGCCTCGAATGTCAAAAGTGTAAAGTACATCGGCACACCAAAGCACCACTTGGTACTTTCACTTCACCTGATGCACGCTTCTCTCATGTGCACATTGATCTCGTTGTCCCGCTTCCTTCATCAGAGGGTAACAATTACCTTCTTACTTGTGTTGATCGCTACACCAGATGGCCAGAAGCTATCCCTATCCCAGACATCACTGCTGAGACGGTAGCACGAGCATTTGTGGCCAGATGGGTAGCAGTGTTTGGCGCACCTACTACCATCACAACGGACAGAGGTAGGCGATTTGAATCAGCACTTTTCCTTTCACTTACCAACCTCCTTGGCACTAAACGCATCCGCACAACAGCATACCATCCTGCCGCAAATGGTTTGGTGGAGCGTTTTCACCGCCAACTTAAAGCTTCTCTCAAGGCTCATCACAAGGTCCGTTGGACCGAGTCACTCCCTTTAGTCTTGCTAGGTATACGCACAGCAATCAAGGCGGACATTGGATGCTCTGCAGCAGAACTTGTGTTTAGGACTACAGTCACTCTACCTGCACAATTTGTAGCTCATTTGCAAATTGATTCTGCCGATGACCCATCTAACTATGCCCACAGACTAAAGAGAATGATGCGGGAATTACATCGCACTCCTACTCGAAAACAGCAAACTCGAACACAGGTACATCCTGAACTGCATTCTTCATCTCACATCTTTCTACGAGATGATGCTGTTACAAAGCCATTGCAGCCTCCATACAGAGGACCCTTCCGAGTCATCCGTCGCACTGACAAGTATTTTACCATTGATTATAATGGTAAACATGAAAATGTCAGTGTGGACAGACTGAAACCGGCTTTTATCGAGCAGGATGCTACCACTCCTTCATTTCATCATCAAGATCCACCTGCCCAAGTTCATCAACAATCCAACTCCACGGACTTGGCAGGGGATCCTGATGACAAGCATATGCCTCCCGCAATTCGTAAGACCCGTTCTGGTCGCCATGTCTGGTTTCCTGCCAAGTACGTCCAATTTTTCGGAGACGGTTGAAACATTTCTTAAAATTCACTGATGTTTTTACTCCTTTTATTTGCTTGTTTTATATAGCCAATTTCCCTTTTACTTTCCCTTGTCGATTTGTTACTACATATCTATTCGGTACAGATCTAGGGGGGAGCTACTGTAGTGACTTGACTATATATCTCTTTTTATATATCGACATCTCTATACTCTTTCCTTGTATATATTTTCATTTATATTTCAACATTCTGTACACGTATATAAATTATTTCTTTTATTTCCATTTCATGTGTAACTTGTTCATGCCATGTGCAATGTAGGACTATACTTGCACAGAACAAGGCAACTCATTTCCTGCCCAAATCTACTTGGCAAACACATTCTTATATTAAGAAACAACCTTTCTTTTGTTCCTAGACTTAGAGCAAACATCCTTTCATTGTTCCTTGTTTATTGCAATGAACTTGCAGGTATACAACATCACTACAGAGATGCTTGCATGTTTGCTTTTCTCACAGTCTGCTTCTCTCTTCTTTGTTCTTTTCAACTTTGTTTTGCTCCCTTTTTGGCGCTTATTTCTTTGTCTCACCTTTTCTGATGTTGGTAAAAACGACTTGTTTTCTCTACCACATCATCACTCTACTCTCTGCCTTCGTCCTGTCCACTCATGTTGACCATTTCATCCAGCTGCTAGTGAGGATCGAATCAAATCTTGTGGAGGATCAATTTATACATATTTCTCTACATTTTCCAATCTTATTTCTTACCGTCACTTCCACTCCTTCGAAGTCTATATTCTCTGCATATTTAATGAGCTCATTACTTCGCGAGACATTTTGTGACATCTGTCCCTTTTTCTAATCTATTTGAAATTGTGAAGTGTATATATTTCTATTCACGGATTTGTGCAATTTATCTGAGCGGCTGGATCCCATTTTATCTTCTGGCGAGCAAGAATTAAGGTAGGACCTAACTTTTATATAAATATTAGGAGATCGGCTTTGCCAATTTCCTAAAAAAGCATTTACTGAATATCAAGTCAAAATCACAATATTTGATAATTTGATAAAAAGGTGGAAATTTTTGCTTGCTCGTTTTACAATTTTTTAATACATTTTCCCGATCTGCCATATCTTTCTCCTTCAAAATTGACTCAATACACCATTGCCATTTAAAGACATGAATCCTTTCATGTTTGTCCTCTGAAGCACATAATTAAAATTGGTGAAGGATTCAATAACCCCTTGAAAATAGGATTCATGTCCTTTATAGGTACCATAACATACTAGTAATAAAATGATTTGGATAATTATAAATTCTCCCAATTAATAATGCAAATCTTCTTACGTGGGT
Source organism: Lytechinus pictus (assembly GCF_037042905.1). Lineage (NCBI taxonomy): Eukaryota > Metazoa > Echinodermata > Echinoidea > Temnopleuroida > Toxopneustidae > Lytechinus > Lytechinus pictus. The sequence goes on from NC_087253.1 coordinate 4,921,849, forward strand.
TGAGAAAAAGTCTTTTTTTATTCCTTATGAAGGAAAATTCAAAGGTAAAACAAGTTTAAATGAAAAACAAAATAATCCAGGTAAATAAATAAATTTGTAAATGAAATTGGACAGCATAATTAGAAAAGTATGTCCAAGATAATTAACAAGACTAAGAGTAGGTCTGCTGATAAGCCAAACGTCTAATCATCAAATTTCTCATTTCTGCCATTTTGGCGCAAGCCTCTTTTTGAACTACGTCGACAAAAACGTCCCGTTTTCGCTCAAGCATGAACATTTTTTTGGCATTTCAACGATAAGATCTTAGGGCATCTATTAAAATCAAAGTAAAGATATAATGATTTGAAACAATTTTTTTATAGACTTTTCAAAACTGTCCTGTTTTGGATACGCACTGTATAGTATAAGTATGAGTATTTATTTATTGTCCACAATTGGAAATTCTTCTTGTTTACATGCCGTGCAAAATGATAGACAACAAAATTGTATAAATTCAACATGAACAATGCAATCTACATTCGAAACATGACAATATACATAATGTATCTTACATAATAAGTCATAACAGAGTATTTAAATAACACTCCCATGAAAGGCATTATGAGAGTTTACTGAAATTTGCAATTTGGGAAATATCATGAACAGACAATTATTAGATTGAATAAATTGTAATAAAGGGTGAAAAACTTGGTTAGATGTAATTTACATTTCAGTTGAGTACTACTTACGTAGTTGGGTAATGTATCACTTGCCAACATGGATTATAATCGTCATAATCTTGATCAAAATCGTCATTTTGGTTGCATTTTTCAATTTTTTCACACCTTCCAATATTCCAGGGGGTGCTGCCTATGGACAATAATACACGCACCTCCTCCTCTTCTCCAAGTCCATGCCCGTAGCAACCTTGAAAATAAATTATGAATCTAACGAACAATTTTTTTTTCTTTTTTACATTTATCAACAGGCAAAACAAAGATCTGCGTTTTAGTCCACGGTTTCAGAGCAGACAACCTTGACACGGTGGAGAGGTACCGCAATCAAATGGATGTTTTTCTTTCCAAGCAGCCAACAACCTTCAAATGCGCTAACCTCGTCATGGTGGGAGGGAAACTAGATGAGAAGGTGGAGCTTGGTAATAGTCAGTGGGAGGAGCTACGTGCATTTCTCGTGGATGCTAGCCAATCACCAGAGCATATCCTAGGCCTGTCCCTAGTGAATGGTGTCTGGCAGAATATTCAGAGGTTATCAATATACCAAGTTTTACTTGTAGTCGGTGCCTTTATTATTGGCTTGATGATCGGGTTTAAAAAATAAGAAAATGATGTGGCATAAGTTCATTTTTTCAATGTTGGAATATACACAAATGTAAAAAATGGGATCACACTCGGAGGGGATCCTTTCGGGTAAACTAGAAACTGCTTGGGTATCACTTGTGTTTAAGAGTGTTGAAATGTTAACAATTAAATTAACAATCCTTTATCTGTTTCGCTGTTTCTTTATAGATTTTGGAAAATATATTGTGTTTTTTTTTCATTCATTTCATTTCATTTATTTGACCATTTAAAATCAACATAGTACATGAACATCATAAAATACGTATCATACAAATCATCCATTGACACACAAAATAACAATTTAAAAATGGCCAGGACCAAAAAGAAGCAAAACTGCTTAAAAACTGGGCCCTACATAAAAATACATGTAAAATATTACAGTATAAACAGTAAATCTTTTCAAAACGAACAAATTTTTGTTCATTTTCAATTCACAACAAAGAAATCAAATTCTTGGCATTTTTGTACCTAATTACCGCAAATAGATCAGCGCTATTCCAATTCACTTTGATTTTTATGTTATATCAACCATCAATGTATTTTCATTGCTAACTTTAACATGCTTTAAGACCCCGATCTGTGATCTTAAGAAATTTTCTTTGATCTTCTCACCTTTACCTTGATCTGTGATCCTAAGTAATTTCTTTTCATAACTTTGTCTTCACAAGCACCTTTCATTCTCTAAACACCATCTACATTTTTTTTTCACTCTGAATATCACCGTCAAAACCTTATGTTTCACATTTGACCACTCCTCTCAACATTCATGTCAATCTCCACACGACACAATGGGGAATAGAGAAACAATAAACTTCAGCTGAAGTAGATCAGAATAGGATACTTTTAATTCACAACATAATAAATAAATCATGATCCAATGGCAATTCTTCTTAAACATACATTATACCCCATTGACGGGGGGGGGGGGGGTATTTCATCCTAATGTGACATACAATTAATTGAAAGTCACAAGATATAAATTTATCTAGTGGGAATGATACAAGATATAAATTTATCTCATGTGTACGCTACAAGATATAAATTTATCCCATGTGTACGCTACAAGATATAAATTTATCTCATGTGTACGCTACAAGATAAAAATTTATCCCATGTGTACGCTACAAGATAAAAATTTATCCCATGTGTACGCTACAAGATATAAATTTATCTCACTGGTATGCTACAAGATATAAATTTATCTAGTGGGAATGATACAAGATATAAATTTATCTAGTGGGAATGATACAAGATATAAATTTATCTCATGGGTACACTACAAGATATAAATTTATCCCATGTGTACCGCTACAGGTTATAAATTTATCTCATGGGTACACTACAAGATATAAATTTATCCCATGTGTACACTACAAGATATAAATTTATCTAGTGGGAATGATACAATATATAAATTTATCTCGTGGGTACACTACAAGGTATAAATTTATCCCATGTGTACGCTACAAGATAAACATTTATCTAGTGGGTACGCTACAAGATATAAATTTATCTAGTGGGAATGATGCAAGATATAAATTTATCTAGTGGGAATGATACAAGATATAAATTTATCCCATGTGTACACTACAAGATATAAATTTATCTCATGTGTACGCTACAAGATATAAATTTTTTTAGTGGGTACGCTACAAGATATTAATTTATCTAGTGGGAATGATAGAAGATATAAATATATCCCATGTGTACCGCTGCAAGATATAAATTTATATCATGGGTACACTACAAGATATAAATTTATCTAGTGGGAATGATACAAGATATAAATTTATCTAGTGGGAATGATACAAGATATAAATTTATCTCATGGGTACACTACAAGATATAAATTTATCTAGTGGGAATGATACAAGATATAAATTTATCTAGTGGGAATGATACAAGATATAAATTTATCTAGTGGGAATGATACAATATATAAATTTATATCATGGGTACACTACAAGATATAAATTTATCCCATGTGTACCGCTACAAGATATAAATTTATATCATGGGTACACTACAAGATATAAATTTATCTAGTGGGAATGATACAATATATAAATTTATCTAGTCGGAATGATACAAGATATAAATTTATATCATGGGTACACTACAAGGTATAAATTTATCTATTTGAATGATACAAGATATAAATTTATCTTGTGGGAATGATACAAGATATAAATTTATCTCATGGGTACACTACAAGATATAAATTTATCCCATGTGTACGCTACAAGATATAAATTTATCTAGTGGGTACGCTACAAGATATAAATTTATCTAGTGGGAATGATACAAGATATAAATGTATCCCATGTGTACCGCTACAAGATATAAATTTATATCATGGGTACACTACAAGATATAAATTTATCTAGTGGGAATGATACAAGATATAAATTTATCTAGTGGGAATGATACAAGATATAAATTTATCTCATGGGTACACTACAAGATATAAATTTATCTAGTGGGAATGATACAAGATAAAAATTTATCTCATGGGTACACTACAAGATATAAATTTATCCCACGTGTACCGCTACAAGATATAAATTTATATCATGGGTACACTACAAGGTATAAATTTATCTACTTGGAATGATACAAGATATAAATTTATATAGTGGGAATGATACAAGATATAAATTTATCTAGTGGGAATGATACAAGATATAAATTTATCTCATGGGTACACTACAAGATATAAATTTATCCCATGTGTACCGCTACAAGATATAAATTTATATCATGGGTACACTACAAGGTATAAATTTATCTACTTGGAATGATACAAGATATAAATTTATATAGTGGGAATGATACAAGATATAAATTTATCTAGTGGGAATGATACAAGATATAAATTTATATCATGGGTACACTACAAGGTATAAATTTATCTACTTGGAATGATGCAAGATATAAATTTATCTTGTGGGAATGATACAAGATATAAATTTATCTCATGGGTACACTACAAAATATACATTTATCTCATGGGTACACTACAAGGTATAAATTTATCTAGTTGGAATGATACAAGATATAAATTTATCTTATGGGAATGATACAAGATATAAATTTATCTAGTGGGAATGATACAAGATATAAATTTATCTAGTGGGAATGATACAAGATGTAAATTCATCTAGTGGGAATGACACAAGATATAAATTTATCTAATGTGTACGCTACAAGATATAAATTTATCTAGTGGGTATGATACAAGATATAAATTTATCTCATGGGTACACTACAAGATATAAATTTATCTCATGTGAACGCTACAAGATATAAATTTATATCATGGGTACACTACAAGATATAAATTTATCTAGTGGGAATGATACAAGATATAAATTTATCTAGTGGGAATGATACAATATATAAATTTATCTAGTGGGAATGATACAAGATATAAATTTATATCATGGGTACACTACAAGATATAAATTTATCTCATGGGTACACTACAAGGTATAAATCTATCTAGTTGGAATGATACAAGATATAAATTTATCTTGTGGGAATGATACAAGATATAAATTTATCCCATGTGTACGCTACAAGATATAAATTTATCACATGGGTACGCTACAAGATTAAGTTATCTCACTGGTATGCTACAAGATATAAACCTATCTCATACTTTGGGAATAAAAGGATAAATACATGCAAACATATACACATAACAAGTTTTTTCTAATGCATGAAAATACATGTAACTGCAATGGTCTGAATTCATGTCATTGTCCCCTAAAAAGCATTCCTGAGCATCTAAACTGGTTAAGATGTCTCTTCATAAGACTAGTGCCTGAAAATGAAATTGACCACTATTAAAAGTATGGACAGAAGCTTCTCAAAACCTTGGATTCTACACCAAATTTGAGGCTAATTATGTTTTTCATGGTTTAAAGATTCAATGGTCAAATGTCTGTAAAATCATGTTAACTTTCAAAACAATGAGCATGCATGACAAGCGAAAATTCGACCCTGACTACCTGGTAGTTATAATTATTCTATGAATTCATAGTCATCTGAACTAGAACTTGAAGGAAGGGATTCTTCTCGATTTGAGTCTCCAAGGAACCAACAGAGCCTCCTCGACACTCTCTCCAATGATCTTGCTTCCTCCTCAAAAGTACCTGCAAAGCAATAAAGAAAGTGCACTTTTATAAATTATGATAATAGGATTCACATTTTTCTTTGAATATATGAAAAATCTTAAAATAAGCATTATTTCTATATTTTCCAATTAGTAGTATTCTCAACAAATTAACTGGAAATGCGATATCAAAATCAAATTACAATATATTTGGTTGTATCCCAATCTCTAATCAATATTCCATTATTTATCATGCACACCATAACTTTCCTAATTGTAAACAGCATAATATCGACTGGTTTTAATCAATAAAATCAAAGAAATTGCACCTACATAATGTAAGCTGAAAAACATATTTGCAAATTTAACCCAAAATTGTGTTTTTTAGTCTGACATGGAGATATAAAACCGTCCCTAATGTTTTAGACTAATAATCTGGTGTAACTATTTGTGAATTTGTTTTCCAAAGAAAAATGTCTTGAAAAAATACAATGCGATAACAGCTTTCTTTTACAAATCTAAAACAAACAAGTTTCACCCCCCCTTACTGAATATATTAATTTTCTACAAGAATAAATAAATATGTATATACTGTATATATATATATATACATATTTTTATATATATATATACATATATATATATATATATATAGTGAAAAAAATGGATGAAGGGAACAATGGTAGGCGTAGCTTAACCCTAATTCTCCCGGGGGTGGGGGCATAATGGCCCCCCTCGACAATTTTCGCGATATATCTGCTGCGCGAAATTTTTTGACCTCGCCGCTCACCGACTTTTTACTTTCAAGTCTCACGCAAATTTTGAGACCAAATTATGTAAGTGCATGTCAGACCCTAAATTGCTCATAAACGTGATTTCATGTACAAATCCAATGCAAATTGTGTATTTAGCCAAAATTCATAAATGTATCATTATTTCTACTTTTACTGATTAAACTTAATTAATTTTGCCTTGTTCTTGATCAGAATTAAGTCTGCAACGATTTCCATCGAAAAAACAATAAAAAAAAAATAAAAAAAAAAAGAAATACATAAGAAATTCATAAAACAATAAAATATGTAAGAAATTTATTTCCAAACCGAAGTTTTTTTGAATTGCGATTGTTAAGAATGCTACAAAGAATATTTTTTCCAAAAATTAGCATTCTAGGAGCTTTATTTAGTGAATTAGAACAAAAAGTATGATTTATGCATAAATTAGCATAATTAATTCATATAAAATAAAATCTCATTATTTTGGAAAATTTTACCATACAGCCTTATAGATTACATCACCCGCTACCAGCGTGCAAATTTTTGCGTCGCTCGCGCGATCGGCGGCCGAGATCCTAGGGGGGGGCCATAATGCCCCCCCCCCCCCCGGAATGACAAGAATCAAAATACCCTGGGAGATTTAGGGTTAAATAAAGGTTCCCCAGAGCTATCTACCCTTTGAAAAAATTGGTGATGCCGAAAAATGTCTCTGCCGGGAATCGAACCCGGGCCCCCAGCTTTGAACGCCAGTGCCTTAACCACTAGACCACAGAGACGGGTTAGTGGCTAGGGCGACCCCGATCCGATTGACCATCAGATTTCATCAGATTTTCGACACCATACCAATTATAATTTCCTTTGTCGAAATCTGACGGTCAATCTGATCGGGGTCGCCCTAGCCACTAACCCGTCTCTGTGGTCTAGTGGTTAAGGCACCGGTGTTCAAAGCTGGGGGCCCGGGTTAGATTCCCGGCAGAGACAATTTTCGGCATCACAAATTTTTCCAAAGTGTAGATAGCTCTGGGTAACCTTCATTTAAGCTATGCCTACCATTGTTCTCTTCATCCATTTCTTTCACACAATATCAAATAAAAGAGTTGCCAAAGCTGTAGTACATGTGTTACTTCACACACACACACACACACACACACACACACACACACAAACCCTGGTAATTTTTTAGATTTTCCATTAAGTACGCCCTACGCATTTTTTTGAAACAGGATAGAGTTGAACAATTTTTTAGTGAAATTGGGAGTTGATTCCATTTTTTTATACCGACTAAAGCTAGTGAATTTAAAGAAGAAGTAAGTCTCACTTTTGGAACATGGAAATTATCTTTTTGTCTAGTAGCATAAGAATGAACATTTGAATTGAGTGAAAACATATTACAATACTTCAATGGAAAAATGTGATTTTTAACTGAGTACATAGAGATTAGAGTATTTAAAGTAATAAGTTCATGGAGAGGTAAAATATTCATCTTTTTGAAAAGGGGTTTACTAGCACTTTGCATATGAGACTTTGCAATTAACCGGATTGATTTTTTCTGTAGGATATATGGCTTTAGAAGGCGTGACTTGAATTAAAGTGTTCTACTATATCCTTTGATGAATTTAACTTTGAATCATTGCAATACATAACCGATGGTAACTTCTTAAAGCGTTTATTACCCAGTTCATTATCCAGTTTTGAGAAAAATTCATTTCCCATAGAGATTGCACACAAAATGAGTGAAAATGACATGTCTCTATAACTTGCAATTTTTCAGGATGATTCGTTCCTTTAAATGTAAATAAAGCCATCAAATTAGAAAGAGTATGTCCTCAGCTACAACATATTGAAAACTGAGCAAAAATTGGCAAATATTTATGGAGTTAGAGTCAAATATGCATAATTATGATGACGTCATAAGTAGCAAAATGGGAATTTTGTGTTCCGACGCCATTTTGATGACGTCATGATAAAATTTTGGGTCAAATGTGACATGAAATCATATCTCCCATCCATACTCTATTCGAATATGAAAAAAAAATTGGGGGTCAACGGACTTCCTGAAGAGCTATAATGAATTTTGTATAGGCATGTTTTTGCACATATATTGTCTATGGTTAGTGCGCGCGCGCGCACGTGCTGTAAACTTTGATGGAAGCTAATTCCGTTATTACTTGTCGTAGAAGGTTGATCAAGGTATCAAATTGTTCAGAATTATATTTTCGGTGCATTGATATGAAAAAAATGGCGATCCTATGTTGCATAGTGCAGTTACGCGCGAGAACGCGCGCATAACCGTGCGCGCGCGCAAATTTTTAGAATGCTTAAAATGACCTGATTCATACTCTACTTTGGTCAAAACGTGATTTTGAGCATTTTAAAATTTTGACGCGCGCGTATGCGCACGTCGTGACATTTACATGACCTTTGATGACATGGACAGTTGACCCTTGACCTGAAGTTAATGTGATGTAAATATGGTTAATTTTTGATAATTAATAATGAAGATATGATGGATTATGTGATTTTACAAAATGGCGTCTAGATGACGTCATGATGACGTTTTGACCTTGAACTTGTTTCATCCAGATGACATGGTAAGTCCCCATAACTGATGATACTTTGAAGAAAATTGAAGATGTAGATTTTGAGATTTTACGGCAACAAGAAAAGGGTGGAAAAATAAAATTTAAGAAATAAATAAAGAAAATTCGTACGAAATTAATAGTTGATCTGTCGATTGACAGATCACCTAATTAAAGGATTTGCTCAACACTTTTGTATGATTCTGGGATTTTTTAAATAACAAGTTAAAGACATGACATCTGTGGGCAACTGCCCCGCCCCAGTCCACTCTGTAAAGGGCATGCGATAAGCTTTGTAATTCGTTATGAGTATGACCATTCAACAATAAAATATATAAACAGGTGCCGCTGATCATTCTTGACCTATTGGTTGGCAATAGGGGACACTGATTATTCTTGACCGGCGCCGATTTAAATTTAGGTGGCGCTGGTTATTCTTGATCGGCGCCGGTTAAGAAAAAGGCAGCGCCGATTTGTCTTGACTGGCGCCGATTTAGAACAAGTAGTGCTGATTATTTTTACCGACGTCACGTAAGATTCAGTCAGCGGCAATTCATAATCGACTGGCGCCGATTTAGAACCAGGAGGCGCCGATTATTCTTGACTGGCGCCGATTTTTAACCAGGTGGTGCTGATTATTCTTGTCCGGCGCCGATTTAGATTTAGGTGGTGCTGATTATTCTTGATCGGCGCCGGTTAAGAACTCAGGCAGGCGCTGATTATTCTTGTCCGGCCCCGATTTAGATTTAGGTGGCGCTGATTATCCTTGATCGGCGCAGGTTTAGAGATCTGGCAGTGCCGATTTTTCTTGACTGGCGCCGATTTATAACCAAATGGCGCTGATTATTCTTGTCCGGCGCCGATTTAGATTTAGGTGGCGCTGATTATTCTTGATCGGCGCCAGTTATATGCAGGCAGCGCACTGCTGATTATTTTTAACCGGCGAAGTTGTTGGGAAAAGGGTATTTAAAAGAAAAGATAAGAAAGATGATATGATTGTGAAGTTGTTGGGAAAAGGGTAGTTAAAAGAAAAGATAAGAAAGATGATATGATTGTGAATTGCTGGGGGATAGTCTTTCCTTTACTGTTGCTAATATTATATCAGTGTATAATTTTTTTTTTAAGTGGTGCCTTTTCTTTTCTTTTCTTTCCTTTATTTTCATTTTTTTAAGCGGCGCCTTTTCTTTCTTTTATTTTTTTAATATTAGGGGGGCATGCGCCCCCTGTGCCCCCTGGATCCGCCACTGCTTATTTACGACGGTATACTGATTTTGGAAGAGACTTTTGGGCCCGTCATCATAGTCGTAAAACCAAGGAGGTTTCAAATGAGATGGAGTAAGAGCAAATAAAATCCCTTTGAACAAGGATAAAAACCGCTGGCAGATAGTATGTCAGGCTTGCACTTTGCTCAACATTTCTTGCAATTGTGTAGACAAATGATTCCTGCCTGACTCGTCAGCTATAGGTCATATATAAAGGGAAATACGCTATTGTGATGATAATTACTTTTTCGCCGCATCTGGTCTGGTTATATGTGTAGTACATAATTTGGAGGCATGCGAAAATAAACTATGCAATATGTCCTGAAATATGACTCAAATTTACTCAACTGGGCATGCGCGGGCACTCATCCGGCATATCCAATAATGAATAGTAGTATTCTATCGACCACATTTTTCATTTGCCGCAAACGATCGGAAAAGTGCTAAAATATGGTTTCAGTAAAAGGTCAAAATCTTACCTTTTTCATTAATTAAAGGTAAATTGATATAATCTGGGCAAATATCTCAGTGTAATCCTGGTAATAGTGCTTCGTTATTGATGTCTTGTCATGCATTTAAATTTCAGTTTGTTTATTGATATCAAAGATGGAAAATTGATACAAATGGATATTCGTAAAGTTTCACTCCTCGGATTTCTTTTCTGAGACTGGCGGCTTCGAAGGCGGACATCAAAAAGGTCTTTACTGCCGTTCTATTTCTTTTGTGCTTCTTCAGAAATGAACAGCTGCTTGAATAAATTTGTTGCCTGTTGGAACTCCAGTCATAGAATCTTCCGGGTAAAACTTTGTCCTGCAATGCAAATTGTGTGAAATGAGATTTTTTTTTCGTTTCGCATCTGGAACGTAAACATTCCATCTGCGTTTCGTGCGCAAAATTCGGATTGCTGCTATGGTAACAGCGATATATCCAATTTAGGACGACATTCCAGAGCCACATTTGGTTCCTCCCAGAGCCCGAGAGGCCGCCCGGGGAGCCCACTTCCATTAACGAGTGGATACCAGGCGCGACCACGCGTAAAAAGGGAAAGAGTGGGCAAGTTCGTTACGTATAGGCCTATGTAACGTTATAAGGGTGTAAAAAACGATGATTAAAATATTGAAAAATACTCATTTCTAATACTTGTAGGTTTTCACAAGCCAAGTACTTGTAAAGAGATGCATTTTCATAATCTGGAAAAGACTTGCTCCCCTTGTTTAGGGTGCTATTCGAAACTCCATGGTCGCGCCTGGTGCTAGAGGCATATCGTTTGTGTAGGAGGAGCAGGCAAAAGAAAAAAAAACCCGAAAATACGGATGTTGCTCAGACGTATTATGGCCTATTGCGTATGCTTTGTACATATCAACGCATGCGAAATGGTTTCTGCTGGAGAGGTGATCTGACCCAAGGAATCAATTGCCAGTGATCCACCAATAATCCACATTAAATGCAATATCGATTCGATGGACTGTAATGATCTATATCTAAGCCCTAATTCAGTAAGTTTTTCCTCACTCAATATGTACTCGATTTGTTTGAAAACCCACTTTCTTATCAATTCAATTCAATTCAATTCAATTCAATTTTATTTCCACATCTGATTAAAAACACAAGTAAAAATTCATATGCAAATAGATATATACAATAAAAAAAAACATTAAAATGAAACATATTCAGCTCGGAATCATAATGTGGTGGGAATTGACAAAGGCCAAAGGCCTATCAAGGTTATTCCCAAAGGTAATAAAAATTTACATAAGATGTTTCTTCAATATATACAAAATATAACACAAAACAATAAAAAGAGAAATAGACACACATAGAATTCAAAAATATAAGTGTAAACGAAATAACAAAAGACAACCAGACATCCTGGACCCCACCCCCCCAAGGCAATATTTTGTAATTTTATTCTGGGATTCATTTTCAACTAGGTATTTTTTTTTAGTTTTCTTTTAAACATATTCAAAGTTAGGCATATTTTGATTTCTTGTGGTAATTTGTTCCAAAACTTAGGACCTGCATAAGAAATGGTAGTTCTTGAGAAATTATAATTTAGCGTTGGTAGATAGAAAGATTTGATTGACGGGTCGCATATTTACATACATTTTCATTATATACAAAACAATTTTCTAAAAACTTTGGAAGTATATTTTTGGATTACGAAAACATAAATATGCCAATCTGTTGTTTATGTATATCAAAAATTGTTAATATACTGAATTTGTTAAAGACAGGAGCAGTGTGTGAGTAAGGATGTAAATTAAACATAATTCGTATTGCTCGTTTTTGAAGAATGAAAATTCTATTAAGATAGGTCTTTGCACAGCCACCCCATACTACATTACAGTAGTTAAGATATGGCAAGATCATGCTATTATACAATTTAAGAAGGATATAAAAAGGAACAATTTTCTTTATTCTATTCATTGCACCAATAGCTTTAGATATTTGACATAATACATAAGATACATGGTCTTTCCATGTCAATTTATTGTCAATTTTAACTCCTAAAAAATTTGTAGAATTTACAATCGATATAATTTCTTGGTTGATATATATTTTTATACAAGAAGTATCGATATTTTTATTTTTTGGCTGAAATAACATACAGGAAGTTTTTTCTGCATTTAATTTCAATTTATTTGCTTTAAACCAAGTATCAATTTTTTTAAGTTCTGTATTAAAAGTGAAACACAATGTATCAATATTTTCACCAGATAGAAATAAACTTGATCTTTGAAGGTTTCCATGGTGGAGAGAATATTGAAAGGTTTACGGTAAACACCATGTATGTAGTCCTGAAAAGGACTGTTTGTTATTCTTTCTTGAATATATGTTAGCTCTGAAAAGAACTGTTATCGACGTTTCAACCAGCGTGTTCTGGTCGTCATCAGGAATGAAGATCCACTTGAAAGACTTAAGCTTATAACCAAGTTGGTTATGAGGAAGTGATTAAGGTTGAGCCAATAGGAAAGCAGGAACGGAGAGGTAATTAAAGATGAACCAATAGGAAAGCAGGAGGATAGTGATTGGTCAGTAGTTGATTGGTGACTAATTGGTGTTAATCCCGGATTAATCCTCTAAGAGACACCTTTCATAATAAATACAGTTTTCAAAGGTAGTGCTCCTAAATAAGGACCACGTTGGACCATAAAGCATAAAGACATTAACTTCCGTAACGCATTAACTTCCGTAACATTTTTTCTTGAATATGCTACAAATTTGTGCTTTACTGAATCACTCCGGATCATACAGATATAAATCATTTAAGGTACCCTCCACCTAGGTACCCATAAAAATCATAGCTATTCATCCTGTTATTATTACACAACCTATTTTCAACATCACTTTGAAAAGAGGGAAAATTGCCAACGAAAACAATTTCCCGATAACTATATACGACATTTAATGCTTTTGGAATTTCAACTAATTCATACTACAAATGTTGAATATTGGCATCTTCTTTAGAACTTTAAATTTATAATTTCCTTTGCTATATAAGTTCTTTCAGTAATTGTTACGAAAGTTAATACACTTCTCTGCAAATGTGAACTAACCCATAGGAAAAATTGTAGATTAGAAACTAAACTGAACATGTAGGTTTAAAGAGAAATTCCAGTATTTGCAGTAAACACTGATTTCATGAGAAAGTCTCTAAAACATAAACTGAACTTTGTGAAATCTTGAAATCTACGCTGAAAAATGTTCACACTGAAGATCACCAACACAGATAGGCACACGTGGGACAGTGTATTATTATTGCTAAAATAAAGACCCGACGGAAGTGACCGAATCCGCGCTTATTTTGCTTATTTCTGAGCAATTACACAATTTCTTCCAGAATCCTTTGGCACATATTTTTTATTCATACAAACAGACACTTGGGTGGTCATTATATTAGATTCTGTAAAAAGTCATTTTTAGATCGTTACCAAAACTGGAATTTATCTTTAAATGTTCTTAAATTTTTTTGTGCACAATTCATCTTTGTCACACTTACCACTCTAGATATTTCATTTTATCAACCACTCATTTGTCAGGTAGAAAAAAAATGTTTTTGTAAGACACTCATTGGGACTATCATTCAAAATTACATTTTTATTACTTTCTTTTGTATTAACTGATTTCATTATTATTTATCTAGATATTGCTTGCCAGACGTATGTTTTCTCTCAGTTATCTTGTATTTCTGATCATTTTCCCATCCTGTTTTGGTTTTTGTCACAGAGAGAAGTAAATAATAAAAATATCACTCATTCAGAGATTTATTTGTGCTTTTTTAAGAGTTTTAATTTGTCTTACCTGGATTTCGTGCAGAATTAAGAAAGCATAGTCATCACTTTGCCATTTTCTTTTAAATGGATTCCGCCTTATAATGAGAAGTGCCTCTTTTCACTACAAGGAGGAAACCATAGTAGTAAAAAAAAACGCATAAAATGTGTCATTTGTTTTGTTAATGGAAAATTTAGCGCAGCAATTGTCAACGAAGCAAACGCCACGGAGAATCAATATGGAGTATTTTAATGATATCTCTTCCCTACAACCTAGAATATCTCAGGGGCAAAGTTCACCGGGTGCAAAAAAAAAAAAAAAAAAAACGGAAAACCAAAAGGAAGTAGGGGCACAGTAATTACATGGTGGACACCGTGCTCGTCTATGGATTAAAAAACCCTCTAATAATCTCCAATGAAAAATGTTAGCTCTTTATAATATTGAATCAAGACATTTATTCCATTTCCATCACCATGTACAAAAAAAACCAATCCATGTAAATTTTGGTACATAACAGTTACAGGAGTGCAGGAGGGAATGGGGACCGACAAAAAAGAAAGAAAAACAATCGGATGGGCATTTTCCTTTATTATTGAAATAAGTGTGTGTGTGTGTGTGTGTGTGTGTGAGAGGGGGGGGGGGTCAATCCCTCCAGCCCCTGAGTTGCATAATACATGACCATTTTGAAAGTAAATTGCACCAAAAAATTTGGTGTAAAAAATGCAAAAGGAAAGGGTATGAGAGTGTCCACTAAAAAGCAAATCTTGTAGGACGTGATTTCCCTGATATTTGGGAAAATAGCTATCATTTAAAGCATAATCAAGGGAAAAACTGCAAAATATAATTTAGGGAGTTTAACATGTGCACGCACCGTTTAGAACGAACTTGTTATCTTTTTTATCTACAGAATTACGAACAAATAAATTATACCGGTCGACATGGTTTTAATTCAGACAGTTTAATGTAAAGTTCACTATCTTTTCAACTTCTTTTGTAATGTACTGTATTTTGAACAAATTAAAAAAAAATCAAATTGAGTGTTTGGATTCGTAAGTCCCTTTTGGTAATGAATAAATATGTGAAGATTATTGTCCGATAGAATAATTGGAACTGTTAAATAAGTTGATAAAGACACTATGACATTGGCCGGTATGCTGGTTCAGAGTTTTCAGCCCCTATGATTTGTTTTTTTCTTTGAGCTCATGTACTTTTATGACAAAATTTGACTCCTCTTGTTGTGCTGCTCGCAAAAGGAATATGTCGTCAGTATTTATTTACTGGTTCATAATTTCCAGTCCCCATGTCTTTTTTCTACAAATGTGGCTATTTTGGAGGGGATTTCCACTCTGATTCTCGTCCAGAGCTTCAGTTTTTACTCCATCAAAGTTCTGATCTAAGGATAATCCTAACACATGACTGACGTGAAACCTTCAAACGGATGGAATAGCCATGTTCCTCCTTGACATCAATGTAGTCTGCAGGCACAAACCCTTTGGTTTCGTAATTTGCATAGTGCATAATGCAGGGTCTGACGTAGTGAGACTAGATTCACTGTGTACTGTGGCTGGCTGACACCAAGTCTTTCATTTAGAGTCTAGTCTTTACTCTAGACCTGTTATTGGTTTAAGTGTCAAATATGAGTCTGTGCTTGTAGACTAGCGTCAATGCTGGTTGATCAGGATGAAGAGTTTGCTTTCAGAGGTCATCAGTCTGGGTCCTTTTCAAACATTTTCCGAAATGCGTAGATACCCTAATTCAATCCAAAGGCTTAGATTATTCCGCATGAATAAATTCAGACATTTATTTTCAAATCCTCTCTCGGACTTTGATCTGACTATTTATAATATTTATACGATACTGCACACTCGGCACAATATGCGCGAATAATCTAGGGAATAAAGCGAGGGCCCTTTGTACAGAAATGAATAGTACAATCTACGAAAAAATATTTTCATGGCTGAGTGCTTAGCTTTACAAAATAATGTCAACCAGTGTAGGTCTGTTACATCTTTCAGATTGTGAAGTCAAACATTTATCCCATTTGTTTATAACAAACAATATAACAACAATATCAAGTTTTGTACAGAGAAACTCTTTCTGACCAATCACAGTTTAGTGCTTTCTTAGATAAACTGTGTTTTTCCAGACAGGGGTAATGAATTTTTATCTCTCCCTTGACGTTGTATCAAGGACAAAGACTCCTACAGTAGGAGAAAAGACCCTGGCCTATTTGAGCCATGGCATTATAGACTTGTAGCCATATGAACGTAATTCCTGGCATGTGAAATGGGTTTATGTATATACTATCAGGAATTTCACATGCCTACTTTAATCTTTTCATGTACACACCTATGATGTAGAAATAATATTATTCAACTGTGACAATTGCTTCGTCACACCAAGTAAGGGGATTCATATTATGAGAAAGCTTGTTATTTGATCAAATCCTTTTATTGTGGGCTGCAAAGGTTTTGATGCCTTTGAAGGACATGAATTCCTCTGTTAGAATTAATATTGTCCTGTCAAGCACACAATTTGACTTGTTCAAGGAATCAATGTCCCCTTGACAATATGATTCATATCTTTCAAATGCACCAACCTTTGTTGCACATAATAAAAGGATATGAATACATTACAAGCTCTTCCATTAATAATGAATTGTTTGTTTTATTTCCGTAAAAAACACATTACAATGTATATACAAGAGATACAAGAAGTAACATATACATACATAATGAAATGAATTCAAAACACTGATTAAAAAAAACAAAAAGAAAAAACGATTGAAACATGTTAAGAAAGTTAAAAGATCAAAATGTTTTCTTGCAGAAAACATTTTATGTTAAGCTATCGAGTGTTTTGTATAAGGAAACAAGAACGTTGTTTTATTATGGCTGATGTCAGGATAATAACAGTAAACTGTAGAGGACTAGGTGATACGAATAAAAGGAAGGATGTGTTTGACTATTTATGCCGTAAAAATGGCTCAATCTATTGTTTACAAGATACTCATTTTGATGCAGGTTTATCTGACATAATCAAACAAGAATGGAATGGATAAGGATTTTTCAGTTTTGGAAATACACAATCAAGGGGAACCGCCATTTTATTCAATCCTAAACTTGATTTTACAGTAAATAAAACAAAAATAGATCCTGAAGGAAACTGGGGAATTTGGATTTGGTAATGGGTTCACTGAAATTTACATTGATATCATTGTACGGACCAAACAAAGATAATCCTGATTTTCATGAAAGGATAGGGGAATTATTTCTTTGATACCCAAAGGAGAGAAACCTAGACAATATTTACAAAACTGGAGACCTATAACTCTTTTAAACACGTCATATAAAATTGCATCTTCTGCTATAGCCAATAGAATTAAAAATATATTGCACGAAATTATCCATCAAGATCAAAAAGGGTTCGTCAAGAATAGATAAATTGGAGAAAATATTCGTTTAATTTATGATACTCTTCATGAAACTGAAGAATTAGATACTCCTGGGATGTTATTATTTCACTTAGAGAAAGCTTTTGTTTCAGTTTCGCATGATTTTTTATACAAAGTCTTAAAAACATTTAATTTAGGGCCTTCCATTCATCAGTGGATTCAAACGGTTCATAATGAAAATATGTCTTCAGTATAAATAAATGGTTATTTGTCAGAACGTTTATCTATAAATAGAGGCTGTAGGCATGGTGATCCCCTTTCCTCATAGCAGTTATGCTTCGTCAAAATGATTGTAATAAAGAAATTGATATTAAAGGAAATATTCGGAAAATTACTCAGTATGCAGATAGTTCAAATGAGTCTCTGAACATTGCCCTTTCTGTTGAGATTTTTTATTCACTTTCAGGATTGAAAATTAATGAAGGTAAAACTAAAATTGTTTGGATTGGATCGAAAAAATATAGCCCATACATAATTAAAACAAAAATGAAACTCTCGTGGGTTGATGATGGCTGTTTCACTTGTTTAGGTATAAACTTTTCTTTAAATTTAGATAACATTGTATCTCTAAATTACATACCTGCCCTAAACAAGATGAAGCGCCTAATTCAAGTTTGGTCAAATAGAAACATAACCCCACTGGGTAAAGTAACTCTTGTTTAAACCCTTTTTCTTTCACAATTTAATTATTTAATTTTGTCTTTATCAAATCTGTAACCTCTGTTTATAAAAGAGCTGGAAATGGTTCTGTTCAGTTTTTTGTGGAATAAAAAACCTGATCAAATCAAAAGAATTCAGATTTGTAATTCCTATATTGAAGGTGGTGTGAAAATGGTAAATATTGAATGTTCCTTCACTTCGTTGAAATTAACCTGGATACGAAGAATGCATAATGGATTCATGGATAATATATGCTTAAATTCTTTTTTGCATTCCATCCCTTTTTCAGACTCAAATTTTTTACTTTATAGTCATGGCTATTTAGAAAAGTTTGTTGATATAATAACAAATCCTTTTTGGAAAGTTGTACTCTCCTCATGGTGTATTTTTCGGAAAGCAAATAGATGTTCAAGTAGTAGAGAATTCCTTTCTGAACTCCTATGTCATAATGAAGACATAGTTATAACGGAAATCTAGTTAACTTTAGACACTGGAGTCAAAAGGGTTTAAGATTTGTCAACGACTTAATAGGAACAGATGGTTAGGTCTTAAGTAGACAAAGAATTATTGAAGTGTACAATGTTTCCATTGATTACCTTACACATTTCATTATAAAACAAGAGATCAGTGAAAAGTTGGAGAGTTTTTCGCAACCCGATTTTGTGAAATTAACCACTCCATTTAGAGCAAATGTCACTAGTATATTGATGAAGCAAAATAAAGGCTGTAAAAATATTTATGTTCCGTTGGTGAAAGAAAAGGTATCAAATAACTTTCAAAGAAAAGAAAAATGTAAAGAGAGAATCGGAAAACAAGTCTCACTAGAGAAATGGCGTTGTTTTAGTTCTATACTGTTTCAAGTAATGCAGGATGTTTCAATCAGGTGGTTTCAATACTGCTTAATTAACTGTATTATTCCAACGAATTTGTACTTGTGCAAAATCCAAGCTAAATCAAGTAGTACTTGTACTTTCTGTACTTCCCATGTTGAAACCATTGAACATTTGTTCTTTGAATGCCACTTAGTTAGAAAAGTATGGGAATACTTTGAAAAGAGACTGTTTGAAAGATGCAAATTGGTATTAAAATTAACCATGGAAAATGTCCTTTTTGGAATTACTCCCATTAAGTATAATAGAGCTTTAAATACACTGATTATTTGGATAAAATGGATGATATATAAAATCAAATTAGCTGGAATTCGTCTTATGCCACAGAAAATCCTCAACGAGTTAAAGAATTATTTTTTGTACGAAAAAGCTATTTCATGTGAAAATATGAAGCATGTGTCTTTTAAAAAATGTTGGTCAAATTTTCTTAATCTTTTCGACTAATGTCGGAAAGATTTTTCATCGGTTTGTGAGATACAAGTTTGAATCTTTATCTCTCGTTCTCTACATAAATTATAACTATGGTTTTGCTTTTGGTACTGTAAATGATTTATTTCATAACAAGACTGTATACATGTATTATCAGCTATTGTTGTACTACTGTTAAACACTCACTATATGATGCATTGGGATTTGAGTGACGGTCATACAAATTGTGAAACAATGTTCTATTTACAATTTTATCGAACCTGCTGAAATTATAATTGAAGCATGTTGTTGAGAATCGGAAGAAACTTTTGTTGTTTTCACTTTGCTTACGAGATGCAAAGTTTTGATTAAAGGTCCAAAGCAGGACGATTTCATTCTTAATTAAACTTTATGATTGCTTTAGTGTAATTTTTTGTGAGTTTGAAGTAGAGATAATTCTCTGTCATAACACTAGACTTCAGGGTTTGCCATTCCATTATTTCATGAATTGAGTCAGTAGAAACATTTGATCGATTATTAATATTAAGGATAATCCCACCAGCTCTATTTTGCAACTTTTGTAGCTGATCTGTATATTTGTCACAGGAAGATTGCCATATTACATCAGCACAATCCAAGTTGGGTAGTATAACGCTCTGATAGATAATTTTCAAATTATTCCTATTGATTAATTTACTTAATCTACGGAGGAACGAAATCATACGATCCACCTTTTAACTTTATTAAGTGGTTAACATGAACATCCCATTTAAGTTCTGAATCAATATACACACCCAAGTATTTCAGCGAAGATACTTGTTTGATGGTATGACCATCAATTCCTAAATCTAGTCCATTGTGTTTATTTCCAAAAAGCATGCACATTGTTTTGTCATAATTAATATTGAGTCTATTCGAGTCCATCCATCTATCAAGAATGAGCAACTATCTATTTAACTTTGATTGAAGTACGTTGGGATCTTTATGAGAAAAGTAAATCACAGTGTCATCTGCATAGACATGGATGTTGCATGACTTGAAAATAGTAGGTAAATCATTAATAAAAAATATAAAAAGCATCGGGCTTAGTATCGATCCTTGAGGAACCCCTTGGCTGATTGGTAATTCTTCAGAGTTGCAGTTATGAATACATGTTACAATTTTTCTGTCTGAATGGTAGCTATGAAACCAGTTCAAATTCGTTTCTTTAATTTCTCCTTGCTTAGGTTGACATTTTTTTCTTACTTATGAAAACAAAAATCAATGCTATTAGTATAAGGTAACATATTTAAATGAAAAAAAGGTGATTCGTGAACCATAAGTCTCTCCTGATTTCGCGATAATTAAAATATACAATATAATCTTTTGACCATAGACAACTTTTGACACCATCATCCTCAAGAATACACATGTAATATTACCCAAGGATCATACGTGCCAAGTATGAACATGATCGATGCAGAAATAAAGAAATCAGATAAAGTTGAACAAAAATCTCAAAAAAGGATGGTCAGGACCACATATCATTTGACTTTTTAACCCCTAGACGACCTTCGAACTCGTCATCCCAATAGACAGATTATATCCAATGATAATATTTGCCAAGTATGAACATAATTGATGTAGAAATAAAGATATATAGCAGCAAATTAAATAAAAACTTGCAAGAAGTCTGATAATCAATGATTTTCTGGCATTTGGCGCAAGCTTTTTTTTACCCCTTGCAAAAACGTCTTGTTTTCGCTCAAGCATAAACGGAACTCATTTCTTTAAAAAGCATTTGAAAGAGAAGACGTCAGAGCATCTATTAACATCAAAATATAGATATCATAATTTGTAACAACATTTTGATAGGCTTTTCTAAACTGTCCCTTTTTTATACGCACTGTATACGTACACTAGCTACATGATGTCAACAGTACAGGCAGTTAAACCAATAGCTTCATGGTCAGATGGTGAAACGATGAACGACATACTTTCTAAATTGTGGATGGTTAAAATTCACATAATTAAGTTTTTAGGGACACTGAATAAAGGTTTTTAGCGTAATTATGTATTTTTTTTGGATAGCAGAAGGGATAGGTACTTGATGTAGGCATTTAGGTAAAACAAATCAACTAACATGAGAGTTGGCATGAACAATGGCGCGATAGCTCAGTCGGTAGAGCGGGGGTTTCGGATTCCGGTGACCCGGGTTCAAATTCCCAAATGGTGCGTGCGCTAGTGCCCTTTGGTAAGGCATTTATCCTCTTTACCAGGTCCCTCGGAGATGACCTTAAGCCGTTGGTCCCCTGGTTGCTTGCTCACAGGCATTCGTGCTTTCTTAGCAGTTAGGTAAAAAATGAAGAAAAGAAAACTCGGTATGACTGGGTCTGTATCGGCAGCATCATTAATTACAGCCGAATTATCAAGTGCTGATGGGGTACTGCACTTCTCGCATGTGTAGCAAATGTCGATTCAAAGCGGACTGTTTTGAAATTGATAAAAAGACACCTTATGAGACATGAAGTTTTAAGATATTCTTATTCCTTATTATTTATTACTTTATACTTTATTACTGTTAATATTGTTCGCCTAGCTGACAGGTTACCAATTATCATCTTCAAAGCAATAGTATGCCTCATAGTAATGAAATGCTAAGGAAATAGTGTACTATATATAGTACAGAAAGCAAGCCGTGGAACGCGAAATTCATTATGACATTAAGAAGGTGAACTTAGTTCTCAGCCAGCTTTCCGAAACACAAAACATAACTGAGTGCCATGAATACATATGAAAAGGCGATCATCCATGTCAATACATATTGTTCCTTTTGAGTAATGTGAACCCAAGGTTAGTCAGGAGTAGTGATAAATTTCTTGCGCTATTGATAAAGTTCCCATAAAATATGAGTAGACCAACTACTATCGCTCTCCCGTTTAAACAATTCTAAGAGAAGTACCAGTCCTTTATTATTTACGTGAACAAAGAATGCAGGGAAATCTATGCTGATTTCATATGTTTCTTATCAGAAAACATTATGAATTTGGGGGAATCTCCGAACCGCATATCTATCCGCGAATTCGCCAACTTATTACACGTTTCGTCTCTTAAAAAAGTCTAGCGTTTCAGCACATACCTAATATCCGAATTAGCGACGAAGAGCTAGTGCCTGAAGGTTTCTACGTGAAGATTACCAACCGATTTTTAAGGCAATTACAGAACAAATTCATATTTTATATAGAGATCAACAACGAGAGATTAACAACGGTAAATCGCGTGAAGAGCATAACTAATACAAATGGACGTAGGCTTATAAATTGAGTCGCCAGTTTTACATACATGTATGTAGGTCATCGGATACTGATTGAGTATATTTTGGTGTCGCGTATTTCGCTTGAACAGTGCATCAACACGATACAATGAAGGGTGCAGTTTGATATTTTCATCCATTTGAAGCAGGATTTAAAATTCAGCGAGGAACATAGAAAGAATTCTCCAGAAGAGAAAACACGGATATAAACACTCGATAATCAAATCCGCATCATACTGTAGGGTTTAGATTATAAAATAAAGATGTCTTGTGATACAGATACGCCCATTTTGATTGCAGCAAAAAATGGCAATCTCCAATTAGTCAAAGATCTCATCGATCAAGGAGCACAAGCTAATACGGCTGATAATGCGGGTCGCACACCTCTCTACGTGGCATCAGACAGGGGATATCTTCATGTAGTGAAATATCTCATTGATCAAGGAGCACAAGCTAATACGGCTAATAATGCGGGGGCCACACCTCTTCACAGGGCATCATGGAATGGTCATCTTGATGTCGTGAAATATCTCATTGATCAAGGAGTACAAACTAATACGGCTGATAATATTGGGTACACACCTCTCCACACGGCATCAGACAGGGGCCATCTTGATGTCGTGAAATATCTCATTGATCAAGGAGCACAAATTAATACGGCTGATAATATTGGGTACACACCTCTTCACAGGGCATCATTCGAGGGTCATCTTGATGTCGTGAAATATCTCATTGATCAAGGAGCACAAACTAATGCGGCTGATAATGATGGGTACACACCTCTCCACGCGGCATCAGACAGGGGGCATCTTGATGTCGTGAAATATCTCATTGATCAAGGAGCAAAAGCTAATACGGCTAATAATGCGGGGGGCACACCTCTTCACAGGGCATCATTGAATGGTCATCTTGATGTCGTGAAATATCTCATTGATCAAGGAGCACAAACTAATACGGCTGATAATGCGGGTGTCACACCTCTTTACAGGGCATCAGTGAATGGTCATCTTGATGTCATAAAGTGTCTCATTGGATTAGGAGGAGCAGAGATTGACAAGGCCAATAAACGTGGCTTAACACCTCTCCACGCGGCATTACTGAATTGTCATCACGATATAGTGAAATATCTCATTGATCAAGGAGCACAAGCTGACACGGCTGATAATGCGGATGGCGAAACAGCTCTCCACCCAGCATCTCGGGGCGGTCACAGCAACGTTGGTCGGTATCTGAAGAGTGAACAAGCAAGATTAGGGTCCGCATTAAAAGGTAAACACATAATCAAATTAAGCCGACTACATTATTTTCGAGGGGAAAAAACCCTCGAAACAATTTCATGATTGAACGATGAGTGTGTGTGTGTGTAGGGGGGGGGGGGGGGTGGGGTCCGGGGGGGGGGGTGGGCTTCAAATTTTGAATTATCGATTCATAAGTTTTTTTAAGCTTCTCGTAAGCTAACATTCATATTACAAAGCATGCGTTGATATATGTACACTCTAAAAAACGAGGAGTTAATTTAGCTCTTAAAGAGCGTGTATAGTGACTGCACTTCAGAGTGTTGATTTATGTGGTTCAAATTAAGTTTATAAGTTCATTTTATTTGTCTTCCAACTTTGAGTTTGTATACATGACAAACATACAAGTGTGTAGGAAACAATAAGCAGAATACATGATAAAACATACAAGTATACATAAAACAGAGTATGCAGAAAACATTGTTTTTTAAATACATTGTACAGCTTAAGACAGAAAAGAAATAATTTTAAAGAAAGACGAGGAGACCTAGGTGAAGCAATGCTTGTAAATTAAGGTTCCTCATTACGAATTCAAAGAACATTAGATAAACAACACAGAAATGGCAATAATTTGATATGATAACTAAAGAGAGGGGCGGGGAGAGAAGAGGGACACATTTATGTACAAAAGTGATAAAAAAAGGGGACATGAGGACAGAGACCAGCCAGGCCCGGGAAAGGGGGGATGAAACATATTGATTTTTTAGCATTAACTAATAAAAAACACACAAAAATAGGCTTTACGAATCACTTCCATAGTTACTCAGTAAATGAGATTTCAATTTTCGTTTAAACACTGTAGAACTGACAGCATGTGTAATTTCAGGGTCAAGTGCATTCCAAAACCTGGGTCCAGTGCATACTATAGTGGCCAAAGTGAACTTTGTTCTTGCACGAGATATATGGAGAGTGGAAGATTGTCTAGTATTGTAATTGTGTATTTGACTATTTTTCTTAAATATCAGTGCCAGGGCTGTAGGGAGACTTCCTGAATCAAAATCATACGTAAGAGATCCTAGCTGCATAAAGTAAATATCTTCCACTTTCAATAAGTGATTGTCATGAAATAAAACATTTGTATGGGCACGATAACTGACATTACATATACTTCTAATAGCTCTCTTCTGAACAATGAATAATTGTTGCAATAGCGTTTTAAGTGAGTTGTCCCAGGCAAGCACACCGTAGTTTAAGTAAGGAACAATTAATGAGGAATATAATATCAATAAAATTTCTTTAGGGAAAACTGACCCCAACTTGTATATAACACCAATATTTTTTGACAACAGTTTGCAGAGATAATTTAGATAAAGTTTCCAGTTCAATTTCTCATCAATAAATAACCCGAGAAATTTAGTTCAGGTTACTCTTTCAAGACAGACATCATTAAACATTACATTGCCAGGCAACATTTTTAAGGAATTGCTAAAAAGCATATAATTTGTCTTTTGAAAATTAAGTGATAATTTATTGGCTTGAACACACAAGATAACATTCTTCAATTAACGATTCACTGTTTCTATAAGGAAAAAATACACTAGAATCATCAGCAAAGAAAATAAAGGATAATTTGTTTGATGAATTTTGAAAATAATTTATTTACAGTATGAATAAGAGAGCTTCTAGAAGAGACCCCTGAGGTACACCACATGTAACAGTTTGCAAACTGGAATTAATTCTATTCAAAGATATAAATTGTCTCCTGTCAGTGAGATAACTCCTAAACCACTCAAGGGCAACACCTCTCACTCCATAATGGGATAACTTATTTAGCAAAATTTCATGATCAACTGTATCAAAAGCCTTGGAAAAATCTAAGAATATACCAATTGTGCTCAAGTAATTATCCAAGGCAGTGGCAACCTTATCAACAAATGCAAAATGGCATATGTAGTTGTATGCTTCTCGCGTAACCCAAATTGAAAATTTGAAAAGATATTTGACTTTTAAAAGAAATGTATGACCCTTGCATATATGAGTTTTCAGGGATTCTTGAAAAAAGATGTCAACAAAAAAAATGGACGATAATTGGTGAACGATTCGGGGTTGCCTTTCTTAACAATTGACACAACTTTTGCAATTTCCATGCTTCTAGGCACAATGCCATTTGACATTGAAAGAGTAAAGATGTGAGTAAGAGGTGTCAAGATTCCTATAATAACATGTTTAATAAGTTCGTTTTTAATATTATCACAGCTCTTTTTACTTTTTAGAGATCCAACCACATCAGTCAACTCTTCCTCATTTGTAGGCCAAAAAATAGACTTTCCAAAGTAGGCTCAGACAAGAAGTCAACACATGTTTTTTTGACAGGGTGGAATAGCCGCCTGTAAATTTGGACCAATATTACAAAAAAAATTGTTGAACTCTTCTACAATAACACTGTTATCATTCACAACTTGATCATTTATGATTACCTGTTTTATCTTTGAAACCTTAAGTGGTGCTTTAAAAACATTTCTGATCACTTTCCAGGTATCCTTAATATTATTAAAAGTCGCTTGGAATTGAGCACGGTAATATTGCTTTTTTGCATTACGCAATATAGCAGTTAAAGTATTTATATAAGCTGAATATTTCCTTTACAAAAATGCTGACTTTTTTTTTTATATTGGTAATACATCTTATTTTTCTTATTAATTGAGTTTAACAAAGATTTGGTAATCCAAGGCATACGTGGAACTTAAATCGACTCTTATTTGTACAATTAATCACAGGTACGTTCTCGTCATACCGAAAAAAGCCAAATTTGAACGAGAAAAATCAGCACTCCAAAATGCAGTCGATATACACGCTCTTTAAGAGCTAAATTAGCGCTTCGTAGCTCTTCGTTTCTTCTTTGAAAGTTCGAGGATCAGAACTGCATCGGAATCTCTTGACTCTGGACAACGACACATTTGCAATTGTTCTTCCGCTGGAAATTTTCTTAAATGCCTGGTCACACAGCCCGAGCGTTGTTGGAGCGGTCGTGGAGCGGCAGGGAGAGAGGGTCGAATTTCGCTCACAAAATTGGGGGGATCGAAAAAAAATAAAATCGAAATCGAAAATGGTGAACGGTAGCGAGCGGTGATGATTTTTTTCTCTCCGCTCCACGACCGCTCCAACAACGCTCGGCCGGTGTGACCAGACCTTAAGATCTGCTGTCCCAGTCCACTAACTTTCGATAAAAGCCTCAGCTCTCCATTGTGATTTTTAATTGCATTCTAAAATGAATCAACGCTATTTAGAGAGTTTCCGCAAAGTAAAATAAAAAAAATCGATATGATCTGACATGAATATTTTCAAAGTTCACCCCTAACCAAGTTTGGTTTTATGAGAAAGAATTGCAGATAAACTTGAATGTTTGATTTCAAATGACTTTGACCTTATGAACTCCGATAGCCCTATAATGCATTCATGGCAAAATTTTCATTAAAAAGGGCACTGGCATAAATACGAGCGGTGAACCTATTGTTCGGGCGATGATCTATTGCTTCACCCCTCCCCCACCCCAACCATTTTAACACTTTAACGCTTCGACATAAACTTGCCTTACAAGTACCATGGTACAATTTGGTTGAGAAAGGAGCAACAGGGCCAAAATATTTGTCATATAAGGGTCTTGAAAATTAACTTCAACATTTGACCTTATTTTTCTTTTAGTCCGGGTTATAATCATGATAATTCAGCAAGGTGCCACTTGGAGGAGAAATTTTCATATAGTGCCTCTAGACCAGTTTTTTACGCTGAATATGAATATATGAGGTAAACAGGCTGTATCCTGAAAATTAACCTGTGAGGGAACTTTTTTTTCAAAATGGCTGCCGAATTTTCATAAAATTTGAATATTCGTACATAGATTTTGACAAAGCATTCAATTGCCATGAAATTAGTGTCATATGAAAGCGAATTAAATGTCCTACCATTTGGTACTATTTATAGGGGATAAGTCGGTCATTTGGCTGAGATTTTAATGTCTAAGTCACACCCCCCCCCCCCCTATATCATGTACATGTATATTGCCTATTTATTGGGAATTTCACTATTTTGGATCACCCAAAATATAGGCCTACTTATTTGAAACTACATGGAAGCCCAAACTAGCTGAGTCATTGATAGGATTTACATCGTATAATAAGATACAAAAAAATGAATCAATACACATAATTTTTTTTATTTTTTTTTTATTGACATTGACTAATTGTTCAGACATGTATTGTATGTAAATAGTTTTGTTCTGCTATAAAGCGCCTTGAGCATCTAATCAGGATGGAAAGTGCGCTATACAAATCTTATGTATTATTTTTATTATTATTATTATTAAATAAATTTACAAGCATAATATTGCTTAAAATACAATAGGTACCATGTGACAATTTATAATCGAGCAGATATAATGAAATTCATATTTCAATAGATTACTTAGGTCTATACGACAAATTATGGCTTCACAAATCATCAATGGATGAAGGAGGAAAATTAGAAATGAAGACAACGTGTATGTGAGTGCGAGTGGAGGAGAGGTGAGGTCATGGGTGTGGATTGGTGTTCATCATTGATCTTTCCTAATCAAAGGGAATCCATCCCAAATAAAAACATTTAAGAGGAAAAAGAAAATTCAGGCAAGCTGATAGTTGAAGGTGTGAACAGTATCATACCTTAAATAAAAAGATAAGATTTTTTAAAAGTTGCAAATATTGGTAAGCACTATATCCGTGGAGATTTCAAATTGGTTGGATATGTGATGTCATATGTGGAACTCACTTCCTCTTAGCCTAAGATCCCATTCTTCTCTAAATTCCTGTAAACATGGTAAAATACTACTTAAGACATCTTTTCCGTAAATAGTATGATTTTTATAGTTAATATGTCCGTAGTTTAGTTGGTATTTTAGATATGAAAGGTAGTTACGTTGGATGTTTAGTTTTGTAAGGTAGTTAAGTTGATACGTGAGTTTGGTTTATTAAGTTAAGTAGTTAGTTTTTGTGATGTAAAGCGCTGAGAGAAATTTTGATAGGACCTATATAAATATTGAATTATTATTATTATTCTATTTTATTTATTTTGTTCTCTTTTCCAACACATTTTATGACCAAGGCTGCATTCCCCTGAAAGCATGAACTTTATCCTGTCGTCATTCAAAAATATGATTAGGTATTCTTCGTCCTTCTCTCTACCTACAGGGGCTGGAGATGTATCAGAAGCTTCCTCGGCGATAGCATCAATTAGTTTGGACATCGACGCTGATAAAATCATTCATCAAGAAGGTACGATCTAATCAATTGTCTTTTCACTAGCGATTTCACTGTTTGAAAAATGTTTTTTCAACATCAGTTGTGTTTTGACTTTTCATTTGCTTGATTTCTGGAAATTGTGCTCCATATCAAGAAGAATCCAACCCCTGTACATGTATATATACTCTGTAGAGCTTATACTACTACTACTACTATTATTCATAATAATACTACTAATGATAGGAATAATAATAATAATAATGGTAATAATAATAATAATGATAATAATAATACATCACTTATATATATATAACCAGAAAGTTTCTATATACTATTTTTGTAATCATGAACATGATAGGTGTATAACTATAAAATTGATGAAAGCGCAAAGCGCGAGCGGAAACAAAATTGAGATTTCAGACCTAAAACGGGACACTCTATTCCTGTTCATTAAATCAGAAAAATGATGGGTAAGTGGGTATCTTGCTACATTGGCAATTAATATGAGCTCGAAAATCGTGCACAATTATTTTTATGTTCTGATCTGAAACTTTAGAATTTAACCATGTTTTGAATTTAAAAAAGTAAAAGCTGCGTATCTGAATAAACATGCATGCGCGTGTTAAGATTAAGAATAAATGAATAATGCTATTGCAAAGCGCGATATGAAAGTATGTGATGTTGCAATCTGAAGAGTAATTTTAAGCACTATTTCAAGCACTGTGTAGGAAATTTCTGAAGGGAGGGGGGGGGGTGGGTCCTGCAAAACGTTCATTTTCATTACATTTCTGTCATTGTTCATACCTACCAGACTTCCAGGGGGTGCTGCCTAAAGAAAATAACACACGCAGCACACCCAAGGATAGTTTTGGACTTCAGAACCTCCGCTTCCCAGGGCCATGGTAGCTTGTTCCCAAGGGTTGGTCCAGCTACAGCAAATGATCTATAAAGCATGTGTGGGGTTTGCGAATTTGAAGAAGTGATTGTTTGCTTGATCGAATGTTACGGGATGGGTTAAAAAGATACTTATTGATCAAACGTGTCATAGACGTTTGTTTTATAATATTTTTTTTTTGCGTTTGTCTATCGTGTACATTCGTCTTTCTTTACCGTGTTTAAACGTACATCGGCTTTTGGTTTATCTTGCACTGCATTTATTTATTTATTTATTTATTTCTGATATTTTGACAGGGTAGCCCATTCACCAATAAGTAGTGGTCTTCCATGGGGCCCTGAATAACAATAAACATATTTACAAAATGCATAACGTATGTACAGAATGTTACAGCATTAACATTCACATTAGGATTTGAATGTAAAACGAAACATTAACAAACTTAGCAGCAAACAAAAACGCAGACGGTCACTCGTTTGACGTAAAATAAAATATCAATAAATCAAATTAACTAAGAAGGACATCTTGAAAATACTGATAATATAAACCAAATAATCAAGGTCATGCTAACACAAAATAAGCACAACAGTGGATGTTCCGCAAGTTATTTATAAATTACAAGTTCTTTTAAACCTTCTCTTAAATGAAATGACAGAAGGAGCTGTTCTAATTGAATTATCAAGCTTATTCCATTCAAATATTGATGATACGACTGGACTACACTTATAACAATCAGTGCGAAACTTGGGAACGCGTAAATATCCACTGTCTCTCTGTCTGGTATGATGTTCATATACATCATTTGGATTGGTTAAGTTTACCTGAAGGTAAGAAGGTGCTAAATTATGAACACATTTATATATCATCAAAACGCGACTGAGCTCAAATCGTTTGTCTAGTGTCATCCATTTAAGACTTGAGAACAAATCAGCCGACGGTGTGTCGAATGTCTTGTTCAATATAATTCTTGCAGCCCTCTTCTGAATTTTTTGCAGCTTAATTGTATGCGATTGAAATCTATTCGACCATACAACAGAACAGTAATCAAATCTTGGCAACACTAAACTGTTATAAAGCAACTTTAAGGACTGCACAGGCAAAGAACTTTTCGCTCTCTTTATTATGCCAATGCTTTTCTGAGTAAGTTTACATACATTTTCAATTTGTTTTGACCATTTCAGTTCTTCATCTATCAAAACTCCTAAGCAATTGGTGAATTGAACTCTATTTATCAAATCACCGTTTAACGAAATCGTTTTTTCAGTGTTGAGGACGAGCTGATTATCTTTAATCCATGCCATGACCTTGTTTAATGCAACAGTTAATTTTTCTTCCAAAACTGTCGCATCATTCGCACTGACGGTAAGTGTCGTGTCGTCAGCGTACATATCTATAATACCTTCATGAATACATTCAGGTAAATTATTAACATATATTGAAAATAAAAGGGGACCTAGAATTGACCCTTGTGGCACGCCTAATTTGACGAATGAAGGGTGCGATTTGGTTCCTTTGAATTGTGTCACTTGTTGTCGATCAAATAAATATGATTTGAACCAAGTGATAGTCCTCTTACTACAACCAATGCAAGTTAATTTCTTTAAAAGCAGCTCATGGTCCACGGTATCAAAGGCCTTCCGAAGATCTATGAACGCAACTCCAGAAATTAGATTGTTATCAATAGTGCGGTATGGTGTGTTATCCCGTAGGATTTCTTTGCCAAAATTGATTTTTTTGGTTGTTTTGCCTTCAGTAGGGCCCCTTTAGACCAAAAATGATGGGGTTCAAATTTTCAGCCCCCTCCTTCCCTTCGTGGGGGGTCCTTTTTTGCGCCATATTGGCCTGTACAAAGCCCAATAGGATAATCCATTGTTTTCAACATTATTTCTCACTTTTCTTTGCCAATTTTATTTTTAAGTTGTCTGAGATGTACAAGAATGAATATTTGATGATGATGTGATGCCAAATATTGGTCACTTTTACCATATGGGGGCGGATTTTGCGAAAAATCCCCCCAAAATTGTGAAATATTACCCAAAAAATGTAATTTTCCCCTGTTTTGGCACTCGAATTAGGACAAAAAGATTACAAAATGAAATGCATATATGTCTTGTTATACATTCCAATAACAGAGGAATACATCACATATAATTTATATGATTATTCTTGGTCAATTGATGTAAAAGTCAACCCCATTTCAGGATTTTATGCAGTGAAAACCTTACTACAACACTAGAGGGCGCCATAACTTATCATGATGATATTATTGTGGTACGGTATATCATGACACAGCTCCTGTAGGTCTTTTGCGCCAAAATTGTTTAGTTTTTTTCGTTTTGGATTCACTTGGGTCCAATGTCAGGAAGAGATAGGGTTCCAATTTTCCCCACCCTCACCCACTGCCTGAGGGGGGGAGGTCACCTTTATCAAGACCCCCTAAAATCAGGTGTATTAGCAATTTTGCGCCTGGTTAAAAAATGAATTGTTTTATGGTATTTTATGATTCTTAGACAGCTAGCATGCTATTATGAAGACTTCCAGTTAGACATGCATCCTATCAACCATATACCCCCCCCCCCCCCACCTGACTGGCATACAACATTCACCATTCGGTCACTCGTTCTAGAGTACAGTTTACGATTAAAGGACTTCTATTCGAATTGTCAATTATATACTTCTCGGCTAATTTCCAATTACTTATAGACAGAAAGAAACACATAAAGTATATTTTTATAGCCCCCGCCCCCTCATACACGCACACACATGCACATAATCATCATTGAAATATGTGATGTTTTATTAATTGACCTTCACAAGATTTAGAGATCTTCCGAACTTACAGACCTGCATTGCGCCTCAATTTCTAAGGTAGGGCCTACATACTATTCCATGTACAACCAAAAATACCCTTACTCGGAAAAATTGCAATAAATTGTTTTTCAACAGTTTTTAGTACTAATTGACCTCCGGAATAATATACTAAAAATCTACCAAAATCCGCATCAGGGAAAGTTGTTATTTTCAAGATAGTATCCAAGATGGCCACCATTCACTTTAAATTAATGAATACGACTCACTCATTATCCACCTGAGAATCCTAATTGGTTTCATACTCTATGGTCTAGGAGGTAAAATGATTTGTTGACACGGGATAAAGTGAATATAAGGACCCCAGGATACCTATAAAATCCAAGAGGGCATCAAAAATGGCTACAGTGTGCTAAAAATCCACAATTTGGTTTCGATTCAATGATTTCAAGGGTGAAATAGTAAACTGGAAAAAGTTGCAAGGACAGTGAGTGCTCTGGTGGGTTCAAAAATCCATGATGGCTTCAAAAAATTTATTCTGTAATGGCTGCTAAACTTAAAGCAGACATGGCTGATTTTATATCGTCCAGGGAAATGTGATTTCGATGTTTTACTTTAAACCACTGGTTTGGGTCCCCGGGGGCCAGTTACATTGATGAGTGGATACCATGCGCGACCAAAAAAAGTAAAAAGGATGTCCTTTTTAAGATAGGGCACGTTACGTACGTAACGTAAGAAGGGTGTCAAAAACATTAAAATAATGAAAAAAGGGGTATCTATTTTGCAAGAAAGCTACGTGTTTAGGGTCAAATTTTCGAGGGTCTAAACATTAAAGACTAAATGAGATGTGGAAGGTGGGGCTGTACTAAACCCAATCAGGTAAAAGGCAAAACCGACGACTGACAGACATAAGAATAAAAATGTTGTTAGGGGGTCAATTCAGGGAATACTTGCCAAGAGTATAGTTTTGTTTCCAATACTTGTTAAGGGTAGGGTTTCACAAGCCAATACTTGTTAAGGAGTGCATTTTCAGAATATGGAAAATACGTGTTTAGGGTGCTTTTTGAGACCCCATGGTCACGCATGGTATCAACTCGTCAATGGAAGTGCCCCCCCCCCCCCGGGTGCGCGTTTCCGTTTTACACCCTGGCGAAGGCATTTTCCGGAAAAATAGCCACAAAGCGACTAGTGAAGAGTCTACGTCTACGTTTGTTTACATAATCAGCTGGGCGCGCGGTATTAGTATCCGCAGAACATACGTGCAATTGTGCAAATGCAGCTGAGCTTGTAGACCAAAAGCTTCTGTCTCTGTATTTTGGTTGTTCCGCTGACGTTGGCTTTATGATATTTTTTTTTACTTTATCGCACATGATCGTTTATATGAATGAAAACGAATAATAGCTAAAATATTGAAAAATAAAACACATAATTACTTTTTTTCATATTATATCTATCCTTATATCTATCATATCTCTCAAATTCTCTATCTATCCATCTGTCTCTCTTTTATTTCTCTCTATCCATCTATTAATCTACTCATGTGCAATATCAACACTGCTTCGACTTCCTTCGGGAGTCTATTTCCTCAGCACTACTTTTCCCTTTTTGTGCTCGATTCGATTCAATTACTACTTTATTTACTTGCATGCTTGTTACCATTGTTAAATGTCTTGTATTGCATAATGAGTTTTTTCTGAAGGTTGCCTCCTATTCTCTGTCAAATTCCACCTCTTGCTTTCCCTTCTCTTTGTCTTATCCCAATTTCTTTCCCTTCTCTCTCACCTCTTTCCTCTTCTCTCTCCTCTTTCTTCTTAATCTCTCATTCCGCTTTTTTCTTCTTCTGTGACGCTTTGTAGTACTTTTGGCCTTTTGTATTTATTTATGATTTTACATTTCTTTTTCATCTGTATGAATTTGTATTGTATTTGATATTTATTTATAATGTTTACTTTTATTTTGTTATGATTCTTTTTGTATATAAGCATTCACTTATTTCAGTCTTTGACTGCTTGTGATTGTATTTTGTTTTTATTGCAATAAAATCCAATATATATATATATATATATATATATATATATATATATATATATATATATATATATATATCAATTTCTCTCTATCTATCCATCTGTCTGTCTTTTTCTCTCTCTGTTTCTCTCTATCCGTCTATCTATCTCTCGAATTCTCTATCCATCTGTCTGTCTGTCTCTCAAATTTTCTCTCTATCTATCTATCCATCTGTCTGTCTTTTTCTCTCTATCCGTCTATATATCTATCTCTCAAATTATATCAATATCTATCTATCTATCTATGTAACTACAGTATCTATCTATCTGTTAGTCTTCTCTGTCTCTTTCATTCTTTATCTATCTAACATCTATCTATATATCTCCCTCTCTCTATCTATCCATCTGTCTTTCTCTAGTTCTCTCTCTCTCTATCAATCTATCTATCTATCTTCTATCTATCTATCTATCTATCTATCTATCTATCTATCTATCTATCTATATGTAACTGCAGTATTTATCTGTCTGTTAATTTGTCGCTCTTCTCTGTTTCTCTCATTCTTTATCTATCTAACATCTATCTATCTCTCAAATTCTCTATCTCTCTCTCCCCCTCTATCCATCTATCCACCTTTCTGTCTTTCTCTCTCTCTATCTATCTATCTTCTATCTATCTATTTATCTATATATCTGATGTAACTACAGTATCTATCTATCTGTAAATTTGTCTTCTCTGTCTCTCTCATTCTTTATATATCTATCTAACATCTATCTCTCTCAGATTCTCTATCTCCCCCCCCCTCTCTATCTCTCTTTCTATCTCTATCTATCCATCTGTCTGTCTTTTTTTCTCTCTATTTCTCTTTATCCGTCCACATATCTATCTATCTATCCATCTCCCTGTCTTTCTCTCTCTCTCTTTACTTCTATCTATCTATCTATCTATCTATCTATCTATCTATGTCTCTATCTATTTATCAGTCTCTTATATCTATCTTTCGGCATCTAAGTGTATCAATCCATCAAACTTTAATTTTTTTCTATTATAATTGTTTATTTTTATTTTGTCTGTCATTCTATTCATTTAGTTAATAATTTATATTTAGAAAAAAAAACTTAACTGCAAAAGCATGTTCGGATTTCACTCATATGACTGCTCTCTGTACATGAAGTGCCGATGAACTCTATGTGCAGCGGCTGTGCAGATTACATGCGGTGGTGTGGGACTTGCCAGTTTCGCACGCTGCAACCAGCGACGTGTGTAGACTCTTACTAGTCGCTTTGTGGCTATTTTTGCGGAAAATGCCTTCGCCAGGGTGTAAAACGGAAACGCGCCCCCCGGGTTTGGGTCAAGTAATATATAATGATACGTTACAAGGACAGTCAGTGGTCTGGTATGTCCATAACTCAAAGATGAATTCCAAAAATTGATCTTAAAATGGCTACTGATACTTAAAGCGGACATAGTTAATTTCATATCGGCCTGGGAGATATCATTTTGGTGTCTGAACCAATAGTTTCAAGGGTCAAATAAGACATTAGGACAGTCAAGTTAATAGGGTCAATCAGTGGTCTGGTATGTCAAAAAATGCGATATGGCCTCCAAAATGCAGGGTCTAAATTGAATATGGTTCTTAAAAGTAGACATAGTTCATTAGAAATGCACATTGTGGATTCCATTTTGGTGTCTACGCTAGAGTTTAAAGGATCAAGTACTGTTTCAAGTTGAAAGAACAGTCGGATGCCAAGTGTGTCAAAAATCCAAGATTGCCTAAATGACTGCTGTTTCTTAAAAGTGGATATAGAACATTAAACATACACATGGGGATATTATTCTGGTGTCTGCACTAGTATTTCAAGATTTAAAAATACTTATCAAAGTCTGGTTACAATGATTACGCAGTTATCCAAGTTGCCTTGAAATCCAAGTTGGCTTTCAAAAATGGGTTCCAAAAATGACTATTGTTACTTAAAAGTGGATGCATCATTCATACAATATCAACCTGTGAGAAATATTTTGGTGCCTACTCTTAAATGTATGGGATAAGTTATCATATTGATTCATGAGTTTGTAATAGCACCCATTTGATTAAATGTTTTAATCTACCATGGATTTTGGACAAAATCGAAAACTATCCTTGCTATTTTTCGAATGTATTATCTGACCCTTTATACCACCATGTAGACACCAAAATTATTCATCGCAGATTAATATTGTATAAACTGACCATTATTAATGAGTTTTAGGAATTATTTTAGATGCCATTTTGAAAACTTTCTTTAATTTTTAGGAAAAATGGACAAGTGCATATCTTTGTAACCAGTCGAAAGTATCATTTTTAATCATGAAACAATTGAGTCCTTGTGTGTCCTTGGTGAATTTCAAACGAACTACATGTATGTCCATTTTTAAGTAACAGCAGTCACTTTAGACTCAATTTCTTGACGCCATCTTGGATTTTTGGACATAGACCAATGACTGACCTTATTATTACCCCTGCTTTAAATGGGCTGCCTAGGCGCTCAAGCATTAAAGGAATTTCTTCCCATTTACCTCACCTGGGTTGAGTGCAGCACAATGTGGATAAATTTCTTGCAGAATGAAATTATGCCATGGCTCGGATTCGAACCCACGACCCTTTCAAAGTCAAAGGACTAATCCAATGGGCCACAACGCTCGAACGCTTGTAACTAATTTTCTGACTTTAAAAATCATGGTTTAGACATCAAAACCATATCCTTGATGAAAATTACATGTCCATTTGTAAATACCAGTGGCTATTATATACTCCATTGTTTAACATTCTTGACCAACGACTCTCCTTGTAACTTGTTCTAATGTATTATTTGACCCATTTTACCAGGGTAGACACACAAATTCATATTCCCGGATATTGAACAAAATATATCGGTTTTTCAAGCAGCAACAGCCATTTCAAACTCCATTTTTGGAAGCCATCTTGGATTTTTCAAGATATAGGACCATAGACTGTCCCGATATGTTGAAAAATCCAAGATGGCTTCCAAAAATTAAACAAAAAAAGGAAACAGTATTCTTGTCCCGATTTTGATCATTGAAACCATGGTCTAGACACCGATTCCATCTATCTCAGGTTGATATAAAATGTGCTATGTCCATTTAAAGTATCAACAGCCATTTTAAACTCCACTTTTGGAGTCATCTTGGATTTTCTGGGCACTAGACCACTTGCTGTCCTTGTAACTTTTCCCGATGTATTTTTTCACCCTTAAAAACCTTTAAATAGAAACCAAATTAAGGCCACTTAAGTAAGGGGAAAAAAATGAATCTCTACTTAGGATTTTTAGCCTAAGGCAGCCATTTTGGCCCCTCCCGGGGGGGGGGGGGGGTAGAATATAAACAAATTAGATGCCCATACTATAAATTGGCAATGGAAATAGTTGCTCTTGAAATGTGTCAGCTTTCAAATTCATTGATGCAGTTAGTGCCAAGAATTTGATTTTTTAAAGGAAGTGCTTATCATAAGCTATGGCGCCCTCTAGTGTTGTAATAAGGTTTACACTGCATAAAATCCTGAAATGGGGATTATTTTTTATCAATTGACCAAAAATAATGATATAAATTACATGTGACACATTCCTCTGTTATTGGATTGTATAACAAGACATATTCATTTCATTTTATAATCCTTTTGTCCTAATTCGAGTGCAAAAAAGGGAAAAATAATATTTTGGGGGTAATATTTTACAATTTTGGGGCATTTTTCGTAAAATCCGCCCCCATATGGTAAAATTTAAAAAACATTGACATCAAAACATCATCAAATATTCATTCTCATACACCTCAGACAACTTAAACAATAAAATTGGCTAAGAAAAGTGAGAAATAAGGATGAAAACAATGGATTATACTATTGGGCTTTGTACAGGCCAATATGGCGCCAAAAAGGACCCCCACAAAGGGAAGGAGGGGTCTGAAAATTTGAACCCCATCGTTTTTGGTCTAAGGGGACCCTATTGAAGCCAAAACAACAACAAAAATCAATTTTGGCACGCTAGTCCTACGGGTGCTGCGTCAGTGACATAACGTACCACACTACAATGTGTAACGACCACTGATTTACAAGTTTTGCAAGGGCAGTAGTTGTTGAATGCATAGGCCGAAAACCAGATTGATTTGGGTGTAATAAATCATTCGCGTCCAAGAATTCACTTAGCTGTTGATGAACAGCCCTTTCAAAAATTTTACTCACGATTGGTAATATAGAAATTGGGCGGTAATTATTCAACGAAGACATATCACCAGATTTAAATATTGGTACTACCCGAGCCTTTTTCCATTCACGAGGAACAACTCCAGTAGTAAGGGATTTGTTAATAATATCACAAAGGGGCTCTGCGATAACATTTTTTGTCATCTTTAAAAGTTTGAAGCTGACATGATCTTCCCCAGTTGATTTATCTATACTCAAATTATCAATCTGTTTCAAAACAAAATCTCTAGTAATCATCTCTAGCTCAAATTGAGAGTGAATTTAACCAACATTTGTATCATCTTCTACTTGAACTCTCTGTTTAGACGTATCCCTTCGCAGGTCTTTAGTGATATTAGTAGCATTTGAAATGAAAAATTCATTAAATGCTTCAGCAATATTTGCATTGCCCGACACATCTGTTCCATCCACGTTTATTGTAGGCTTATTTTTAATTTATCATGTATTTTTTTAATTATTCTTTTTTTTTCTTCAATATTTTTGTTAAGGAATCTGAACTTGGGGACCGGAAGTTCACCCTGACAAAAGTTAGATACGCCACGTATCGTTTGGTGCTCCCTAATTTACCTCTCGTATCAGTCATCTTATTTTAAGATCAATATATGGGATCTTTAGTGAAATATAATTTTTCCTATATATCTTTTGTTTCTATTACTATACCCCCTTCTGGTTTTCATCTCTTTATTTGTTGCCTTTCTTTCTGTCCCTGCTCATTTCGCCCCTTTTGCCTCTTCTCCAGTTAGCTAACATTTCTGGCACATTATGAATATATCTGGGGCGTATACGCGTGGGTGATATAACACCAAAAAG
Organism: Lytechinus pictus; assembly: GCF_037042905.1. Lineage (NCBI taxonomy): Eukaryota > Metazoa > Echinodermata > Echinoidea > Temnopleuroida > Toxopneustidae > Lytechinus > Lytechinus pictus. Next base: position 4,962,173 of record NC_087253.1, read on the forward strand.
GGAGAAATATAAAGAGGAGGGAAGGGAGAAAAAAAATATTCGAGAAAATGTGAAGGAAATAATAGGAAAGTTTCGCAAATCAAGAATTTCATATGCAGTGATCATTACATATACTTCCCTTTAGAAAACTTATTACAAAATCCTGCCATTGTTTGCCTTTATTTAATACTCTGTATCAATCATAATTGATGCTATTGTATCCAATTTATCCCTAAAATTGTGATAAGAAAGATAAATGCATGTTATTTGATTACAAGACGTATTTTTTTAAACAGTGCATACCTATATAGTTACCACTAATGCATATAGCATTTCCATTTATTTGAAAGCAAGATAAAAGAGCGTTGCAGATTAAATGCCTCCAGGCTCACGGGCATAGACCACTCGGCCACGGCACCTCCACGTATGTGAGTGAAGGATATCGCGATAGCGCAAGAACGATATCTTCCGAAGAGAGTGATACTGAATCCGCCGGAGTAGAACACGATCCGCCGGCGGATTTGGTGCCTAGAACAGTATCTGCCAGGCGCAGGATCCGCCGGTACACCGGCTCGCGTGGCAAAAACCTGAAATGATCCGCGCACCAACAATATACGTCACAATAAAGGCAATGCTAGATCTCTGCACTTACAAGTACGTCATAATAGTAAAGTAAATGAAATGCGCGCTAACTGCCGATGGAGAATCGGCTTTCTGTTTAAGGGTAATAAAGGCCTATTCTGCATCGGCTCTCGGTTCTGAACCTACTACCTTGGTAGTGCAAAATCGCGTTTACACGCAACAAAAAAGCCGATTCTGCATCGGCTCGCTGTTCTGAACCGCGAGCCGATGCAGCGTGTAAACACGGTAATTATAAGGGATGTCATGTTACATTCCAAGCTCTGGTGTGTTTTCCGTCCGCAAGAAATGTACCCACGTTGTGCTGTACTCAACCCAGGTAAGGTGAATGGGTACCCGGTAAGAAGAAATTGATTGAAAGTTTGAGCGCCTGTTTAGATAGATTTTATTAAAAGATCACGTCTTGCAGTCCAAAACTGAATTGAACATGAATTACACATGAACACCATATATTATTAAATATACATGTAACATTTCAAAAAAAATAAAAAATATATCAATCACCCAAGAACGGGTACCAGGACCGACCTTTATACATTCATCCAAATTGTAGCTCGAAAATGAGCCAAAATATATTTTTCATGAAATTATAATTATCATATATATAATTATAATTTGATCCAGTGAAGATATTTCCAAGGTTACTTCAGTGGAACATTCCCTAACACAATCGCAGCGCCATCCTGAAATTATTATGTTTTTTATCAGATCAAACAAACAAAAATCAATTTCTGTAATGGGAGATCACAATTTCATATTATCGAACACCCTTTTGAAATATTCACGAAAATACCCTAAAACAAAGCTACCCCTCTCTCGAACGAAAGAAAAAATAAAGAACTTAACAACCCAACCATTTTCTCCATGTCCAGATTATGAAAAGGTGACGGATGATCATATCAAGAATCTGTCTGGTCTTCTCGGCATCAATCACTTCGAACCGATTTGCGAAGTTATTGGCTTCGATCCCAAGCTAGGTCAAGATATCTTAGAAGAGAATCATTCTGATTACTCGGCCTCCTATCAGGTAATACTCAACACATGGAAAGACGGTAAGAGCACCAAGGATATTGACGATCTTTTGGAAATGGCGGGAATCAAATTGATATCGAGTTACAAAAAATAAGGAAAAAAATAATCCTTCACACTAAGGAATACATGGAACAGGGGTTCCAATTAGAACACCAATGGTTGGTGGAAAAGCAGCACTGTAATGAGTGCAAATTTGCACATTTGTTTACCTTTGAGGGTGCATTTAGCTACATTCAGCATCCGAAATGGTGCAGGGATGAACCTTTTAAACGTTGGATAACATGCACCCTAAGAGGTGCATAGTTGTAAATTCCAGAGTAGAAACGAACATTTCTGGGTGAAAATCATAATCGAGGTGTATAATTGTGGACCCTTATTTTTCAAAGTAAGGTCCAACCGGTGATTCATTTATAGGGTGCAAATTTGAATCTTCATTTATAACATGTTGGTTGAATGATTGATGTCATTCATTTATGATGTTACTTGCTATGTATCTTATTACAAAAACTTCAACTGAATCTATTTCAATATCCTATCAATACGATGTAGTTTCTATATTAATGGATTAATGGTGTGTATTATATAATACATAGGACTAAGGAAGAATGATATTAACGTACATGTAGTTTTGATACACTGGAAATACTCCGGTGTTGATTTAACACCAGCCCGGAATGTATATAATTATGTCCACACCAGAGAAGTATTGAAACAACACCAGTTTGGAATCAAACCGACACTGTTTTAATACTGATTGGTGTTGTATAAATACCAATCTGGTGTTAGATTAATACCGAAACCGATGTTGTTTAACACTTCTCTGGTGTGGACATATATAGTTTCCGGGCTGGCGTTAAATCAACACCGGAGTTTTTGCAGTTTTTGTAGTTTAAAAGTAGAGTGACAATAGTCGAAACCTCATTTTTAAATATGTAGTCTGAATGATTCCCAGATTGGAGTTAAAACAATTTACTTACATGTGAGAAATTAGTTTTTGCAATAACTGTGTGAAACATGAATATGTATATAGGACTTTGATAAAACATGATTTACCGTATAGTTCTTATATCGAAAATTTCTCAAGCCCCGAAAACCCCCCTCAATCTTTTAAGTCTAGAACCGCGCCGGCCCAGGTGGCCTTGACTCCATGTCTGATTCTATGACAAATGGAAAGTTAAGTTATCTGATACTCATTGTTATTTTCAATATGATCCGTTCCATATCTCGACTCGGTTTTGTACTAAAGAACATCCTTAATAGTCATTCACATAAGCATAAATAGCCTATGGACATTTTGCTTTTAAGATTATTGGTATGATAATTGAAATATTTAAGCACGTGTATTTAAACTTGGAATCGATTATTTTTTATATAATATTACAGCTGCACTTTCATCAACAAAATACATGTTTCTGCTGATTTTTTTGAAGAGGAGAAGTGTAGATATTTTCAGGAGTATTTGGATATCTAATTTCTATGTTTGACTATTATCTGAAAATAATATTTTTTAATATTCTCCTATGTAGTTTCGTTAGTATTGAATTTATTATATTTACGTATACCATTATTTGTTTTCTGGAATTTAGATTATTGGATTTCCATGAGCTCATTTTTCACATTGAATCATTATAAGAAATGCATTTCTTGCATTATGTTACACAAGTGGATTAACCATTTACCCAGGTATGATACACGGTGTTGTGATTATCCATGTATTTTATTAATTCAATATTACAAGTTATTGATTGAATTAAGTTAAGTAAAATTTGCCGAATATAAGCATATGCGATTCATCTTAATTATTTGTCTGTATTATCTTACACTGTTTTTTTTTGTTTTAGCATTGTATTATTTTATACCGAGTGAGTAAAAACATTGACACCTCCTGGATCCCAAATTTAAGGAAAAATATGTCATGAATGAATAATTATTAAATATGGCTGGAAAGAATATGATCTCTCAAATAATTATGCCATATTTATGTGGTATGTCTGGTCAGGAGGTATTGCAGTGATGTAAATTTTGATATATTCGTAACATTTTACATTATTATATTGTATGTATATTGTAGAAATGTATTTATTGCATTATGTTCCACAAGTGGATCAAACATTTACCCAGTAATGATACATAATGTTGTGATTAGCCATGTATTTAATAATTCAATATTACAAGTTATTGATGAATTAAGTTAAGTAAAATTTGCTGAATATAAGCATATGCGATTCATCTTAATTATTTGTCTGTATTATCTTACACTGTTTTTTTTTTTAGCATTGTATTATTTTATACCGAGTGAGTAAAAACATTGACACCTCCTGGATCCCCAATTTAAGGAAAATATGTCATGAATGAATAATTATTAAATATGGCTGGAAAGAATATGATCTCTCAAATAAATTTATACCATAATTATGTGGTATGTCTGGTCAGGAGGTATTACAGTGATGTAAATTTTGATATATTCGTAACATTTTACATTATTATATTGTATGTATATTGTAGAAATGTATTTCTTGCATTATGTTCCACAAGTGGATCAAACATTTACCCAGTAATGATACATAGTGTTGTGATTAGCCATGTATTTTATTAATTCAATATTACAAGTTATCGATTGAATTAAGTAAAGTAAAATTTGCTGAATATAAGCATATGCGATTCATCTTAATTATTTGTCTGTATTATCTTACACTGTTTGTTTTGTTTTAGCATTGTATTATTTTATACCGAGTGAGTAAAAAAATTGACACCTCCTGGATCCCCAATTTAAGGAAAATATGTCATGAATGAATAATTATTAAATATGGCTGGAAAGAATATGATCTCTCAAATAAATTTATACCATAATTATGTGGTATGTCTGGTCAGGAGGTATTGCAGTGATGTAAATTTTGATATATTCGTAACATTTTACATTATTATATTGTATGTATATTGTAGAAATGTATTTTTTGCATTATGTTCCACAAGTGGATCAAACATTTACCCAGTAATGATACATAGTGTTGTGATTAGCCATGTATTTTATTAATTCAATATTACAAGTTATCGATTGAATTAAGTAAAGTAAAATTTGCTGAATATAAGCATATGCGATTCATCTTAATTATTTGTCTGTATTATCTTACACTGTTTTTTTTTTGTTTTAGCATTGTATTATTTTATACCGAGTGAGTAAAAACATTGACACCTCCTGGATCCCAAATTTAAGGAAAAATATGTCATGAACGAATAATTGTTAAATATGGCTGGAAAGAATATGATCTCTCAAATGATTGTATGTCATATTTATGTGGTATGCCTGGTCAGGAGGTTTTGCAGTGACGTAAATTTGTATATATTCGTAACATTTTACATTATTATATTGTATGTATATTGTAGAAATGTATTTCTTGCATTATGTTACACAAGTGGATCCAATTCAATTTCATAAGCTTATTCTTCACATTGAATCATTATAAAAAAAATTATATCTTGCGTTATGTTACACAAGTGGATTAAACATTTACCCAGTAATGAAACATGGTGTTGCGTTTAGCCATGCATTTTATTAATTCAATATTAATAATCATTGATTGAATTAAGTTAAGTAAAATTTGCCGAATATCAGGAAATATGTGATTTATCTGAATCACTTGTCTGTATAATCTTACACTGTTCTTATTGTTTTACGCATTTTATTACTTTATACTAAGTCAGTAAAAACATGGACACCTCACGGATCCCCAATTTAAGGAAAAATGTAGTCTGAATAATTCCCAGATTGGAGTTAAAACACTTTACTTACAAGGGAGAATAAGTTTTTACAACAACTGTGTGAAACATGACTATGTACATATGACTTGGATGACTAATGAAATATGATTTACCGTAGTTCTTAAATCAAAAATTTCTTAAGCCCCGAAAACCCCCCTCAATCTTTTTAGTCTAGAACCGCGCCGGCCCAGGTGGCCTTGACTCCATCTCTGATTCTATAACAAATGGAAATTTAAGTTGTTTGATATTCATTGTTATTTTTAATATTATCCGTTCCATATGTCGACTCGGCTTTGTACAAAAGAACATCCTTAATAGTCATTCACATAAGCATAAATAACCTGTGGACATTTTACTTTTAAGATTATTGATATGATAATTGAAAAATTTAAGCACGTTTATTTAAACTTGCAACCAATTTTTTTCAGATATAACATTACAGCTGTAGTTTCATCAACAAAATACAATGTTTCAGTTGATACTTCTGATAGAGGAGAAGTGTAGATATTGTCATTAGTATTTGGATAGTTAATTTCTATGTTTGACTATTCTCTGAATATAATGTTTTTAATATTCTCTCATGTAGTTTCGTTAGTATTGACTTCATTATATTTTCGTATACCATTATTTGTTTTCTGGAATTTAGATTATTGGATTTTCATTAGCTTAATCTTCACATTGAATCATTATAAGAAATGTATTTCTTGCATTATGTTACACAAGTGGATTAACCATTTACCCGGGTATGATACACGGTGTTGTGATTAGCAATGCATTTTATTAATTCAATATTAAAAATCATTTATTGAGTTAAGTTAAGTAAAATTTGCTGAATATAAGGAAATATGTGATGTATCTGAATTATTTGTCTGTATTATCTTACACTGTTCTTATTGTTTTAGCATTGTATTATTTTATACCGAGTGAGGAAAAACATTGACACATCACGGATCCCCAATTTAAGGAAAAATATGTCATGAACGCATAATTATTAAATATGGCTGGAAAGAATAAGATCTCTCAAAAAAATTTATGCCATATTTATGTGGTATGTATGGTCAGGAGGTATTGCAGTCATGTAAATTTTGATATATTCGTAACATTTTACATTATTATATTGTATGTATATTGTAGAAATGTACTTCTTGCATTATGTTACACAAGTGGATTAAACATTTACCAAGTAATGATACATGGCGTTGTGTTTAGCCATGCATTTTATTAATTCAATATTAAAAATCATTGATTGAATTAAGTTAAGTAAAATTTGCTGAATATAAGGAAATATGCGATTCATCTGAATTACTTGTCTGTATAATCTAACACTGTTCTGATTGTTTTACGCATTTTATTACTTAATACCGAGTGAGTAAAAACATTGACACATCACGGATCCCCAATTTAAGGAAAAATGTAGTCTGAATGATTCCCAGATTGGAGTTTAAAACAATTTACTTAAATGTGAAAAATTAGTTTTTACAACTGTATGAAAGATGAATATGTACATAGGACTGGGATGACTGATGAAGTATGACTTACCTTAGTTCTTAAGTCGACAATTTCTTAAGCCCAGAAAAACCCTCAAACTTTTTAGTCTAGAACCGCGCCGGCCCAGGTGGCCTTGACTCCATCTCTGATTCTATGACAAATGGAAAGTTAAGTTGTCTGATACTCATTGTTATTTTTAATATGATCCGTTCCACACCTCGACTCGGTTTTGTACTAAAGAACACCCTTAATAGTCATTCACATAAGCATAAATAGCCTATGGACATTTTACTTTTAAGATTATTAATATGATAATTGAAATATTTAAGAACGTGTATTTAAACTTGCAGCCGATTTTTTTTTCAAATATAACATTACAGCTGTAGTTTCATGAACAAAATACAATGTTTCAGTTGATTCTTCTGATAGAGGAGAAGTGTAGATATTTTCATTAGTATTTGGATAGTTAATTTCTATGTTCTCCGAATATAATGTTTTTAATATTCTCTCATGTAGTTTCGTTAGTATTGACTTCATTATATTTACGTATACCATTATTTGTTTTCTGGAATTTAGATTATTGGATTTTCATTAGCTTAATCTTCACATTGAATCATTATAAGAAATGTATTTCTTGCATTATGTTACACAAGTGGATTAACCATTTACCCAGGTAAGATACACGGTGCTGTGATTAGCCAAGTATTTTATTAATTCAATATTACAAGTTATTGATTGAATTAAGTTAAGTAAAATTTGCCGAGTATAAGTATATGCGATTCATCTTAATTATTTGTCTGTATAATCTTACCCTCTTCTTATTGTTTTACGCATTTTATCACTTTATACCAAGTGAGTAAAAACATTGACACATCACGGATCCCAAATTTAAAGGAAAAATATGTCATGAACGCATAATTATTGAATATGGCTGGAAAGAATATGATCTCTCAAAAAATGTATGTCATATTTATGTGGTATGTCTGGTCAGGAGGTATTGCAGTGATGTAAAGTTTGATTTCTGCCAAAGTAAGGCATGGCTGAACTGAATGAAGCGGTATGCCAATTATGTATTAATCCTACATGAGCAGTGAGTTAGTAAACATATCTGCAATCCCCTTTTCATTAACATTAACTTGAAAATTGATATGAATTCAACAGTTATAATGCGAATCATTAGTAAGGGTGTTTAAAAGTGAATTTTAAAGTCAACCCGTGTTGTTTGCATATGGTCAGTGGTTTACAAGCGAACTACCTTGCTTTTTGTATTTGTAACATTCTACATTATTATATTTTAATGTTAATTGAGAACATGGTGATTGGTTTTGTAGTTTATTTTCCTGTTCTTTTATATTCCTTGTAAATTCATTCACTCGAAATCATACCGAGCTACTGTTGTCATGAAACCATGAAGGGACAGTTGAGTCTACTGAATAAAAAAAGGACGACCAAGTCCAAGCTAGTTTATTTGGACCAAATCGGAAAGATTCCTGAATACATCTATGTCGAATGAGGGACTTAGCCAGCTTTTTGTTAATTGTGTGCACTGCTTGATGGAAATCCTTAGTATGAATTAGACACAAGATTGGCTAGTACACAAGCGACAATATAACTAATTAAAAACAATGTAGCAACGATATGAGCTTGAGATGTTCTTATATCATGTGTATTTATATATTGAGATATGAATTTCATCCTGAACATTATTGGCAACGAAAGCAGGCCTGAGATCCTCTATTTTTTCAATGTAGAGGGATAATAAATAGACATTTCCAATACTTCCTTGACATTGGGATTCATGAATAATACGTAGTACTTTTCTCGATAATTTCGAAACATGTTGTTTCGATTTTAGGGTGATAGGATCGGCCTTTTTTGTTCGGTTGTATTTATCACGATCATCTGCGCGAAATACAATTTCGTTTCTTACATTTCGTTCATCTCGAAGTCTATTTTAACAACAAAGTTGACTTGTAGGAATATGAAAACGCCAAACAAACATATCGTTAAAATTTACTTTAAAATAGGATGTAAGATAATCGATCAATGGCTTTTTAACTCTTGCATATTTTTTCCAAATAGGATACTCACATCTCTTTCGTTTCTATTTTGTTTTGGTAAAGGGCGTTTTGGCATATTCTCATTCAATGTTCATAGTTTGTTGCATATCACATTGTATTCTGTATCTTATTCATTAAAATTCTTCCACGCGCATTTCGAATTTTGTCTGTTTCAGTCATTTTCATGCCATTTTATTCGACTATGTTTATGAAAAAAATGTCCAATTCGTTTAACGTTTCTTGACTGAAGTATGAACATTTAATTGAGTATCTGAAAATAAAAGACTCAATTTTTGGCGAAATTGAGGTAAATATGGGAAATTGTTCTTTATACAATAACCCATCTTGTGTATAAATGATAAATCTGAAATCATCTCATGAATGCCTTATACAAAGGAGGAAAATCTGTTATGAGCGTAAGAAAAGCCCACCTCCAGGACTTACTTTTACTACCTACTACACAAGTCTACCATGCATATGAATGTAAGAACGACCCAAGTCCATATGATTCTAAAAACAACCCAAGTCCATCACACAAAAGACCCCGCCCACAAGTAACGTGAATATTAATGTTCATAAAAATGTACACTTAAATTTGTTTCATGATGATCTCTGATGTATTTTGGGTAAATATACTTTAATTGCACAAATTGAAAAAAAAATATCCAGTTTTGTTCGATTTCTCGAAATTATCTCCTATGGACTTGGGCCTTTTATATATTTATTTACTCAATCATTGACTTATTATAAAGTTGTATTGATGGAGTTATCCTCCCGCCTGTTTTGGTGACAATGTCATACGGATCTGTGCATACATAACTGATGACGAGACAATCTACAGAAGGTCATAAAATCTATGTTGCACAAAGTTGCAGGACAAAGAATGAAACCAAGTGTGAACAAAATTATAACTAGTGTGCAGGTAGAAAGAAACCTACCCCTCCATCCACAGATCCTCACACATACGATTCTACATCCACTCACTCTCACCTAACACCTCTCCCACAATCAAGGTACTAATGGATAATTTGTTTTTCCGTTCTGTTCATGAAGAAGCCTCGTGGTTTGGTTCGTGAAAACACAAAAACGAAATCACAACGAGAAAAACGTGTTGTGATTTCGTTTTTGTATATCAAAAACAGACTATTGAAATCAAAAATACTTTTGGGCTTTTTCTGATTTCTCATTCTAGCTTTGTGATTTTATATATCAAAAACAACATCACAACACGCTTTCCGCTCCGTGATTCTGTATTCGGACAATCGCACAGCAAACATCAAAATTGCCGTCGGCTCTCTGAGTTCTGATTTGCTTTTCGTTCATTAATATTAAAGAGCGTCATCTACGTCAACAAAATGTTTAAAGCGCCATATTTCACAATTATCTTGATAGAATTCAAAGTAAACCTCCGTTCTAGCATATGTACTGGCAAGCTATGGATGTCGATCTGTATTCATTGTTGGGGGCTGTTTAGTTCTCTTGTGAGGGATCTTTTTTATTTTTAAAATTTTTTTTGATAGCTTTTATTTTATTATTCTTTTAGTTTGGGTGTAGGTCAGTGGCGCAATGAGACTAAAGTTTTCGGGGCAAAACATGAAATAAAGTGCTAAAATATTTTCAAAATGTTGTGAGCGAGGGAAGCGACCGAACCAAAAATAGCCTTTTGAATAGACAAATATAATTTTTGCAACTGATTTTGACAGATGTTTCAAACATCATGACAAAATCCGTCATAACAAATTGATTTATATACTAAAAATATATTTTTGGCTCACTTGCTTTCCTCTATCACTTGATTTAAAATTTATTTTGCCCTTTATGTCATGTCTTGCCCCCAAAACTAGTAGTCTAGGTGATCGGTGAAAAAAAATGTTCAGAAAATGGTACAAGCATGACAATTGGCACAAAGTTAGAGCAGGTTATTCTAAAAAAAATTAGCAGGGGGTGCCAACGAGAGTTTAGCAAATATAGCAACGGTTGCTAGGTAACATATTTCCCTATGTAACTGAGCATATTTGGGCTTGAGTAACATTTTCACGAGTTATGTTTCACATAAATTTTAATCTAAAGCCTGTTCCTTCGTATCACAACATTTTTTATCCATTTATTCATAGCAACGGTTGCTAGGGACTCGTTTCCATAGCAACAAATCAAAATTATCAATATAATTTACTCAGAATAGATCAGAGTAGATTCCTCATGCGATGAATGTTTTCATATAGACCCAATGATTACCATAGTAACGGTTGCTAGGTAACCTTTTTCCACATTAACCAATTCTTATAGGGTATTTTTTTCACGATCATAATGTCTATGAGCCACATCTATTAAAGCATTAATACATTAATCACGCCCATGCGAAGTACCAGATGCTAAGTAGCATGTTTTCTGTAGCAACTAATGGTTAAAGGTCTTATAGTGAAATTATTGATGTGTGGAAATCATAGAGGTACTAATAAATGCTTAAAAACGTAAAACCTTGCAATAATTAAAATTCTTCCTGATATGGCTCATATGTCTAAAGACGATGTCTATGGGTTCCACTTTATTGTTTAATAATACTCATTGCATTTAAAAAAATCACCTTAACACCAATCTTTCTCCATTTGGAAACCATAATTATTATGGATTAACCATAACATATGTAAAAGATCGACCATTGATTTCAATTATTTGGTGTCTTCCATAGCAAAGGGTTATTTGTTAACATGGTTAATGCTTGTTATTACTATATAGTTACGCACTATCATTGAATGATAATGAAACATATCTTATACAGGGATTCGGTATACCTTTAAATTTGGCTATTATTGGGAAATAATCGTTCAATTTCAATGTTTTTATTATGCATTTATCTCAAGACTGATGCAAATTAGACAACTTATATATGCACATTTTCTATAATTAATGATGCTTAATACCACCATTTATTTGGTACACAAGTTGGCAATTCATTTCTCAATCTCGCCTAAAGGTGGCGCTCTTCAATTGTTAGTTTTTGTGCTGTCAATCTTCAGTGCTGTATTGGAGAGTTTCTTTTACTTTGCAATTTTTATACAACTTGAAGAAGACCTAACGCTAGCTAATGAAGAGATATGATTATTCTTAAGCCATTGATTTCTGAATTTTAAAATTCCCAAAGGCTTGTCCAAGGATTACCAAGTTTCAGGCAACTTGCTAATGTTCTTTTTTTTCATGTAGACCCAAATACTGTGAATGTACACTCTACTCATAAATGGGAACTTCACCTTAATATGAAGTCAGTTTTGATAAAAGCATGAAAGTAAAGGAAGAAACAGATAAAAGAAAGTTTGGTTAAGCCCTGTCTTAGAATAATAGTTTTCAATTTGGTAATTTATGTTTGTCTGATGCCATATGTGAGCAGCTCCTCCACAGGCCACGAGATACAAAATTAAAAAAAAATGCAATTTTCTCAGAAAATTGTGATCAATTATATCTTTAAAGTCAATAATCATGACCGACAGTGTTTCAAACAACCAGGAGATAATGGGGCATCTGTCGGATGTAATTTCACAAATTCTAAATCATTTCTTTGATTTTCATCAATTCTTCATGAATACCCTTTCTCTATCATGTCTATTATTTTGGTTATAAACTTTTATTCAAACCAATTTGATGTGAGGGTGGATTGCCCCTTTAAGTTGAATAATACTATCCATTATACTTTGATTGAACTTGACCGAAACAATGCTATATACACCTGAAGTATGCGCTTTTAATTAGATGAAATGAAAATGATATTGACAACTTGTGACTTAGTGAATTTCACCAACTGTTGAACCCTTACCTTCATTTAATCTAGTTTCAATCAGTTGTGTAATACCTCGTGTTGGAGTCATCAATATAAAAATTTGATGCGGAAATTTATTATTAAAAAAAACACCTTGTTAAGATCTTCATTTGTATATACCTCACACAACCATGGGACATTATATAATGTTTGATTATGTATGATATATATATATATATATCATTGATATATACTGCTGTTGGCTATACTATAATTGTGGCTTTTATTTTCCTTTATTTTGTATTATGTAATCCTATAGGCACGTATTCTGAAGTCGGGTTTAACTTAAACTCAGTTTTAAAGTTGTGATTTAACAGTAGAGATATCATGTTTCAGCTCATTTGGCTCTCAAATCATTCATAATTGTCTAAGAAGTATACATAGATGATTATCTTCACCATTGAAGAATCAGGAAAGAGCACAGTAAACATTAGAAACATACAACTTAATAAGAATTTTGACACTTATGACTTCCCATAATTTTAGCACAGAGTTTAGACCATGGTCTAAGTTAAACCTGACTTCAGAATACGGGCCTTTTGTGTTTTATGGTGACTGAAAGTACAAGTTAATTTTTTTTTATATGTGCAGGGTTTATAGCACGCAATCAAACTTCATTTTTTGTGTGTCATCAGCATGTCAAAATACCATGAAGCCGTTTGTGTCTCTTTCTCTGGCAATCTTTTGTTCTTTGTTCTAGGGACAACTCACCTTAAGTCAAATGGTAGATCCCTGATGAATATGCAATGAGTATGTGTGTTGAATACCTTGGGGCATCATGAATATTCATGAGCCACATCTTTCGGGCAGGGTTGCGTTATTGATTATTGGAATGTTCTAAGTGAAGAATTAAGGCTAACGTGTCCTTGACACTAGAGAAAGTTGTAATTTTATGTTATGAACATGGCATTAAAAATGTCGCTTATCATCTTATGGAATGTACATGTATATGATTGGTTGTAAACAACTCTTTTCTTCTGTACAGATAGGTAGCCTGTAGCATTTTCACCATTAATTATGTTTGTTATATACTTATACTTTTTCGTTAAATCGAGCCAGAGTGGAGAGTATGGATCTGATATGTAGAACTGTATCCGGTTTACGTTATTTCTTTATCAGACATTATATATTTTCAATAATTCAAATTATTTGCTTCTCATGGCTTTTGAGAAATGATGAATATGTTTATTAGGAGATTGTGAGTGGAAAAAAAATAATCAGAAAATAATTATGTGATTCTTTTCAAGGCGATGTATAAAAAAATGTGTGATTGTATAAGATGTATCCGAATGTTCTTGATGTTTAATGTTCTTGATGTCGTAAAAGTGTACATTTGACGTGGATATAAAGGCATTTGAAAAATGCTTGGTGGATTTTATCTTTTTTAAAACAGACTTCAAATAAGCAATTTTATTAATCTTTTATTCTGTTTGTCTTATCGCTAAATGTTTTTGTGTAGATCTACAATTATGTTGTCTGAGCAACATATATGATATTGCGTATATGGAAGTAATAACTTATGCACGGAAATGATTTTATAACAAGATAGGGAAAGTGTTCGAGGGATGCCTGTTGTATTAGAAAATGTCCAGTTGTTAAAATTTAGATCGGAAGGAGAAAATATGCCGATTGAAATGTGATCACAGATGTAAAAATTCCTGTTCTTTTATATGTTTAAAGAAAGCAAATGACATTGCCTTAACCCATCATATACTAAAGTAAGGTGGTCCCTGTCCAAAACCTATGGGAATTACCAAATTTAGTCGTCGATGGGTAAGTTATAAGTCAGCACCACTGTCATGGATTTAACCTTTCAGATAAAGGTAGGACTTTGTCAACATTATTTTCCCATTTGAAACACCTGTACACTGAAGAAATAGTGGTGTTATAACGACACCAGACAATGTTGTGATAGGTCAGCACCAAACATGTGACACTATTGTTATATTGATGGTGTTAGTCCATTGGTGTAGTTCTGTCTGATAAGATATTGTTATATCCAGAGTGTCAAAATTACCTCAAAATTAAAAAGAAAGTCAAAGATGGTGTGAATCTAAAACGAGGCCAGTTAGGATAAACTGACCATGGTTCTAGCTCTTGTTTAGAATATTTTTACTGCAAAGAAATGAAACATTGCTCTTGGAATATTTTCTCTCCCCATCTTACTTACTCAGGGGATCTGGATTTATTTTTTCATTACTCAGGCATTGCTTTAACATTCTTTTGTGTGTAAAATAATAATTAAAAAGGTCAAGTTCTCTCTTTTGATCTTGCTCTTAATGTAGATATTGTTGATTAAAGATTTATCATGATGAAAAACCTCACCATCTGGAGGTCATGTTATGGAGTGCTATATCTGTCTATGTGGTTTCTTAATTTTCTAATTCCCCCCAGGCAATTGTGTCACATGCAGTTGGGAGCGTTCATTTTGCTTTAAACCCTCCCCCCCCCCTCCCACCCCCGCATACCTCTGCTAATTCATGATCCGATTCTGGAACTAATCGCATTTTGCTTATTTTCTAAAGGTTTAAATGAAAAGTATCTTTTTATTTGTGGTTCAAATTAAGTGTAAGAATTCTATACAATTTTGTATGATTGCAAGTCTGTATTTTAGAGTATAGGCTGAATTAGTTTCAAATCGAAGCCAATCGTACAATTGCTAAGATGTCATTACGACTTGAAATTCAATTTGTTTTTTATTCTGATAAAAGTATGGTCGCATAGTCACAGACTTGAACATGGCATTTGTATGCTAATTTAGAACTTTGCACAATAAACTTTTTTAATCAACTTTAGCTCTTTGTGCGCCTTGAGCACTCTACAGAGTGGATTTGGCGCTTTATAAGTCACAGTATTATGATTATTAAAAGAGGTTCCATGTCTCGATATTCACATCAAATTTTATTTTCCAAATCGGGGCGCAGACCAATCGGAAGGTGTGCGGGGGCCTTGATGATGAGAAACCCCATGATAAGTGCATACAGGTTTACCACCAGTTACTAAGTAATCGGATGTATTGTACAAAAGACTTCATATGCTTGATCAGTAAAAAGAAGGAAATGGTATTTGGTTAATGCTATATTTAGTTGGTAACTTCTAATATTGTAAATTCTCAGGGAATATTGTATAATGTGAACTAACCCGTGCAGGGGCATGGAATTAATACATTTCATTAGGAAAAAATGGTAGATTAGAAAACTAAACTGAACATGTAGGTTTAAATGTTCTTTTATTTTTTGTGCACAATTCACCTTTGTCACACCGCTCTAGATATTTCATTTTATCAACCACTTATTTTTTCAGGTAGAAAAAAATATGTTTTTGTAAGACACTCATTGGGAATATCATTTAAATTGACATTTTTATTACTTTCTTTTGTAATAATTGTTTTTATTATCGATTATCTTGATATCGCTTGCCAGAAGTATTTTTCTCTCAATTCTCATGTATTTCTGATCATTTTCCCATCCTTTTTTGTGTTTTTTTTGTCACAGAGAGAAGTAAATAATAAAAATGTCACTCATTCAGAGATTTATTTGTGCTTTTTTAAGAGTTTTAATTTGTCTTACATGGATTTTGTGCAGAATTAAGAAAGCATAGTCATCACTTTACCATTTGTTTAAAATGGATTCCGCCCCATAATGAGAAGTGCCTCTTTTCACTACAAGGAGGAAACCATAGTAGTAAAAAAAACCCGCATAAAATGTGTCATTTGTTTTGTTAATGGAAATTTTAGCGCAGCAATTGTCAACGAAGCAAACGCCACGGAGAATCAATAGGGAGTATTTTAATGATAGCTCTTCCCTACAACCTAGAATATCTCAGGGGCAAAGTTCACCGGGTGCCAAAAAAAAGAAAACGGAAAACCAAAAGGAAGTAGGGGCACAGTAATTACATGGTGGACACCGTGCTCGTCCATGGATAAAAAACAGGACTCTAATAATCTCCAATGAGGAAGGTTAGCTCTTTATAATATTGAATCAAGACATTTATTCCATTTCCATCACCATGTACAAAAAAAACAATCCATGTAAATTTTGGTACATAACAGTTACAGGAGTGCAGGAGGGAATGGGGACCGACAAAAAAAGATAGAAAAACAATCGGATGGTAATTTTCCTTTATTATTGAACAAAAGTGTGTGTATGTGTGTGTGTGAGGGGGGGGGGGGGAGGTCAATCCCTCCAGCCCCTGAGTTGCATAATACATGATCATTTTGAAAGTAAATTGCACCGAAAGATTTGGTGTAAAAAAAATGCAAAAGGAAAGGGTATGAGAGTGTCCACTAAAAAGAAAATCTTGTAGGACGTGATTTCCCTGATATTTGGGAAAATAGCTATCATTTAAAGCATAATCAAGGGAAAAACTGCAAGATAAAATTTAGGGAGTTTAACATGTGCACGCACCATTTAGAACAAACTTGTTATCTTTTTTATCTACAGAATGAAGTATTACGAACAAATAAATTATACCGGTCCGACATGGTTATAATTCAGACAGTTTAATGTAAAGTTCACTATCTTTTCAACTTCTTTTGTAATGTACTGTATTTTGAACAAATTTTAAAAAATTCAAATTGAGTGTTTGGATACATAAGTCCCTTTTAGTAATGAATAAATATGTTAAGATTATTGACCGATAGAATCATGGCAACTGTTTATTAAGTTGATAAAGACACTATTACACTGGCCGGTATTCTGGTTCAGAGTTTTTAGCCCCCAGGATTTTGTTTTTCTTTGAACTAATTCAGTTTTAAGACAAAATGCAGTCTGACACTCTTCTAGTTGCGCTGCTCGCAAAAGGATGTGTCATCAGCATACCTGTTTACTGGTTCAGAATTTCCAGTCCCCGTGTCTTGGTTTTTTTTTTGTCTATAAATGTGGTTATTTTGGAGGGAATTTCCACTCTGATTCTCGTCCAGAGCTTTTTTACTCCATCAAAGTTCAGATCTAAGGATAGTCCTAGCACATGACTGATGTGAAACCTTCAAACAGATGGAATAGCCATGTTCCTCCTTGACATCAATGTAGTCTGCAGGCACAGATCCTGGGTTTTCGCATTTTGCAAAGTGCATAATGCAGGGTCTGAAGTAGTGAGACTAGATTCACTATGTATTTTATATTATATAAGCTATACTGTAGACCTGTTATTGAAGTGTCAAAATAGAGTCTGTGCTTGCAGACTAGCATCAATTCGGGTTGGTCATGATAACGAGTTTGCTATCTTAAGTTTCAGTAAGAAACTGGGACATTTTCAAAGATTTCTTAAAATGCATATGTAGATTCATTTCCTGATCCAAATCAGAGGCTTAAACATTTTATATTGTTCCACAAGCAAAACGCATACATCGAATTTCAAACTCTCAGACTTTGATCTGACTATTATCAACATTTATTCGATATCTCACACACACCATAATATGCGAGAACAATAAAACGAGAGCCCTTTGTACGTGAATCCTAGAACAATCCATGAAAATATGGCGAATGGTTTCATGGCTGATTGCGTTACAAGAGTGTCAACCAGTATCGGCTGCACAGAAACGCTGATAGCGTAACATTTCGCCAACACTGCGCTAACAAACTTTTACAACCGGCCGCGATGACTAATGTCAAAGTAATGCATTATTTATATCTGGGATCAACGCTTGACATCACAATCTGTATATCACTATTCATTAACAAATCAGCTACTAACAAAATGGGTAGAATGGCACAGAAAGCACTGTTAAAGCGCCGTTAGGCGCGAGTGTTGGGGATTTGAGTTAGGCCTTCAAAAAATTCTTTATTATTATATTTTAAACATAAAACGACAGCAAGTAGTAAATATATATTTACTAATTTAATGTAAAATATATCGAATAAGCTTTTAAAAGATTCAGAAAATTATGATATTACGATGGAGATTCTGTACCAAAAAAATGCAATCCCTCTTTTCCTCAGTTTCTTTTGTTTGAAAATGCTCTTCACATACTTCACTCATCATGTTCATGATAATAAAGTATTTGCCAATGATGATCATCATGCGATAAATTTCATCAGCTATTGTTCTTCTTTCTAATGTTGGCTCTATTCTTAAAACTCTCTTCAAACACTTAAAAAATTATATATCTTGGAAGAAAAACAAATTGATGAAAAGGATCATTATCTTGGCACCTATCAACATCCCCCGCTAAGGCTGAAGAAAATAATACGATTTGAACAGTAAAGTTGGGGGGGGGGGAGCTGACCATGCAAAAAATCACAATCGTACGGTCACTTTTACGTTTTTGTACACAGTTTTGGAAAAAAAAGTGGGGGGGCTGAAGCTCCCAGCCCCCTCGCTTCCGCGGCCCCTGAAGTGAGACAAACAAAACACTGACAAATTGATAAAAATTGGAAATGAATACAAAAAAAATTGCATTAGGCCCTATTTTCGGTGAAATTTTTATTCATGTCTTCAGGAATATTAAATGAAATTTAAATGAGGGTCTGTTGTATCATATAAAATTTGGTTTACAATATAATCAGAAAAACGGTAAAGAGCTAGAAGGATATGGCATCATCGTTCCATTTATTGTATATTCATGGCCACATGCTGCTCAGTAATATCATTTGCAAAATACAGCGTTAAATTTTTTAATATTAAAATTTTGTAATTTTTTTCAGATTTTGATGACATTTTCAGCAATTTGCCCATCTAATTTTACTCCATTTATTCATATATTATTGTGTGGGCGCGGAATACCACTTTAATTCGGTCGAGGTCTATTTTAAATTACCTGGTATAAGATAGGGAGACAAGTTTAAAAGAGAGAAATTATTCACTATGGTGCCCTTATCACTGTTAGTCATTTCTATTAACATTTGCGCCACTAGCTTCTGCTGGGCCTTTTATTGATAGATTATTAGGAATTCGGCTAAGCTTCTGTGAGTTTATCGATACCGGTAGAGGGTAATGATGATGAGGAGGAGGATGATGACAGTCTTATTATGATGATCATGAAATGGCTGTAAAACCCGTTGTGCTTTGAAAAGTTTAGTGCTCTGTTAGTGAAAACAATGCGTCTAGCGGTGGTCGCGCGAAAAAGGTGTGACTGGCCCTACTGTTAGCGTTCTGTTACGCTAACCCCGGCGACCTTTCGCTGGAGAACGCAAACGCTTATCATAGGCGGATCCAGCTTTTGGCGAAAGGGGGGGGGGGGGGGTGTACTGCCGAGCGGCGCACATATTTTTGCACTTCACCGGCGCCATAAAAGAAAATATTGAAAAAGGGGTTAAGTCTGACCCTGTCAAATGCTCTTTTCAAAATGGAGGATTTCCAGTAATGCCATTTTGCATGACCACACGCAGATAATATTTCCGGGGGGGGGGGGGGGGGGGCAAGACTCGAACATATTTTTGAAAAAATAAAAATTAAAACGATAGAGTAAACGGACCGAGCTGCTCAATGGTGCGATTATTTTTTTTTACAAGTGTAATAAAAGTATTTGGTACACATCTCACATTTTTCATAGTTTTAATGAAATATTAAGGACAAAAAATGTGTTTTCACAACAGCTGATCGGGAATTTCCCCCCCCCTTCCCCCTTGCTACTTTTGTATATTAATTGAGATACAATTTTTTTTTACTATATATATACAATGATACTACATCATGAATCATTTGAAATACATCACCAATACAGGTTTATATATCATCATTCAATTTTCGTGTACATGATGTATAGGCCTATATACAGAATTTGGTATTTATATATATATATATATATATATATGTATTGTGATGCTTTTCACTAAATCTAATGCAATTTGTAATGATGGGTAATTTTTATCTAATTACTTTGATGAAACTGGATATAATGCTTATGACCTGAATTCAGAAAGAGATCCTTCAAGACAGAGCTTTGGAAATAGTTCTCCAGTTTTATAGGTATCGTTATCTTTGTTTTAAACTTCTTCCTGAGTGATCAGATGAATAATATTTAACTTAATGGAAGATGAAATAAATCAAATTTTGTGGCGTCAACATTTAAACGTAAAAAAAAAGGTATTGACAAACTGTATTTATACATTGAAAATGATATTTAGTGGTTTAAGGTGTAACGAATATTCGTCTGGTTGCGTAATTATGCACTCCTGGTATTAGCAACCGTCTGACCTTTTTTTATTAAAGCATTGGAAAATAAGATCAAAACTAGAATTTTAATTCGTCATGAGGACGAATTAGGTGATCTGTCTCTGATTTCATGATCAGGAAGACAATCAGCATGTTTATTGAGATCTATATGATCATCATGATGAAAACTGAATTTCTCTTACGAAAAGAACGTGTTGAATACTCTTGAAAAAGAGGGAAATGAAAAAGTTGTGTGAAAAAGTGTAGGTCATACACATGTTAAACAGGAACATTGTACATTAACAGGGATTTTAATATCTTTTATTGTCCAATGTTTTATTTTATATACATTGTAATGGTCATAAAGGACCATTTGTGATATGTTAAAAAGAAAAAAATTATCATGTTCACCCCTGGGCTCGAACCCTGGACCCTAAGCACGCAAGTCTGATGCCTTATCAACTGAGCTACACTATTTCCCATAGACTTTACACATAAGCACTATTTCCCATAGACTTTACACATAAGCAAATTAAGAGGATCTCAAATCCAATTTTGCAAGAGAAATACGGGCATGATCCCGGCATCTGATTGGAAAATGGAGACCACACTCCCGATAGCTTACAATCTCAGCTACAACATACTCCAAGCTCAGAGAAAACCGACAAAAAGAAATGGAGATATGGCTCACGAAATAGAGGAATGTAAAATCCAATTCAATTCAATTCAATTTTATTCAACCATAAAAATGTGTATATACAAATCAAACAGTGTACATAGTTATGTAACAAATGGTAAAAATATGGCTAGGACCATAAAAAAGCAAACTGCTTGTAGAAAATGGCCCCCAAAACAATAGCATTGACATAATTCACAATCAGAAACAGAAAACTAAGATATATAAATGTATAAACATACACACATACACACACACCCTCACACACACACACACACACACACACACACACAAACCCTGGTAATTTTTTAGATTTTCCATTAAGTACGCCCTACGCATTTTTTTGAAACAGGATAGAGTTGAACAATTTTTTAGTGAAATTGGGAGTTGATTCCATTTTTTTATACCGACTAAAGCTAGTGAATTTAAAGAAGAAGTAAGTCTCACTTTTGGAACATGGAAATTATCTTTTTGTCTAGTAGCATAAGAATGAACATTTGAATTGAGTGAAAACATATTACAATACTTCAATGGAAAAATGTGATTTTTAACTGAGTACATAGAGATTAGAGTATTTAAAGTAATAAGTTCATGGAGAGGTAAAATATTCATATTTTTGAAAAGGGGTTTACTAGCACTTTGCATATGAGACTTTGCAATTAACCGGATTGATTTTTTCTGTAGGATATATGGCTTTAGAAGGCGTGACTTGAATTAAAGTGTTCTACTATATCCTTTGATGAATTTAACTTTGAATCATTGCAATACATAACCGATGGTAACTTCTTAAAGCGTTTATTACCCAGTTCATTATCCAGTTTTGAGAAAAATTCATTTCCCATAGAGATTGCACACAAAATGAGTGAAAATGACATGTCTCTATAACTTGCAATTTTTCAGGATGATTCGTTCCTTTAAATGTAAATAAAGCCATCAAATTAGAAAGAGTATGTCCTCAGCTACAACATATTGAAAACTGAGCAAAAATTGGCAAATATTTATGGAGTTAGAGTCAAATATGCATAATTATGATGACGTCATAAGTAGCAAAATGGGAATTTTGTGTTCCGACGCCATTTTGATGACGTCATGATAAAATTTTGGGTCAAATGTGACATGAAATCATATCTCCCATCCATACTCTATTCGAATATGAAAAAAAAATTGGGGGTCAACGGACTTCCTGAAGAGCTATAATGAATTTTGTATAGGCATGTTTTTGCACATATATTGTCTATGGTTAGTGCGCGCGCGCGCACGTGCTGTAAACTTTGATGGAAGCTAATTCCGTTATTACTTGTCGTAGAAGGTTGATCAAGGTATCAAATTGTTCAGAATTATATTTTCGGTGCATTGATATGAAAAAAATGGCGATCCTATGTTGCATAGTGCAGTTACGCGCGAGAACGCGCGCATAACCGTGCGCGCGCGCAAATTTTTAGAATGCTTAAAATGACCTGATTCATACTCTACTTTGGTCAAAACGTGATTTTGAGCATTTTAAAATTTTGACGCGCGCGTATGCGCACGTCGTGACATTTACATGACCTTTGATGACATGGACAGTTGACCCTTGACCTGAAGTTAATGTGATGTAAATATGGTTAATTTTTGATAATTAATAATGAAGATATGATGGATTATGTGATTTTACAAAATGGCGTCTAGATGACGTCATGATGACGTTTTGACCTTGAACTTGTTTCATCCAGATGACATGGTAAGTCCCCATAACTGATGATACTTTGAAGAAAATTGAAGATGTAGATTTTGAGATTTTACGGCAACAAGAAAAGGGTGGAAAAATAAAATTTAAGAAATAAATAAAGAAAATTCGTACGAAATTAATAGTTGATCTGTCGATTGACAGATCACCTAATTAAAGGATTTGCTCAACACTTTTGTATGATTCTGGGATTTTTTAAATAACAAGTTAAAGACATGACATCTGTGGGCAACTGCCCCGCCCCAGTCCACTCTGTAAAGGGCATGCGATAAGCTTTGTAATTCGTTATGAGTATGACCATTCAACAATAAAATATATAAACAGGTGCCGCTGATCATTCTTGACCTATTGGTTGGCAATAGGGGACACTGATTATTCTTGACCGGCGCCGATTTAAATTTAGGTGGCGCTGGTTATTCTTGATCGGCGCCGGTTAAGAAAAAGGCAGCGCCGATTTGTCTTGACTGGCGCCGATTTAGAACAAGTAGTGCTGATTATTTTTACCGACGTCACGTAAGATTCAGTCAGCGGCAATTCATAATCGACTGGCGCCGATTTAGAACCAGGAGACGCCGATTATTCTTGACTGGCGCCGATTTTTAACCAGGTGGTGCTGATTATTCTTGTCCGGCGCCGATTTAGATTTAGGTGGTGCTGATTATTCTTGATCGGCGCCGGTTAAGAACTCAGGCAGGCGCTGATTATTCTTGTCCGGCCCCGATTTAGATTTAGGTGGCGCTGATTATCCTTGATCGGCGCAGGTTTAGAGATCTGGCAGTGCCGATTTTTCTTGACTGGCGCCGATTTATAACCAAATGGCGCTGATTATTCTTGTCCGGCGCCGATTTAGATTTAGGTGGCGCTGATTATTCTTGATCGGCGCCAGTTATATGCAGGCAGCGCACTGCTGATTATTTTTAACCGGCGAAGTTGTTGGGAAAAGGGTATTTAAAAGAAAAGATAAGAAAGATGATATGATTGTGAAGTTGTTGGGAAAAGGGTAGTTAAAAGAAAAGATAAGAAAGATGATATGATTGTGAATTGCTGGGGGATAGTCTTTCCTTTACTGTTGCTAATATTATATCAGTGTATAATTTTTTTTTAAGTGGTGCCTTTTCTTTTCTTTTCTTTCCTTTATTTTCATTTTTTTAAGCGGCGCCTTTTCTTTCTTTTATTTTTTTAATATTAGGGGGGCATGCGCCCCCTGTGCCCCCTGGATCCGCCACTGCTTATTTACGACGGTATACTGATTTTGGAAGAGACTTTTGGGCCCGTCATCATAGTCGTAAAACCAAGGAGGTTTCAAATGAGATGGAGTAAGAGCAAATAAAATCCCTTTGAACAAGGATAAAAACCGCTGGCAGATAGTATGTCAGGCTTGCACTTTGCTCAACATTTCTTGCAATTGTGTAGACAAATGATTCCTGCCTGACTCGTCAGCTATAGGTCATATATAAAGGGAAATACGCTATTGTGATGATAATTACTTTTTCGCCGCATCTGGTCTGGTTATATGTGTAGTACATAATTTGGAGGCATGCGAAAATAAACTATGCAATATGTCCTGAAATATGACTCAAATTTACTCAACTGGGCATGCGCGGGCACTCATCCGGCATATCCAATAATGAATAGTAGTATTCTATCGACCACATTTTTCATTTGCCGCAAACGATCGGAAAAGTGCTAAAATATGGTTTCAGTAAAAGGTCAAAATCTTACCTTTTTCATTAATTAAAGGTAAATTGATATAATCTGGGCAAATATCTCAGTGTAATCCTGGTAATAGTGCTTCGTTATTGATGTCTTGTCATGCATTTAAATTTCAGTTTGTTTATTGATATCAAAGATGGAAAATTGATACAAATGGATATTCGTAAAGTTTCACTCCTCGGATTTCTTTTCTGAGACTGGCGGCTTCGAAGGCGGACATCAAAAAGGTCTTTACTGCCGTTCTATTTCTTTTGTGCTTCTTCAGAAATGAACAGCTGCTTGAATAAATTTGTTGCCTGTTGGAACTCCAGTCATAGAATCTTCCGGGTAAAACTTTGTCCTGCAATGCAAATTGTGTGAAATGAGATTTTTTTTTCGTTTCGCATCTGGAACGTAAACATTCCATCTGCGTTTCGTGCGCAAAATTCGGATTGCTGCTATGGTAACAGCGATATATCCAATTTAGGACGACATTCCAGAGCCACATTTGGTTCCTCCCAGAGCCCGAGAGGCCGCCCGGGGAGCCCACTTCCATTAACGAGTGGATACCAGGCGCGACCACGCGTAAAAAGGGAAAGAGTGGGCAAGTTCGTTACGTATAGGCCTATGTAACGTTATAAGGGTGTAAAAAACGATGATTAAAATATTGAAAAATACTCATTTCTAATACTTGTAGGTTTTCACAAGCCAAGTACTTGTAAAGAGATGCATTTTCATAATCTGGAAAAGACTTGCTCCCCTTGTTTAGGGTGCTATTCGAAACTCCATGGTCGCGCCTGGTGCTAGAGGCATATCGTTTGTGTAGGAGGAGCAGGCAAAAGAAAAAAAACCCCGAAAATACGGATGTTGCTCAGACGTATTATGGCCTATTGCGTATGCTTTGTACATATCAACGCATGCGAAATGGTTTCTGCTGGAGAGGTGATCTGACCCAAGGAATCAATTGCCAGTGATCCACCAATAATCCACATTAAATGCAATATCGATTCGATGGACTGTAATGATCTATATCTAAGCCCTAATTCAGTAAGTTTTTCCTCACTCAATATGTACTCGATTTGTTTGAAAACCCACTTTCTTATCAATTCAATTCAATTCAATTCAATTCAATTTTATTTCCACATCTGATTAAAAACACAAGTAAAAATTCATATGCAAATAGATATATACAATAAAAAAAAAACATTAAAATGAAACATATTCAGCTCGGAATCATAATGTGGTGGGAATTGACAAAGGCCAAAGGCCTATCAAGGTTATTACCAAAGGTAATAAAAATTTACATAAGATGTTTCTTCAATATATACAAAATATAACACAAAACAATAAAAAAAGAAATAGACACACATAGAATTCAAAAATATAAGTGTAAACGAAATAACAAAAGACAACCAGACATCCTGGACCCCACCCCCCCAAGGCAATATTTTGTAATTTTATTCTGGGATTCATTTTCAACTAGGTATTTTTTTTTAGTTTTTCTTTTAAACATATTCAAAGTTAGGCATATTTTGATTTCTTGTGGTAATTTGTTCCAAAACTTAGGACCTGCATAAGAAATGGTAGTTCTTGAGAAATTATAATTTAGCGTTGGTAGATAGAAAGATTTGATTGACGGGTCGCATATTTACATACATTTTCATTATATACAAAACAATTTTCTAAAAACTTTGGAAGTATATTTTTGGATTACGAAAACATAAATATGCCAATCTGTTGTTTATGTATATCAAAAATTGTTAATATACTGAATTTGTTAAAGACAGGAGCAGTGTGTGAG
The DNA here is from genome assembly GCF_037042905.1 of Lytechinus pictus. Lineage (NCBI taxonomy): Eukaryota > Metazoa > Echinodermata > Echinoidea > Temnopleuroida > Toxopneustidae > Lytechinus > Lytechinus pictus. The sequence continues at coordinate 4,988,933 of NC_087253.1, forward strand.
TAAGGATGTAAATTAAACATAATTCGTATTGCTCGTTTTTGAAGAATGAAAATTCTATTAAGATAGGTCTTTGCACAGCCACCCCATACTACATTACAGTAGTTAAGATATGGCAAGATCATGCTATTATACAATTTAAGAAGGATATAAAAAGGAACAATTTTCTTTATTCTATTCATTGCACCAATAGCTTTAGATATTTGACATAATACATAAGATACATGGTCTTTCCATGTCAATTTATTGTCAATTTTAACTCCTAAAAAATTTGTAGAATTTACAATCGATATAATTTCTTGGTTGATATATATTTTTATACAAGAAGTATCGATATTTTTATTTTTTGGCTGAAATAACATACAGGAAGTTTTTTTCTGCATTTAATTTCAATTTATTTGCTTTAAACCAAGTATCAATTTTTTTAAGTTCTGTATTAAAAGTGAAACACAATGTATCAATATTTTCACCAGATAGAAATAAACTTGATCTTTGAAGGTTTCCATGGTGGAGAGAATATTGAAAGGTTTACGGTAAACACCATGTATGTAGTCCTGAAAAGGACTGTTTGTTATTCTTTCTTGAATATATGTTAGCTCTGAAAAGAACTGTTATCGACGTTTCAACCAGCGTGTTCTGGTCGTCATCAGGAATGAAGATCCACTTGAAAGACTTAAGCTTATAACCAAGTTGGTTATGAGGAAGTGATTAAGGTTGAGCCAATAGGAAAGCAGGAACGGAGAGGTAATTAAAGATGAACCAATATGAAAGCAGGAGGATAGTGATTGGTCAGTAGTTGATTGGTGACTAATTGGTGTTAATCCCGGATTAATCCTCTAAGAGACACCTTTCATAATAAATACAGTTTTCAAAGGTAGTGCTCCTAAATAAGGACCACGTTGGACCATAAAGCATAAAGACATTAACTTCCGTAACGCATTAACTTCCGTAACATTTTTTCTTGAATATGCTACAAATTTGTGCTTTACTGAATCACTCCGGATCATACAGATATAAATCATTTAAGGTACCCTCCACCTAGGTACCCATAAAAATCATAGCTATTCATCCTGTTATTATTACACAACCTATTTTCAACATCACTTTGAAAAGAGGGAAAATTGCCAACGAAAACAATTTCCCGATAACTATATACGACATTTAATGCTTTTGGAATTTCAACTAATTCATACTACAAATGTTGAATATTGGCATCTTCTTTAGAACTTTAAATTTATAATTTCCTTTGCTATATAAGTTATTTCAGTAATTGTTACGAAAGTTAATACACTTCTCTGCAAATGTGAACTAACCCATAGGAAAAATTGTAGATTAGAAACTAAACTGAACATGTAGGTTTAAAGAGAAATTCCAGTATTTGCAGTAAACACTGATTTCATGAGAAAGTCTCTAAAACATAAACTGAACTTTGTGAAATCTTGAAATCTACGCTGAAAAATGTTCACACTGAAGATCACCAACACAGATAGGCACACGTGGGACAGTGTATTATTATTGCTAAAATAAAGACCCGACGGAAGTGACCGAATCCGCGCTTATTTTGCTTATTTCTGAGCAATTACACAATTTCTTCCAGAATCCTTTGGCACATATTTTTTATTCATACAAACAGACACTTGGGTGGTCATTATATTAGATTCTGTAAAAAGTCATTTTTAGATCGTTACCAAAACTGGAATTTATCTTTAAATGTTCTTAAATTTTTTTGTGCACAATTCATCTTTGTCACACTTACCACTCTAGATATTTCATTTTATCAACCACTCATTTGTCAGGTAGAAAAAAAATGTTTTTGTAAGACACTCATTGGGACTATCATTCAAAATTACATTTTTATTACTTTCTTTTGTATTAACTGATTTCATTATTATTTATCTAGATATTGCTTGCCAGACGTATGTTTTCTCTCAGTTATCTTGTATTTCTGATCATTTTCCCATCCTGTTTTGGTTTTTGTCACAGAGAGAAGTAAATAATAAAAATATCACTCATTCAGAGATTTATTTGTGCTTTTTTAAGAGTTTTAATTTGTCTTACCTGGATTTCGTGCAGAATTAAGAAAGCATAGTCATCACTTTGCCATTTTCTTTTAAATGGATTCCGCCTTATAATGAGAAGTGCCTCTTTTCACTACAAGGAGGAAACCATAGTAGTAAAAAAAAACGCATAAAATGTGTCATTTTTTTGTTAATGGAAAATTTAGCGCAGCAATTGTCAACGAAGCAAACGCCACGGAGAATCAATATGGAGTATTTTAATGATATCTCTTCCCTACAACCTAGAATATCTCAGGGGCAAAGTTCACCGGGTGCAAAAAAAAAAAAAAAAAAAACGGAAAACCAAAAGGAAGTAGGGGCACAGTAATTACATGGTGGACACCGTGCTCGTCTATGGATTAAAAAACCCTCTAATAATCTCCAATGAAAAATGTTAGCTCTTTATAATATTGAATCAAGACATTTATTCCATTTCCATCACCATGTACAAAAAAAACCAATCCATGTAAATTTTGGTACATAACAGTTACAGGAGTGCAGGAGGGAATGGGGACCGACAAAAAAGAAAGAAAAACAATCGGATGGGCATTTTCCTTTATTATTGAAATAAGTGTGTGTGTGTGTGTGTGTGTGTGTGAGAGGGGGGGGGGGGTCAATCCCTCCAGCCCCTGAGTTGCATAATACATGACCATTTTGAAAGTAAATTGCACCAAAAAATTTGGTGTAAAAAATGCAAAAGGAAAGGGTATGAGAGTGTCCACTAAAAAGCAAATCTTGTAGGATGTGATTTCCCTGATATTTGGGAAAATAGCTATCATTTAAGGACGTTCCACAGTTAAAGTGAAATCCATGTCATTTTCACCAAACTTTGCACATAGATACCTTAGAACCTTAATATTCGAAATATGCAAAAATTAACATAGGTCCATGTGCTTGATTTTTTGCTATAGAACTTCAAAGTTCACCCAAATTGATGTTCTTAAGAATTGCGCATTCAATAGAATTTGGCATTTTTAGACCGCCCAAGATTGCTACAATGAGTTTAAACCTATGTTACTCAGTCAAAATACATGAAAAAGTCATCAAATTTCGCAAGAGAGTTAATAATTGTATCGTTAGAATGGACAATATATTTATAGTGCTATTTGTTTGCAATTTTAAGTTTAACAGCACTGTCAGTTCTTAAAAATGGCGTAAAAGATAACAAAATCCCAATCTAAAAAATGTGAAATTTCAGTAACAAACTACAAAAGTACAATAAATGCTGCACTTTATTCAAAATCCATGTCATTTTCACCAAAATTTGTAGAGTTGTAGAGGAAGGTATACCTAAGAGGAACAAACATTAAAAAATAGGGGTTCATGTGCTTGTTTTTAAACTATCAGTATTTTTATAAGAGCAAATGTGCTTTTTAAAACACCAAAAATGCGCCGAATGCTTTGTATCTATGTGAAGAAAAAATCAAAACCACTCTACCATTTATTCAAACTCGGGGTAATATTCGTGATTCTTGGCAGCACTGCAGGGTAAAGTATTTTGAAATTGTCGAGAATCTTTCTTTGAATGGTTCATGGAATAATTCCATTTTTTAGCTTCATGAAATAACGCATCGGATCTGCAGTTAAAGTGCAGAAGATGAGAAAAATCAGCACATACCCGCAGCTAATTAATCACCTGTTCATCCATTGTGACGTCAGCGCGCAGAGTGTAAACTATGCGCAGATCATAATGCGCACAAACATAACTGTGGAACGTCCTTAAAGCATAATCAAGGGAAAAACTGCAAAATATAATTTAGGGAGTTTAACATGTGCACGCACCGTTTAGAACGAACTTGTTATCTTTTTTATCTACAGAATTACGAACAAATAAATTATACCGGTCGACATGGTTTTAATTCAGACAGTTTAATGTAAAGTTCACTATCTTTTCAACTTCTTTTGTAATGTACTGTATTTTGAACAAATTAAAAAAAAATCAAATTGAGTGTTTGGATTCGTAAGTCCCTTTTGGTAATGAATAAATATGTGAAGATTATTGTCCGATAGAATAATTGGAACTGTTAAATAAGTTGATAAAGACACTATGACATTGGCCGGTATGCTGGTTCAGAGTTTTCAGCCCCTATGATTTGTTTTTTTCTTTGAGCTCATGTACTTTTATGACAAAATTTGACTCCTCTTGTTGTGCTGCTCGCAAAAGGAATATGTCGTCAGTATTTATTTACTGGTTCATGATTTCCAGTCCCCATGTCTTTTTTCTACAAATGTGGCTATTTTGGAGGGGATTTCCACTCTGATTCTCGTCCAGAGCTTCAGTTTTTACTCCATCAAAGTTCTGATCTAATGATAATCCTAACACATGACTGACGTGAAACCTTCAAACGGTTGGAATAGCCATGTTCCTCCTTGACATCAATGTAGTCTGCAGGCACAAACCCTTTGGTCTCGTAATTTGCATTGTGCATAATGCAGGGTCTGACGTAGTGAGACGAGATTCACTGTGTACTGTGGCTGGCTGACACCAAGTCTTTTGTTTGGAGTCTAGTCTTTACTCTAGACCTGTTATTGGTTAAAGTGTCAAATATGAGTCTGTGCTTGTAGACTAGCATCAATGCTGGTTGATCAGGATGAAGAGTTTGCTTTTAGAGGTCACCAGTCTGGGTCCTTTTCAAACATTTTCTGAAATGCGTAGATATCCTGATTCAATCCAAAGGCTTAGACTATTCCGCATAAATAAATTCATACATTTATTTTCAAACCCTCTGGACTTTGATCTGACGATTTATAATATTTATACGATACTGCACACTCGGCACAATATGCGCGAATAATCTAGGGAATAAAGCGAGGGCCCTTTTTACAGAAATAAATTGTACAATCCACGAAAAAATGCGAATATGTCGTCAGTATTATATTTACTGGTTCAGAATTTCCAGTCCCCATGTCATTTTCCCCTATAAATGTGGTTATTTTGGAATTTCCACTCTGATTCTCGTCCAGAGCTTTTATACTCTATCAAAGTTCAGATCTAAGGATATTCCTAACACATGACTGTCAGGAAAGAAATTTAATTATAAATGTGTTTCAGTTAGAGCTCAAACATGTGTTTAAAATATTTACTTGGTCCAGGTTATGGTAGGCCTATAGACAATTGTATATGTACATATGTTTTGAATGTTTCAAAAGCAAGCGTTGGAAACGTTTGATACCCCCCCCCTAGAGTATCAGGTGGATGCCATATTTTGTTCAAGTGTTAAAAATATTTCGTACTAGCTAAGCATCTTCATATAAATAGTTAATACTGTGTTTAAGCATTGAAGAATGTAGATGTACAGATGCACAGGAAGTCTTTTTTTATTAAGAATGTGTTGCTTTATGCACTCATCTGCTATTGAAATTCTTTGAATTACGTTATAGAAACTTTACAGTTATTCCTAGTAACGGTAGGGTATATTAGGAGGTTAGTTTCAGTAATTCAAGGAGAACCACCTAAGCTAGAATAGACTACATATTATATTATAGGCAGTCCAATTTAAAACTGAGGGACTACGTCGGTGACGAGATAACGACCCCAGCTGCCTCCGGTTCTCCACCGACATGATTGGTCAAAATTCATGTCATCATTGGGGGCTCGATCTCGTCCAATAATCCGTTGAAGCCACATCTTTGATCTGAGGGCTACTCATCGAGGGGCAACACAGTCTGCGGAGGCCGAGGCCGAGTGGAAGAGACATCGCTAGCTGCGGAGGCCAGGAACTGGACCGACCACCAGGGCCGAGTGGGGCATGTCAGGCCAGATGAGATGATGGGGGCTAGAGTCAACGATTACCGTTAAGTTAAGTTGTATTTTGTTATCTGTGTATATTTTCATGTACAAATTATTGTAAAACCATCAAAAGAGAACATCAGAAAGATTGAAGAGATATGATTAAATCTTTTTATAACTGTAATAATCAGTTTTACGTATTCCTTATTTGGTGTCAAGCAGCAGTAGGTAAATAAATTAAAAAAAGTCACTTCCCACGTGACAATGACTGATGTGAAACTTTCAAACGGATGGAATAGCCATGTTCCTCCTTGACATCAATGTAGTCTGCAGGCACAGACCCTGGGTTTTCGCAATTTGCATAGTGCATAATGCAGGGTCTGAAGTAGTGAGACTAGATTCACTATGTACTGTAGCTGGCTGACACAATGGCCCGTATTCTAATGTCGGGTTTAACTTTAACTCAGGTTTAAAGTTGTGGTTTAAGTATAGATAGCCAATTGTTACAAAAATCACTTACAGTAGAGATATCATACTTCAGCTCATTTGGCTCTCCAACCATTCGTAATTGCCTAGGAAGTATACATAGATAATTGTCTTCACCATCGACGAATCAGGAAAGGGCGCAGTAAACATAAGAAACACACAACTTAATAAATATTTTGATACTTTTGGCTTTTTGGCCCATACTTCAACCACAATAAACAGATCTAGAGTAAAGACTAGACTCCAATTTTAAACCTGAGTTTGAATTAAACCCGACTTCAGAATACGGGAAAGAGTCTTTTGTTTGGAGTCTAGTCTTTACTCTAGATCTGTTATTGGTTAAAGTGTCAAATCTGAGTCTGTGCTTGCAGACTAGTATCAATGCTGGTTGATCAGGATGAATAGTTTGAGGTCACCAGTCTGGGTCCTTTCCAAATATTTTCTGAAATGCGTAGATATCCTGATTCAATCCAAAGGCTTAGATTATTCCGCATAAATAAATTCATACATTTGTTTTCAAACCCTCTGGACTTTGATCTGACGATTTATAATATTTATACGATACTGCACACTCGGCACAATATGCGCGAATAATCTAGGGAATAAAGCGAGGGCCCTTTGTACAGAAATAAATAGTACAATCCACGAAAAAATATTTTCATGGCTGAGTGCTTAGCTTTACAAAATAATGTCAACCAGTGTAGGTCTGTCACATCTTTCAGATTGTGAAGTCAAACATTTATCCCATTTGTTTATAACAAACAATATAACAACAATATCAAGTTTTGTACAGAGAAACTCTTTCTGACCTATCACAGTTTAGTGCTTTCTTAGATAAACTGTGTTTTTCCAGACAGGGGTAATGAATTTTTATCCCTCCCTTGACGTTGTATCAAGGACAAAGACTCCTACAGTAGGAGAAAAGACCCTGGCCTATTTGAGCCATGGCATTATAGACTTGTAGCCATATGAACGTTATTCCTGGCATGTGAAATGGGTTACTGTATATACTATCAGGAATTTCAGATGCCTACTTTAATCTTTTCATGTACACACCTATGATGTAGAAATAATATTATTCAACTGTGACAATTGCTTCGTCACACCAAGTAAGGGGATTCGTAATATGAGATAGCTTGTTATTTGATCAAATCCTTTTATTGTGGGCTGCAAAGGTTTTGATGCCTTTGAAGGACATGAATTCCTCTGTTAGAATTAATATTGTCCTGTCAAGCACACAATTTGACTTGTTCAAGGAATCAATGTCCCCTATACAATATGATTCATGTGTTTCAAATGCACCATACCCTTTGTTGCACATAATAAAAGGATATGAATACATTACAAGCTCTTCCATTAATAATGAATATTGGATTTGATTTATTGTTTTCTTCTGCATCCATAACATTCGTATGAAACATTTTCCAAAACATAATAAACATAATATGTTAGCATTTTTGGCATGAATCACAAATAAAGTGTACCAAAAAATAATTCCAGACAAAAATGATTAACTATCAAATTATCATATGATTATGATATTCACAATATATCATTGCTTAGGATGACATTTTTTCTTACTTAAAGAATATTCAATGCTAAAAGATAACATATTTAAATGAAACAAGGAGGTTTGTGAGCCATAAGTCTCTCCTGATTTCGTGATAATTAAAATATGCAATATAATCTTTTGACCCATAGACAACCTTTGACACCATCATCTTGATACACATGTATTATTTTACCCAAGGATCATACGTGCCAAGTATGAACATGATTGATGCAGAAATAAAGAAATCAGATCAAGTTGAACAAAAACTTCAAAAAAGGATGGACAGGACCACATATCATTTGACTTTTTAACCCCTAGACGACCTTCGACCTCGTCATCCTCATAGACAGATTATATCCAGTGATAATATTTGCCAAGTATAATAATAATAATAATAATAATGAGACTTGTAAAGCGCCAAATCCACTCTGTAGAGTGCTCAAGGCGCATAAAGAGCTAAGAGTTAAATAGCAAAGTTTTTAGAAGATTTTTAAAAGTTTCGACAGAGGTAAAAAATGTTATGTCTTCAGGAAGGCTATTCCACAAAGTGGGGCATGCAAAAGCAAATGATCTTTCCCCCAAGTTCTTGAAACTTTCGGAATGACAAGGAAGCCAGAGGTGGATGGGCGCAAAGATCTGCCTGGTCTGTAGTGATTAGTAAATGAAAGACTGTATTGTGGTGCTGATCCACGAATACTATGGAAGGCAAGCAACAAAATCTTAAAAATAATCCGGTTTTTGATAGGGAGCCAGTGCAGCGAATACAAGATGGGGGTAATATGTGAGTGTTTACTTGATAAGGTGACAATGCGAGCGGCTGCATTCTGAAGCTTCTGAAGCTTATGTAACTGAGCCTGCGGTAAATTAAACAAAAGGGCATTACAAAAATCAAGGCGGGAGGAAATCAAGGCATGTACTATCTTTTCGGTCGCAGACTTAGATAAATATTTCCGGATAAATCCTAGATTGCGAAGATGATACCGAACTGATTTGCAGGTATTTGAAATTTGGGAAGACATTGCCATATGTGAATCAAAAGTTACTCCAACATTACGGCAAGTTTGAGACAAATGAATTGTGTGGCCAGAAAATGAAAAGGAATTGACATCAATTTTGTTGAGCTGCACTTTAGAGCCAAACAAAAGAAATTCGCACTTATCTAAGTTTAGTTTCAATGAATGGGTTTGCATCCGGTCGTGAACATCAATCATACATGATTGAAGACGACGAATAGCATTATCAGCTGCTTGCTGAGTTGAATCAAAAGAAATAATAAGTTGAATGTCATCCGCGTAAATATGGTAGTCAATTCCGTGACCGAGCATCACTTGCCGCAATCCAATCATGTAAATTGAGAAAAGGGTCGGTCCGCCCACAGAGCCCTGCGATACGCCATGGGTCAGAGGTGAATCAGCTGATTGAAAGCCATTTATACATACAATATGTGAATGGGAAGAAAGATAGGATTCAAACCACTTGAATGCTTCACCTCTGACACCAAACGAACTTAAAGTATTCAGCATAATAGTATGGTTTACTGTGTCAAAGGCGGAGGATAGATCGAGTAAGAGTAAAGCAGTCACACGCCCTCTGTCCATCTCTTGGAGGATATGATTTGAGGTGCTCACAAGAAGGTTTTCCACACTGTGGTGTGGTCTGTAGGCAGATTGAAATGGGTCGAACAGATTATTGTCGTGAAAGTATTCAGTAAGACGAGAGAAAGCAACCCTTTCAAGGACTTTGAAGAGGAAGGGTAAGTTAGAAACCGGTCGGTAATTTTGGAGAGAATCGGGATCAAGAGAGGGTTTCTTTAACAGTGGTGTAACATGAGCGCATTTCAGAGAGGACGGGACATGCGACTGCTCTAAGTTAACAAGGTAAGAAAGAATAGGAGCGAACGTGGATGAACAATCCTTTAGTGACTTAGCAGGTATAGGGTCCAATTGACATGACTTGGGAGGAGATTTTCGAAATAAAGACAGAATCTCATCAGGAGAGGTAGGGCGTAAGATGTCCAAAGTAGAAGAGGTGGAAGAATGTAGACGTGTGAGGTCAGGAGTTAGACTGTTGCAAATCCCTTGAACTTTAGTTTTTAAGAAATGTGAGAATTTACAGGCAAATTCGTGGCTATCTGTATTATTTGGTAGAGGTGAGGATTGACGACGATTGAGGAGTCTGTGAGCCAAAGAGAAGAGTTGTTTTGAGTCATCTTTGCACTCCTCAACAAGACCTACGAGGTAATATCGCTTCGACCTCTTGACAAGAGAGTTAACAAGGTCGCGCTGAAATCAGAAAGGATCCCTGTCAATCAGTAGTCCACTTTTCCGCCACTTCGTTTCCAGGCTTCGTCGAATACGCTTCTGTAAAGTGATGTCTGAGCTGTACCACGGACAGTGCTAGACGTTGGTAGAGCGTGGATGTTGAGAAGCTTCTCAAGCTCACTGTTGTAGCGAAGAACAGCGGTATCGACGTTGTCTGTAGAAGAAAGGATAATGCTGCTATCAGCCACACTCTGGGCAAAAGTTACTCTATCTATGTCTCGGATGTTGCGGGAGATAAATGTTGATCGAGTCCGACTGGGCTTGCTGAAACCAATCCTCCAAACAACTGCAGAGTGATCTGAGATGCCCGGAACAATTTTCGGTTTAGAACACAGAGATCGGTCATCTGAGTCCCGCACTATTACAACATAAAGTAGGTGACCTTTATCGTGGGTTGGAGAACTGACAAGCTGAGACATGGTGTGACTACTGAGAAGAGTGTCAAACCTCTGCGTGTAAGATGAAGAAGCATTGTCGAGATGTATGTTTAAATCGCCAGTAATAATCAATGGAGTAGTTCTATACATGCTGCCATCAAGAAAGTCTGAAAATTCTTTCAAAAATCTGGAAAAGCTCTGACCGCTCGGTGGCCTGTAGATTACCGCGACGTCGATGCAACCGGAGTCGCTGGAGATGGTGCCACACATACATTCAAAACTGTCGTACCTATACGTAGGTTAAATGGTGACTTGTAGATTATCCTTGTAGAGGAAGGCCACTCCGCCACCGCGCCCGGAGGCTCTAGGACAATGTTCGAATCTATAAGAACTTGGGCGAAGATCAGCTATTACTGCATCATCATCGGGTGAGGGCCATGTCTCACATATACAGACAAAATCTAGGTTATGATCGGGGTTATGATCTAACACAAAATCTTGGAAAGTTGTAGACTTATTGCGTAGGGAGCGAGAATTGAGAGGACCAAACTTTAAATGCTCCTTAAAACGGTCACTTCCACCCCTACTCCCACGAAGTATGAACATAATTGATGTAGAAATAAAGATATATAGCAGCAAATTGAATAAAAACTTGCAAGAAGTCTGATAATCAATGATTTTCTGGCATGCAAGCCTTTTTTAACCCCTTGCAAAGACGTCTTGTTTTCGCTCAAGCATAAACGGAACTCATTTCTTTAAAAAGCATTTGAAAGATAAGACGTCAGAGCATCTATTAACATCAAAATATAGACATCATAATTTGTAACAATTTTGATAGACTTGTCTAAACTGTCCCGTTTTTTATACGCACTGCATACGTACACTAGCTACATGATGTATATGGTACCGGCAGTTAAACCAATAGCTTCATGGTACAACGATGAACAAGACATATTTTCTAAATTGTGGACGGTTAAAGTTCACATAATTAATTACAAATTCCTGGAGACACTGAATAAAGGTTGTTTTTTAGCGTAATTATGTAAGGTTTTTTTTCTGATAGCAGAAGGGATAGGTACTTAGAGAGTGATGTAGGCTTTTAGGTAAAACAAATCAACTAACATGATAGTTGGCATGAACGATGGTGCGATAGCTCAGTCGGTAGAGCGAGGGTTTCGGATTCCGGTGACCCGGGTTTAATTCCCAAATGCCTTTGGTAAGGCATTTATCCTCATTACTAGGTCCCTCGGAGAGGACCTTAAGCCGTTTGTCCCCTGGTTGCTTGCTCGCATGCATTCGTGCTTTCTTAGCAGTAAAAAAAAAAAAAACTCGGTATGACTGGGTCTGTATCGGCATCATCATTGATTACAGCCGAATTATCATGTGCTGGGGTACTGCACTTCTAGCATGTGTAGCAAATGTCAATTCAGAGCAGACTGTTTTGAAATTGAAAAAAAAATTATGAGACAAGAAGTTTTAAGACTGATGATATTCTTACTCCTTATTGTTTATTACTTTATACTTTATTTCTGTTTATATTGTTCGCCAAGCTGACAGGTTACCAATTATCATCGTCAAAGCAGTAGTATTCCCATTAGTAATGAAATGCTAAGGAAATAATGTACTATAAATAGTACAGAAAGCAAGCGGTTGGAACACGAAATTCATTATGACATTATCAAGGTAAACATCGTTCTCAGCCAGCTTTCCGAAACACAAAACATACCTGAGTGATGAATAAAATCAATAAATATGAAAAGGCAATCATCCATATCAATACATATTGTTCCTTTTGAGTGATGTGAACTTAAGGGTAGTCAGGTTTAGTGATAATTTTCTTGCGCTATTAATAAAGTCCCCATAAAATATAACTAGACCAACAAATATCGCTCTTCCGTTTAAATAATTCTAAGAGAAGTACCAGTCCTTCTTTATGTTTACGTGAACAAAGAATGCAGTGATACTAGCGTCGTTGATTTCATATGATTCTTATCAGAAAACGGTATGATTTTAGGGGAATCCCCGAACCGCAAATCTACCCGCGATTCCGCCAACTTATTGCAAGTTTCGTCTGTTATAAAGTGTTTAGCGTTTCAGCACGTCCCAATATCCGGATAAGCGATGAAAAGCTAGTGCCAGAAGATTTCTACGTGGGGGACCACCAACCGATTATAAAAAGACAATTACAGAACAAAATTCATGCAGAGATCAACAACGAGAGATCAGCAACGATAAATCGCGTGAAGTGCATACTCATACAAATGGACGTAGGCTTAGAAATTGAGTCGCAAGTATGCCACGGGTTATCACTGACTGTACTGTGCATATTTTGGTGTCGCGTATTTCTCTTGAACAGTGCAACGAAACGATACAATGAAGGGTGCAATTTGATATTTTCATCCATTTGAAGCAGGATTTAAAATTCAGCGAGGAACATCGAACATTTTCTCCAGAAGAGAAAACACACAATAAACAAATCCGCATCATACTGTAGGATTTAGATTAGAACATAAGTAGGTCTGGTGATCCAGATACACCTCTTTTGATTGCAGCAGAAAATGGCAATGTCCAATTAGTCAAAGAACTAGTAGAGATGGGAGATGATGTGAACGAGGGGAATGGGGAAGGCAGGACACCTCTTCACGCCGCAGCGGCTAAAGTATTTAAAGATTTATTTGAATATATCTTGAAGAATTGAGCTATTATTGGTATTAAAACTATACAAAAAGGTTCCACACCTCTACACGCGGCACTATCCTATCTTGATATAGTGAAATATCTCATTGATCCAGGAGCACAAGCTAATAAGGCTGATTATGCGGGGTCACGTCACGCCTCTGCACTTGGTATTATGCAATGGTCATCTTGATATGGTGAGGTCTCTCATTGATCTAGAAGCACAATTTGATATGGCTGATAATAAGGGTATCATACCTCTCGAGGAGGCATCATTAAATGGTCATCTTGATGTCGTGAAATATCTCATTGATCAAGGAGCACAAGCTAATACGGCTGATAATGCGGGTGGCACACCTCTTCACAGGGCATCATTGAATGGTCATCTTGATATCGTGAAGTATCTCATTGATCAAGGAGCGCAAGCTAATACGGCTGATAATAATGGTAACACACCTCTCCACAGTGCATCAGGCAAGGGACATCTTGATGTCGTGAAATATCTCATTAATCAAGGAGCAAAATCTGATATGGCTGATGGTAAGGGTATCACACCTCTCCACAGGGCATCATCCAATGGTCATCTTGATGTCGTGAAGTATCTCATTGATCAAGGAGCACAAGCTAATACGGCTGAAAATAAGGGTATCACACCTCTCCACTATGCATCATTCAATGGTCATCTTGATGTCGTGAAGTATCTCATTGATCAAGGAGCACAAGCTAATACGGCTGATAATAATGGTAACACACCTCTCCACAGTGCATCAGACAAGGGACATCTTGATGTCGTGAAATATCTCATTAATCAAGGAGCAAAATCTGATATGGCTGATGGTAAGGGTATCACACCTCTCTACAGGGCATCATCCAATGGTCATCTTGATGTCGTGAAGTATCTCATTGATCAAGGAGCACAAGCTAATACGGCTGAAAATAAGGGTATCACACCTCTCGAGATTGCATCATTCTGTGGTCATCTTGATGTCGTGAAGTATCTCATTGATCAAGGAGCACAAGCTAATACGGCTGATAATAATGGTAACACACCTCTCGACAGTGCATCAGACAAGGGACATCTTGATGTCGTGAAATATCTCATTAATCAAGGAGCAAAATCTGATATGGCTGATGGTAAGGGTATCACACCTCTCCACAGGGCATCATCCAATGGTTATCTTGATGTCGTGAAATATCTCATTGATCAAGGAGCACAAGCTAATACGGCTGATAATAATGGTAACACACCTCTCCACAGTGCATCAGACAAGGGACATCTTGATGTCGTGAAATATCTCATTGATCAAGGAGCACAAGCTGACACGGCTGATAATGCGGATGGTGAAACAGCTCTCAACCCAGCATCTCGGGACGGTCACAGCAACGTTGGTCGGTATCTCAAGAGTGAACAAGCAAGATTAGGGTCCGCATTAAAAGGTAAAAACAAAATCAAATTAAGCCGACTACATTATTTTCGAGGGGAAAAAACCCTCGAAACAATTTCATGATTGAACGATGAGTGTGTGTGTGTGTTTGTGGAGGGGGGGGGGTGGGCTTGAAAATTTTGAATTATCGATTCATAATTTTTTTTTCAAGCTTCACGTAAGCTAACATTCATATTACAAAGCATGCGTTGATATTATGTACACTCTAAAAAACGAGGAGTTAATTTAGCTCTTAAAGAGCGTGTATAGTGACTGCACTTCAGAGTGCTGATTTATGTGGTTCAAATTAAGTTTATAAGTTCATTTTATTTGTCTTCCAACTTTGAGTCTGAATACATGACAAACATACAAGTGTGTAGGAAACAATAAGCAGAATACATGATAAAACATACAAGTATACATAAAACAGAGTTTGCAGAAAACATTGTTTTTTAAATACATTGTACAGCTTAAGACAGAAAAGAAATAATTTTAAAGAAAGACGAGGAGACCTAGGTGAGCAATGATTGTAAATTAAGGTTCCTCATTACTAATTCAAAGAACATTATATAAACAACACAGAAATGGCAATATAATATAATATGATAAATAAAGAGAGGGGCGGGGAGAGAAGAGGGACACATTTATGTACAAAAGGGATAAAAAAAAGAAGACATGAAGACAGAGACCAGCCAGGCCCGGGAAAGGGGGGATGAAACATATCGATTTTTTTAGCATTAACTAATAAAAAACACACAAAAATAGGCTTTACGAATCACTTCCATAGTTACTCAATAAATAAGATTTCAATTTTCGTTTAAACACTGTAGAACTGACAGCATGTGTAATTTCAGGGTCAAGTGCATTCCAAAACATGGGTCCAGTGCAAACTATCGTGCCCAAAGTGAACTTTGTTCTTGCACGAGATATATGGAGAGTGGAAGATTGTCTAGTATTGTAATTGTGTACTTGACTATTTTTCTTAAATATCAGTGCCAGGGCTGTAGGGAGACTTCCTGAATCAAAATCGTACATAAGAGATCCTAGCTGCATAAAGTAAATATCTTCCACTTTCAATAAGTGATTGTCATGAAATAAAACATTTGTATGGGCACGATAACTGACATTACATATACTTCTAATAGCTCTCTTCTGAACAATGAATAATTGTTGCAATTGCGTTTTTAGTGAGTTGCCCCAGGCAAGCACACCGTAGTTTAAGTAAGGAACAATTAATGAGGAATATAATATAAATAAAATTTCTTTAGGGAAAACTGACCTCAACTTGTATATAACACCAGTATTGTTTTACAACAGTTTGCAGAGATAATTTAGATAAAGTTTCCAGTTCAATTCCTCATCAATAAATAACCCGAGAAATTTAGTTCAGGTTACTCTTTCAAGACAGACATCATTAAACATTACATTGCCAGGCAACATTTTTAAGGAATTGCTAAAAAGCATATAATTTGTATTTTGAAAATTAAGTGATAATTTATTGCCTTGAACCCACAAGATAACATTCTTCTATAAGGAAAAAATACACTAGAATCATCAGCAAAGAAAATAAAGGATAATTTGTTTGATGAATTTTGAAAATAATTTATTTACAGTATGAATAAGAGAGGTTCTAGAAGAGACCCCTGAGGTACACCACATGTAACAGTTTGCAAGCTGGAATTAATTATATTCAAATATATAAATTGTCTCCTGTCAGTGAGATAACTCCTAAACCACTCAAGGGCAACACCTCTCACTCCATAATGGGATAACTTATTTAGCAAAATTTCATGATCAACTGTATCAAAAGCCTTGGAAAAATCTAAGAATATACCAATTGTGCTCAAGTAATTATCCAAGGCAGTGGCAACCTTATCAACAAATGCAAAATGGCATATGTAGTTGTATGCCTCTCGCGAAAAAAAAAAATTGAAAAGATATTTGACTTTTTAAAGAAATGTATGACCCTTGCATATATGAGTTTTTCAGGGATTCTTGAAAAAGATGTCAACAAAGAAATTGGACGATAATTGGTGAACGATTCGGGGTTGCCTTTCTTAAAAATTGGCACAATTTTTGCAATTTTCATGCTTCTAGGCACAATGCCATTTGACATTAGAAGCTACCAGTTGACGCGGACATGAACGGACGTCTCTAAGCAATCGCTCCGCTTTCGTCGTTTTTGAAGTGAAACAGAACAGTTAAATCGGAGGTTCTAGGCTCAGAATTTTCTTCTATCTACCGACTCTAATTTGGACGATTATATTTCCTCAATCCATTTTTGCCAAATGAAATCTACCTAGGATTGTTTCCCCAATAGTTGTGCTCTCGATTGATCTTTACGGCCGTCAAGTACGGTAACGTCTACATATATTATGGGGAAATCTACACCAAACGCGGGGAGACAGACTCGACGTGGACAAACCGAAGAAAATTATTCAAGTAATCTTGAATATGACATTCATACGGAAGTGTCAAAAGCTTTAGAGGAGAATCAGGAACTTCTCGATACCCTTATTAATAAGGTAAGAGATAAGTTGATTGAGGAAATTTCGGTCACTATAACACAGAAAGTGGCAGAGAACATTAAAGCAAGAATGGACTTTGATTTAGCAGAGAGAGACGACAAGATTGAACAATTAGAGAAGGAGATAGAGAATATGAAACAGAAACAAGACGAGTCTGAGCAGTATTCAAGACGCAATTGTCTTGTATTTCATGGTATAGCTGAGCATGATGACGAAAATACGACAACACTTGTCTCAAAATTATGTGAGGAGAAACTGAATGTCATGATCAGTGACCACGATATTGACAGGTGTCATAGGCTAGGTGCAAGGAAAGGAAAACCGAGAGGAATTATTGTGAAATTCACTAACTATTCTATACGTGATCATATATACCACGCCAGAAAGATGCTGAGGAACCAACAGGGACCCCAGATATTCATCCAGGAAAGTTTAACAAAACAGAGAGGGGAACTTTTCTGGGAAATCAAATCAAAACATAAACAAACAGTGAAAAATATTTGGACACAAGATGGCCGAATTCACGTACGCACTAATGATGATCGCCGAGTAACCATTGTGTCCAAAGCGGATCTGAAAAAAATTGTGAACCCTAAACAAACCCTGACAAGATCTGAAAGTACTTTGACCTATGTTATTGGCCTTTGACAAGTGATTTTCTCAATGACTTTGCTGGCATGGAGCTTCTACCTTCAGATTATCCCATTGATGTTATTTTAACTTATTAGGACACATAATATAGGCTTAATCTTCTTCTTTGTTGACGCATGCTAGTGGATCCACAATTTAAGAATGGTTGGTGTTAATTTGAATCGCTCTGATGATTTTCATACATCCTAATCAACTCACTCTCCAACTACAAGCTCTACATCTTGAAAAGATCCGTCAGTACTTTGACCTATGTTATTGGCCTTTGACAAGTGATTTTCTCAATGACTTTGCTGGCATGGAGCTTCTACCTTCAGATTATCCCATTGACGTTATTTTAACTTATTAGGACACACAATATAGTCTTAATCTCCTTCTTTGTTGACGCATGCTACTGGATCCACAATTTAAAGAATGGTTGGTGTTAATTTGAATCGCTCTGATGATTTTCTTACATCCTAATCAACTCACTCTCCAACTACAAGCTCTACATCCTGAAAAGATCCGTCAGTACTTTGACCTATGTTATTGGCCTTTGACAAGTGATTTTCTCAATGACTTTGCTGGCATGGAGCTTCTACCTTCAGATTATCCCATTGATGTTTTTTAACTTATTAGGACACACAATATAGTCTTAATCTTCTTCTTTGTTGACGCATGCTAGTGGATCCACAATTTAAGAATGGTTGGTGTTAATTTGAATCGCTCTGATGATTTTTCTGACATCCTAATCAACTCACTCTCCAACCAAAAGTTCTACATCCTGAAAAGATCCATCAGTACTTTGACCCATTTTCTGGGCTTTTGTATTTGGGACTCTATGACTTTCCTAGCAGAGAGCTTATAACTTTATTATCCAATAGATGTTATGGTAACTTATTAGAACACACAATTGTCTTAATCTTCCTTGTAGTTGATGCTATCTGTAAGCGGATCCACAATGTTAACACAAGGTGAAATGTGAATGCTTACTCCCTACATATATGTATCAGCAATTACGGTTCTCTAAGTTAAATTCCATACTTTAGCCTTTTGATTGATAGTACTGTAAAACAATTTGAATGAACAATTCATTATCAACGGATAATCGTAATAAGGCAAACGTACAGGAGTATAGTTTTATAAAATAACAAAATAAACTCATTAACTCACTTCATTAACAAATTTATCATATCTTTTGCAAGTCGTATTTGTCTTAGTTTTTTAAAAAAGCTTTTTTTATTTTTTTATTTTATTTTTTTTTTTTTAAATCTTGGTCTCGATTCCATTATATTAAATGGTTGTACAATATCCATGTGCTTTGTGTAAGTTAGCCGTTAAGAGAAATCATAAAGGTCTTTTGTGCACTTCGTGTGACAAATGGGTACACATATCTTGTGCCGACGTACCACTAAACTTGTACAATAATGTATCCCATCATTTTAATAACTGGGAATGCCCTAGGTGTATTATGCAACATTTGCCATTCTTTGACTTTGATATTGATGTAACCGGTAAAGCTAATGATGTTAATGGTAAGCATGGATCTACCCAATGTAGCAATTCTCTTGCATGTAACTTTATTTACTCGTGCCTTTCAGGTAAAGGAATTAAATTTACTCAGTTGAATGTAGTGAGTCTTTACAAACATATCGATGAGGTACGGACTATCTTGAGTTGTAATGACATACATTTACTTGCTCTCAATGAAACGAGACTTGATACGTCCATAAATGATAATGAAATAGAAGTTCCACATTACAACATTGTTCGTAAAGATAGGAATAGGTTAGGCGGTGGTGTTTCATTTTATATTCATGAAAGTGTAAAGTTCAGTATAATTGAGGATTCTCCTATGTCGGAATTTGAAGCCATACCTGTTGTCATAAATAAAAAAAAATCTAAATCAATAATGCTCTTAAATTGGTATCGACCGCCAAATTCTAAGTCTAATATTTTAGACCATTATGAAAACTTTTTGGAATATTCGGAAACTCTAGACTGCCATCTTATTATCATGGGTGATATCAATCTTGATATATTGAAAGAGGTTGAAGATTGTACCACGAGACGATATAAGCAGATTAACAACGTATTCTCATTATCTTTTGTCAATACTACTGAATGTACCAGAGTTACAAGTCAATCTGCCTCTCTTATTGATCACATGTTAACTAACAATAGTTCTATGATTAAGTCCTCTGGTGTCATACATAATGGTGTTAGTGACCATTCGATGAGCTATCTTGTTTGGAAATCCCATCATACTCATTCTGGTGTCAAGTATTGTACGTACAGGAAATTGAAAGATGTTGATATCAATAAGTACAAGTCTGATTTAACTCGGCAAAACTGGATTGAGGTTGAGTCGGAAAATGATATCGATAAAGCTACTGATAAATTTGAAAAGCTATTCCTAGAAGTTGTAAATACACATATGCCTCTTAAGACAAAGAGGGTTCGAAAAATTCAATCACCATGGATAAATGAAAGTATATTTCAAGCAATGAAGAAAAGAGACATGGCAAAAACAAAGGCTATCAAAACCAAAAATGAGAATCTTTGGAAAGATTATCGTGTATTAAATAATAAATTAACATCTCTGATAAAAAAGGCTAAGAAAGATTATTATACAGAACAATTAACCAAAGATAAAAATTCTAATAATTCATGGAAAACATTATCTTCTTTGTTACCCAAGAACATTTCTTCGTCTCCACCTCAATCTACACTGTAAAAAGTTTACTGTAGATTTTACAGTAAATTACTGGCAACTCTGCTGCACGGTAATTTACTGTAATTTTTATTTTACAGTAAGCTACTGTAGTTTCGTCCTACAGTAAATTACTGTAAATTTGAACTAGCTACAGGAAAATACCGTGAAAAGTGCTGTAGCTTACTGTAAAATTTACCAAATTTTAGAATTGTTGCTACTGTAAATTTGGTTAAATTACAGTAAACTACTGTAAATTTCCCTTGCATTACAGTGAGGTACTGTACACTTCCTACAGTAAAATGCTGTACACCTTCCCAATTTACCCCCAGTACTGTACACTCCCTACAGTAATTTACTGTAAATTGACCCCATTTACAGTATGTTTTACTGTAATTGGCACAACTTCCAATGACAAAAATACACTTGAGTAAAACTTTTGAATGAAACTTTGAAAAGTCTTTATTGCATTAACATGCAGTAGAACTGACAATGCCATATTTCACAAACAGTACAATTTTTGTAAGGATCATGGGCAAAATGCTGGCAAGTAGAATGTGTTGCGAAATCAAATTTCAAAGATGACAATTATACAGAAACTATGTACACAGAAATGTCCTAAGAATGCTGATGTTCATTACAGACCTGTTCACTAATGTAGTCAAATTTCATGAATACTTTGTTCCTCTGGATTTGGTAATAGGTAATTACCATGTACTGAATGGTATTACAATAAGTGACATCCTTTTTGCATGCATAAACTCTTTATGTATTTGTTGGACCTGTCAGAGCAAGCAACAAAGGTTGTAAGAACAACCATAAAATTTGGTTGGTGTTACTTTATCTGCTGTTTGCAATTCAGTTGACTTAAACATTTTGTAAATAAATCTATTCAACAAGTAAAATTCACCTTGCATGCATTAAAGTAGTTGTAATTGCTAACCTTACACAAACTTTCAGGCCACTGTATATTAAATGAGAGTACATTAATGAACAGGTGTGTTTTAAAGCAATCCATTTACATGAAGGGTACCATAATCATTCAAATATTCAGTCATAACCCATTAGAATCAATTACAAGTGAAAGCAATTTTTCACTTATGCAACTACTGCCTGAAATAATGGCAAACTTTCAATTTCTTTAAGAAAACAAATCTGACTAAAGTGAACTTCCTTCTAGGAGGGCTTGTCTCAGCTGACCTTGGATGAACACTGGATGAACATACACACGCACACACGCACACACACACAGACTCTCTATCTCTTACATCCACATATCCGTAGTAACACGCAAAATGCTTACTCCATGGTAACCTGACGACAATGCTTCTACCAGAAGAAAACTGAATTTTTAAGTGAAACTTCTCACTTATGAGTAATTTTACATGTATACTATTAATTGATAAAAAATTAAGTGTATGTCAACTTCTTATATATACATATTCCCAAAAATCTTATTAAGACAGAAAACCTTATTCAATCCTATATCAAAATAATGAATAGTCCTAAACACACACTGAACCAATAATTTATATTACAAGCATACAAATACATTAACTGCCATGAATACATTAAATTGTGACAATAATATTACATTGCATACAATATTCCTCACAAATAAAGTTTCTTATAACAGTACTATCAATTTGATATTGAAACTGGCAAGAAAGAACCCGAATGAGAGTATTGCTACCATTGCAAATACTTAATATTTACATGAATATTTGACGAACAAACATGTACAAATATGACCTCCAATTTTGCCAAAGTAATGTTTGTACTGTGACACTTGAACAGCTGCGAAAGTGAAAGTATGAAAATGTTATAATTCTGTGAACAACAAAATACAATGTAGTAAATCCTCAGTAATCATAATGAAGAAAAATGTCAATCTGTGAGAAGTATCTACAATTTTCACATTTTTCTGTACTACATCATGCAAATCTGCTATTTTGAGAAACTCTTGAAATGTAATCAAAATGTCACATGCTTTTTCATTTGAGGAATTTCTGATACATTTAATACCCTTTTCTGACTATAAGAAAACAAAAAATTGCTACATCACCTTAAGATTTCCTGAATTTCTTGATATAATTTGGTCCTCTTTACAAAAATGGCTAACAGTCAGCCATGCATGATATGCAATAATGGAGATCACTGTGTCATTCATGTAATAATAATATAATAATAATCTCACTCCACCTTGGTAGGCTGTGTTAAAGCCACATACATTACAGAAGTTTACATCGTTCTCAGTAAACAGCTTATTGCAATATTTGTCAACATCTTGATGACCAAGCGCTTACTACGCAGTATATATATATACATATATATATAATGTAGCACAATGTTGAAATCGAAATTGATTTACAGCAATGTTAATCCTAACTAAAGATGAATTTTCGACCACGAATGTTGGAAATAGATGCCTCCGCTACTGCCATACCAGAAATATATTTCCTAGTTTTTATTTCCATAAAGAAAAAAAACAAACCTCAAGACCTTTGATCTTGTGACTTCAAAATCTAGTCAGATAACTGTTTCTCAAAAAAGCAAATATATGCATTTGATTGAATCCAGAGAGCTTGAGATTTGACTTTCAGACCCAAAATCTTAATAGATCATTGTCACTTGTATATGCACAAATGAGCGAAGTTTGAAGTTGATTCGTCAAATGGTTTGGAGTTATTGCGAGAACGGTATATGTTATATGTACTTTATTGTATTCAATGACCTTGACTTTTGACCTTGAGACCCCAAAATCTGAACAGATCATTGTTACTTTAACATATACACACGAGACAAGTTTGAAGTTGATCTATCAAAGGGTTTTGGAGTTATTGTAAGAATGGTCTATTTCTTATGTATTTTAGTGAATTCTATGACCTTTGACCTTTGGACCCAAACACTTATCAGCTCATTGTCGCCCAGATATGTATCCTCAAGTCAAAAAGTATGAAGTTGACCTGTTGACCGGTTTTTAAGTTATCGCGAGAACGAAAGTGGGACAGACGGACCGACGGACAACACAAAAACATAATGCCTCCGACACCACCTTTGGTGGGCGGAGGCATACAAACAGTGTGTAGTGCCATATATCTATGTTTTTGTATGGTTCAAATTCGGTTGTAAGGAGATATTCTTAACTTTATTTTTCCAAGTATGAAACCCCTTTACATTTACAATTTCTATATGAATTTTACCCCTCCCCCACTCTTACTTGACCTGGATTTGAGAAACGGCTAAAATAAAGTTGTGGGCAATGTCAACTTAATAGCATATTCAAATGAATGTTCTCTCATAACTAGCATGTCGACAATCTATTTCAGCAAGTTTCTCATGTTATGCAATATTGGGCATAAACTCTGTAGTTGCTTGGTCAGACAAAGCTCAACCAATTATTCAAGAGGATGGTGACCAAGCGAACATAGTATTATTGGGTGATATATAAAATCACATGTTTTTAGATGATGGGGTAAAATGTACAAATCAGGAAATTAAAGCCACTGGAAATCAGCAAACCGACGCACAAATGACACTACTTTCACGTTGCAGTGACTCTTCGACGCATGGCACTTCGACCCATCAGGGCTTATTCCGAGGAGACATCTGAGAGACAGGGAGAAAAAGATATTACAGAAAAAAAAATAAATAAAAACAATCAAATGAAAACTGAGGGAGTCAAAATAAATTGACAAACCTAAAATGAAATTTATCAAACAGTAATTATAGATGGCTCCATCAAGCCAGCTTTACTTAAAAAAGAATACTTTTTAAATCACTTTTTTCTATTGTTAGTACAGAGACACACTCTTCTCTACTCAAGTACGTAATCATTAACCTGCACCAAAATACACCAGATGTTAGTGTGCTAGTCGCTAATAAGTTCTTGAAATTTTGGAGTTCCCCACAGTACTGCTGGGTTTGCTTACTTTCAAAACGTGACACTTGCAATGGAAATCATATTTGGCTCCCAAATAAATGCAGAAGTACTGTGAAGAATGTCTTTGTTTTCTAAGGCAAGGCAACAGTCGGATGTTGCTCGCTCCATCAAGTCGCAAAGCAGTAGCACATTAATAAAAAGCCTATTTATCAGATAAGAAAGTATGTTCTAGAATCAAAATGCTTAAATTTATGAGCTGCTCGGATGTGACGTCACAACATCATAACTTGAAATATTCACAACTCTAACAAAAAATTTTGACGGATTTTCTTCAAACCTTCACCAATATTTTTCTTTATTTTTCCACATTTTTAAAAATCAAGTTATTTTTCAGACTGAAATTCCATTTAGCTAGGATGTCCATGAAATTGGACTTATGTCAGTTCCAGAAAATGGTCCGATATTTTGCATGCCATATTGTACCTCTGAATGAACTCCAGTGTTGCTGCAGCCGTGCTTGGATATTCCAAATTGAGGTTGTAATAGGTGGCAAAAAGGTATGCCACCCCACAAAGAAAGCCTTCAGTTGTTGATGATGAATGGCCAATAACTCTGCTTTCAACCATGACCATCCACTGGGACTTGGCCGAGTCAAATGGATCTCCTATCAAACAAAATAATGTTAAGATTTAATCGTTATGAGCTTCATTTTCTATAATTTGTTTTAACACTAGCTGATGGGAAAATCTCTGGTACAAATTCACTAGAGTAAAATTCAGTTATTTATTTCCAATTGTCCTGATTCCCCCCCCCCCCCCTTATGGACGCGTTACAAAGTGAAAAACTATAATTTATGTTTTTTTGCCCAGTTTTAAAGGCTGGGATCATGCAGTATTCACATTTCTCTTTTGTTAATGACTGCATATAATTACAAGCATGGCAAATCTGAAATGCTGAAAGAGAAAGATGTACATATGAAATACAAGTCTGTTTAAGAAAATTGACACAAAATAAACGTACATGTCTGTACAGATTTAGTCTAAACCTAAATCTGAGAATGTTTTAAATGTCTGTATTATATTATTCTAAGAGGTTTGATTAAAAACACTGGAAGTTGTCATGCACCTTGGATTATGAGTTTGGGTGAATCAGATGCATCTCCCTCTTTCTCTATGTCCTCAGCAGTATCTGTAACCTGAAAAGATATGATAATCCCATGTTTCCATTACCATTACACACAAGATTCAACTCTTCAGTGTCATTTAATTGATTTTAATTTTCATACAGCATGCAGTCCCCAAGAGTGAAGGTCCAATACAATCTAGAAATAATCATCAATTAATTTTCAATTATGTACCACCTCGAAGGGGGAAGGGCAAGTGATCTCTCTCATTTCTTTTTTCAAATGGGGGCGTGCCTTAGCAACAAAACACCCCCCCCCCACAACAAAAAATTAAAAATTGAAGAAAAAAAAAGAAGAAAAAACAGATCTAAGGAAAGGTTCCACAAAGGGTCTTGAAAAGTCCAGAGTCATCGATACAAAAGCAATTATTAAATACTAACTTTTTCACTCAGGACTAATAGCGCAAAACATTTTTCAGGAGAGTAATTATTAAATCTTACATCACGGATGAGGAAAAGGGAGTCATTCCCTTCTTTAAACAGGCTCTGCAACCCTCTCAGCACACCAGATGCTACATCATGCAGGTTTGCATCATCTTTTGCAGCCGCAGCTTCCACGAGAAGTACTGGAGGAAGAGAGAGAGGGAAAAAATAGAAAAAAATAATAAGTTGAATGAGTAGGGTCCTGGGCAGGAGGGGAGGGAGATAGGGGACAAGAAGATAGACATGGAATGAGTAAGAAGCAAAATGAGAAAGAGTTTGACAAGATGGAAGAGATATGAGAAGTAGGAGAAGCCAAAAGAAGAGATAAGAATTAATTAGAATATTAAAAGAGGAAATGAAAAAAAAAGAAAAGGAAAGGGGAGGTGGCAAGAAGGAAGGCAAAGGAGAAGAAATTGGTGAAAAAAGAAGACAAAGGAGGTGAATAATTAGAAGCAGCGGGAAGAAAAGGACAAAACAAAAAAGTGGAGAACCGAGAAGTAGAAATATAGAGTTGGAAAAAAAATTGTTTGTGTGTTATTTGTGATCAACTTTAAAAATATTTACAAATGGATAAGTCTATATTTTCAAGAAAAGTTTACCATTATCAAAGTGTAAAAACTGCAATAGCAAAGGAAATATATATGTGTTACATTGTGAAAAAGACACAAATGAATTCATGGGAGTATCCCCCTTCCCCATCCTTGGCTAATTATATGCACGCGCACGCTTTCAAACAGTGATGACGTCACAATGCAAAAGACCAGACTGTAACAGACGATTGCCCACGGTCGGCCGGAACTCCTTGCCATATCGCTAGCGCTAGCGCGCGCTGCATGCATGCGCTGGCTAGCTAGCTCGCACCATATACAGCACTGCACTAGCACTGCATGCTGCGCTGCATGATGACTGTACTGTACGAGTATGGCCAGGGTTGCATGGCTAAACTGCGTGCAGACATCGGAATCCGATGCAATCTATCTAGCTGATCTAGCAAAAAGTAGCGTAATGAAATTTAGTCGATATGATGGAATTGCTAAGAGGCATTTTAATGATAATTTCAACACATACCAAATTTCTATGCATAGGTCTTTACTATTTTTTAGCAAGTTAAAAACAGTCAAAATTTGAGTCAACACCCCGCACAACTCTAAGTCTAAATCTACACAGTACACATCTTCCGTAGACAACATCCGCACAACACACATTAACACATACATCTTCATAGACAACAGAGAGAGAGCGCGAAAAGTGAGGATGGTGAATGTCAGAGTTCCATGAAAGATTACATTATATGTAAAACAGTTCTACAAAACATTTCTACATGTGAAGGATCTACAGGATGAAAATATCACTACTTACCAGGGAATGTGTACTTGACCGGAGACGTAAAGTTGAATTCAAAACAACAGCAGTTCCGACGGCACTTCTTATCGATCTGACACTCGAAATTTTGCAAGAATTTATGCTCCGCGCCGAGTAAGAGGCGCATGCGCGTGTGACGTGTTGTATCCCAGAATGCATTTCGCGTGCTCAATTACAGTAAATTACTGTAAAGTTGATCTCCCAAAAAAAGAACTCGAATGATTGCTGTAAATTACCGTGAACCGCCTGAATAATACGGCAAATTACTGTAAAATCATCATTACAGTATCTTACTGTTAAAATTTACATCAATTTACCGTACAAATTACAGCAATTTTTTACAGTGTAGTCAAAGTCAAACCATGGCCAATCAATTTAATCAATATTTTGCAAATATAGGTAATTTGTTGAACCTGGCCTCTACGACAGAAAATGAAATAGTACATGATGAAAACGTTACTGGCAAGGCAGTTGAACATCCATTGAAACTTTGTACTGTTAGTCAAAATGATATATTGAAAGAAGTACTACAACTAAAAAATAAGAAATCCGTGGGTTTAGACGGAATACCCATCCATATCCTAAAAATGTCCATAAATGAAATTATACGTCCAGTTAGCTATCTCATGAATGAATCCATCGTTCAAGGTGTCTTTCCAAAGAAATAGAAAATTGCCAAAGTTATTCCGTTACACTAAAAAGGTGATCGATCAAATCCTAACAACTACAGACCGATTTCTATTCTTTCTTGTTTATCGAAGGTTCTTGAAAGATTAATCCATAAACAGCTCGTACAACATTTAAATTGTAATAACATTATCACTTTGGACCAATCAGGCTTCCGTCCTAAACATTCTACCTCAACCGCCCTTATCAAAGTCACGGATGATTGGTTAATAGACCTTGATGACGGAAAGTACACTGGTGCGGTCTTCGTTGACCTCCAAAAAGCTTTTGATATGGTTAACATTCAATGTCTACTTGAAAAACTTAAAAGAGCTGGGATTAAAGAAACGAATTTGAACTGGTTTCATAGCTACCTTTCAGACAGAAAAATTGTAACTTGTATTCATAACTGCAACTCTGAAGAATTACCAATCAGGCAAGGGGTTCCTCAAGGATCGATACTAGGTCCATTGCTTTTTATAATTTTTATTAATGATTTACCTACTATCTTCAAGTCATGCAACATCCATCTCTATGCAGATGACACTGTGATTTACTTTTCTCATAAAGATCCCCACGTAGTTCAATCAACGTTAAATAGAGAGTTGCTCATTCTTGATAGATGGATGGCTTCGAATAGACTTAAAATTAATTATGACAAAACAATGTGCATGCTTTTTGGAAATAGACATATGCTAAAAAAACACAATGGACTAGATTTAAGAATTGATGGTCATACCATCAAACAAGTATCTTCGCTTTAATACTTGGGTGTGTATATTGATTCAGAACTGAAATGGGATGTTCATGTTAACCACTTAAGTGAAAAGGTGGGTCGTATGATTTCGTTCCTCCGTAGATTAAGTAAATTTATCAATAAGAATAATTTGAAAATTGTCTATCAGAGCGTTATACTACCCAACTTGGATTATGCTGATGTAATATGGCAATCTTCCTATGACAAATATACAGATCAGCTACAAAAGTTGCAAAATAGAGCTGGTAGAATTATCCTTAATATTAATAATCGGTCACATGTTTCTACTGACTCAATTCATGAAATAATGGAATGGCAAACCCTTAAGTCTAGGCAAAACTTTCATATTCAAAGAATGATGTTTAAGATCCTCCATGATTTGGCTCCCAAATATCTAACAAAATACATATTTTACACTTCAAGACCTTACCATTTTCGAAAAAATAATTTGTGCCTCCCCAAACCCAGAACTAATTATTGCAAACGCACATTTTTCTATAGGGGGACAAAGTTGTTTAACAGTATTCCAGATAATATTCGTAATTGTATGACCTTAAATTCTTTTAGATCAACGTTGTCACATTTGAGACATTGATTTCTTTTTTTTTTGGGGGGGGGGGGGGGAACGGGGCCCGGGGATGGGGTAGTAGGGTAGGAGTAAGCAAACTGATAGTGATTTTTTTTTCTCTCTCTCCTTTCTTTTTTTCTACCTTTTCTTTTCTTTCTTCCTTCATTTCTCTCTTTTGTTTTTTTCTCTTTTTTTGTTCTCATTTTCCACTCCCTATGACTCTCTTTTTACTTGGTCCCCATGGAAGACCAGCCGCACATATAATTGGTGCAGCTGAATATGGGTTATCCAACCGTCTCTTGTCTTAAGTTTGATCTTTTGACTTTCTTAACATGTTTCAATCAATCATATTTTTTACTTCCTTTTTTAATCAATGTTTAGAATTTACTTCAGTATGTACATGTATATGTTACTACTTGTATCTCTTGTATATATAATGTTATGTATTTTTTATGACGGAAATAAAACAAACAAACAAACAAACATTGAAAGAGTAAAGATGTGAGAAGATGTGTCAAGATTCCTACAATAACATGTTTAATAAGTTCGTTTTTAATATTATCACAGCCTGGGCTCTTTTTACTTTTGAGAGATCCAACCACATCAGTCAACTCTTCCTCATTTGTAGGCCAAAAAATAGACTTTCCAAAGAAATTCTAGGCTCAGACAAGAAGTCAACACATGTTTTTTGACAGGGTGGAATAGCCGCCTGTAAATTTGGACCAATATTACAAAAATAATTGTTGAACTCTTCTACAATAACACTGTTATCAGTCACAACTTGATCATTTATGATTACCTGTTTTATCTTTGAAACCTTAAGTGGTGCTTTTAAAACATTTCTGATCACTTTCCAGGTATCCTTAATATTATTAAAAGTCGCTTGGAATTGAGCACGGTAATATTGCTTTTTTGCATTACGCAATATAGCAGTTAAAGTATTTATATAAGCTGAATATTTCCTTTACAAAAATGCTGACTTTGTTTTTTTTATATTGGTAATATATCTTATTTTTCTTATTAATTGAGTTTAACAAAGATTTGGTAATCCAAGGCATACGTGGAACTCTAAATCGACTCTTATTTGTACAATTAATCACAGGTACGTTCTCGTCATACCGAACCATTATTTTTTATGAAATTATCAAAGGCACTCTCAACAAATTGGTCTGAGATTATTTCACTCCAATCAGCCAAATTTGAACGAGAAAAATCAGCACTCCAAAATGCAGTCGATATACACGCTCTTTAAGAGCTAAATTAGCGCTTCGTAGCTCTTCGTTGAAAGTTCGAGGATCAGAACTGCATCGGCATCTCTTGACTCTGGACAAAGACACATTTGCAATTGTTCTTCCGCTGGAAATTTCCTTAAAGGCCTGGTCACACCGCCCGAGCGTTGTTGGAGCGGTCGTGGAGCGGTAGGGAGAGAGTGTCGAATTTCGCTCACAAAATTGGGGGGAAAATCGAAAAAAAAAGAAAAAAAAAATCGAAATCGAAAATGGTGAAAGCTAGCGAGCGGTGATGATTTTTTCTCTCCGCTCCACGACCGCTCCAACAACGCTCGGCCGGTGTGACCAGGCCTTAAGATCTGCTGTCCCAGTCCACTAACTTTCGATAAAAGCCTCAGCTCTCCATTGTGATTTTTAATTGCATTTTAAAATGAATCAACGCGATTTAGAGAGTTTCCGCAAAGTAAAATAAAAAAATCGATATGATCTGACATGAATATTTTCAAAGTTCACCCCTAACCAAGTTTGATTTTATGAGAATGAATTGCAGATAAACTTGAATGTTTGATTTCAAATGACTTTGACCTTATGAACTCCGATAGCCCTATAATGCATTCATGGCAAAATTTTCATTAAAAAGGGCACTGACATAAATACGAGCGGTGAACCTATTGTTCGGGGCGACGATCTATTGCTTCACCCCTCCCCCACCCCCAACCATTTTAACACTTAAACGCTTCGACATAAACTTGCCTTACAATTACCATGTTTACACTTAATCGGCATTTGGTTCTGAACTAAATGCCGATGCAGAATCGGCATTTGGATTGCGTTTACACGTTGTTACAGCTCGCGGTTCAGAACCGCGAGCCGATGCAAAAACCTGAAATGATACGCATACCAACAATATACTAGTACGTCATAATAAAGACAACGCTGGATCAGTGCGCTTACAATTACGTCACAATGGTAAAGTAAATGAAATGCGCACAAATTGCCGGTGCAGAATCGGCTTTCTGTTTACACGTTGTAAAAAAGCCGATTCTGCATCGGCTCGCGGTTCAGAACCTACTGCTTTGGTGGTGCAAATTGCCGGTTCTGAACCCTGAGCCGATTCAAGTTACTCGCGTTTACTTACACGCTAGGAAAAAGCCGATGCTGCATCGGCTCGCGGTTCAGAACCGCGAGCCGATTCAAATGCCGATTAAGTGTAAACACGGTAAATGTGACATTTCCAGTGCCGCTACAATTAAATAAAAAGTCATCTCACAATTTGGTTGAGAAATGAGCAACGGGGCCAAAATATTTGTCATATCAGGGTCTTGAAAATTAACTTCAACATTTGACCTTATTTTTCTTTTAGTCCGGGTTATAATCATGATAATTCAGCAAGGTGCCACTTGGAGGAGAAATTTTCATATAGTGCCTCTAGACCAGTTTTTTACGCTGAATATGAATATATGAGGTAAACAGGCTGTATCCTGAAAATTAACCTGTGAGGGAACTTGTTTTCAAAATGGCTGCCGAATTTTCATAAAATTTGAATATTCGTACATAGATTCGTACATAGACATTTTCATGTCTAAGTCACACCCCCCTTTATCATGTATATTGCCTATTTATTGGGAATTTCACCATTTTGAATCACCCAAAATATAGGCCTACTTATTTCAAACTACATGGAATCCCAAACTAGCTGAGTCAGGGATAGGATTTACATCGTATAATAAGATACAAAAATGAATCAATACACATAATTTTTTTTTTATTGACATTGACTTATTGTTCAGACATGTATTATATGTAAATAGTTTTATTCTGCTCTAAAGCGCCTTCCGGATCTAATCAGGATGGAAAGTGCGCTATATAAATCTTATGTATTATTTTTATTATCATTATTATCAAATAAATTTACAAGCATAATATTGCATAAAATACAATAGGTACCATTTGACAATTCATAATCGAGCAGATATAATGAAATTCATAGTTCAATAGATTACTTAGGTCTATACGACAAATTATGGCTTCACAAATCATCAATGGATGAAGGAGGAAAATTAGAAATGAAGACAACGTGTATGTGAGTGCGAGTGGAGGAGAGGTGAGGTCATGGGTGTGGATCGGTGTTCATCATTGATCGTTCCTAATCAAAGGGAATCCATCCCAAATAAAAACTTTTAAGAGGAAAATGAAAAATCAGACAAGTTGATGTTGTGAACAGTATCATACCTTAAAGAGAAATTCCAGTATTTGCAGTAAACACTTATTTCATGAGAAAATCTGTAAAACAAGGCTTAATTGTCAGTATATCATCGAGGATCTAGATCTGGTACAGTTACATAAACCGAACTTTGTGAAATCTTGAAATCTACGCTGAAAAATGTTCACGCTGAAGATCACCAACACAGATAAGCGCACGTGGGGCAGTGTATTATTATTGCTTTGAGCGTCGGGCACGACGCCCTACCCGAATCCTGTGCTTATTTGCTGATTTCTCAGCAATTACACAATTTCTTCCAGAATCCTTTGGAACGTATGTTTTATTTATACAAAAAGATACTTTGGTGGTCATTTTATTGGATTCTGTACGAACTCATTTTGATATCGTTACCAAAACTGGCATTTACCTTTAAATAAAAAAGTTAAGATTTTTTAAAAGTTGCAAATATTGGTAAGCACTATATCCGTGGAGACTTCAAATTGGTTGGATATGTGATGACATATGTAGAACTCACTTCCTCTGAGCTTAAGATTCTTCTCTAAATTCCTGTAAACATGGTTAAGTACTACTTAAGACATATCTTTTCCGTAAATAGTATGATTTTTATAGTTAATATGTCCGTAGTTAAGTTGGTATTTTAGATATGAAAGGTAGTTACGTTGGATGTTTAGTTTTGTAAGGTAGTTAAGTTGATAAGTGAGTTAAGTTTATTAAGTTAAGTAGTTAGGTTTTGTGATGTAAAGCGCTAAGAGAAATTTTGATAGGATCTATATAAATATTGAATTATTATTATTATTCTATTTTATTTATTTTGTTCTCTTTTCCAACACAACATTTTATGACCAAGGCTGGATTCTCCTGAAAGCATGAACTTTATCCTGTCGTCATTCAAAAAATATGATTAGGTATTCTTCGTCCTTCTCTCTACCTACAGGGGCTGGAGATGTATCAGAAGCTTCCTCGGCGGTAGCATCAATTAGTTCGGACATCGACGCTGATAAAATCATTCATCAAGAAGGTACGATCTAATCAATTGTCTTTTCACTAGCGATTTCACTGTTTGAAAAATGTTTTTTCAACATCAGTTGTGTTTTGACTTTTCATTTGCTTGATTTCTGGAAATTGTGCTCCATATCAAGAAGAATCCAACCCCTGTACATGTATGCAGGCGCGGATCCATGGGGGGGGCCGAGGGGGCCTTGCCCCCCCCCCCCTTCGGCTAAAAAAAAAGAGGGAAAGAAAGGGAAAAAAGAGGGGAAGAGGGGAGAGAAAAGAAGAAAAAGAAGAAAGGAAGAGGGGGAGAAGGGAAGAAAAAAGAGCGGAAAAGGGGGAGAGAAAAGAGGAAAGGAGAGAGGGGAGAGGGGGGGAAGAAAAAGGAGAAAAAAGAGAGGAAGGAGGAAAGAAGAGAAGAGAAAGGGGAAAAGAAGAGGAGAAAAAAAGAGAGAGGAAAAGGGGAAAGAAAAGAAGAAAAAGGGAAGAGGGGAAGGAAGGGAAGGAAAAGGGAGAGGAAAAGGGGAAAGAAAGAGAAGGAAAAGGAGAGGGAAATGAGAAAAAAAAGAGAGAGAGGAAAAATAGGAAAGAAAAGGAGAAAAAAGAGGAAGAGAAGAAAAGGGAGGGGGAGGGAGAGGGGGAAGAAAAAGAGGAAGAGGGGAAAAGAAAAGGAGAGAGGGGAAGAGGGAGGAAAGAAGAGAAAAAAGAGAGGGGAAAGAAAAGAAGAAAAGAAGAGGGGAAAGATAAAAGGAGAAGAAGAGGGGAAAGAAAGAGAAAAAAGAGGAAGAGGGGGAATGAAGAGAAGAAAAAGGGAGGGGAGGGGGGAAAGAAGAGGGGAAAAGGAAAAGGAGAGAGAGGAAGAGGGAAGAAAGAAGAGGAAAAAAAAGAGAAAAGGGG
The DNA here is from genome assembly GCF_037042905.1 of Lytechinus pictus. Classification (NCBI taxonomy): domain Eukaryota; kingdom Metazoa; phylum Echinodermata; class Echinoidea; order Temnopleuroida; family Toxopneustidae; genus Lytechinus; species Lytechinus pictus. The sequence goes on from NC_087253.1 coordinate 5,023,602, forward strand.
AAGAAAAGAAAAGGGGAAAGGAAGAGAAGAAAAGGGAGGGGAGAAAAAAGAGGAAGAAGGGAAAGAAAAGGAGGGGGAGGAAGGGGAGGAAAGAAGAGAAAAAAGAGAGGGAAAAGAAAATAAAAAAAGAAGAGGGGAAAGAAAAGAAGAAAAAAGGAGAAGAAGAGGGGAAAGAAAGAGAAAAAAGAGGAAGAGGGGGAAGGAAGAGAAGAAAAGGCAGGGAGAGGGGGAAAAAGAGGAAGAGGGGAAAGAAGAGAGAGGAAGAGGGAAGAAAGAAGAGAAGAAAAAAGAGAAAGAAAGAGGGAAAGAAAAGAAGAAAAGGGGAGAGGAAGAGGGGGAAGGACGAGAAGAAAAAAGAGGAAGAGGAGGAAAGAAAATGATGTTCGAACCAAAAGGGCGCCGAAATGATGTTCGAAGGAATGTCAAAATGATCTTAGAACTGGGGGCCGAATTGATGTTCGAACGGGGGGGGGGGGGGGTTGATGTTCGACGTAGGGGCGCCAAATTGATACTCGAGCTAGGAGGGGGGGGGGGGGCGAAATGATATTCCAACTAGGGGCGCCAAATTGATGTTCGAAGGGATGTTAAAATGATGTTCGAACTGGGGCGCCAAATTGATACTCGAACGGTTGGGGGGGGGGGGCGCCAAATCGATATTCAAAATCGATATTCAAACTAGGGGGCGCCGAATTGATGTTCGAACTAGGGGGCGCCAAATTGATACTCGAGCTAGGGGGGGGGCGAAATGATATTCAAACAAGGGAAGGCAAATTGAGTTCGAAGGGATGCCAAAATGATGTTCGAACTGGAGGCTGAATTGATGTTCGAACTGGGGGCTGAATTGATGTTCGAACTGGGGGCTGAATTAATGTTCGAATGGGGGGCGAATTGATGATCGACCTACATGTAGGGGCGCCGAATTGATATTCGAACTAGGGGCGCCAAATTGATGTTGGACCTACATGTAGGGGCGCCGAATTGATACTCAAACTAGGGGGGGGGGGGCGCCGAATTGATGTTCGAACTAGGGGCGCCAAATTGATGTTGGACCTACATGTAGGGGCGCCGAATTGATACTCGAACTAGGGGGAGGGCGCGCCGAATTGATGTTCGAACTAGTGGGGGGGCGCTGAATTGATGTTCGAACTAGGAGCGCTAAATTGATGTTGGACCTACATGTAGGGGCTCCGAATTGATACTCGAACTAGGGGGGGGGGCCGAATTGATGTTCAAACTAGGGGGGGGGGGCGCCGAATCGATGTTCGAACTAGGGGCGCTAAATTGATGTTGGACCTACATGTAGGGGCGCCGAATTGATACTCGAACTAGGGGGGGGGGGGCGCCGAATTGATGTTCGAACTAGGGGCGCCAAATTGATGTTGGACCTACATGTAGGGGCGCCGAATTGATACTCGAACTAGGGGGGGGGCACCGAATTGATGTTCGAACTAGGGACACCAAATTGATGTTGGACCTACATGTAGGGGCGCCGAATTGATACTCGAACTAGGGGGAGGGGCGCCGAATTGATGTTCGAACTAGGGGCGCCAAATTGATGTTGGACCTACATGTAGGGGCGCCGAATTGATACTCGAACTTGGGGGGGGGGGCGCCGAATTGATGTTCGAACTAGGGGGGGGGGCGCCGAATTGATGTTCGAACTATAGGGGCGCCAAATTGATGTTGGACCTACATGTAGGGGCGCCGAATTGATACTCGAACTTGGGGGGGGGGGGTGCCGAATTGTTGTTCGAACTAGGGGCACCACATTGATGTTTGAACTAGGGGGCGCCATGAGCGGAAATCCCATGGGGACAGGGGGGACGTGTCCCCCCTACCAAAAATAGTAGGGGGACACAATATTAAATCTCCCCCTACTATTTTGGTCTTTTATGATGGAGAAAAATACATCATTCACATTCGAAATAATACATGTATTTAGAACTAATAAAATGACCTTTTAAATGGGTGAAAACCTTCTTTTTTTTTGCTTGTCAAATTTTCAAGCCCCTGGTCCCATAGGCCGATCCAGGAGGGCCCGAGGGGCCCTCTTGGATGGGCATTACACATTATCACATTACATTACACCATTTCACATTACACATTTCACCTCGTAAATCGAACTTTCGTTATTTTGTTTGATTTAAAAACTGAATTTTAAAGAGTGCTCTCTAAAAATGACAGCTTGATGGCCTGAATATTAACACTTTCTGCTCACGCTACGCGCTCGCATATTTCGATTTATCAAGTACCTTTTTTAAGATGGCCGACTGTGACGGACGCCACGGTTCCGAATAGCCGTCTTATTTTTTCTTGGATTTTGGTGAGTTTTCTTACATCTGTGATATACTTTTCGAACTATATGGAACTTTAAATCCTGTTTGTCTGGATATCAGCCTTTTGCAGATTTTTGAGACCATTTCTATGATAGAAAAGACACTTAGTGGTGAGTTTGCTGTGAGTTTTAAAACGAAACGGGTTCTCTTGATTGATACACCCGGGAGTTCACCGCTGCGATACTCTTCGAACACTGTATCTAGTTAAGCTATCCGGCATATTATGGCTAATGTGAACGCCCAACCAAAACCCGGGGGTACTACACCTAGAGTTTTGCCTGTTTTTTTCAAAAACAGTGACTTATTAGATGGTGTGAATGAAGTGTCTGTTTATGAAGTGTGTCTTGCTGCAGAGAGAGTTTGTGGTGATTCCACCATTGATGGAGCTCAGAGAATCAGGAATCTATGGCGTATCTATCCACTTGATAAAAAGTCTAGACAAAAACTACTTGTCACTGGTTTATCCATCAGAAGTCAGCAGATAGATCTTATGGACGCTAACCCATACCTTCACACTAGTGAGAAGCCTACCACTAAAGTGTTCATTAGTGACGTACCACTATCTGTTGCCAACAGTGACATAAAGTCTACTTTCATAAAAAGAGGACTGAAACCAGTAACTGAAGTGAAATATGAGTGTGCGAGAGATTCTGACGGAAAGCTTACTCGTTTCAAAACGGGGAGGAGGTTTATCTTCATGGAAATACCGACGTCCCCGTTACCTAATACGGTTGAAATCGTAGGATTTCGTGCAAAAATCTACCATAAAGAGCAAAAGGAATCGAGTGACAGAAACAAAATGAAAGAAAACATCAGATGTAACAAATGTTTGAAAGAAGGTCATTACGCTCGCGAGTGTCGAGAAAATCAGATTACATGTTACGATTGCTCCCTTCCAGGGCATAAGAGAGGCGACCCCCGGTGCACTGCCTTTACGGAAGGTTCTTCCCAACCAGACGACAGTGATCATGTGATCGTGAATGAACGCAATGCGCAGATGGCGCCCACTTCAAAATATGCCAGCGAAGATGTTTGCGACGTACAGGTAGCAACTCCGCAAGGATCGATAGAGGAATTAGCATATACACGCACTAGTAGTCTCGTTGGTGAAAGGTCAGGCACGGTCAAGCAAATAACGCTCGACGAAGTCATTAAACAAGCGCGTGCCCGTAGCAACGAAAATCAACATCGAGTAAAACAGAAGAAAAAGAGAAAAAGAAGGCATTCTAAAAACACGCCAGAGAAGGAAGAATTTATTCGACTGAGTTCTGAAGAAGATTATGAAGATGCATATAACACAGCTTAAGAATCATGAAAACGATGGAATTAAGTATCTTGACAATTAATTGTCAAGGATTAAGAGAAAGGAAAAAGAGACTAAAACTGTATAAATGGGCAAAAGATAAGAAGATTCAAATTCTTTTTCTTCAAGAAACTCATTTTACAAAAGAAATTATTCAGGTTCATGACAAATTTGATTGGAAAGGTCTGTCTTACCACTCTATTGGAACTTCAAACAGTTGTGGTACGAGTATTCTAATAAATTGTCACTCAGTTGAAGTTCTTAATCATATATCCTTCCATGAAGGTCGATCAAATGCTGTTAACATATTATATGGTGGTGAGTCGCTATGGCTACTTAATATTTATGCTCCGAATATTTTGACAAATAGAAGGCTTTTTTTCAAATCTTGTTTTGCCTTCTTAGATGACAATATCCTTCCTAGTGATTGTGTTATTTTTGGTTGCGATTTCAATACTGTTTTAAACTATAGATCTGACAAAAGAGGAGGGATTTCGAAAGATTTTTCGGATGCAAAGTACCTAAGAGAACAGTCTGAGTTAAGAGATTTCGTTGATATCTGGAGACTCAAACATCCCAACTCTATCGAATTTACCCATCAACTAATACGACAGTCTCCTATTGAGACAAGAATATATTTTTTCTTAGTTTCTGATAGACTTAAGAATAATATTATCAATTGCAATATAATAGGGAGATTTTTATCTGATCATAATCCAGTTCTTATAAAAATTGAATTCAATAAATTCAGAAAGGGCAAAGGTCTATGGAAACTTAATAACTCTTTGTTACAAGACTCTGAATACAAAAAAATCATTATTGCTCTAATAAAAGACCTTGGGGAAAATATTAATAATCAAGTAGCTGATATAAGATTACTTTGGGATTTATTTAAAAAAGAGGTTAAACAAAAATCAATATATTTTTGTATAGATAAATCTAACAATACAAAATGTAAACAATTAATTTTACAACAAAGACTTGACCATCTTACTAAGCAGAAATTTATATCTACTAAACAGAATCAAGAAATTAAAGAAATACGAAGAGAACTAAATAATCTCTATGATTATAAAGTTCATGGAGCTTTGGTGAGATCCAAAATAAAGTGGTACGAAGAGGGGGAACGTAATAACAAATTTTTTCTAGGTCTTGAAAAAAGAAATTATCAACAGAAGAATTTGTTTAAAGTGGAACACAATGGTAAAGTTTGTATAAGTCAAAACGATATCTTGACTGCTGAGGTGGATTACTTCTCAGAACTTTTTTCAAAATCGGAAAATATAGAAAGTAAGGATATAAATGATTATTTTGAAAATATTCACATAGAAAATTCATTAAACGAAAAACAGAAATTAATGTGTGATAGCACACTTACAATTCATGAATGTAATAAAGCTATCCAAAATTCAAAACTTGGTAAAAGTCCAGGTCCAGATGGTTTAACGTTTGAATTTTTCAAATGTTTTTGGGATCATTTAAAAACTATATTATTAAATTTATTTAACCATTCGTTATCAGTTGGGAATTTATCAGTTAGCCAAAATAGAGCTGTTATTACACTTTTGCATAAAAAGGGACGAAAATATATACTATCCAACTGGAGGCCTATCGGTCTTTTAAACACTGATTACAAAATACTGGCATCAGTTTTGGCAGATAGATTGAAACTAGTATTAAGTTCATGTATTTCGCTTGATCAAAATGCCTACTTAAAAGGCCGTTTTATTGGAAACAATATAAGACTTATTGATGATGTGATAAATTATATGACAAAAAATGAAAAATCAGGGGCTATTTTATTTTTGGACCTAGAAAAGGCCTTTGATAAAGTTAATAGGAATTTTCTTTATAGAGCCCTTGAGAAATTTACTTTTGGTAATAATTTCATAAGTTATATAAAAGCCTTATATGCTGATGCAGAGAGTTGTATAATGAATTTAAATTGGCAGTCAGTTTATTTCCCTCTAACTAGAGGGGTAAGAAAAGGTTGTCCAGTGTCTGCCCTGTTATTTTTAGTAGTTGTAGAATTTTTATCAGTTGATTTGAACAAGAATGATAACATTAAAGGTATTATTTTGACGAATAATGTAAACAATTCAGTTGAGATCAAGATAAGTCAATTCGCTGATGACACCACAGTATTTGTAGCGGATGAACTGTCTTTAAAAACTGTAATGGAAAGAGTCCAAAGGTTTTGCAAAGTTGCTGGACCATCGTTAAATGTTTCGAAAAGCTCGGGTTTTAGCTTTGGAAATTTTAACAGCAATCTTTTTCAAAAGGTTGATTGGAAAAGTGTGTTTATAAAAACTCTAGGGGTGTATTTCAGTAAAAATATGTTTGATGCTTATGAAAAAACTTGGAAAGAAAAAGTAACAAAAATTGAAAACCAAGTATTATTGTGGAAATGCCGATATTTAACATTTTTCGGAAAAGTTACTGTACTAAAATCTTTAATTCTTTCAAATATAACTTATTTAATGACTGTATTTCCCATGCTTGATCACATTAATAAAAAAGTTGAACAAATCATATTTAAATTTATATGGAAAGGGCGTGATAAAATAAAAAGAAAAACAATGATTGGTAGAACTGAAAAAGGAGGAATAAACATGCCTGATTTTGTTTTACAATGTAATGCCCTAAAAACAGTTTGGCTAAAAAATCTATTTGAAACCAAGGATCACAATTTTAGATGGAAGTTCCTTCCTGAACTACACCTCAATTACTTTGGACCGAATTCACTTGTTCTTAAAATGTCTTTTGAAAAAGAATGTCAAATGCCTGAAATGAAACAACTTCCATTATTTTATCGTCAATGTATAATTGCTTGGAAAATGTGTAATAACAAACCCTCTTTTGAGAATACAGGTGAAGATATTAGGCAACAGTTATTATGGGGTAATAAAAACATTTTGTATAAGAATAAGTGTTTGTTTTGGAAGCATTGGGTATGCTCAGACATTCTTGTTATTGGAGATATTGTTAACAACGATGGACTATTGGATATACTGTGTATTCATGCAAAATTAAAGAAAAAAGGAAATTATTTATGTGAATCGAAATTAATTTGGAGTTGTATACCAGAAAAATGGAAAAACATTTTGGTTAATGATAAACATTGCTCAAATCATTCAATTGTTAGCTACTTTCAATTGAAGGACCATGATCCTGTTTTACATATAAAACAAAGTAAACATTTATCTGTTAAACTTTCTAAAAGATTATACAATTTTCTTGTGGATAAAAAGTTTATAACCCCAAATGTTGAACAATATTGGTCACTTTATTTCAAAGAAAATTTGATTTGGAACAATATCTGGAAAGAAAAAGTTACTTTCATTGAAGAATTTCGTTTAGCTGAATTCAACTTTAAATTTTTGTATAAACTTTTGATGTCAAATGAATATTTGTTTCGATTTAAATTGGCAGAATCTCCACTCTGTTTTAAATGTAAAACTATTGAAAACTATTATCACTTATTTTATGATTGCCATTATTCTAGACTCTTTTGGTTAAAATTCAGTAACTTTTGTGTTACCATTAATCTGAATATTAAAAATGTGGATATTAGTTATAAAGACATTGTGATTGGTAGACACGGTGGTAATGGACACAACGTTATATCTTTCTTTAATGTATTAATCAATTTAGCTTCTTATACAATTTTTCAACAAAAAAGAAAATCAAATTTTAAAGAAATATTTGAAATTTTCTTAGAAGAAATAAAATGGAGAGCAAATATAAAAAAAAGTATTTTTTGGAAAAATTGTAAAACAAAGATTGAAAAGTCAATTTAGGCATTATGTTTGCTTACTATTGAACATGTATCTAAACATTTTTCTTGCTATATTTGTATAATGTTGTCAATTTTTATGTTGAATTCTAATGTATATCATGCTGTTGTTTTTTATTTTGTTCAATATACAGTGACGATGTAAATGAGAACATACAAATAATAAAAAAAAAAAAAAAAAAAAGTACCTATTATTTTCGTGTATTCCATTTTGTTTTAAAAATATCCCATTTCAAGTCTTGATTGTCAAAACGTTTCAGATTTGATTGGCGAGTTATGTATGTCTCAACATTGATTTTCAGTTTATCAAGATTTTGGCTCGCGATTTGCGCTCGCATTAATGGTTAAAACATATTTTAACTGATGCATCCTATTCAAAATTACAATAGTGCTTGAAATGTCCAGTTTTCAGGCCAAATTATCATAAGATTTTCTCGCCCTCATTAAATAAGATATCAATTTAATGATTAAATTGTCCCTTTTGTTTCATCTCGCACTTAGCAAGAGGAATATGAAGATAGTCATCATTTTCATATGATGACATGTCCTAAGGATGTCCCGCTCCTATGTAAAAACTCAAATAATAGTGAAAAATATCAGCTCTTTATGAAGTGCGATCTATATCCACCTCACTATTTTCCTACAAAGTGCTTGGAATATAGAGCTGAAATTGACTTTTTTTCAGATCGGAATATCAAATAGTTTAAGCTCGCACTTCGCGCTCGCTTTGATTTTTCATGATAAAAGATGTGTAGAATGCCTAGATTATAGGTCTAAATCTGAAACACGTGCGCGCATGTTTGTTCAGATATTCAACGTGTTCTCTATTTAAATCATCCAGTTTTAGATCACAATATCAAAAAATTCTGCTCGCGCTTTGTGCTCGCATAATTTATGTAGAAAGACCCCATATTACTCATCCTTTTCATGATTTACAAAACCTCGAATCTCGAATTTTTCCGCTCGCGCTTCGCTTGCATTAATTGCTAAGTTAAATAGCTACCCTGTTCACGATTACAAAAATTGATTAAAATTTTCGATTCTCTTTGTAGAAATGTCAAAAATTTTCAGCTCGCGATTCGCGCTAGCATTATTTGATAATTGAAATATGTAACGTCTTCATGGCTAAGTGCAAGCAGTCCTAAACAAGTACCTTTTCGATCAGTTCAAATTAAACTGCACTTTGCACTCGCATTATTAATGTAAGGAAGACCCCCAGTTACTCATCCTTTTCATGATTTACAAAACATGAATAGAGTGTCTCGTTCTTAGGTCTAAATCTCAATTTTTTTCATTTTTCATCAATTGTTTAGTTTTATACCTATTCTGTTTAAGTTGCAAAAAGTGCTTAGAATTTCCATTCTTGAGGTAAAAATTTCCAAAAATTTCAGCTCGCGCTTTGCGCTCGTATTATTTGATTGTTGAAATATGTAACGTCTTCATGGCTAACTGCAAGCAGTCTTTAACAGGTACCTTTTCCATCAGTTCATTTCTGCTCGCACTTCGCGTTCAAAGTAATTATCTTGTTGCATACACATCTTTTTCAGGATAACAAACATTGCCCAGATTGTTCACATTTTAGGAAAAAATACATAAAATTTCCCCAAAAAAATTTAGCTCGCGCTTCGCGCTCGCATTATATAAATACGGATTATGATAAGAATAAAGCTTAGAAGTGACCATGAGGACTACCCCTTCAATGAAACAAACAAAAATAATCTTCTAGCGCCCGATCGGGGATTAAAATATGGCTGATTTTTTTTGCCCCACCATCCCCCTCCTTCCCATTGGCGAAGGCTGGATCCGTACTGGCAATGATGTTGCTACATAGAGACCTTGAAGTCGACAATGACAAAGTTATCAAGGATTTCGCCACTCGAAATTTTCGCCCATCCTCGAAAGATGAGGCTTTCCTGTGTCATTGATGATCCTAACGATGTATAACAAGTGAAACGCGTAACGTACATGTAAAACAAGCGGATATTTGATTGCTTTTATGTCTAAATTTCATGAATTACTAGTAGATCCATAATAGGCCCGTTTCGGGTACACGTGTACACGTGTACACGCACGGCGGTCAAGTCAGTGCACGTGTACTAAATTCCATCACCGTGTACACGGTAGCATCTGCATAAAGCTTGCATGGGACTACAAAGTCAGTGAACAAGCTCACAGCCTCACATTAAATCTTAGTTCTCAGACACTGCACATGTTTTAATGACTAATATGTCAATATATTTCAATTAATCTAGAGTGAGTTCACTGCCAAAATCGCCGATTTAATCCACATTCATTCTGGAGACTCAAGTTTTTGTACCACGAAATGGGTCTCGAAAGCGTTGCTCAATCAAATTCAGATCCAATTTGAGAATCACCAATTGCGACAGCGATCATTGCTACAACTTACGTGTTATACGCTCGAACACATGTGCTACAATCCTACAAACAAACGCTCCTCAAATTGGCAACAAAATAATGAAAATCAATCGATAACTTCAGTTACACTTAATTCTGCAGCATGCAGCAATCTGTGCATGCATGTACGGTACAGTATACAAAATGCGCATCCAACGGGCGTCGGCGCTAGCTAGGGCCCTGTACTGATTTTCTTTTGCATTCTTTATTAATTTAATGCGCTGCTAAGCTGAGTAAACTTTTAATTTGCACCAATTTTTGTAGATTGATACTTCAAACTTCTCAGGTAAGCTTTAAAACCGTGACTTAGGCTATATAGACCCCATTTTCTCTGAAGGGTAGTGAGTGGGTACGCGACCTCGGTGTGATGATCGACAATAAACTTACTCTTCAACATCATATCAAGCATATTTGCAGGTCTGCGTCATACGGTATTTTCAAAATTGGGAAGATTAGGAAACTACTTGACCGACCCACACCTGCCAAACTAACACATGCATTTGTTTCCTGTCACCTAGACTATTGTAACGCAATATTTTCTAACCTCCCTCGTACATACCTACTTCCACTTCAACGGGTTCAAAACTCTGCTGCTAGACTGGTCTCTCTCTGTAGGAAATCTGAGCATATTACCCCAATCCTGCGTTCTCTCCACTGGCTTCCCATACATCATCGTATATCTTTCAAAGTCATCCTCCTTACCTACAAAATTCTGAATGGTCAATCCCCCAAATATCTCACAGATCTCATTTCTTTACGTTCTAGCACCTCCTCAAGACCCCTCCGTTCATCATTTACATTGCAGTTAACTCCTGGACCGCGCACTTCTACAAAATATGGTGACCGTGCTTTTTCTTCTATTGCCCCTTCTCTTTGGAACAAGTTACCCTCTTACATGCATAGTGCCAAGTCCGTCAGTCAGTTTAAGGCCCTGCTCAAAACATACCTTTTCAATCAATGAATCCCAGTTGTGGGTCGGTCATTGGAGGTGCACACCAGTTTGTTTGTTTTTTTCTCTCTCTTTCATGATTTTTTGTCACACCTTGTGTTAATATGCCCATTTAATATTTTTCCCCCATGTAAAGTTAAATTCAGAACACAGTGCGCTTAGAAACGCCCGTATTAAGCGCCCTATAAATGTTTTGTATTATTATTATTATTATTATTTTATGACATGTTGATGCGGGTCCGTGTCGACATGAAAACATAACTCTCACAGTGTTTACAACGTGTACACGTGTACACGTGTACACGACCGAAAAACATGCCGTGTACACGTGCATCAAAAATGGACTTTCAAAACGGGCCTAATCCATAACCTAATTTATGTCGACTTTTCAAAAAATTAATTTTGGTAAGATTTCGATGTTGATTCTCCCAACATTTTCTAAGTTCATTGACCCAGGCGGCCAGGCCTGCATTGACCCTACATTGTAAATTACCTTTGACCTTGGTCATACTACCTTAAACAAACGTAGTCAGGATATTCCGCTATACTTTATTACCCTTGTTTCCAAGTTTCATGGACTATGACATTTCTTAAATTTGGTTAAGATTTCAGTGTTGACGCCGTCCCCATCGTCAAAAAGAGGCGCCAATTATTGTCTCGCTCTGCTATGTAGACGAGACAAAAATTATGTTCTGTCCTAGCGACTTTTGTAACATGTTTTAGTAGGGGGCACGTACACAATTCGTCAATATTTTAATGAGTAATTCGTGAGCTTCACGAGCTGAGCACTCCATAACTCTATTCCTAACAAAAGTCGCTCTTGTTTATTAAAGGCTAAGAAACAAAATATGAATAAGAGTTGTTAATTCTTCTTGCATGAAGGGAAGCAATCTACACTTTGACAAATGTATGAGAAGCGTGTGATTTTAACTGTTGTTTTTATATTGCTTGCAACACTTAAGCCACTAATCCCAAACGGATTGGAAAATATAATGTTAACAAGTGGAATATAATATCATATATATATGTCCTATGTTTCAATTGGACAGTGAATGAAGTACACGGCCAACAATTATATAACTTTAGCAGTAGTGAGAGTATTATTCTTAATAATAATAATAATAATAATAATAATAGTAATAATAATAATAATAATAATGATAATAACGTTTTATTTACCCAGGGTAGCCACTTCAGTTAGGAAACTGCTCTACTAGCGGGCCCTGCATAACATTATATGTTATTCTTTAAGTTACATTTTATACTGACACTGTTTACATTTTGTACTGATACTCTTGATATTTATCAGAACAAATGAGGATTTCTATTCTTAGGTGAATGTTCTCTTGTTATTTCTCTATTGGAAAGCCGTTTGAGTAAAATCGGTCTAGTAGTATAGTCACTAGCTACTAGTAAACATTTTGCATGTTCTAGGTGGGTAGACATTCATACCACAACGCATATCATATTCTGAAATAGGATGTGTAGTATACCACCATGTGAACGTAATTGTGTATAGATATATTAATATATATTATTTACAGAAATGTTGAAGTTTACTTGCAATATGTAAAGGAATAAATGAAACTTTCATTGTAATGGTGAAAGTTTCGGATGCGTTTTTTTTTTGACGAATCGTCAAATACTCAAATAACTGAAATAACTCTATGGCTTACATGTTTATATCGTTCCTATATTTTTGTTTCATGTAGTAATGCGTAAAAGACAGCTAGATACAGTATGATACGACACCTTTTCGTTACCAACCTACAGTGGGAAATCATGTATTTTTTTAAAACGAATTCCACTGAAACTATTACGTGGAATTATTCAGGCCTAAACTGTATTGCTATCATTTACATTTATTGTTACATCTTGAAATAGTTGATGTCAGTGGCGTAACTACGGGGGCATGGGAGCCACGTGCCCCCCCCCCTCAATCGGCTGGCAAAAAAAACGGGGAAAAGGAGAAAAAGAGGGAAAAGGGAAGAGAAACGTAGTGGGGAAGAATAAATTATTGAAAGAAATAATGTTTTATTATATTATTTTATATTACATAAGAAGCACTTTTTTCATAACTTTATGAAACACTATTTGCTTCATTGTGTCTTCATTGTTCCTGGGGAGCGTTTCATCAACATGTCTGTCCGAAAAGTTGTCAGATCTGACATCTTTCCTTGATTTTGATTGGCTGAGAGGCAGTGTTACTATGGCAACTGTCGGATTAAACAGGACTTGTCGGATAAAACGTCCGACAAGTCCTTTCATGAAACGCTCCTCTGGTGCTCGCATAGACTGTTTAACGAGATATATATAATAATGTTTTACTAAAACCTCCCGATTTCAAATCAATATACAACAAATATATTTCCTCGCAATTCGAGTTATTATTGTTTTATGTAGTGACATATACTTCTTTTTCATGACTACTTAAAGTGATTGCCCTATTTTAAGGTCTTAATATAAAACATTTCCTGTCCGTGCTAACGTTTGCATTAGTGGATTGGTGGGATTTCTGCTCTTCATGAACTCCTAAAATCGGTCCCTAAAATGTCAATTTTTCAGATTTGAATATAAAAAATTTTCAGCTCGCGCTTCGCGCTCGCAGCATTTGATTAGTGAAATGCGTATGATAATCATGATTACAATGACTTCAAAAATTGCTTCACGTGTTTAGATGTAATTCTAACAAAATCAGCATGCGCTTGGCACTCGCATTAGATGACTATGGTGAGATATGTTTACTCTTAATGGATTCCTAAAAAACATAGTCCTTAAAATATCCATGTTTGGGTCAGTATATAACAAAATTTTCACTCGCGTTTCGCGCCCGCATCATTTGGTTAGTGAAATACGTACGGTCTTAGGGAATTCCTACAAACAAGCCTTAGAATGCCTCTCTTCAGGTGTGAATTTCCTAAATTTTCAGCTCACGCTTCGCGCTCGCAGCATTTGATTAGTGAGATGCGTATGACAATCATAATTACAATACTTAGTTACAAAAGGTGCTTCATGACTGTGTTTAGATGTAATTCTAACAAAATCAGCAAAGGATGGCACTAGCATTAGATGACTATGGTAAGATATTCATACTCTTAATGGATTCTAAAATATAGTCCTTAAAATTTCCCAGTTTATGGTCAATATATACAAAAATTTTAGCTCGCGCTTCGCGCTCGCATTGTTTGTTTAGCGAGACAGTTACGTTTCATGATTACAAAATATTGCTTATAATGTCCCTTTTTAGCTCTCAATATCAAAAATTTTCAGCTCGTGCTTCGCGCTCGCATTATCTAATCAGTGAGGTACATATCCGTTTAATGGCACTGCATGTCCTTAAAATATCTCTATTAGGTGAGTATACCTGACAACTGACAACCTAAGTGACTCAATTTTTTTGCTGGTGCCCCCCCCCCCAATGCCGTGACCCACGGTACGCCACTGGTTGATGTATACAAGATACATGGGACCTTGGAATTCATGTTTCACTTGTTTTGTATGAAAGAGAGAGATAATAACTTATCGTCCAAAATGATGCGAACGTAAGAGCATTGTTTTCATATTTATATAGACATTGCCAATAAAGTATATTTTTACAACATATTTATCTTTAGTATCTTATATTTGTTTTATTTACACCGTTTACACGCATTCTGTTTCTCTTTAAAAATCTATTTGGAGTATATACAATTTGAGCAAGATTATAAGATACATAACCTTTTGATACTTGATATGATTGTTGCAAGATCGGAAGAGCCAATGTTTGTTGAATAGGATTGACAAGACAACTCACTGTTTTGAATGGATTTCAAGCGAATAACAAAAAAATTATATAATATATCCAAACTCTTACAGATCTAAGTAAGCAGTGCACTCCCAATTAGTAAAGGCTGGGTGCTGACTACTGAGTCTACCTCAACTCTATAATAAAAAGCATGTATATCTTTTCAAGAATATATTACCCAAAATAAAACATTATTTTCTTTCATGCAGAATATGCAATTTAGTTATTGCACAACCAGTGTTCATACGCGGCGATATATTGGCGTCATCCCCGTAATATTTTTCGAGCCCTGAAACAAAAAGGAGAAAAGAAAAAAATTGGAGTACCCAGAAGAACGAAGTAAGCCTATACAATGCAAAAGATGTTTCTGTGTAAAGTAACTAGACATTACCCTTTCGGTAATGGGAGTCAATATTTTGGCACGATTATTACTTAACTTGAAACTAGGGCCCCCTAAGAAATCCTGGATCCGCGCCTGGCTCCCGCTCACATAATTCTAGCTGGGCCTATATACCCTGATGAGAAGTTAAACGAGATTGAAAGCATCAAAAGATTTTTTTTTAAAGTGATATTACATTTATTCATGAACACATCATTATAAAACCATTATTCAATTGCCTCTTCTTCATGTGCCTATGAAATAAGATAATTTAACATGCATTAAAGGCACTTATGATTGCCAGGGGAGGGAGGGGTTGCCATTTTTTCAGAAAAGTACACAGGGGCGCCAAAATCAGGTCGAATTTGGGCCCCCCTCCCTACGAAATCCTGGACCCGCGCCTGCATGTATGTATACTCTGTAGAGCTTATACTACTACTACTATTATTAATAATAATACTACTAATTATAGGAATAATAATAATGGTAATAATAATAATAATGATAATAATAATACATAACTTATATATATATATAACCAGAAAGTTTCTATATACTATTTTTGTAATCATGAACATGATAGGTGTATAACTATAAAATTGATGAAAGCGCAAAGCGCGAGCGGAAACAAAATTGAGATTTCAGACCTAAAACGGGACACTCTATTCCTGTTCATTAAATCAGGGAAATGATGGGTAAGTGGGTATCTTGCTACATTGGCAATTAATATGAGCTCAAAAATCGTGCACAATTATTTTCATGTTCTGATCTGAAACTTTATAATTTAACCAGGTTTTGAATTTAAAAAATAAAATCTGCGTATCTGAATAAACATGCATGTGCGTGTTTAGAATATGAATAAATGAATAATGCTATTGCACAGCACGAGATGAAAGTATTTGATGTTCCGAACTGGAAAGGGTTATTTTAAGCACTATTTCAAGCACTGTGTAGGAATGGGGGGGGGGGGGGGGGGTCCTACGAAGCGTTCATTTTCATTACATTTCTGTCATTTTTCATACCTATCAGACTTCCAGGGGTGTTGCCTAAGGAAAATAACACACACAGCACACCAAAGGAAATTTTGGGCTTCAGAACCCCCGCTTCCCAGGGCCATGGTAGCTTGTTCCCAAGGGTTGGTCCAGCTACAGCAAATGATCTACCAAACATGTGTGAGGTTTGCGAATTTGAAGAAGTGCTTGTTTGCTGGATCGAACGTTACGGGATGGGTTAAATTGCTACTTATTTATCAAACGTGGCATAGTAGACGTTTGTTTTATAATTTATATATATATATATATATATATATATATATATATATATATATATATATATATATATATATATATATATATATATATGTATATATGCAGCAATGGAGATACACACCTGAAAGTTGACCCTGAGTCAACCGACTTGAAGTCAATTTACTCAGAGTCATGTTCAGGACTTAATTCTTTCGAGCTCAGAGAGTGTACTGCGGGCGCCAACGGAGTGCTATATCACGATTGCAGTTTCTTTCAGTTGATTTTTCTAACATGTTGTCTGTTTTCTTGATAACTGTTCAACGGGTTTGAGTTATTGCTTGGTTATTCATCTCTATTTGCGTTTCCTGTATGAATTATAATGCCTTAATAACAAAATGATGAGTCTAGATTTGTCATTGTATAAATGTTCCACGCAGAGCGATTAATGTGGGGTTGTGGTCGCTTATTAGAACAGCCACTATACGTACGTGCATAGACCTACTGCGTACTCTGCGGAGCAAGAGCCGATTTTGAGTAATTGTGTAGTCTTATTCCAGGAATGAATAAATAAGTAAAATAAAAATTATAACAATGCTCTAAAATTGTTTGGTTTTGTTTTTGTTGTTCAAACTGTGGTGTGATATTATGGTTCGACGCTTATTTTCCAAGATTCGTCAATTTTGACATCCAATAAAGTGTACTGACAGTGGCGTAGGCCTACTTCTGGTAGGGTTTGTGTCTTTGTGGGGCGCGCTGCTGTTCCCCCATCCCCCCGCCCATCCCCCATATTTTCTTCAAAAGGTTTGTGTGTTTATGTGTGTGTGGGTGTGTGTTTCCGATTATACACCACTGTATACAGAAAGCCCACGCACACATCAGTACATTGCTTATGATTCCCATCACCCGAAATCCGCTAAGCGCGGGGTATAGTGAAGTGTCTTTATGACAGAGCTTCACGCATCGTTACTAAG
Source organism: Lytechinus pictus (assembly GCF_037042905.1). Taxonomy (NCBI): domain Eukaryota; kingdom Metazoa; phylum Echinodermata; class Echinoidea; order Temnopleuroida; family Toxopneustidae; genus Lytechinus; species Lytechinus pictus. The sequence continues at coordinate 5,040,782 of NC_087253.1, forward strand.
CCCCACTGCACAGCTAAAGAGTAGCAACACATCGCCTCGGTTCTTATTTCTAACGGTTACCCGCGCTCCTTCGTTAAAGGAGAATGAAACCCTTGAAACCAGCTGAATCCATATCAAAGAGAAAAATCAAAGGAACACATTGTTGAAAGTTTGAGGAAGATTGAATGAATAATAAGAAAGTTATGAGCATTTGAATATTGAGATCTCTAGTGCCATGTAGATCCTCCCATCGGCAATGCGACCAAGATCTGTGATATCACACACGTACAACTCCCTCATTACTTTAGTACTTATTTCACTTATATTCTCACTTTTATAGAGTCTATCACAAGGTGAGGTGTTCTCTTTATGAGATGACAAGTACAGAGGTTTCACAACATTATATCATTGATGAATCGTTTGTCATATGATTAGAATGAGCAAAAATAAATGTTTTGGGGTATATTTTCAGTGTCCAAATGGGAGAGTTGTACGTGTGTGACATCACAGATCTTGGTCGCATTGCCAATGGGAGGATCTCCATAGCATTAGTGATCTCGACATTCAAATGCTCATAACTCTTTTATTGCTAGTCCTATTTTACTCAAACTTTTGTTGATCTTATTTTTTTTTTTCTGCTTTCACAAAAGCTAACTTGCTCCAAGAGTTTCATTCTCCTTTAACCGCGTCGGTAGGGAGAAAATCGCTCCGTCCGAACAGCCTGCGCAATTTTAAGTCCGCTATAGTAATCCCGTTTGTTGACGGTATCGAGCATCTTCTCCGCCGGCGCTTGGAGAAGCATGGCATCCGAGTTATATTCAAGTCCGACAGCATCCGCAGCCAGCTGGTCCGTCCGAAAGACCGCCCGGGTTGTTTATAAGATCCCATGCTCGACTTGCGACAGTCTACATCGGTGAGACTGGTAGACCTTTGGGGGAACGCATGAAGGAACATCGCCGTGATGTTCGAGCCGCATCGATAGCTCTGCTGTTGCAAAACATGCTTGGGACTCCGATCATCCACCTAACTGGGATGAGGTCAGCTGCACCACTAATGATAAGCAATGGTATACGCGGCGCATTAAGGAAGCGATTCAGTTCCGTTTGCACCCGAGTAATAGTGGGTTTTCGCCCAGCGTCGTACGACGTAGAACGTACGTGTGCAAAAATCGCCAACTTTCATGGAAACAGAGGCCCGAGCGTTCTTGAGCTCAAATCACGGACGGTTCTTCCGCAAATTAGCGGGCGTCCGCATTAGAACGTAGGATTTGTCAACAGCCGTCAACAGCCAATCAGATCGCTTGTAGAGCGAGCAAGCTGAGCCGATCGATGTAAACACATTCGCCCATCGCGTGCATGCACATGTTGTACTCTACTCTGACTACACTGATAGCTGAAAGCTTCAAAACATGGACTCGAATGCGAGTTTTTCGGTGAGTACCATTTCAATTATACTAAAATCAAGCTAAGTATAATTTCAAAATGTTACAGTAGAAGTTTAAACGAGTATGATTATTGAAATATGATTGAAAAGCCGTTGCATGGCTCGGTCGACGACGCGACTGCAAGACACATGGCACTGCCAGTTGTGTGCACATAGTAGGAACATATACAATGCACATGTTGGCGTGTCAACATTACATGCCAACCATGCCAGCCGGTCGATCCGGCCGCGTTCAGCGATTTGCGAAACTGCTTACAAGCGAGAGTTGAGCGCGACGGACGCACGAACAAAGAGATCGTTCTACGTCGTAGATAGCGTCGTACGACGCTGGGCGAAAACCCACTAATATCAACAGGGACAGCGGCATTGAGATCCCTGATTAATAGTTACCTACCATCCGACGGCATACTGCATCCACCGTTCACAGTGCGCGGCGCCCGCAACCAGCGGGTGGTTGACACCAGCGGGGACCCTGATTGGCCTGCTGCATCGGCCAGTCACAGCGCGGCTCACACCCGAGTGGAGCCAGACAATAGCTCCCGACGCTATGTAACCCGTGCGAACCAGCGTCTTTATATATTTATATTTTTACTCGGTTTTTAATAAACCGAAGATATGGAATAAGGAGCGCTTATAAATGCTTTAGAAAGACACATTATTAAAACCAATAAACTAACACATCCATGAAAGGAAAACCCAAGCACGAGTACTAACTGTTAAATCTAACAAACGATGTTTAAACAAAATACTCATAAGATTTGAATACTACACAACGCCCTTCCTCGGTGAATCTATATCTCACACACAGTGCAATTAATGGCAAAATCGAATGACGAGAGCTGTACAGGGGAGAGTGGAATCCCTCTCGCTTAGCCTGGCGGAAATCATCGGATATCGATGGATAGCGCCATCTCTACACTAAACTCAACCAACCAACCAACCAACCGACAGTCTTTGCTCATTGCCTGACGAAGTCTAGCAGCTTGCAGACGAAACGTCGCTTTTACACTACGTTTGCTACATCGTGAGACAACTGTTTATTTCTTCTACTCAATCCTTCACCACGATGAACCTCTTCCATATCATCTCTCAGAAGCAATATTATTGGAAAGAGTAAAATGAGAGGAACAAACTTAAAAAAGTTTCATTAAAATCGGTTATGAAATAAGAAAGGTAAACGTGCTTCAAAATGGCTGATTTCTTGGACAACTCTCCATTTGTTTTGTACACAAATTTTCAGATTTTCCTCATTATCTTTCAAATTGCATCTTGCCTCATTCAGAGCACAACATATATCGTGGGAAAATGCTATGTCAAGGTCAGGAGTTAAGTGAAATATGTAAAGTAAAGGAGAAAATCTGAAAAATTGTGTAAAAAACAAATTGAGAGTTGTCCACAAAATCGGCCATTTTGAAGCACGTTTACTAATTTGAGGATCCCCACAGAAAGTACAACAAGAATTTTTGAACGTCCATAACTTGCCTATTTCATAACTGATTTTGATGAAACTTTTTTTTTAATTGTTCCTCTCATTTTAGTCTTACCAATAAGATTGCTTTCTCTTCTTGGTTTTTGGTTTCCTTTAATTACTGAGAGTGTGTGTTTGTGGGGGGGTGGTTTGAAAATTTGGAATTGTTGATTCATTACTTTATTCAAGCCTCTAGTATGGTACATTCATGTGAGAAAATATGAATTTATGAATGTTGATATGCATTCCACAACAAAAGTAATACATTAGTTAGACACCATAATATGATGATAAATCAAAACATGGCTGTCGGTAGATAATATCTCGCCCGTCCGTAATTATCATAAATATTTCGGAAGTTCACCCCAACAAAGTTTGATTTTATATGAAAGTTTTGCAGATATACTGAAATGTTTGATTTCAAATGACTTCTGACCTTATAACCTCAGACAGTGCGCCGTTTCCCCGAGTGCATTCATGCCATTGCCTCCACTTTGACACGGGTCGTGTGGTCCAGTGGTTAGAGCATTGGACTCATAATCGCAAGGTTGTGAGTTCGAATCCCAACTCTGCCATTGCCTCCACTTTGATAAAAAGGCCCGAGAGTGATATCTGTCGTCTATAACGTCAGCCACTATGACTGATTAACCTAGACGTAAAACGTTTCATAGGTAATTGGTTATATACCAGCTTGGCGTTTACCAGCAAAATGCTGTCCTGCCGAGTTCCTACGTGAGTTACCACAAACAGAAACAGAAACAAACATGAGTTTCATTGGAAAAGCCGCGGACGTAAATCTGAGCGGAGAACTTACAGTTCAGGAAACGTCATGGATTTACGTCAATTGAAAAAGGAGCGATTCTTTTCATAACGGAGTATCGTAGAACATGTCTTCACACGTCTTTTGACCGTATCACGTGACCCCCGACAGCCCTGCAACTTACACCGAATGAATCTATCACCCAGGCTTGGTTTATATTGGACCAACAGTTCTCTAGTTATGGTCTTGCAGATACAATTTAACAGTTGGATAAATAACCTTTTACTAACCATGTGATATCTCTAAAAGGACAGATTCATAAAAAAAATGTGTAATAAATTGCTTGCATTGGTCATCACGTGGTGGTCATGTCGATGTCGTACCTCTTATATCTCGGAACACCACTCGATAAGACTAATAATGATGGTGCGATACCAATCCACCTTGCGTCGGCCAATGGTCATTTGGACGTCATTTATACCCTTTTTACACAGGATTTTCTTAACCCCGGACTATCGCTAACCCCGTACTATCCTTAACCCCGTACTATTTTGTTTTCCTTTTCACACATGCCAAATTGTTATCGCTAACCCCGGATAAGGAATGCTTGCTTTTCACACACGAAACTCGCTAACCCCGGACTAGTGGTTTTTGTCGATCATTCGTAGTACAAGTACTTCACTCGTACCTTTTTACACACGCTAAAATTTCCTTAACCCCGTAATATAGGTGGGGCTAAATTGCCATTTAGCCCCACCTATAGTACGGGGTTAAGCTTAGCCCACTTTCGTTTTACACTAGCGATCTTAACCCCGTACTATCGCTCTTAGCACCGCAATTGCTGGGATAACCCTGCTTTTTTGCAGGGCCAAATAATCCCGTACTAAAGGTGGGGTTAGCACACTTTGCAAAAATGCTGTGTAAAAAGAAAGTGGGCTAAGCTTAACCCCGTACTATAGGTGGGGCTAAATGGCAATTTAGCCCCACCTATAGTACGGGGTTAAGGAAATTTTAGCGTGTGTAAAAAGGGTATAAGTATCTTGTTCGCGAGGGATCAACTATCGGATAAACCCCAAAACGAAGGTCTGACACAGTTTCACGTTGCTTCATTTGCTGGTCATCTTGAAGTAGTTAAATATCTCACTGATCAAGGATCAATTGATAGACCTAACCGTGACGGTGTAACAGCTCTTTATTGTACAGCATGCAATGGTCATTTTGATGTAGTTAAACATCTCGTTGAACATGACAAATCAATGTTGAAAATCGATAAGAGTAATAACGAAGGTTCGACACCACTTTTCATAGCATCATCCAATAGTCATCTTGATGTTGTTGAGTACCTTATTAATCAGGGAGCCAAAATTGATAAGCCAGATCATCATGATATGACGCCTCTTCATGTAGCATCAAGCAATGGTCATCTCGATGTGGTTAAGTGCCTCATTGAAAAGGGGGCACAGATTGAAAAGACCGATGCATTGGGCGAGAAACCACTTCACAAGGCAACAAGACACTCTCGTATCAACGTTGTTCGGTATCTCAATAGTGATGAAGCAAGAAGATTAGGAGCCAGATCTAAAGTTTAAACACATAATTTCAAACTATTACATCTAAACAATTTAAATCCAATCAGGGCTCCGTCTTACAAAGAGTCATAATTGATCTGATCCTGTTAAAGTACATGGAAATTCAACAATGTTGTACTTTTTTCTCCAGGAAATTTGCACGATGTCCTTTGTAAACAACCACACTACATTTTCAAGGGAAAAAATGAATGAATAAAAATATGTTGAATAATCATGCATTTTTTATGTTGACGTTGCTGGCTTTCCATAGCTGTGGTCCGGTTGATCGGATCAATCGTAACTCTTTGTAAGACGGCGCCCTGGTCTTAGCGATTGTAATACCTTTTTTCAATCCATGGCTTTACACTGTTTGGTTATTTGATAAAATGCAAAACGATTATCCTCCTGACATCATACATACTTTATTTTTAGGCCTATCGATTATAAGTAAATTGAATGATAACAGCTCAACCCCCCCAAAAAAAATGATTATGTAATGGGTACATTGTAGTCCAGGATAGACCCCATAGAGACTTGACCAAACCTTGTTTTTTTATATATACAATATTTTTTCATGGTTTTTTGTCAATTCAAGGGTGCTGATTACGAATCTGGATGATGCCACTCGTGTAACCTTGGGCATTTTCCGCAAATTGGCAAAATCCAATATGGCCGCCAAAATATGCAAATTACCCATGAAAATCCTAAAATTGTCCACGAATTGGCTATGAAATGCATAAAATCGTGTGGCAGGAGTGAAATACACTCTAAAAAAAATAATTTTTGACAAAATTTTTATTTTCCTGATAATCAAAATGGCCGTCATAGGCCATTGTATACTTTAATATGTACAATATGAATAGGGCAAACTAGTTTTCACAAAAATGAGCACTAAACCGCAAAAAAATCGCGATGTATGAACAAAGTAGTATATGCAAATCATCATTTCTAACGAGATATATCATGTATTATGTCATGTATGGGGACATTGCTGTATTTCGATATCTAAAATAGCCGCCACTGGCCCAAAAATTTTGACATTTAAAGACAAAAATCCAATGTTGTTATATATTATGATGACATGATATCCAGAGAATAATATATTGCACTCTTCTCTCTTTAGATTCCTTTTTTGTGGTCTCTATGCCGCTGTGAACAGGATTCTTTGCGGCAGCGTGAACAGTAAAAAAATGAAGGGCGCAGTATAGCACATGTGCTAAAAAGCTGCTTTGTATAGGTCCCGAGCTTTTCATGAGAATCTAACTTTGAGCTATTTTTTGACATCATATTCAGTAAATAAAAGCATATCCTACACTTCTCAGTTGCTTTTCATTCCTCCTTTTTTGTTCTTGTTTGTAGAACCTTTGGGGCCATGGCCGAACCCTTCCATACGCAGTGCTGTGCAGTTGGGGTCCGGGGCGGAGCCCCCTGAACTTTTTGATATCAAAGCCATTTAAACCTCGCAGATACCGCTATTTTAATCAAATCGCGGCCATATACCATGTATGCATAATATAGCCTTTACACAACACATTTATTCAACTCAGTTGAGGAATGAACCAAATATTTTGAGGGGGCAAAACATAGCAATGTTGATTTTTTTTTTAAAAGTCGCCAGCGTGCAAAGCGAGCTGGAAAAGAAATTGCCTATTGAAATCAAATTCTAATTATGTGATAGATTTTTCAATTATATTCAGCAAATAACACATTTCATTGGGATTTCATTGTTTCCATTCATTTCATTATGCGTTGTCTCCTATAATTTCTTTCATTTCCTGATGGGTGTGGAACCAAGACCCCCCCCCCCTGCGCCTGTATGCCAGTTATTGAACGGAGAGGGGCGTTATAGAGCCATTCCCGACCTTTCGTTTGAGGACGCGCACGCTTATTTACGACGGTAGTTGATTTTGGAAGACTTTTTGGGCCCGTCATCATGGTCGTAAAACTCTGTCCTGCAATGCAAATTGTGTGACATTCAATATGCGTTTCGTGTGCAAAATTATGGTTGCTACTATGGTAACAGCGATATATCCGATTGAGGACGACTTTCCAAAGCCACATTTGACTCCTCCTAGAGCTCGAGAGGCCGCCCGGGGGGCCCACTTCCATTGATTAGTGGATACCAGGAGCGACCACGCGTAAAAGGGGACAGAGTGGGCAAGTACGTTACGTATAGGCCTATGTAACGTTATAAGGGTGTCAAAACGATGTTTAAAATGCTGAAAAAAGGGATATATATCCAATACTTGTAGGGTTTCACAAGCCAAATACTTGTTAAGAGATGCATTTTCATAATCTTGAAAAGAATTGCTTCCCTTGTTTAGGGTACTTTTCGAAACCCCATGGTCCTGCCTGGTATCCACTCATCAATGGAAGTGGTCCCCCCGGAATTGGAATATAATCCCCCATTTCTGGGGAAAGTAAAACATAATGCCCATTACATCGTGTGCGAGAGGCATGTCGTTTGTGTAGAAGGACTAAACAAAAGAAACAAAAGAAACAAAAAGAAACGAGTTCAAACGTATTGCATTTGCTGTGTACATTATCAACACATGCGAAATGTTCGGCTGGATTGGTTGATCTGACCCATTAAATCAATCGCCAGTGATCCACCAATAATCCACATTAAATGCAATATCGATTCGATGGACTGTAATGATCTATACCTAAGCCTTCATTCAGTAACTTTTTCCTCACTCAATATGTACCTGATTTGTTTGAAAAACCACCTTCTTATCCATGTTATAATCTGTTTTAGGTCCTGAATTTCGAATATCTCCTGCCATCAGTTGTAATATACATGCATGTATGGTGCGGGTGTCGCGGAAAAGGATTTTGCACACGAAAAGCAGATATGTAGGGCCTGTAACCCCCCTGTAACACAAAGCTTAGCATTGATTGTAGAGCAGTTTTCTACGTTTGATTCTATTGACTATAATGCACAATCAATCTTAAAAATCAAGTGTATGATTAAGCGTTAACTTTTGTGTTAGGGGACCCTAATATTAGCGTCCGTGAGGATTGCGAAAGGTCCCAATATATAAATGAAGAGACCGGCCCTACTGCGTGGGGTCTTGGGCAAAGCCCCGGTAGCTTATTTGCATAAAATTTAGCTAGCTTGTAGCGCAATGTTGTATGTAGTCCATCTTTCTTCCCGCTCTTTAATTTCAATCATCCGCAGCCCGGTGTTGTTATTTTTTTTCTTGTCCCTTTTCTTTGTTTTCCAATTTAGCTTTTGACTTATTACAAGTTCATGTCGGGCTATTGTTTGCCATTTTGTTATCTTTTGATTTATTTCCCATCGTGCTATTGCATTACATAGGCCTATTTCGGAATAGTTTGTTCTTTCTGAAATGTTCTTCTTTCGTACATTTTCCCGATTTCCTTCATTCATTTATCATTTAAAAATGTAGTTTTCTTCGTTTTCTCCTTTCCTTCCCCTTTCCCTTTCTTTCTCCCTCGTTTTTTTTCTTTTTCCCGTTTTTCTTTTTTTTCCCCGGTGAAACCCGCCAGCTTCCCCCCCCCCTGCCCACCCGCCTGTTACGCCACTGGTTGCACCCGCATCATTGGATACGAGCCTGACATTACAGTGTTTCTTTCTTAACCACTTTAACATTTTTTTTTTCAAAACATCTATATAGCTTATAATTATTTTACATTTGATAATTACAAAGTTCTTGAAAATTCGTTTATTCTAAAATTTCATCGAAACACAGAGCTTCTTCAGGCATGTCAGGCAGAAACTTTATCGTGAAGTAATTGTGCTATCATTATCTTAGACATGCTAGAGTGGGGTAGATATATATTATTTGCTTTTTTTTTAACTTTGTTTCAAGATGCACTTTTAAAAAGAGAAGTCCGGTTAGTTCGTTTTATTTTTATAATTAGGGGCGCAACGGTGCTCTAAAATAGTTTAGAAATTAGCGACGCAAAATTTAACACATTTTGACTTAAGGGATATATGAGAGACCTTAGGGGCGCCAAATTAATACTGAACATTGGGGCCTATATTACTTCAAGCTATAAGAGTGCCACATTACTCGAAAGGGTCGGGCGCTGAATTCTTGTTTCATTAATAGTCCCATGGGATATGCATCTTGTACACGTTCTCCGCTTTTGTAGCCAAAGGATACATTTCAGAACTATTGTTACATAGGCCTGGGCTCAGCAGTGTTTCGTGTATTCACGGAATCGATAGGGAGTTTACAGAATCATTTATTAAATATATCGACAGGAAACTAAAACATCCTACCCCTAAAGACTACACAAGCCATGAAAAGAGATTAAGAAAGTTTGGGTATATCGATATATCTTTTTTGTATTAGCTGATTAAAGTCAGTTATTAGCTACGTAATTGTTTATGACCAGTCTTGAAAAACAAATTGGGGGGGGGGGGGTGTGGGGTCTTCTGCTAGTTACAAATGACTTATGTTTACCTCTACTGTTTCTAAGACGGAAATCATAATCTAACGCGATATCTACTAATTACATCATTTAAATACAGAAACAGAAGAAGCACTAAGACCAGTACAACAATCATCAACACCAGCACGAGAAGCAGCAGGACCATTAGAGATTACAGGATCCGCACCCGAGGCAGCACGACCCGGATTAAGAGAACCAGGTCCAGAATCTGGAACGGGGCGATCAATACTAGGGCGTACCACACCAGCAGCAGGACCATTAGGAGCAGAAAAGCTAGAGGGGCCATTACCAGAAGGAACATGGCAAGCACAAGAACAAACAAGGGCACCGGGAGCAGCAGGACCAGGACAAGTACCAACAGTATCAGCAACAGAACATGAAAGAAAGGGGTCACAAGGGTACGTACAAAAATGTTTCTGCTTAAACATTGGCGGCGGAAGCAAAAAAAAAAGAAACTTGGGGGGGGGGGCATCAAAATGTTTGACAAGCAACAACCAAAAAAAAGGTTATCAACCACAATTTTAGAGGGACCAACAAATTTTTTTGACAAGCAACAAAAAAGGGGATCAACCTAAATTTAGGGGGGCCATATAAATGTTAGGGGAACGCAGGAAACAAAATTGACAAGCCAAAAAAAGTTATAAACACAATTTTTGGGGGGGATTGTCCCCCCCCCCCGCCGCATGTGACTTTGAACACAAAAGACCATGCATGGAGCTATTGCGATCCGCTTCGTCCATGTATTGACTCCCCTCTGCTCTTGTGGCTAACAGTAGAGAGTTTTAGGAGCAGTGGACGTGAACGACGTAGCAGTCCTCTGATCGTTTGAGTGAACTTTAGATTTCACTCGACTTGTCCATATGAAACAGCGCGATAACCAGCGGGTCATGTTACGCTGCCCGACCCGGAAGATCTGGCGCACCATCGCCTGGCGACCCGGTTGGGTGATGCGAAGGTGCAACTTGTGCACATGTGCCCTTTCACATGCTTTTATTCCTTTTTACGCGAGTTAGGATATATATCGATGTATATTTTGGAGATCAGAAAGCAATTTCAAATATGATAAACATAATGCATCGTACAACTTACATTAATTTTGTGAAAAGTCGCTGAAAACTGTGTTTTAAAAGGGAAAGGTTAATATTCATGCCCGGTCTTCATGCTGGGCTTGAACGGTTAAAATGACGTCACTCACGTGCACGTCGTGTATGATTAAAGGTCAAGTCCACCTCAGAAAAATGTTGATTTGAATCAATAGAGAAAATCAGACAAGCACAATGCTGAAAATTTCATCAAAATCGGATGTAAAATAAGAAAGTTATGACATTTTAAAGTTTCGCTTATTTTTAACAAAATAGTTATATGAACGAGCCAGTTACATCCAAATGAGAGAGTCGATGACGTCACTCACTCACTATTTATTTTGTTTTTTATTGTTTGAATTATACATTATATCACTTTTTTACGAATTTGACGATTAGGACCTCCTTGCCTGAAGCACAAAATATTAAAAAAATGGAATTCCAAGTGTTCAGGGAGGAGTGAAACTTCATTTCACATGACAATGACGAGAAAATAAAGATATTTCATATTTCATATAATAAAATACAAAAGAAATAGTGAGTGAGTGATGTCATCGACTCTCTCACTTGGATGTAACTGGCTCGTTCATATAACTATTTTATTAAAAATAAGCGGAAGTTTGAAATGTCATAACTTTCTTATTTTACATCCGATTTTGATGAAATTTTCAGCATTGTGCTTGTCTGATTTTTCTCTTTTTATTCAAATCAAGTTTTTGTTTGGTTGGACTTGTCCTTTAAGGAGAACCGCAAAATGGATGTAGCGAGGTTCTCGATTCTGATAGTGGACGTGTGAGGACCTGAGGCATATGGAACGCCAAAAAATGACGTCATCTCGTACCAGTCCACTATGCGGACGTACATTTCTAAAAGTGCTCATTGTATATTTTCATTTCACGTGTTCTTTTATTACCAAACACCCAAGATTATTTATATAACCATGGACCTAGGTCAATGATAACATATCACCCCCCCTTTTTTTTACAGATTGGATTCTGTGATCAATGATGACTTTGACGATATTTTGACCAATATTGCCAAGAACATTTACAAAGACTCAGACATCGATTATCTCGGCAAAAAGTTGGGAGTAAGAATAGCTGCTATTAATCTCTATATCAAAAGAAATAATCAACCAGGAGAGAGATATATGGGAACATTAGAAATGCTGAGGGATTGGCGTGAAGGGCAGAACCGTTCGCAGGAACGGCAGGTATTGAGTTCAGCGTTAGTAGCAGCTGGATTGATTAGAATGAACGAAGATTATTTTGGGACGTGTACAACTGCCATGGACTCTCAAGGTAAATTAGACTGTTTATAGAAATGTGATCTATGGGTATTGCCCTGGGGGCTCTCAGAATTGGGAAGGGTACAGGGGTGTAGCCCAAAACCTGAAACCATGTTCTTAAAGATCACCTTCACCCTAATAAAATGTTGATTTGAAAAGATATAGAAAAATAAAACTAGCATAACACTGAAAATTTCATCAAAATCGGATGTAAAATAAAAAAGGTATGGCATTTTAAAGTTTTGCTTATTTTTCACAAAACAGTGATATGCACAACTCAGTGATATGCGAATGTCCATCACTTACTATTTCTTTTGGTTTTTTTTATTGTTTGAATTGTACAATGTTTTATTTTTTACAGATTTGACCATAGGGACTGACTAGACTGAATTATATAGTATCAAACAATGCTAATTCCACATGTTCATGGAGCAATTAATCATTGTTTCAACGGATATTGAGGAGAAAATTAGAATCTTTCATATTTCATGTAATAAAATACAAAAGAAATAGTGAGTGGGTGACGTCATCAGTCTTCTCATTTGCATACCAACAAGGATGTGCATATAACTGTTTTGTGAAACGAAGCAAAAATTTAAAATGTTATAACTGTCTTATTTCACATCTGATTTTGATGATATTTTCAGTGTTATGCTTGTTGGATTTTTCTATTTTTATTCAAATCAATTTTGTGTTGGGGTGGACTTGTCCTTTAAGAACGGAATTTGGTTATGAAATGAGGGGCTTAAAATTGAACAATTCCGACTGCCCTCTGCAAATAACTTGAATTCAAATGGGGGTCTCGAGAATGAGGGGCTTATGAACGGAGGAGAACGGGTGCGATGAAAAGGGGCGAAAGTCATAATTATGCTTAGGATCGACTGGCAAGGCATGAAAATGGTGTCTTATTAAGGACCACACCTTTGATCTCGTACTAACTCTTTATAATAAATCATCAAAACGCCTGTAAACGTTTTTACCACCTTATATATCACTTTGCTAAATTTTCTGTTCTGATACATGATTGGCGTAGGAACATTGGGGCCCGTATAATGAAGTCAGGTTTAACTGATACCATGGTCTAACTCTGTGCTAGAATTATTGGAAGCCAAGCATTTAAACAATTGCTCCCATTCTATTTTTACTCATGTTTACTGTGCACTTTCATGATTATTTAATGGAGAAGACAATTATCTGTTTATCTTTCCCAGACAGTTAAGAATGATTTGAAAGTCAAATTAGCTGATACTGTGAACTTGTACCATGTCAACTGTTAGAGATTTATGTCACAATTGGCTCTCCATAATTAAACCACTACTTCAGAACAAACTTTAAATAAAACACAAAGGTAGAATACGGGACTGGGTGATTATAGACCCACAAGAAATGGAGGATTTAAGAAGACGACTTTTGTGATATAAAATTTGTTATAATTGATTTGCAAACTCCTACAAACACTATAATAGCCTTAATAACAATGAGAGAGTCGTCTTCTTCAAGTTATGCGCCTTGCATCTCTGGAACATATTGACGAATGTATAAATTCCTTTCTATGCAGAAACGGAAGATGCACTAAGATTAGTTTCGCAACCATTACGACCAGCAGCAGAAGCAGCGGGACCATTACAGATAATAGGATCTACATCCGAGGCATTAGGACCATCAGGTCAAGTATCTGGAGCTGGAGGATCAACGCCAGGACCTGCTAAACCAGCACCAGGAGCAGAAAAGTATGTAGGACATGTACCAGAAGCAACATCGCAAGTAACAGAACAAGAGATAAGAGCAGCAGGGACGTCTTCAACTGTCATGGACTATCAAGGTAAATAAGACTGTTTATAGAAATGTGATCTATGGGTATTGCCCTGGGGGCACTCAGATTTGGGAAGGGTACAGAGGTGTAGCCCAAAATCTGAAACCATTTTCTTAAGAACGGAATTTGGTTATGAAATGAGAGGCTTAAAATTTTACAAGTTCGAGTGCCCTCTGCAAATAAGGGTGCTTGAGAACTTGAATTCAAATGGGGGTCTCGAGAACTGGTGTCTGGAATGAGGGGCTTAGGAACGGAGGAGAACGGGTTGGACGATGAAAAGGGGCGAAAATCATATGCTTAGGAACGACTGGCAAGGCATGAAATGGTGTCTTATTAAAGGCCACACCTTTGATCTCGTACTAACTCCTTGTAATAAATCATCACAACGCCCGTAAACGTTTTTACCACTTTATCTATCACTTCGCTAAATTTTCTGTTGTGATACATGATTGGCGTAGGAACATTCGGGTCCGTATTATGAGGTCAGGTTTAACTTGGACCATCGTCCAACTCTGTGCTAGAATTATGGGAAGCCAAGTCCGTAAAAATTGTTCACATTCTATTTTTTCTTATGTTTACTGATTGTAGACATTTTTTACCCAACTTACAGACTAACTAGGCCTACTTTTCGCTTCCTCTGGTCGGATATTATGTGCAGACATACTTATCGCTTCCTTCTAGTAGTGGAGATAGCAAACAAAAATGTTGCAATATTTATTAAAATATGATTTTAAACTTCCTCTACTGACTGTATGCGGCTGCAACTGTAACACATAACATCGCAAATAGATATATTCCCTCACATTATTATCATTTTTGTTTTGTAAAATGTTAATTTGAAAATTGTCAAATTCTAAGGGTTTTCCACATTTTGACACTTTTATCATACAATATTTAGCCCAATCTCAGGCCATAATATTCCTTTGATAAAATAGTCGACGTTTCATATTGAAATAAAACTGTATTTCCAACTAATATCTAATTTTAACACAAATTTTTTGTTTAGCTTTCCCATAAAGCTGGCGGCATCACAGGTAGGCATCAAAGGCTACAGTGATCTGTATTTTTTTTGTATCTCTTTATACTTCGAAGCTACGTGTACACAAATTAAATTGAATTTCGTTGTCGCATCTCTTAAAATTCCTTGCTTACACTCGACTTTCCCGGCCGTTACATGTTGGCCCTTACGTCACCCAGAGAAAGTTATACGAAATTTACGCACAACTTACACGACCTAAGCTAGAGTGTGGTAAAAGGCTATTTGTCCGGGAAACAAGGTCCAGGGCAAATGCCCGGTAGAAGTAATCGTCTGGGAGTATTTGTCCAGGGGTAGTTTCCCAAGATATGCTTGTCCTGGGGTGAATATCGAGGGGTTGGGAGATGTTCGAGGTAGATGTCTGGGAGTGGATCTTCGGATACGGTCTACTGGACGTACATTCTAAGGAAGAAAAATAGATTGAAAGGGTGGGGAGTAATCATTCAATTCGATTAAAGATCATGCGAAGGCAACGTGTCGACTAGACAGTGTCCCCGAAACGCATTGAAGTATTGTAAATAATTGGCCGTATAATCCTTTCTTTTTGGTAGACGTTAGTGCAAATAACCATTTGTAATATTTTGTTATTAAATAGATGATGCATTGGCTAGTGGAAAGTTCGGTGAACACGGAGGGGAACTGTCTGTCAAGTCCTATGGCTTTAGACTTATCATCCCAAAGGGCGCCCTAGAGAAAGATGAACAAATTGGTCTCCGTGTACTGACCGAAATTCCGGATGGACTCAGACTCCAAGAAGATGAGATGTTTGTTAGCCATGGCTTCAAGCTTTGGCCAACCGGTCTTCAATTTAAGAGACGGGTAAAATTGATAATACCACACTGCGCGGTTGTCGATATTCCAAACAAGATCGAGACAGTATTGTATTCCTGGAATCAATCGGGTAATTATGTTTAATAATGATAATAACATATTAATAATAATACTGTTAACCTATTAGATTTGAAGATTATTCATTCACGTTTCTTAATATTTTCCACGATGAATGTTAAGGACTTAAGACAGTGATTTAATTTATTTAATTATTTTTTTTCAAATCATGCGCAACTTTTGAGACCACGTTTTGGACTTCCATTTTTCTATTTCTCTAAATTTGCAATGTTCTCAAAGGTACATTTGAGCGGATTTCTTATTCGGCCAACATGATTTGCTCAGTGCAAGACAAGTGGCTGGAGGTTCTTATCAGCCATTTTTGTGGAGGACGCTTTGCTATTATTTGGAGTTGGATAAATTCACCTTTTCGGGGCATACTGTTGTCATGCATGTCATTTCTTCCAAGAACGTTGCCTTCTTCCAGGAGACCAGTGCTCGAAGTTAGATTTGCCAAGAAGATTCGTGGCCAAACATGGGTAAATGTCATTTTTGCATTACGTTATTTTCATCTAGCATTGAACACCAATTTTACAGAGATATTAGGTAAATTGTGAAAATTAAAGTTATCATGATCAAATGGGTATTAACATGATTAAGACATTCAGTACATTCAGCTGGATTTATTAAGATTTTTTTTTGCCGGAGGATACAAAGCGTTCTATTATTACCCTGGCTTTTAGCTAGGTTGTCATTTAGCATGTTTCGGAACTAAAGCATTCAAGGAATCTCTTCCTATTCACCTACTCTGGGTTGATGAAGCACAATGTGGGTAAATGTCTTGCTAAATAAAAACACGATATGGATTGAAATCGAACCCCACGTCCCTCAGATTGAAAGACGAGAGTCATAACTAGTAGACCACCACCCCCACACATTAAATTCCAGATGAACAAAAAGAAACGATATCACTATTCATAATATATTAATCAATTGATAAACCAATAAATATTGAAATATTCAAGCGGTGAGATTTGCAAGTCGCACGTACATTCCGGTTTTTCTGCTTTATTTTGTTTTATATTTTTCTTTGGGGTGCATCGAACCACCTGATTAGGTTTTGTACGATCCGCCATTTTGTAGAGTCAATACCATCTTTGACACGTCAAAATGACAAAAAATCTTTCCATATCGTCTACAAGTGGCTGCTATTCTCTCAAGCATTTTGCTTATGATAGCTGGCCGCTGCATTTTATTATATATATTATATATATTATTGCTTACATGTATTTCTATGTAAATTATTTCACTATTATGTAATCGTCACAATTTGTAATTATTTCATTTATTTTTTGTATTTCTTTATATTTATTATGATTACTGTGTTTCATATATTGAACTTTCAATAAATGCAGAAACACCTGCAAAAAAAAAAAAAAAAAAAAGTGCATCGCGTCACACGCAAATGTGCGAATGTGTGTTTGGTTGTGCATAAGTCCATGTATATATGATTTCGATATCAAAATTTGCTGAGTTCCTTCCCTTACTTCAATGAAAATATAAATGATTAAGACTGACAGAAAACAAAAAAATAAGCACAATCTAAGCGTACCGTCATTGATTTTACGAATGTGGCATAGACCTCGGCTGGTATCCTTGACACGATATAGAGATAATTGCGTTAAACTGATGATGTTTTGGAGACGCCCGAAAACTTTGGGCTTCGAAAGAAGCCTAATCAATCATAATATGTCTGGAGAATGCATTTTTTCCTTTATTATATGTAACATTTTGTTTGCAATTCGATTTTTTTTTCAATATTTGAAATGACGCGTAGATATACATTTCAGAGGATTTGTGCCAAAGACTTGCACTTTACAACTATATTCAACACTAAGATAAAACAAATGTGTCTCTTTCTTTTAAAGAAAAATATCCACGCGTTAGATGTCAGATTCCATCCTGTGAAGAGTGATGACGACGAAATTATTTTCCGACGTAAAAAAATTACTGTATCATGCAGTCTTAGTGGGAACAGTATCAATCCTGAAGTAAGTACAACGCAGCTGAATGAAAACCTACAACAATCTTAGGTTTAAAAGGATGATTTTATATCAAGCAATTGCATCGTGCATAATGAAGGGGTATGCCTAAGCCAAAACAGACATGTCCTTGCAATATTGTATGTATTGAAAGCTGCCCCACCACTTACTGGAGCAAGTGGGTCGATTGTCTGCCATTAAATATCCAAAGATGCAGAAAAAAAGAAACTATCTATACAGTGCGTCCCACAAAAAACGAAACCGAGATTTATCGATGATTTATCATAACTTATTTACAAATACAATAGACAAATGACCTACCATCGTAAAGCTTAGAATGTCCTCTTTTATCTAATATTACTTAGATTATTTCTCATTCACGCATGAGTGAGCAAAAACAATTTGAAGAGGGGATACCAAAAAGTCACTTGGCGGGCTGTATCTGGATTTCAAAAAGAAAACTACAGTTTTAAAAAGTTCTGTTCTTTCATTTGATACCTCAATTACAGAAAATTGTCATGAAATAACAAAGTTATGGTCATTTGAAATAAGGCTTGAATTTCAATAATTTCATAAAAGGAAGAGGTTTTACAGGCTAGCGTTCAAACTCACTCGACAATCCGTTTTGTTGACGATCAGCCATGCTTTAAGTCTTTTGTTAACCATGCGATAGCTTCTTTGGGAAACCGGTGAAAACACATTTAATAAAATTTTGGAAATACAAGCATTTTATCGAGGGGACATAACTTTTTTTTACTTCTTGACCATTTTTTGTGATTAAGGTATCAAATAAAAGAACAGATATATTGAACTTTTTAGGCATGTGATTTCCTTTTGGAAATTCAGATACCCCCTGCCAAATTAGTTTTTGGTATCTTTTCTTCAAATTGTTTTTGCTCACTTCAAATTGTTTTTGCGTGAATGAGGAATAATCTAAAGTAATATCAGATGAAAGAAGATATTCTAAGCTTTACATAGGTAGGTCATTTGTCAATTGTATTTGTGATTAAGTTCTGACAAATCATCGCTTAATCTCGGTTTCGTTTTTTTTTCCGGGACGCACTGTATAGTCCGGCAGCCCAGGAGATTTATTCAACCGAAAGCCGGACAAGCAAATGACCCCATAGCTGGATGGCATGGACCCTGAAGTTTGCAAAAATGCATTGCTGCCGGGTTTTATCCGTGGTCTTTCCGCCTAAATGACGTAATCTATGACGTCACTACAAAATGACCCTATTTTACCCTTTTTAAGACATTCTATCCATAGCATGAAGTCAAGGGCGAACATCTCAGCTAAACCATGATTCTACTTCGTAAGCCTAATTGTTCGGAATCATGTATGGGTTGCACACTTGCTACCGATCAAAATGCCACAAATTTAAAGCAACAAAAGGTTGCCATTCATATGCAAATGAGCACAACCGTATATAAGCACAGCAAGCACGCTCATTCACCAGTGTACTTCTGTGTGCCGATCTTCGCCAGGCTACATGATGACGGACCTCTCTTGAGAACTCTCCGATTTACTTCACGGGCCCTGCCCTTCGCTAGATCCGGAGCCATCCGCCTCCCAACCACTGGCTGGCGGCCAAGCAGCTAAGGACGGGAAGAAGAAGGGCAAGCAAGCTCCGTGTACCATAACCAGACCGCCCCCGGACGCTGAGTCTATTGACCCCCGGGAGACCTCGCGGCAGCCCCCGGACGCTGCACCTATGGGTGCCCTTGAGGCGAAGATAGACGTCGGCAATAAGCCCAGCATGTTGGAGCTGGCCAACGCTTTATCGACCCTACAGTCGACTGTTCTGTCCCTCCTCCCAACCACCTCTGCAACCGCCAACCAGCAGGGAGATGATGTGGACGACGACATCGAATGGCTTGTCTCTCAGCAGCCCTCCACTCAGAACCAAGCTGACCAAGGTGTATTGGGAGAGTACTTGGAGCTGGTGGAGAAGGCAGACGAGGTGGTCGGCGCTTCTGTGTCGGAGAAGCTGGTCGAGGTGGTTAACAAGTTGATGTCAACCGACTTGAAGAGGACACTCTAAAGGAGAAGTTGGAGGCTTTCGCTCTGGCCTGAGAATTGTAAGGCCCTAAACGCCCCCAGAGTCAACCCTGAGATTTGGTCTATTTTTAAGAGTGGAACTCGAATATTCGACCACAAACTCCATAAGACCCAGTCACTCTTACTCAAGGCGATAACTCCGCTTGCCCGCGCTGTGGATGGCCATCTCGATAATCCAGATAAGGCCCCCTCCATCGATCCACGGCAAACTAGCAAGCTGCTACTGGACGGCATTGTGCTTTTAGGGGCGGCAAGCCTCGACCTGAGCTTGACGCGTCGTGAGCTCATCAAGCCGGAGCTTGATATGGCTTTTCGCTCACTATGCACGGATAAGGTGGGTTCCTCAACCTCTAGCCTGCTGTTCGGGGACAATCTCCTCCAGAGATGCATCGGCTGGGCATTGGTGTACAGGCCCCCCGTCAAAACCGCAGGAGGTTTGCACGCCCCACTCGACAGGCTACCAGACCCTACCAGGTAGAGGGGTACCATGACTCACGCCGCCGTTCGATGGCGGGCAACTATTCAAGGCCTCCCCCAAACTTCGGGCCGAGGAGACACCGGGCTCCGCCTTTCCATCCGGACCAGCGTGGTCGTCAAACCAAGAAACAAGCCGATTGGATCACTCGGCGTTGGTAAGTTATCATTCAGACCCACCATTGCCCATTGCTTCGGGTAGATTGTCTCGGTTCATCCACCATTGGAAGCGGATTACTTCAGACCCATGGGTCTTGAACACGGTTCAACATTTTATAGAATTCGACTTTTGGCCTTATCATACTACTGTTCCATCTCAAATCAGTTTCAGCGAACCTGATTATTATATTAATTGACGCAGAAATTCAAAATCTGCTCAAAAAGGAGGCTATTGTGCCCTGTATTCATGTGAAGGGTGAATTAATTTCCAACATTATTTCTCACACGCAAAAAAGACGGCTCTTTTCGGCCGGTTATAAACCTCAAAATTCTGAACCAATTTGTTTCGTATCCCCATTTTAAAATGGAGACATTTGACTCTGCCCTACGTTTACTTGAACCGAATTGTTATTTTGCGTCTATTGATCTCAAAGACGCATATTTCTCAGTGCCTATTGCACAAGAACATCGCAAGTATCTCCGCTTCCAATGGAGGGGTAAACTTCTCGAGTTTTGTCTTCTCCCATTTGGGTTATCGAGTGCAACGAGAGTCTTTACAAAAATTCTTAAACCAATGATTTTTTTCGGAATTTAGGATATGCATCTTGTAATTATATCGACGATGCATTATTGACAGGATATGATTATAACGAATGCCAATGTAATACTAAGGCACGCCTAGATCTTTGTGAATCTCTAGGCTTTGTTGTAAATAGAGCATGGGCGTCAGCGCAAAGGATTATCTTTTGTATTTGGGGGGGACGCAACAATAGATGTCCCCCCCCCCCCATGAACAAAAGATAATCCTTTGCGCTGACGCCCATGAAATAGAGAGAAATCAGTGATTGAACCCTGTCAACAAATCGAATTTCTTGGTTTGTGATAAATTCTCGTATTATGACAATTTCTCTACCACCAGGCAAAGCGGATCATATTTCTTTGTCTTGTAAAAATTTGCTGGACAAAGTCAACCCTACAATACGCCTGGTTACCAGAACTATAGGCATGATACTGGCTGCGGAATCGGCAGTCCCCTACAGCCCCCTGTTCCGGCGAGATCTTGAAATTGACACAAATTTAGCCCTAGAAATTCAAGAAGGAAATTTCAATGCTCGCAGCTAAATACTCGATCAAGGTTGGCGCTGACATGGAGGGCGTCTAACGCTCCCGGCGCCTCCGCCCCAATCGTTCGGAACGTTGACATTTACATAGAAGCATGCGTCCCTCGTAGGATGGGGGGCGTATAGTCCAACTCGTCATGTCAATACACAAGGAAACTGGTCCTCAACAGAATGCGATTTGCATATTAATGTTTTGCAACTTTTGGCCATCTTTGCTCTTAGTTCTTTTTGTTCAGATTTGAACGCTGTGCACGTTCACGTTAGGACTGACAATTCCTCAGCTGTATCATGCATCAACAAATTTGGTACATGTCACTCGCCTGATCTACATTCCGTCAGTCGAGACATTTGGTTGTGATGTATGGTGAGGAATCTTTTGCACTCCGCCGAACACATACCTGGGAAACAAAACACAATAGCAGACTCCTTCCTCCGTAACTTTAATGAGAACACAGAGTGGATTGTGTTTGATCGTGTTTGCAACATATTCTTTGTTCCTGACATTGATCTATTTGCATCTCGTCTCAATAGGCAGGTGGACTCCGTTGTATCTTGGCATCTGGACCCGGAGGCATTAACAACTAACTCATTCTCTCTAAACTGGGGGTGCTTTCGGAGCTATACCCCCCCCCCCCCCCCGTTCTGTCTCATTAACATGATACTACAAAAGATACTGAAGGATAAAGCCGAGGTGATACTATTCGCCCCTCCCCCCCCCCCTGTGGAAAACCCAGATATGGTATCCACGACTACCACACATGCTCACAGCTTATCCTGTACTTTTACCAGCATCTAATACTCTGCTTTCTCTTCCTTTTTCAGATAGACCCCACCCTTTCTTCGGGAAACTGCGCCTCATTGCCTGTCAATTATCGGGGGACAATTAAAGCCCAAGGAATTTCGTTGCAAGCTGCGGATGTCATCTTGCACTCGTGGAGAAAGTCCACTAGTCAAAGTTATGAGTCAGCCCTTAGAAAATGGCTTCTTTTATGTTGTCGAAAGAGTGTCAATCCCTTTTGTTCTAATTTGAATTGTATCAGCGAGTTTTTAACATCGGAATTCTACCGGGGTGCATCATACAGTAGCCTAAATACGGTCAGGTGCGCACTTTCATTCCTTCTACCCCCTGTCAGGGGTTTACGGTGGGGCACATCCCCTCATATTTCGCTTTTTGAAAGGAGTATATGATTTACGCCCTCCCCGCCCACGTTATAGTACAACGTGGAATGTGAACATAGTTCTGGACTATATCAAGAGGCTGACCCCCCTTCATGATCTATCCCTCAAACAGTTAAGTTTTAAACTAGTTATGTTGATAGCTCTAGTCTCGGGTTAACGGGCTCAAGCTTTATCACTAATCAGTATGACGGATTGCATTATATCTGATTCGTGTGTTGAATTCGTGATCAATGAATTGACCAACACGAGCCGACCAGGATCACCCCGAACGGTAATCACGTTACGTGCATACTGCATACCCAGCAGAAGAAAGGCTTTGTGTTCTCCGTACCCTCATGGAATACCCGAAACGCACTTCGCGCCTGAGGGCCAATAATCGTCGGCTCTTTGTTTCCATTAATGCTCAACATCACAATGTGACATCGCAAACAATAAGCAGATGGATTAAGTGTGTCCTGAAAAAAGCAGGCGTGGATACCTCTACATTCAAAAGACATAGTACCCGTTCAGCATCAACAAATGCCGCATTACGTCACGGAGCGTTGGTCGACGTCATTCTTTCCACCGCCAGGTGGTCTTCGGCGCAGACCTTTGCAATCTTCTACTATAAACCTCTTGCCTCGACGGCGTACGTAAACTTTGATTCTGCAGTTCTCGGTGATACGAGATGACTTTTGACCTTAATTGTTTGTTGTTTGAAAGCAAATACAGAACAGTTGATATTAAGATACCATGAACCATATACAGTTGGAGATCAGGCCTTTACTTGATTTCCCCTAAATGGGATTCTTGGATCAGTCGACTGTCAATACGTTTTTTTATATTAAAGGAGAAATAAGTTAATATTTACAAATTTGTCTCAAAATATTTCTTTATGTATGACAAGGGTGAATGTCGCGAATTGTAATGTCATGTGTGATGATCTCGACGATCATGTGAGTTGGGTGCATCTTTTGGACTAATCGGCTCATCCAAAGTTTTGGCTTTGAAGTCCCATACATGATTCCGAACAATTTAGCTTACGAAGTAGAATCAGTAAGTTTAAACGAATTTTAATATTGAAGTTTAATTATGATTCTACGAAGTAAAGCCTAATCTGAGGAATCATGACTCACCCTACTTTTTTCGTCCAAATGTAATAGCTCTTATTCCCTCCCGTATAAAGCGAGTTGGATTAGCATTTTTGTCACTTTGAAAACTGGTGAATGAACGTGCTTGCTGTGCTTATATACGGTTGTGCTCATTTGCATATGAATGGCAAACTTTTGTTGCTTTAAATTTTTGGCGTTTTGATCGGTAGCAGGTGTGCAACCCATACATGATTTCTCACATTAGGCTTTACTTCGTAGAATCATGATTAAACTTCAATATTAAATTTCTTTTCAATCTTGTTTAATTTACTTTAAACTTTGAAAATATATTGTTCAAGTAGTGCAAAAGATACTTGCAAAATTTCACGAACAAAAATTATTGTTTACATATGCAAATTACGTCATAAAATTAGTTTTTGAGATTTCTTGCTTCAAAAATTGTCAAAAATCGATTTAGAAATTTATTTTCTTTTTTAGTGTACTTTCTTTGATAAATTTCAAGTAAAACATAACATCGTTTTCTTTATATATCTACTTTTAGAAAATATATGTCAGTAATTTAAAATGACATAATATAAGCCTACTGTGATTTCAGCCCCCTTTTCAATATGGTGCGTACAGAGAAATCGTGCGTTTTTTGGCCCATTTCACCATATTGCTGAGGTGTGCGAACGATATGCCTACGTTATTGATGTTTCCCGCATTTTAGATGATATTGAATATTCCAAACAGCATATTTTCATCTGTATTATGTCTCTGCTGATAAATAAATGATTTTGGCAAAGATTGATTGCCCACTGGGCTCTATAGGCTACGTTTTCAGCCTAGTTTTCAACAACGAACCTATACCATGTATGACTGCATTATTGTAGTCGAGTCGGAAATGGGGGTTCCTGTGCACCATCAAAATCTATTTTTAATTAACGTTTTTGTATTGCCTGAAGTGTCTAGTTAATGAATCTTGATATTCCCTTTGTAAAATCGTGTCCCACGGGGTTCAAAATTTATATCTTTGTTGGCCCTCTTGGATTTTTTAAACAATTATTTTCATATTTTTTTGCAGAGTCTGACAATGGCATTACGTCAAACCCCCGTTTGGAGAAAGACCGCAGTTCAGATTGCAAACTGCGGTTTTATACCCCAAATTGCGTTTGTAAATCTCAAAAATCATTTCCAAGCCCTGATCCCCCCTCGGCCAGGTAATCCCCGCTGTTTCAATGGAACAATCTGAAATGAATACGCGTTTCACTATGATTTGGATAGTAGAAATCGGTTGAAATCGTTTTCTGGATTGTCCGGTTAATATATTTTGAAAAAAATAAGAATTTATTCAAAAAATTTGGTCCAAAATGTTCATGTGCATTGACATCTATCTGTTTTATCTTGCATCGCCTAACACGCAGAAATGCATGTAACCGTGCGTAGCGATAGAATATACATGTATATATATATTACTTGTATGAGGGTAAAAGGCGTGTTCTACATGTACAAGCAACTTTTATAAAACTGAAACCTCTTGAAAAAAAATTGAGGATCGAGGCATAGCTCTGCATTTTCATTTTACATGCAATTACTTTCTGGCACCTTAAAGCATAGTCCCAAGGGGCTTTACTACATAGCAGAAACACTTTTTGCCTCAATGGGGGCTCGAAAATGGCATATTTTCCCATAAAAATGTACAATATGGAAAAGGGGTGGGTGATTTTAGCGACCCCCTAAGGGGGTATGCTTCAATATGCCAGCACTTCTTTATAATTATGTAGCAGATAGAGGAAACTTTACTCTTTTTCGAAACAAAGAGAAATTCTAGTATTTGCAGTAAACACTGATTTCATGATAAAGTCTGTAAAACAAGGCTTAATTGTCAGTATATCATCGAGGATCTAGATCTGGTACAGTTACATAAATTGAACTTTGTGAAATCTTGAAATCTACGCTGAAAAATGTTCAGGCTGAAGATCCCCAACACAGATAAGCGCACGTGGGACAGTGTATAATTATTGCTTTGAATGTCGGGCCCGACGCTCTACCCGAATCCTGTGCTTATTTGCTGATTTATCAGCAATTACACAATTTCTTCCATAATCCTTTGGCACACACCTTTTATTTTGTACAAACAGACACTTTGGTGGTCATTTCATTGGATTCTGTACGAACTCATTTTGATATCGTTACCAAAACGAGCATTTACCTTTAAAGTGGTTTTCCTGCATAGTAAAAGAGCCAACACTTCCCTATATGTAGCAGATAGAAGAAAGTCTACTCTTTTATCTCCAAATGGTTAAAAACAATAAATGTGCCTCGACTACAAAGCAGAAACATCTTTTCCCTTCACAAAAATTGCGAATTTTCCAAGAAAAATGGCAAAATACGAAAAAAGGATAAGGGACTTCGGCGGTCCTGTGAAGGGGGAGGGGTAGGCTTTGCTGTGCCCTCACTTCTTTATAATGTAGCTGATAGAGAAAAGCCTACTCGAATTTGCGGGGATGATAAAACAAAATTAAAATGTTTTATAAAGGATGTCTTTTTTGCCACAACACTTCGTGTTTAGAGTCCGATTTGCGCAAGGTGTAGAAGGTGGGGTCGTACTAAACCAAATAAGGTAAAGCCGACGACCGAAGGACCCGTAACAATAAAACATTTCTGTACGTGTTTACCCGTAGGAAGAAATTCCTTCCCTGTCATAATGTGCATTGCTTAGAAACATTATATTATTATCAAGCGCTCTCTAAATGTTGCGTATTGTTACCATTATCTGACATTACGAACTCTAATAGAGTAATAGTTGCATTATGTGTATTCTTGTTGCATTGTACGGTCAATAAAAGATAAATCAAACATTTCCCTATTTTTTCTTCAGGCAATTCATTACGAAGACATACAGAGCCATCTAAAGAAGACCGTCTACTTTGCTCTAGATCTTAGTAATAACCATGATGAAACCCTTGTTACCCTTAAGTTGGATCAAGATAAGGATTCAGATCGGAGAGAGACAATCAAATTCAACACACACTTCCAAGATGGTAAAGTACAGTATGAATACGCAAAATCACTATAGCATATTCGGGCGATCTGCTAGAATGATTTTTTTTTAATACGGACACCTTTTTCAACAGACACAAACACGCACGTAATCCACACACCATGTTCATAAGAGCGCTAAAAGCATTTTATTTTATTCGAACGTAGGATAAAACAGCACAGTTGATTGAATTACCTTCGACATGCGAAATGCTATTGCATGAAATTTACCGCCCTTTCACATGATAAAAAAGTTGGAATTCATTAAAGATTCCAGTGAAAAATATGGCTATTGACGATTTTTTAGCACGTAAAACCAAACTAGTACATAATGAGAATCACAAATAACGCAATTTAAAAAACCACTCAAACCCATGCTAGCATGTCGGTAGCAGTCACATGTCTTAAAACGACACGGTTATTTTGTTTCCTTTACAAGTAGTCAAGGAAAATACTTTTTTTTCTTTGGGGGAGGGGGGGGGGGTCAACCGCAAACAAATTGCAATATATTTTGTTACCACAATGCATAAGTCAATGACTTTAAGGTCAACGACCTCGAAATATCAAAAATGTATTGTTTCCATCACTAATTCATGATAAATATGGTCATGATGGAAACAAAATTAATTGATATTGACTTTCAAGATACAATGATAATCTAGAAAGCATTTTTTTTTTTGTGTTATGAATTTCGACCTTTGATCCTGGAGAACTGGCAAAGTTCAATAACCTTAGCACTTTCGAATATTGGCACTTGACACTACTGATTTAGGATAAACATGCCTCTCTTGTAGATATTACAATATAATGTATTTCAGCACAATGCATTTCAATGAAGTCCCCCAAATCTTTCTCTTTCCCCACTTATCATCCCCTTCTCCATTGCTTTGTCATATTCCTTTCCTACCTGTTCAATTATGTACATCAATCCATATTAAGAATATTCTCATTTCAACAAAACTATCTGAGTGTTGTGCTCACTTTTTGGACAGGGAAAGAAACATTTTTTTAATTATGCAATGACTTACTTCATCTTCTATTCATACGCCTTGTAAATGTGGTGGTGAGGTAATTAGTCATGACATAAGTCACATTATTTATAGACTCAATGAAGAAATCTAACTGTTAGACCTATACAAAAATCATCAAAGTTTGCACTGCTTCACTTTTGCAGAGAATGAAATGGAAAAGCACAAATTGAAAAAAAATGGAATGGACAAAGATCACTGTCACAAAGATCATCATCTTCAAAATCATCCTCTGTATCTTTTTTCCCCTTCGATCGCTTGATTGCTTGATTGCTGGTGATACGAACGGTGTTTGACCTGGCTCTGGGCTAGATGTAACATTAGTTTGATCCAAGTCGGATCTTGCTGGTAGGCCGGGCTCCCGGGCCGGGCTCCAAGTCAATCGGAAACTTCTCTGGCTGATCAGTCTCTGCTGCACGAATAGCTATTTTCATTCCGAAGTCCCAGGTAGTCTACACCAGCGAATGCAGCAAAGGCTTAAATTTGTTCGAGCTCTTTACTTGAAAGAAATTACTGGTGGTAAAATGAGTAAAACGTCATTTTCGCTGTCAAAGCACGACGAAGACGAAGACATCTTATCCGCCATCGTAGATTCTAAATTATACAGCGAATAAAAAATAAATAAACGCGAACGAGGTTACATGCATTGTACACGCTTGCGCGCGTTCCCGGAAGTCCTTAACACACGGGGTGAATGGCGGAATATCCAGTCGAATCAATGGTACGATTTTGCATATTATCATAAGGAGCAGAATTCAGCGATGGCAACATGTTGCATGTATTCACACATAATATTTTACATATTATCATGGATGTATACATCCATGATATTATCATGTCCAAGAACCGAGGTTGCATTTGCTGCCCCACGGAAATGAAAAAGTAGATACATTTTCCTTGCCCATCCCATAGTCTATTTGAGGTAATTGGCCTTTCACTTTGCTCAGTTGTTAAATGTTGAGATCTGCGATCTTTATCTAATTGATCTGTTAATCAACAACACAACTCTATCATTACTATACGATAGCCTTGTTGTTATGAACCAAAGTGTCAATATTTTTACATTTTGAGGTCATTGCTCTTTGAAGGCCCTCAGATGTCAAGGGTCAAAACCTCCAATGCTCAACAATACTCTCTGAATTATTCTGAGTATTGAAAAGTTAGTCGTATGTGTCAATCATCTACATGTTACAACTGGCTAATTGCAAATCCTGCCTATTTTCAGTCATCGTTTTTTTTTATTTTTTTACTCACGGAGGTTAGATCATTGAGCAGGTTCGACATAATTTGTGGAATGCCTCAATTGCAATTTTGCTGTCATCATACTTCCACTTTGAGAGACTTTCAAGTTTTCCTGACTAGCTTGTAAGTTTCCTTCCTCCGGTCTTCGGAGATCGGCGGCAAGCCGCAGAATTTTGAGTAATTCAGGTCCTTTCTAGATATTGCTGTCGACATTTTTAGGATGTATCTTAAGCAGTGACATGTCAAAGAGGAGGCAGATGATGAGGACAGGGAGTGCGAGGAGAAGAAAATGGACGATGCAAGGATATGGGGGTCAATTCCAGTGAAATCGTTTAGGATGAATGCAGGCAGGTTAAGATTCCCAACATGACGTAGAAGGTCCAGGCACTGCACCAGGAGGAATGGCAGGAGGCAAGAAAGTGGGTTGTTATTTTTTCCTCTAGAGAGAAAAGCTTGCAGGTTGAGTCTAGGCTCTTCCAAATGGTGACTAGACGATGTTGTGTGGTAAGTAGCTGGGCACGTCGAGTCACCGCTGAGCGAAGATCGGTCGGTAGTGAAGAAGGGCGAATAATAATAATAATAGCCAATTTTTATAAAGCGCTTTTTCCCAGAATGGCTCAAAGCGCGTTACATCATATCATTACCCCGATCATCGGATTAATTTCAATCCCGCACGAAAAGTGCACAATTTCCACTCCCTTGGGAGCATTCCTTGCATTTATTTTAGCCTCATTATGGCGCTGGCAAAATAAAACATACAATATCTTTCGCATCCTACCGGAATAGTGATGATATCCTGGGGAGCATTGAGAGGTTACTTCATAGGCTGTGTCACGACTTAAATTTGAAAGTAGAATTTTCACCCTAAATAAATTCAGGTTAAACTAAAGTTCAAATGCAATTGTGATTATTACTTATTAAAAATCTAAATACCAGGTTGCTTGACCACCCACAATTCACAAATGACTCAAGAATTAGAGAACAGCCGTCAAAATTACCTTTTTTTATTACATAATTATTTTACATCAAAATTAGCAAACAGTCTTTACAAAGGAGAGCCTCGTACAAAAGTATAATAAATCAACAGAGAAGCACATAGACTAATTCCAAAATACAACACAAGCTCCCTCTCTTAACCCAAAATTAATGATATGTCGCGAGTGTTCTTTATATAAGAATACTGTCGAATCTGTGATGTGTTCTAAATGTCTCTTCAAACAGTCGCTAAGACTTCAAAGGAGGTTTGAAGAATCTTGAAGTTGAAGTATCGATTACAGGCATCTTACCTTTCGGCACCTTACTAATTATACCCTTCTGACTCGTTCTTTGGCAAATATCGCAACTACGACAAAACCTTACAACATCAGCACAAATACCGGGCCAAAAGAAGCATGTCAATATTTTCTCTGTCATTTTCCCAATACCATGATGGCCACTGAGAATTCCCTCATGGATTAGCTTCTATACTGCCCTCCGATAAACCTGTGGTAAAACTAACTGTTTTACATAATTACTAGAAGTCAATGCAGGTTTGAAAATCATACACAACAACCTTCCAATACAAAATGCAACCTTGAATTATCATTTGGTCTAGCTCGATATTGATCCCTAGCTTTTCTCAATGTAGGATCTAACACAGTTTCTCTCTTAATATCCTCAGGAGAAACATAAGGAATAGCAGATGGCACAACTAAAGGCCGTTGGGGACGCTGAGATTCTTTAGCTTGTGACATTGTTTGCACAGCCATTCCAATAGTAGCACTATTCTTAGTGTTACTCCCCATCAGAATTATCATCCTGAAATATACTACCCTCTGGAGTATTTTCCTGATTCAAAATATCTTCATTACAATCTATCTGAGCTACACTATTCTCATGACTATCTGTCTGAGTCAAACTACTCTTATGACTATCTGTTTGAGTCAAACTAACCTCATGACTAACCGACTGAGCCAAACTACTCTTATGACTAACTACCTGGGTCAAACTACCCGTACGACTATCCGGAGTCACACTTTTCTCAGAAACGTCACTTTAAGGAGACCTACCCTCAGAATTATCACTCTTGGACAATCCTTTCACAGTATCATCTTTGAGGTGAACCATCTTCCCAATTTTGAAGAGGGTTATCTACAGAACGAACATGTTCTTTTTCCCCAAGAACAAGTTCAAATATTGGTGATTTAACAGACAAAGCCTCTACAGTTCCAAAAAAGAAAGGGGACCTACTGTCTATCCTAGCCATAGGAAATAACCGAACAGTTCCATCTATAAGAACACACCATCTAATCTTACCAGTGAATTGATCAGGCGCAACTAAGGATTTCCTTACAATTACCCTTGAACATCCAGTATCGCGCAGAATACTAACAACCTGGGATCCTACTTTCCCATCTATAACTGGTAATTCGCTCCTTAGCTTAGACTTACAAGTAGCACAAAGCACCGACTGAAACTCTCCACTTTCCTGGGAATAGTCTGCAACATTTGCATCAACAACTACAGACGATACTAACAACAGTCCACCCATTTATGTACTATTAAGATCTGGACCTAACAATCCCCAACTGACCACCATGAGCCTTAAAAAAAGGTATCAGCTAACTCTACCATTTCCGAAACGGACTAAGGCTTTCTTTCCTTTAGAAAAAGGACCACCTTTCTCAATGAGCTGTTGTTTCAACAACATATCTACACAACTTCACAGGACCTATCTGTACCAGTTAGCTCAATCCAGCGATCTAAGTAGTGCCCTATTCTGACTATGTACTTACTTGGGGTTTCGCCTACGTCAGGAGACGAAAACCATTTTTTTTTCGAAAATCATCACAGGTTAATTCATAAATAGTCAAAAGTGCCTCTCTGAGTACTTCATACTTCCCAGCCTTATCTATCGGAACCCTAGAATAAACATCCAATGCTTTTCCCTGCAACAATTTACCCAAGGCCAACTTTGGATCTCAGCATACTTCTCAAACCGATGAAGGTATGCATCCATACTATCAGTTCCTTCAATATATGGAGGAAGCTTGGGGGAGGGTGCTGAACAACGACCGTTACCATTACTAGAATTACTTAAATTTACCTCTCCAAACGTGCTAACTCTTACTTTTTCTCTAGAAGCAATGCCTCTTCTTTTTTAGCCCGCTCAAGAAGTAATGCCTCTTCTTTCCTATCTTCCCTAGCTTGCTGACGTTCATCACGAGTTCTTTTATCTACAAATGATATTAATGCTTCACCTGTCAATCCTACATGTATTGTGACCTATTCCATGTCTATTGTTAGAGATTTATGTCACAATTGGCTATACATAATTAAACCACTACTTCAGAACAAACTTTAAATAAAACACAAAGGTAGAATACGGGACTGGGTGATTATAGACCCACAAGAAATGGAGGATTTAAGAAGACGACTTTTGTGATATAAAATTTGTTATAATTGATTTGCAAACTCCTACAAACTCAATAATAGCCTTAATAACAATGAGAGAGTTGTCCTCTTCAATTTATGCGCCATGCATCTCCGGAACATACTGAGGAATGTTTGAAAATAAATTGGGATTATTAAAATTTAAGTCCTTTCTTTGCAGAAACGGAAGATGCAGTAAGATCAGTTTCACAACCATCACGACCAGCAGCAAAAGCAGCGGGACCATTACAGATACCAGGATCTGCATCCGAGGCAACAGGACCCGCACTAAGACCATCAGGTCCAGTATATGGAGCTGAAGGATCAACGCCAGGACCTGCTAGACCAGCACCAAGAGCAGAACAGTATGTGGGACCAGTACCAGAAGCAACATGGCAAGTCACAGAACAAGAGATAGGAGCAGCAGGACCAACACACGGCCAGACAAGATCAGCAGTAGAAGAAACGAGAGAGGGGTCAAAAAGGTACGTACAAAAGTGTTACTGTTGGACCCCCCCCCCCCCAAAAAAAAAAAGCCTAAGTATTAATATCCCATGTGGAACCCTTACCATGCTTACCTAATGTCTCTATTTCAAGCTCATTATGAATCTCCACTCGTACTCGCTTGTTCCCTGCTTCCCACAATCTCTCAACCTCTCTTTATCTCATCATTTTTCCATATCTGGCCCTATATCTCCCTCTCTATATAGGCCTTTCTACCGTTACCTCTCCCCTACCTAATTAATATTATCTTGTCGTTAAACTAAGTCAATTCTCTCTAGTCTTTTTCAGTCGTCTAGTCTAAACGGGGATTTTTTTTCTGAGGAATTATCTTTTTCATAGAGAGTAGAGAGGGGGTTATTTCAAGAACAGAGTAGTAATATATTACCATGCCCGTAAAATGACAAAGAACAAATGGAGAAGTCTTTGCCGAAAATTGGTGAACCGGAACAGCAGATTCGTCAGTTTTAAAGCTGACAACAGTGCAAATATGCTGTTTGACCAGAATCAAAGACTAAGATGCTGTTTTGATTCAACAATAAATTTTCGACGAAAACTTCTTTGTTCTTTGTCAGGATGGGCATTTAACAACACATAAACTCTGTTCTTCATTCCTCCGTTTGTTACCGAGCGAAAACTCTCTATTCTTTGAAGGGTAGACATTCTGCGGCTGTTACCTCAAAACTAATGGACAATAATAGTGAAGCTGGCTTTCAATGTTTGACGTGAGATTAATTTCATCAATCACAATTAAACACATGGCCCGTATTTCGAAATCGTATATAATTCAAACGCTGGTCTTGAGTTGTGGTTTAACTGTGGATGGCTAATTGTGACATTAAATCTAGATATTTTATTTATTAGCTATTTGGCTCTCAAATCATTCTTAAAGGTCAAGTTCACCTCATACAAATGTTGATTTCGATCAATAGAAAAAAAATCAGACGAGCATAATGCTGAAAATCTCATCAAAATCGGATGTAAAATAAGAAAGTTAGGACGTTTTAAAGTTGCGCTTATTTCTCACAAAATAGTTATATGCACAATTTAGTCACATGCAAACGAGAGAATTGATGACGTCCCTCGCTATTTCTTTTGTTTTTTATTGTTCGAATAATACATTATTTCATTTTTTGCTGATTTGACAATAAAGACCAACATAACTTATCATAAAATGTTAAACAATGGTCATTCGAATGTTCAGGGAGAAATAAAACTTTGTTTCACGGGACAATGAGGAGAAAATTATAATATTTCATGTAATAAAATACAAAAGAAATAGTGAGTGGATGAGGTCATCATTTCCATCATTTGCACACCAACCAGGATGTGCATATAACTGTTTTGTGAAATCAAGCGAAACTCTAAAATGTCATAACTTTCTTATTTTACATCCGATTTTGATGAAATTTTCAGTGTTATTCTTGTTGGATTTTGCTCTTTTTATTTAAATAAACTTTTTGTAGGGATGAACTTGTACCTTAGCTGTATGGGAAGAATAGACAAGATAGTTGTCTTCACAATACCAAAGAATTAGGAAAGAGCACAGTGAACATAGGAACTATACAACAATGTACACTTTTTTGAGGGGTCATATTTGGCTTCCCGTAATGGTAGCACAGTGTGAGGCCATGTTCCAAGTTAAACCCGACTTCACAATACCGGCCAGTATATCTCTATCAATATTGTTAAAATTTAAGCTGATTTTGTTCTCTTTATCTATAGTACCAAGATAATTCTTTTGGACATCCACTTACTTACGCTAGCTAAAAGATTTCCATACTCCCTTTACGAAGATCTATGTTTGGAACTTGGAGATACTGCAATTGGAGCCGAAAATAGACTTGTCAAATACAGCCAGGATTACAAGAGGGCAGTCCAAGAAGTTCTGATGAATTGGAAGACTCGAACAGGAGGTTATAAGGCTGATTTAGAGAATGTACTTAAAAATATTGAAGCTAGTGGACTCGTAGGTCTTCTTAAGTAGCTAGCTATGTCAGCGCATCTTGTAGACAGACCTATCTCTGGAACTTGGAGACAACAACAGACTGTTTAATAAAGACTCATGAAAGCAGTTATTGAAGTTCTCGTGAACTGAAAGATTCGTAGAGGTTATCAGAATAATTTATAGAGTGTTCTAAAGGTACTGAAAGTCGTGGACTCGTAGATCTTCCT
Source organism: Lytechinus pictus (assembly GCF_037042905.1). NCBI lineage: Eukaryota > Metazoa > Echinodermata > Echinoidea > Temnopleuroida > Toxopneustidae > Lytechinus > Lytechinus pictus. The sequence continues at coordinate 5,075,975 of NC_087253.1, forward strand.
AAATGGCTTGCTGAAGAGTTTCCACACATCCTGTGTACCTATAGTATATGTTTGAAACTTGGATACATTGCTAGTGGAGGTGGCAAAAGACTATCCGACTGGTCAAATAGTAAATAGGAAATTGTAAATTGTAAGCTAGTAGTTTTATAGAATGTGAAGTACATGGAAATGTGTGTACACGTATTGGGAGCCATGATAGCTCCATGGAAGAGCAGTCAAACATCCTAAACGCCATGGCTTGTAAAAGCCTTTTCTGTTATTTGTACATGTAAAGGGTTGTACGTTATCACTCATGATTTTGTATTCACCTATTTATTCCATTTATGATAAATTGAAATTGAATGGAACTTGAATTGAATTCCTAAATCGGGAATCTCTGAAAGAAAGAGACTGATGCAATAATAACATACAGATTGTAAAATTTTTAGGGCACAGACAACTCTGGACCATTGCTGGTTAGGGTTTGTCAAATCGTTTTGAGGTAATCCAGCAATGCCATGATACCACACTGGATGTATTCGTCGTCTCAACAGTTTCTTTTAATTGTTTTCATGCACCTTAACATTAACATTAACATGCAATCAAACACACCTCTGCACAAGCAAACACATAACAAACAAACAAACATGCATGGGTATTTCAAACCACGACTCAAACCATGTTATCTCACAGAACCATCACTACATAAACCACAACAAAACATAAAAAATGAAGAAGCAGGCGCTTGATTTGAATGGATTTTCATCTCTATTGACACAGACAAAAGAATCATTTTCTGTATTGACCCTTCATGACTATTTCTGCTCGTTTTGCAGCTTTTCAATTCAGACCTCGTCCAACACTCTTGAATCCTGCTCTTTTCGTGATGGCATAATCATAACAAGCAGTGTATCATTTCAAAGAAAATTAAATGATCTTTTGAATGATATCAAATATGCATTGTGTAAAATTGGGAGTTGGGAGAAATTAATGGCCAAACTCAGATTTTCAAACTTTTTTTGCTCGTTTTGCAGCTTTTCAATTCAGACCTCATCCAACACTTTTGAATCCTGCTTTTTTCGTGATGGCATGATCATAACAAGCATGGTATCATTCTAAAGAAAATTAACTCATCTTTTGAATGATGTCAAATATGCATTGTGTGAAATTGGGAATCGGGAGAAATTAATGGCCAAACTCAGATTTCCAAACTTATTTTGAGGGGTTTATTTCTCAGTTCTTTGGCTATGTAATCATTACTTAGCATTATTTGATTCCTCTGTTGCAGAAGCTACAGTTCGACCGGGGAAGTTAATGCAAATTGGCCTCTTTTAAGTATAGTGTGAAGGGTTACTTTACTTGTTTAGATTGGGCAAGCTCTCTTCCTATTGACGTTTTGAGAGAAAGGATATGTGTCTCACTTTCGGCCTGTTTGTTGATTGGAAGTTGGTTGGATAGGCCCTAGGTTGTAAATAGAATTATACCTTTATATTTTTAACACTCGAATCAGATGATAGGGAGCCATGCTCTTTTAAAATACATATTCTGAATAACAATTTTAAGTCATGTTAAATCACTTGCTTATTTTCATTTGTACCTTTCTTTGTTTGCAGTGTATAGAATATCAGCATGTTTTGTAATCTTTCTAGCTGTTTAGAAATATGAACAACCATTATCATCACATAAAAAGTAATATCCTGTTGTATTATTATGAATAATGAGACTTGTAAAAGGAATAGTTACTGTTACATGCAAGCATTGTTTATGATTTAAAGATAGCTGTTATTATTGAGGATATGTATAACTCTTATTATTGTGGATATAGTCTCGACTTAGGCCGCGCCCAGTGAGTTTTGGATTGACACTGGAAAGGCCTTGGTGAGGCCCCTTTCTTTGTGGGAGCAGCATTAGACTTGATGCTACCTAAGTGAAATAGCAGGGGACTTAAACTACTTCTTTGTGGATTAACTTTGTGAGACTTTGTGACAGTTGCTCACTCCTGGGTTAAGGCTCCAAACCTAAAAGTCAACCATTCGGTCATCTTTTCTTGTACATCATGGCCGAACTCGACTACTGAATCCTCATTCTCCACTGCCAACCCTAGGTGTGATCATGGACCTACTAGCAAAGTAGCTAGTAGGTCCATTGTTTGATGAATTCATAAGAGATGACGTATGCTCGTTAATATTAAACTCTGATAGTCCTCATCAACATATTCTAGGACAAACCTCATGAAGATGGTGACGTTTGTTCATTTCCGAACGCACGCTTCCAATCTGAAATCAAACCGTATGTTCATCCTTCTGGGACCTTGTAGCTGAATTTCACTATTTTTTATACACAGTTGGCTTCATCTACTAAATGGGGGAATATTGACCAATATTAATCTTTGCCATGTGAATGTTTGTAATATTTGATTATTTTCTGATATATGTTATTTGAAACACACATATGGCACATTAATTAGCTTCATATTTGTTATTTTGATAATGTTGATATTCGTTGTGCAACCATGTGATCTTTGATGTTGGATTGCTCGGATACATATTTGTATTTAATGTGATATCTGATGTTCCACAAGTCCTTGATTAAGGGTGAAGTCCAGCCCAGAAAAAAAAACGCTGATTTGAATAAATAGAGAAAAGTCAAACTAGCGTAACACTGAAAATTTCATCAAAATCAGATGTAAAATAAGGTTATGAAATTTCATAGTTTCCCTAATTTTTCACAAAACAGTGATATGCACAACTCAGTGACATGCAAATGAGACAGTCGATGGTGTCCCTCACTCACTGTTTGTTTTGTTTTTGTTTGAAGTATACATTCTTTTTTACATATTTGACAATAAGGACCAACTTGACTAAACCATATAGTATTAAATACCAATTTCTAAATTGTCTTGCTAAAATGAAAGCAACATTATTATGTTTTGAAAAAGTTTATCGTTTTCTTCGTGCAATGAAAATAGAACAATCACCGATACGAAGAAGCATTATGGCTAATGGATATTCAATAGCAATAAAAACCAATCACAGAAAGGGAATTTGGCCACGCCTCTTTTTGATGAAAAATACATGTGACCCCAATGAATATTCACTACGTGTACAAAAGTTAGTGAGGGGAAACGGGTGTCAGAATAGGGGTACCAGAGGTGTTAGAAATTATTCTACTTCTCCTCTGGCTATCATCCTTCACTTCCTATTAAAATGTCTTCATTCATTCCATCAGCACATCTGCTTCTTCCGTGGAATATTAATTATTACACAATCCACTCATTCCCATCCGCATCTTAGGTCTTTGTCATTGATTATTTTTTTTATGAATTTTGTTGTTACATGTACGTTATCTTTAGTTGGCAGGGGCCGCGGAAGCCGGGGGGTGCCTCAGCCCCCACTTTTTTTCCAAAAACGTAAAAATGACCACATGATTTTGATTTTTTGCATGCTCAGCCCCCTCCCCCCCCCCCCCATCCTCCTTTGAAAACCGCTTCGCGGCGGTCCCTGATTGGGATATTCTATTTTCTCTAAGTTAGTTAGGTATTGGCTTCGATTCCAAGCTAGGTCAAGATATCTTCGAAGAGAAACATTCTGATTACTCGGCCTCCTATCAGGTAATACTCAACACATGGAAAGACGGTAAGAGTACCAAGGATATTGACGATCTTTTGGAAAAAGCAGGAATCAAACTGGCATCGAGTTACAAGAAATAAGGAAAAAAATAATCCTTCACACTAAGGAATACACGAAACAGGGATTCCAATTTGAACACCAAGGGTTGGTCCAAAAGCAGCACTGTAATGAGTGCAATTTCGTACATTTATTTACCTTTGAGGGTGCATTTAGATACATTAAGCACCCTAAATGGTGCAGGGATGAACCATTTTATAAATGGAGGTTCAAAATTGAACCTTTTAAACGTTGGATAACATGCACCCTAAAAGGTGCATAGTTGTAAATTCCAGACTAGAAACGAACATTTCTTGGTGAAAATAATGACAAAAATATGTATTATTGTGGACCCTTTTTTTCAAAGTAAGGTCCAACCGGTGATTCATCTATAGGGGAATCTAGTGTTTGAATGATTGATGTCATTCATTTATGATGTAACTTGCTATTTATCTTATTACAAAACTTCGACTGAATTCATTTCAATATCCTATCAATACGATGTAGTTTCTATATTAATGGTGTGTATTATATAATACATAGGACATGAATGACTAAGGAAGTATGATATTAACGTACATGTAGTTTTGATACACTGCAAATACTCCGGTGTTGATTTAACACCAGCCCGGAATGTATATAAGTCCACACCAGAGAAGTATTGAAACAACACCAGTTTTTAATCAAACCGACGCTGTTTTAATACGGATTGGTGTTGTATAAACACCTATCTGGTGTTAGACTAATACCGAAACCGGTGTTGATTAACACTTCTCTGGTGTGGACATATATTCCGGGCTGGTGGTAAATCAACACCGGAGTTTTTGCAATGTACTTTAAAAGTATAGTGACTATAGTCAAAACTTCATTTTTTTAAGTGTAGACTGAATGATTCCCAGATTGGAGTTAAAATAATTTACTTACATTTGAGAAATTAGTTTTTACTGTGTGAAACATATGTACATAGGACTGGGATGACTGATGAAGTATTATTTCATAAGTCGAAAATTTCTTAAGCCCCGAGAAACCCCCTCAAACTTTTTAGTCTAGAACCGCGACGCCCGAGGCGACCTTGACTCCTTCTCTGATTCTATGACAAATGGAAAGTTAAGCTGTTTGACACTCATTGTTATTTTTAATATGATCCGTTCCATATCTCGACTCGGTTCCGTACAAAAGAACATCCTTAATAGTTATTCACATAAGCATAAATAGCCTATGGACATTTTACTTCTAAGATTATTGATATGATAATTGAAATATTTAAGCACGTGTATTTAAACTTGGAATCGATTCTTTTTTATATAATATTACAGCTGTACTTTCATCAACAAAATACATGTTTCTGCTGATTTTTTTCAAAGAGGAGAAGTGTAGATATTTTTCAGGAGTATTTGGATATCTAATTTCTATGTTTGACTATTCTCTGAAAATAATATTTTTTAATATTCTCCTATGTAGTTTCGTTAGTATTGAATTCATTATATTTACGTATACCATTATTTATGTTCTGAAATTTAGATTATTGGATTTCCATGAGCTAATTTTTCACATTGAATCATTATAAGAAATGCATTTCATGCATTATATTACATAAGTGGATTAAACATTTACCCAGGTATGATACATGGCGTTGTGATTAGCCATGTATTTTATTACTTCAATATTTAAAGTTATTGATTGAATTAAGTTAAGTAAAATTTGCCGAATATAAGCATATGCGATTCATCTGAATTACTTGTCTGTATTATCTTACACTCTTCTTATTGTTTTAGCATTTTATTATTTTATACCGAGTGAGTAAAAAACATTGACACATCACGGATCCCAAATTTAAGGAAAAATATGTCATGAACGCATAATTATTAAATATGTCTGGAAAGAATATGATCTCTCAAATAATTTTATGCCATATTTATGTGTTATGTCTGGTCAGGAGCTATTGCAGTCATGTAAATTTTGATATATTCGTAACATTTTACATTATTATATTGTATGTATATCGTAGAAATGTATTTCTTACATTATGTTACACAAGTGGATTAAACATTTACCCAGTAATGATAGATAGTGTTGTGATTAGCCATGTATTTTATTAATTCAATATTACAAGTTATTGATTGAATTAAGTTAAGTAAAATTTGCCGAATATAAGGAAATATGCGATTTATCTGAATTATTTGTCTGTATTATCTTACACTGTTCTTGTCGTTTTACGCATTTTATTACTTTTTACCAAGTGAGTAAAAACACTGACACATCACGGATCCCCAATTTAAGGAAAAATATGTCATGAACGAATAATTGTTAAATATGGCTGGAAAGAATATGATCTCTCAAATAATTGTATGTCATATTTATGTGGTATGCCTGGTCAGGAGGTTTTGCAGTGACGTAAATTTGTATATATTCGTAACATTTTACATTATTATATTGTATGTATATCGGAGAAATGTATTTCTTACAATATGTTACACAAGTGGATTAAACATTTACCAATTAATGATACATGGCGTTGTGTTTAGCCATTCATTTTATTAATTCAATATTAAAAATCATTTATTGAATTAAGTTAAGTAAAATTTGCTGAATATAAGGAAATATGCGATTTATCTGAATTATTTGTCTGTATTATCTTACACTGTTTTTTTTTTTTTAGCATTGTATTATTTTATACCGAGTGAGGAAAAACATTGACACATCACGGATCCCCAATATATGGAAAAATATGTCATGAACGCATAATTATTAAATATGGCTGGAAAGAATAAGATCTCTCAAAAAATGTTATGCCATATTTATGTGGTATGTCTGGTCAGGAGGTATTGCAGTCATGTAAATTTTGATATATTCGTAACATTTTACATTATTATATTGTATGTACATGTATATTGTAGAAATGTATGTCTTGCATTATGTTACACAAGTGGATTAAACATTTACCAAGTAATGATACATGGCGTTGTGTTTAGCCATGTATTTTATTAATTCAATATTACAAGTTATTGATTGAATTAAGTTAAGTAAAATTTGCCGAGTATAAGCATATGCGATTCATCTTAATTATTTGTCTGTATTATCTTACACTGTTCTTATTGTTTTACGCATTTTATTACTTTATACCGAGTGAGGAAAAACATTGACACATCACGGATCCCAAATTTAAAGGAAAAATATGTCATGAACGCATAATTATTGAATATGGCTGGAAAGAATCTGATCTCTCAAAAAAATTTATGCCATATTTATTTGGTATGTCTGGTCAGGAGGTATTGCAGTGATGTAAATATTGATATATTCGTAACATTTTACATTATTATATTGTATGTATATTGTAAAAATGTATTTTTTGCATTATGTTACACAAGCGGATAAACATTTACTCAGTAATGATGCATGGCGTTGTGTTTAGCCATGTATTTTATTAATTCAATATTAAAAATCATTTATTGAATTAAGTTAAGTAAAATTTGCCGAATACAAGGAAATATGCGATTCATTTGAATTACTTGTCTGTATAATCTAACACTGTTCTTATTGTTTTACGCATTTTATTACTTTATACCGAGTGAGTAAGAACATTGACACATCACAGACCCCCAAATTTAAGGGAAAATGTAGTCTGAATGATTCCCAGATTGGAGTTTAAAACAATTTACTTCAATGTGAGAAATTAGTTTTTACAACTGTGTGAAAGATGAATACGTACATAGGACTTGGATGACTGATGAAGTATGACTTACCTTAGTTCTTAAGTCGACAATTTCTTAAGCCCGGAAAAAACCCTCAAACTTTATAGTCTAGAACCGCGCCGGCCCAGGTGGCCTTGACTCCATCTCTGATTATATGACAAATGGAAAGTTAAGTTGTCTGATACTCATTGTTATTTTTAATATGATCCGTTCCATATCTCGACTCGGTTTTGTACAAAAGAACATCCTTAATAATCATTCACATAAGCATAAAAAGCCTATGGACATTTTACTTTTAAGATTATTGATATGATAATTGAAAAATTTAAGCACGTGTATTTAAACTTGCAACCGATTTTTTTTTTCAAATCTAACATTACAGCTGTAGTTTCATCAACAAAATACAATGTTTCAGTTGATTCTTCTGATAGAGGAGAAGTGTAGATATTTTCATTAGTATTTGGATAGTTCATTTCTATGTTTGACTATTCTCTGAATATAATGTTTTTAATATTCTCTCATGTAGTTTCGTTAGTATTGACTTCATTATATTTACGTATACCATTATTTGTTTTCTGGAATTTAGATTATTGGATTTTCATTAGCTTAATCTTCACATTGAATCATTATAAGAAATGTATTTCTTGCATTATGTTACACAAGTGGATTAACCATTTACCCAGGTATGATACACGGTGTTGTGATTAGCCATGCATTTTATTAATTCAATATTAAAAATCATTTATTGAATTAAGTTAAGTAGAATTTGCTGAATATAAGGAAATATGCGATGTATCTGAATTATTTGTCTGTATTATCTTACACGGTTCTTATTGTTTTAGCATTGTATTATTTTATACCGAGTGAGGAAAAACATTGACACATCACGGATCCCCAATTTAAGGAAAAATATGTCATGAACGCATAATTATTAAATATGGCTGGAAAGAATAAGATCTCTCAAAAAAATTTATGCCATATTTATGTGGTATGTCTGGTCAGGAGGTATTGCAGTCATGTAAATTTTGATATATTCGTAACATTTTACATTATTATATTGTATATATATTGTAGAAATGTACTTCTTGCATTATGTTACACAAGTGGATTAAACATTTACCAAGTAATGATACATGGCGTTGTGTTTAGCCATACATTTTATTAATTCAATATTAAAAATCATTTATTGAATTAAGTTAAGTAAAATTTGCCTAATTCAAGGAAATATGCGATTCATTTGAATTACTTGTCTCTATAATCTAACACTGTTCTTATTGTTTTACGCATTTTATTACTTTATACCGAGTGAGTCATAACATTGACACATCACAGACCCCAAATTTTAGGGAAAATTTTGTCTGAATGATTCCCAGATTGGAGTTTAAAACAATTTACTTAAATGTGAGAAATTAGTTTTTACAACTGTGTGAAAGATGAATATGTACATAGGACTTGGATGACTGATGAAGTATGATTTACCTTAGTTCTTAAGTCGACAATTTCTTTAGCCCAGAAAAAACCCTCAAACTTTTTAGTCTAGAACCGCGCCGGCCCAGGTGGCCTTGACTCCATCTCTGATTCTATGACAAATGGAAAGTTAAGTTGTCTGATACTCATTGTTATTTTTAATATGATCCGTTCCATATCTCGACTCGGTTTTGTACAAAAGAACATCCTTAATAGTCATTCACATAAGCATAAATAGCCTGTGGACATTTTACTTTAAGATTATCGATATGATAATTGAAATATTTAAGCACGTGTATTTAAACTTGCAACCGATTTTTTTTCAAATATAACATTACAGCTGTAGTTTCATCAACAAAATACAATGTTTCAGTTGATTCTTCTGATAGAGGAGAAGTGTAGATATTTTCATTAGTATTTGGATAGTTAATTTCTATGTTTGACTATTCTCTGAATATAATGTTTGTAATATTCTCTCATGTAGTTTCGTTAGTATTGACTTCATTATATTTACGTATACCATTATTTGTTTTCTGGAATTTAGATTATTGGATTTTTATTAGCTTAATCTTCACATTGAATCATTATAAGAAATGTATTTCGTGCATTATGTTACACAAGTGGATTAACCATTTACCCATGTATGATACACGGTGTTGTGATTAGCCATGTATTTTATTAATTCAATATTACAAGTTATTGATTGAATTAAGTTAAGTGAAATTTGCCGAATATAAGGAAATATGCGATGTATCTGAATTACTTGCCTGTATTATCTTTACACTGTTCTGATTATTTTACGCATTTTATTACTTTATACCGAGTGAGTAAAAGCATTGACACATCACAGATCCCCAATTAAAGGAAAACTATGTCATGAACGCATAATTATTAAATATGGCTGGAAAGAATAAGATCTCTCAAAAAAAAATTTATGCCATATTTATGTGGTATGTCTGGTCAGGAGGTATTGCAGTGATGTAAAGTTTGATTTTCCCCAAAGTAAGGCATGGCTGAACTGAATGAAGCGATATTCCAATTATGTATTAATCCTACACGAGTTAGTAAACATATCTGCAATTCCCTTTTTATTAACACTAACTTGAAAATTGATAAGAATTCAACAGTTATAATGCGAATTATTGGTAAGGATGTTTTAAAGTGAATTTTAAAGTCAACCCGTGTTGTTTGCATATGGTCAGTGGTTTACAAGTTAACTATCTCGCTTTTTGTATTTGTAACATTCTACATTATTATATTGTAATGTTAATTGCGAACATGGTGATTGGTTTTGTATTTTTTCCTGTTCTTTTATATTCCTTGACAATTTATTCACTCGAAATCATACCGAGCAACTGTTGTCATGAAACCATTAAGGGACAGTTGAGTCTACTGAATAAAAGGACGACCAAGTCCAAGCTAGTTTATTTGGACCAAATCGGAAAGATTCCTGAATACATTTATGTCCAATGAGGGACTTGGCCAGCTTTTTGTTAATTTTGTGCACTGTTTGATGGAAATCCTTAGTATGAATTAGACACAAGATTGGCTAGTACCCAGCGACAATATCACAAATTAAAAACAATGTAGCAACGATATGAGCTTCAGACGTTCTTATATCATGTATATTTATATATTCAGATATGAACTTCATCCTGAATATTATTGGCAACGAAAGCAGGCATGAGATCCTCTATTTTTCAATGTAGAGGGATAATAAAAAGACACTTTCAATCCTTCCTTGACATTGGGATTCATGAATAATACATAATACGTTTCTCGAAAATATTGAAACATGTTTAAGTTTTAGAGTGGTCGGATCGGCCTTTTTTTGTTCGTTTGTGTTTATCACGATCATCTGCGCGAAATACAATTTCGTTTCTAACATTTTGTCCATCTCGAAGTCTATTTTAACAACAAGGTTGACTTGTAGGAATATGAAAACGTCAAACAAGCATATCGTTAAAATTTACTTTAAAATAGGATGTAAGATAATCGATCAATGGCTTTTTAACTCTTGCATATTTTTTCCAAATAGGATACTCACATTTCTTTCGTTTCTATTTTGTTTTGGTAAAGGGCGTTTTGGCATATTCTCATTCAATGTTCATAGTTTGTTGCATATCACATTGTATTCTGTATCTTATTCATTAAAATTCTTCCACGCGCATTTCGAAGTTTGTCTGTTTCAGTAATTTTCATGTCATTTTATTCGACTATGTTTACTAAAATGTCCAATTCGTTTAACGTTTCTTGTCTGAAGTATGAACATTTAATTGAGTATCTGAAAATAAAAAAGACCCAATTTTTGGCGAAATTTAGGTAAATTTGGAAAATTGTTCTTTATACAATAACCCATCCTGTGTATAAATGATAAATCTGAAATCATCTCATGAATGCCTTATACAAAGGAGGAAAATCTGTTATGAGCGTAAGAAAAGCCCACCTCCAGGACTTACTTTTACTACCTACTACACAAGTCTACCATGCATATGAATGTAAGAACGACCCAAGTCCATATGATTCTAAAAACAACCCAAGTCCATCAGACAAAAGGCCTCGCCAACAAGTAACGTGAATACCAATGTTCATAAAAATGTACACTTAAATTTGTTTCATGATGATCTCTGATGTATTTTGGGTAAATATACTTTAATTGCACAAATTGAAAAAAAATATATCCAGTTTTGTTCGATTTTAGTCAAATAGTAGATCCCTGATGAATATGCAACGAGTATGTGTGTTGAATACCTTGGGGCATCATGAATATTCATGAGCCACATATTTCGGGCAGGATTGCGTTATCAATTATTGGAATGTTCTAAGTGAAGAATTAAGGCTAACATGTCCTTGACACTGGACACAGTTGTAATTTTATGTTATGAACATGGCATTGAAAATGTCTTTTTATCATCTTATGGAATGTACATATATATGATTGGTTGTTAGGAGGTTGTGAGTGAAAAAAATAATCAGAAAATAATTATGTGATTCTTTTCAAGGCGATGTATAAAAAATATGTGATTGTATAAGATGTATCCGAATGTTCTTGATGTTTAATGTTCTTGATGTCGTAAAAATGTACATTTGACGTGGATATAAAGGCATTTGAAAAATGCTTGGTGGATTTTATCTTTTTTAAAACAGATTTCAAATAAGCAATTTTATGAATCTTTTATTCTGTTTGTCTTATTTCTAAATGTTTTTGTGTAGCTCTACAATTATATTGTCTGAGCAACAGATATGTATGATATTGCGTATATGGAAGTAATAACTTATGCACGGAAATGATTTAATAACAAGATAAGGAAAGTGTTCGAGGGATGCCTGTTGTATTAGAAAATGTCCAGTTGTTAAAATTTAGATCGAAGGGAGAAAATATGCCGATTGAAATGTGATCACAGATGTAAAAATTCCTATTCTTTTATATGTTCAGACAAAGCAAATGATATTGCTTTTAATAACCCGTTTATTTATACTGAAGCAAGGTGGTCCCTATCAAAAACCTATGGGAATTACCAAATTTATTCGTAGATTGGTAAATAACAAAGTCAGCACCTCTGTCATAGATGTAACCTTTCAGATAATGGTAGGACTTTGTCAACATTATTTTCCCATTTGAAACACCTTTGCACTGAAGAAATAGTGGGGTTATGACGACACCATACAATGTTGTAAGAGGTCAGCACCAAGCATGCGACACTATTGTTATATTGATGGTGTTAGTCCATTGGTGTAGTTCTGTCTGATAACATATTGTTATATCCAGAGTGTCAAAGTTACCTCAAAATAAAAAAGAAAGTCAAATATGGTGGGAATCTAAAACGAGGCCAGGTAAGATAAACTGACCGCATACATTCGTAATTCCGAAGCTTCGTTATTCCGAAGGTTCGGTTATTCCGAAGGTTCGTTATTCCGAAGGTTCGTATTTCTGAAGGTTCGTAATTCCGAAGGTTCGTTAGTCCGAAAACGAAATGAGGTTCGTAATTCCGAAGGTTCGTTAGTCCGACAACGAAGCGAGGTTCGTAATTCCGAAGGTTCGTTAATCCGAAAAAGAAATGAGGTTCGTAATTCCGAAGGTTCGTTAGTCCGAAAACTAAATGATTAACTAACCTTATTTCGTTTTCGGACTAACGAACCTTCGGAACAACGAACCTTATTTCGTTTTCGGATTAACGAACCTTCGGAACAATAAACCTTATTTCGTTTTCGAATTAACGAACCTTCGGAACATCGAACCTTATTTCGTTTTCGGTTTATCGAACCTTCGGAATAACGAACCTTCGGAATAACGCCACAAATGTTCGGATTAACGAACCCTTTTACGTTTTCGGATTAACGAACATCGAGGTATAGGCAATTTGCGTGTTTCGGAATTACGAATCTTCGGAATAAAGAATTTTCGGAATTACGAACCTTTTGAATTACGAAGTGTAACCAAACTGACCATGGTTCTAACTCCTGTTCAGAATAGTTTTGCTCTTAGAATATTTTCTCTTCCCATCTTACTTACTCAGGGGATCTGGATTTATTTTTTCATTACTCAGGCATTGCTTTAACATTCTTTTGTGTGTAAAATAATGATAAAAAAGGTCAAGTTCTCTCTTTTGCGCTTGTTCTTAATGTAGATATTGTTGATTAAAGATTTATCATGATGAAAAACCTCACTATCTAGAAGTCATGTTATCGAGTGCTATGTCTGTCTATTTGGTTTCCAAATTTTCTAATTCCCCCCAGCCATTTGTATCACATGTGCATCGTGGCAATGAGATGTTTTAAACTCTTGGGAGAGTTAATTTCTTAGTTTTAACCCCCCCCCCCCCTGCACACCTTACTGCTTATCCACCATCCGATTTTGGAACAAATCGCATTTCGCTTATTCCCTAAAGATAGAAATGAAAAGTATATTTTTATTCGTGGTTAAAATTAAATATAAGAATTCTACACAATTCTGTATGATTGCAAGTCTGTATTTTGGAGTATAGGCTGAATTAGTTTCAAATCGAATCCAATCGTACAATTGTTAAGATGTCAATACGACTTGACATTCAATTTGCTTTTATTCTGATAAAAGTCTGGTAGCATAGTCACGGACTTGAACGTAGCATTTGTATGATAATTTAGAACGTTGCACATTATGCGCCTTTAGCACTCAACAGAGTGGGTTTGGCTGTTTACTGGTCACATTATTAGGTGGTCTGTCATTAAGATGACAGATCACCTATTATATTCGTCAGAATTTACTTTATTTATTTTTATTGCCAAATCTTTGTCCACCTCTATCTCAAAATCGGGCATGTCAATTTCCTTGATTTTCATGTCATGTATGGGCATCATTATAGACATGGGAATGGAAGCTTTTCAAGGTTATCAAATCATGATGACGTCATCTAGGCGCCATTTTGTAAAATTAAATGATTGATCATATCATCGCAACTAATCATAAAAAATCATCCATATTTGCATCATATCAAGTTCAGGTGACAGGTCATCAGGACATATCATCAGAGGTCATGCAAAGGTCACGACGCGCACGTACGCGCGCGTCAAAATTTTAAATTTCCCCAAATCGACCGTGGTCAAGTTTGGGTACGTTTCTGGTCATTTTGAGCATGTCAAGAATTTGCGCGCGCACAGGTATGCGTGCGCGTTCTTGCACCTACCATCGTTATGCATCTTCGAGTCATCATTTCTTTCATGTCTTTCCATTGTCCATTGTCTTCTGATTAATTTGATACCTCATTCAGCCTCTTACGACCAATAATACGGGAATGCGCGTCCATTCAAATTTGCATTACGCGCGCGTAAATGGGCTAAAATATGCCTATATAAAATTCACTGTAGCTCTTCAGGGAGTCCGTTGACCCCAATTTTTCTTTTCATATTCGAATAGAGTATGAATAGGAGATATGATTTCATGCCACATTTGACTCTTAATTACATCGTGACGTCATCAAAATGGCGTCGGAACTAAGAACAAGTGTTTTCTGTTTCATGATGTCACCACAGTCATTTAAATTGATTTTAATTCCGTAAATCTTGGTCTGTTCTCGCCAAATTTTCAATATGTTTTAGCTTAGAATGTATCCTTTAGACAATATCTCCACTGTTTCATTTTAAAGCTTGTACTATTCTCAAAACTAGAATTTGTAGAGTTTTGTCATCATGCCAATTTGGAATTGCAAGAATGTACATTCAATGTCAAGTTGACAATATGTTTCCTATTTTGCTCTCTGTGCTTGTCGAACACACTGTGGCCGACTGGATAACACACCTGACTGGTATACCAGGGTTCGGTGGTTCAAACCTCGCTGGACCCCCTTTTTTTTTTTTTTTTTTTTTTTTGGTCCTTTTTAGGTGGTCTGTCATTAAGATGACAGATCACCTATTATATTCGTCAGAATTTACTTTATTTATTTTTATTGCCAAATCTTTGTCCACCTCTATCTCAAAATCGGGCATGTCAATTTCCTTGATTTTCATGTCATGTATGGGCATCATTATAGACATGGGAATGGAAGCTTTTCAAGGTTATCAAATCATGATGACGTCATCTAGGCGCCATTTTGTAAAATTAAATGATTGATCATATCATCGCAACTAATCATAAAAAATCATCCATATTTGCATCATATCAAGTTCAGGTGACAGGTCATCAGGACATATCATCAGAGGTCATGCAAAGGTCACGACGCGCACGTACGCGCGCGTCAAAATTTTAAATTTCCCCAAATCGACCGTGGTCAAGTTTGGGTACGTTTCTGGTCATTTTGAGCATGTCAAGAATTTGCGCGCGCACAGGTATGCGTGCGCGTTCTTGCACCTACCATCGTTATGCATCTTCGAGTCATCATTTCTTTCATGTCTTTCCATTGTCCATTGTCTTCTGATTAATTTGATACCTCATTCAGCCTCTTACGACCAATAATACGGGAATGCGCGTCCATTCAAATTTGCATTACGCGCGCGTAAATGGGCTAAAATATGCCTATATAAAATTCACTGTAGCTCTTCAGGGAGTCCGTTGACCCCAATTTTTCTTTTCATATTCGAATAGAGTATGAATAGGAGATATGATTTCATGCCACATTTGACTCTTAATTACATCGTGACGTCATCAAAATGGCGTCGGAACTAAGAACAAGTGTTTTCTGTTTCATGATGTCACCACAGTCATTTAAATTGATTTTAATTCCGTAAATCTTGGTCTGTTCTCGCCAAATTTTCAATATGTTTTAGCTTAGAATGTATCCTTTAGACAATATCTCCACTGTTTCATTTTAAAGCTTGTACTATTCTCAAAACTAGAATTTGTAGAGTTTTGTCATCATGCCAATTTGGAATTGCAAGAATGTACATTCAATGTCAAGTTGACAATATGTTTCCTATTTTGCTCTCTGTGCTTGTCGAACACACTGTGGCCGACTGGATAACACACCTGACTGGTATACCAGGGTTCGGTGGTTCAAACCTCGCTGGACCCCCTTTTTTTTTTTTTTTTTTTTTTTTGGTCCTTTTTAGGTGGTCTGTCATTAAGATGACAGATCACCTATTATATTCGTCAGAATTTACTTTATTTATTTTTATTGCCAAATCTTTGTCCACCTCTATCTCAAAATCGGGCATGTCAATTTCCTTGATTTTCATGTCATGTATGGGCATCATTATAGACATGGGAATGGAAGCTTTTCAAGGTTATCAAATCATGATGACGTCATCTAGGCGCCATTTTGTAAAATTAAATGATTGATCATATCATCGCAACTAATCATAAAAAATCATCCATATTTGCATCATATCAAGTTCAGGTGACAGGTCATCAGGACATATCATCAGAGGTCATGCAAAGGTCACGACGCGCACGTACGCGCGCGTCAAAATTTTAAATTTCCCCAAATCGACCGTGGTCAAGTTTGGGTACGTTTCTGGTCATTTTGAGCATGTCAAGAATTTGCGCGCGCACAGGTATGCGTGCGCGTTCTTGCACCTACCATCGTTATGCATCTTCGAGTCATCATTTCTTTCATGTCTTTCCATTGTCCATTGTCTTCTGATTAATTTGATACCTCATTCAGCCTCTTACGACCAATAATACGGGAATGCGCGTCCATTCAAATTTGCATTACGCGCGCGTAAATGGGCTAAAATATGCCTATATAAAATTCACTGTAGCTCTTCAGGGAGTCCGTTGACCCCAAATTTTTTCTCACTCTTTGATATAATCAATATCTCATTTGAAGATTTCATAATTACGTTAATATTAAGTTATCAGTGAAAATTACATATTTTCGCAACATACGTCAACGTACTTGACTGTATCTTCTTTATTACTGGTCAGTTTTCTCTCAAATTTTGATATCATGTAGTGAAGATAATTCTCTACAAATAACGTGTGAATAATTTTGACTTTTGACCACAGCATCAATGTGTTATGATGTGTTTAATTTTTGGCAAATTTTTTCTGGACGTAATTTTTGCGAAATTCTTTGGAGAAATGTTTTATTAACCAATTGTACAGTCTTCCTGAAAATTTCAAGCCCACTTGCATTGCATTTTTTTATGTAGGACAATTTTTGTAATTTTGCCGGAACTTTTTAAGGGGCAATTTTAACATTGTAAAACATCATTTATGTATTTTTTAGTAAACGCTGCAATATTTAAACGCTATTGGGTTGAAAATTTTCATTCCGGACATTTTGCGGAAATTCCTGGATTTTTTTCCGTTTGTTCATTTTTACTTAATATAACATATAACAAATTTTCAGGTACCTTCTGTGAAATGAAAAAATTGTGCAATTTAGTTAATTACACATGTTCCCGAAATTTTGCGGGAAAATTGCCAGTATTTGAATCTTTTACCTGACTTTTTTCAGTAAAAATCATCAAGAAATAATTTTCAAGTAAATGTCAAAGTCATACACAATTAAATGGATATTGAAAATTTTTGACGGAAAATATTATTTGAAATGTTTAAAAATTTTCAGAAATTTGGCAAACATTTACAAAAAAATCTGGTTCTTTTATCAAATACATCACTGATGAGTTTTGATGTGAATGCTGTGAAATTATAGCATTATGAAACTTCTCATTAAAATCTATTGAAATGTAGCAGAAAATTTGAACAAAAATATTTAAGATATTTTAGCTTTTAAAAAGTATCACCTATGAATTTTCAAGTATTCTGTGAAATTAATACCCACTGACATTGTGAAATGTCAGTGGGTGAAATTAAAAAAAAAATGCTCAAAGTAAAAAGAAATTTTAACAAGATTTTGCATAAAAAACATCAAACTGTCGATTAAAAATTAGCTGCTGTGAAAATTAAGGCGCCTTTCATTGCGCAATTTTGGAAAGCCTATTTCGGTAAAATCGTCTGAGATTTTTGGAGAGTTTTTAAGCCGGCATTTTACGTGCTCTTAACTTTATTTCGTATTTAACATATTGCATTATCACCACCATCATTATAATCATCACGATTGTCATCACTACATTTATAATCACATTTAGCAATGGTCAAAATTTATTCCTTTGATGTCTATGATCAAGATTATCAATCATATCTGAATGATTCATTCCCGGGATTCATTTTATACAACATTAGCCGACAATGAATGAAAAATCATGACAGACCACCTAATTCGTCCGCATGACGAATTAAAATCTAGTTATTATTGTTATTATTAAAAGATGTTCCATGTCTTGATATTATTTTTATTACTTTCTTTTGTAAAAATTGTTTTTATTATTGATTATCTTGATATCACTTGCCAGAAGTATTTTATCTCTCAGTTCTCTTGTATTTCTGATAACTTTCCCTTCCTGTTTTGGTTTTTTGTCACAGAGAGAAGTAAATAATAAAAATGTCACTCATTCAGCGAATTATTTGTGCTTTTTAAAGAGTTTTAATTTGTATTACCTGGATTTTGTGCAAAATTAAGAAAGCATAGTCCTCATTTTGCCATTAAAAAAAATGGATTCCGCCTTATAATGAGAAGTGCCTCTTTTCACTACGAGGAGGAAACCATAGTAGTAAAAAAAGAAAAACATAAAATGTGTCATTTGTTTTGTTAATGGAAAATTTAGCGCAGCAATTGTCAACGGAGCAAACGCCACGGAGGGAGAATCAATAGGGAGTATTTTAATGATAGCTCTTCCCTACAACCCAGAATATCTTAGGGGCAAAGTTCACCGGGTGCCAACAATAAAAAAGAAAACGGAAAACCAAAAGGAAGTAGGGGCACAGTAATTACATGGTGGACACCGTGCTCGTCCATGGATAAAAAAACAGGACTCTAATAATCTCCAATGAGGAATGTTAGCTCTTTATCATATTGAATCAAGACATTTATTCCATTTCCATCACCATGTACAAAAAAAACAATCCATGTAAAGTTTGGTACGTAACAGTTACAGGAGTGGAGAAGGAGGGAATGGAGACCGACAAAAAAAAGAAAGAGAAACAATCGGATGGTCATTTTCCTTTATTATTGAACAAAAGTGTGTGTATGTGTGTGTGTGAGGGGGGGGGGTCAGTCCCTCCAGCCCCTGAGTTGCATAATAAATGATCATTTTGATAGTAAATTGCACCAAAAGATTTGGTTTAAAAAAATGCAAAAGGAAAGGGTATGAGAGTGTCCACTAAAAAGCAAATCTTGTAGGACGTGATTTCCCTGATATTTGGGAAAATAGCTATCATTTAAAGCATAATCAAGGGAAAAACTGCAAGATATAATTTAGGGAGTTAAACATGTGCACGCACCATTTAGAACGAACTTGTTATCTTTTTATCTACAGAATGAAGTATTACGAACAAATAAATTATACCGGTCCGACATGGTTTTAATTCAGACAGTTTAATGTAAAGTTCACTATCTTTTCAACTTCTTTTGTAATGTTTTGTATTTTGAACAACTCTTAAAAATTTTCAAATTGAGTGTTTGGATTCGTAAGTCCCTTTTCGTAATGAATAAATATGTGAAGTTTATTGACCGATAGAATAATGGCAACTGTTAATTAAGTTGATAAAGACACTATGACATTGGCCGGTATGCTGGTTCAGAGTTTTCAGCCCCTATGATCTGTTTTTTCTTTGAGCTCATTTACTTTTAAGACAAAATTTGACTCCTCTTGTTGCGCTGCTCCTTAAAGGGATGTGTCGTCAGTATTATATTTACTGGTTCAGAATTTCCACTCCCCATGTCCTTTTCCCCTATAAATGTGGTTATTTTGGAATTTCCACTCTGATTCTCGTCCAGAGCTTTTAAACTCCATCAAAGTTCAGATCTAAGGATATTCCTTACACATGACTGATGTGAAACCTTCAAACGGATGGAATAGCCATGTTCCTCCTTGACCTCAATGTAGTCTGCAGGCACAGACCCTGGGTTTTCGCAATTTGCACAGTGCATAATGCAGGGTCTGAAGTAGTGAGACTAGATTCACTGTGTACTGTGGCTGGCTGACACCAAGTCTTTTATTTAGAGTCTAGTCTTTACTCTAGACCTGTTATTGCTTAAAGTGTCAAATATGAGTCTGTGCTTGTAGACTAGCGTCAATGCTGGTTGATCAGGGTGAAGAGTTTGCTTTCAGAGGTCACCAGTCTGGGTCCTTTTCAAACATTTTCTGAAATGCGTAGATTATACCCTGATTCAATCCAAAGGCTTAGATTATTCCGCATGAATAAATTCATACATTCATTTTCAAACCCTCTCTCGGACTTTGATCTGACGATTTATGATATTTATACGATACTGCACACTCGGCACAATATGCGCGAATAATCTAGGGAATAAAGCGAGGGCCCTTTGTACAGAAATAAATAGTACAATCCACGAAAAAATATTTTCATGGCTGAGTGCTTAGCTTTACAAAATAATGTCAACCAGTGTAGGTCTGTCACATCTTTCAGATTGTGAAGTCAAACATTTATTCCATTTGTAAATAACGAACAATATGACAACAATATAGAGTTTTGTATAGAAAAACTCTTTCTGACCAATCACATTTTAGTGCTTTCTTAGATAAACTGTGTTTATCCAGATAGGGGTAATGAATGTTTATCCCTCCCAACGTTTAATTTGTATCAAGGACAAAGACTCCTGCAGTATGATAAAAGACCCTGGCCTATTTTGACCCATGGCCTTAGACTTGTAGCCATATGAACGTAATTCCTGGCATGTGAAATGGGTTACTGTATATACTATCAGGAATTTCAC
The DNA here is from genome assembly GCF_037042905.1 of Lytechinus pictus. Lineage (NCBI taxonomy): Eukaryota > Metazoa > Echinodermata > Echinoidea > Temnopleuroida > Toxopneustidae > Lytechinus > Lytechinus pictus. The sequence goes on from NC_087253.1 coordinate 5,096,993, forward strand.
ATGCCTTCTTTAATCTTTTCATGTACACACCTAAGATATAACAAGAATATTATTCAACTGTGACAATTGCTTCGTCACACCAAGTAAGGGGATTCATATTATGAGCTTGTTATTTGATCAAATCCTTTTATTGTGGGTTGCAAAGGTTTTGATGCCTTTGAAAGACATGAGTCTTTCAGTTAGAATTGATATTGTCCTGTCAAGCACACAATTTGACTTGTTCAAGGAATCAATGTCCCCTTGACAATATGATTCATGTCTTTCAAATGCACCATAACCTTTGTTGCACATAATAAAAGGATATGAATACATTACAAGCTCTTCTATTAATAATGAATTGTTTGTTTTTTTATTTCCGTAAAAAAACACATTACAATGTATATACAAGAGATACAAGAAGTAACATATACATACATAATGAAATAAATTCTAAACACTGATAAAAAAAGAAAAGAAAAAATGATTGATTGAAACATGTTAAGAAAGTTAAAAGATCAAAATGTGTTATTGCAGAAAACATTTTATTAAAAAAAAAATGAACTTTTAAAAAAACATTTTATGTTAAGCTATCGAGTGTTTTGTATAAGGAAACAAGAACGTTGTTTTATTATGGCTGATGTCAGGATAATAACAGTAAACTGTAGAGGACTAGGTGATACGAATAAAAGGAAGGATGTGTTTGACTATTTATGCCGTAAAAATGGCTCAATCTATTGTTTACAAGATACTCATTTTGATGCAGGTTTATCTGACATAATCAAACAAGAATGGAATGGATAAGGATTTTTCAGTTTTGGAAATACACAATCAAGGGGAACCGCCATTTTATTCAATCCTAAACTTTATTTTACAGTAAATAAAACAAAAATAGATCCTGAAGGAAACTGGGTAATTTTGGACTGATATCATTGTACGGACCAAACGAAGATAATCCTGATTTTCATGAAAGGATAGTGGGAATTATTTCTTTGATACCCAAAGGAGAGAAACCTAGACAATATTTACAAAACTGGAGACCTATAACTCTTTTAAACAAGTCATATGAAATTGCATCTTCTGCTATAGCCAATAGAATTAAAAATATATTGCACGAAATTATCCATGAAGATCAAAAAGGGTTCGTCAAGAATATATAAATTGGAGAAAATATTCGTTTAATTTATGATACTCTTCATGAAACTGAAGAATTAGATACTCCTGGGATGTTATTATTTCACTTCGAGAAAGCTTTTGATTCAGTTTCGCATGATTTTTTATACAAAGTCTTAGAAACTTTTAATTTAGGGCCTTCCATTCATCAGTGGATTCAAACGTTTTATAGTGAAAATATGTCTTCAGTATAAATAAATGGTTATTTGTCAGAACGTTTATCTATAAATAGAGGCTGTAGGCATGGTGATCCCCTTTCCTCATAGCAGTTATGCTTCGTCAAAATGATTGTAATAAAGAAATTGATATTAAAGGAAATATTCGGAAAATTACTCAGTATGCAGATGATACAACCCTCTTCTTAGATGGTTCAAATGAGTCTCTGAACATTGCCCTTTCTGTTGAGATTTTTTATCCACTTTCAGGATTGAAAATTAATGAAGGTAAAACTAAAATTGTTTGGATTGGATCGAAAAAATATAGCTCATACATAATTAAAACAAAAATGAAACTCTCGTGGGTTGATGATGGCTGTTTCACTTGTTTAGGTATAAACTTTTCTTTAAATTGAGATAACATTGTATCTCTAAATTACATACCTGCCCTAAACAAGATGAAGCGCCTAATTCAAGTTTGGTCAAATAGAAACATAACCCCACTGGGTAAAGTAACTCTTGTTTAAACCCTTTTTCTTTCACAATTTAATTATTTAATTTTGTCTTTATCAAATCTGTCACCTGTGTTTATAAAAGAGCTGGAAATGGTTCTGTTCAGTTTTTTGTGGAATAAAAAACCTCATCAAATCAAAAGAATTCAGATTTCTAATTCCTATATTGAAGGCGGTGTTAACAATGGTAAATATTGAATGTTTCTTCACTTCGTTGAAATTAACCTGGATACGAAGAATGCATAATGGATTCATGGATAATATATGCTTAAATTCTTTTTTGCATTCCATCCCTTTTTCAGACTCCAATTTTTTACTTTATAGTCATGGCTATTTAGAAAAGTTTGTTGATATAATAACAAATCCTTTTTGGAAAGTTGTACTCTCCTTATGGTGTATTTTTCGGAAAGCAAATAGATGTTCCAGTAGTAGAGAATTCCTTTCTGAACTCCTATGTCATAATGAAGACATAGTTATAACAGAAATCTAGTTAACTTTAGACACTGGAGTCAAACGGGTTTAAAATTTGTCAACGACTTAATAGGAACAGATGGTTAGGTTTTAAGTAGACAAAGAATTATTGAAGTGTACAATGTTTCCATTGATTACCTTACACATTTCATTATAAAACAAGAGATCAGTGAAAAGTTGGAGAGTTTTTCGCAACCCGATTTTGTGAAGTTAACCACTCCATTCAGAGCAAATGTCACTAGTATATTGATGAAGCAAAATAAAGGCTGTAAAAATATTTATGTTCCGTTGGTGAAAGAAGAGGTATCAAATAACTTTCAAAGAAAAGGAAAATGTGAAGAGAGAATCGGAAAACACGTCTCACTAGAGAAATGGCGTTGTTTTAGTTCTATGCCGTTTCAAGTCATGAAAGATGTTTCAATCAGGTGGTTTCAATACTGCTTAATTAACTGTATTATTCCAACGAATTTGTATTTGTGCAAAATCCAAGCTAAATCAAGTAGTACTTGTACTTTCTGTACCCATGTTGAAACCATTGAACATTTGTTCTTTGAATGCCACTTAGTTAGAAAAGTATGGGAATACCTTGAAAAGAGACTGTTTGAAAGATGCAAATTAGTATTAAAATTAACCATGGAAAATGTCCTTTTTGGAATTACTCCCATTAAGTATAATAGAGCTTTAAATACACTGATTATTTGGATAAAATGGATGATATATAAAATCAAATTAGCTGAAATTCGTCTTATGCCACAGAAAATCCTCAACGAGTTAAAGAATTATTTTTGTACGAAAAAGCTATTTCATGTGAAAATATGAAGCAAGTGTCTTTTGAAAAATGTTGGTCAAATTTTATTAATCTTTTCCGACTAATGTCGGAGAGATTTTTCATCGGTTTGTGAGATACAATTTTGCATCTTTATCTCTCGTTCTCTACATAAATTATAACTATGGTTTTTGCTTTTGGTACTGTAAATGATTTATTTTATAACAAGACTGTATATTATCAGCTATTGTTGTACTACTGTTAAACACTCACTATCTGATTATTTCTGTACATTGACTGTGAAAAACAAATGTAAACTGGAGCCATATTGACTGTGAAAGCAAATGTACATGTAAACTGAAGGTTTATTGAATAAAACACCCTACTGTGGGTGAAAAAGAAATTGGAAAAAAATTATAATGAGTCACCTTGTCTCTATTCAATTCATCTGCGCTATTCATCCGTTTTATATTCTTTTACCATAGTAAAAGCAGCGATGACAATGAAGATGATGATGAGACAACCGAAGAGAGCGTGGCGGATGAAAGCTTTAACAGATGTACATTGACGTGACGAAGTGAGACGGATCGTAGCATACCACACCACAGTAAACGCATCCAGAGTGAAAGCAGCGATGACACTGAGGATGATGATGAGAAAACTGAGGAGAGCGTGGAAACGCGTCCAAGTCAGCGACAAACTGTGACGGACCGAAACACACCATACCACACCACAGAGACGGATGAAAGCTGTGATGACACTGAAGATGACGAGGGGATACCTGATGAGAGTGTTCCATGGGGACCGAGTAAAAAGAGGGTCATAAGGAGCAGAAAATGAGAACAGAAAAGAAAAGACAAAAGAGGGAAATGAGGGAAGAAAAAAAGAGAAAAGGTAGAAAAAAGAAAGAAAGAAAGAAGGAAAGAGAGAAAAAAAATCACTATCAGTTTGCTTACTCCTACCCTACTACCCCCTGTTGCACCCACAAATGTAATAACGCCCACAAATGTAATAACGCCCACAAATGTAATAACACTTTACCCACAAATGTAATAACGCCCACAAATGTAATAACACTTTACCCACAAATGTAATAATTTCACCCACAAATGTAATAATGCACTTTACCCACAAATGTAATAATTTTTGATCGCCCACAAATGTAATAATGACTTTACCCACAAATGTAATAAATTTGAAGGGATTTTTGGCGAATCCGTTCTAAACTAAAATCCTATAGTAATGCGTTCATATAGCACAAAAGTGCAAAGTCTTTTTTCCAGACCCGGTTAATTAAACATTATAGTACAAGTCCAAAGTCTTTTTCCAGACCCGGTTGTTTCAAAATTATAATATACGTCCAAAGTCTTTTTTCCAGACCCGGTTAATTCAAAAATTATAACGCAAGTCAAAAGTCTTTTTTTCCAGACCCGGTTGTTTTAAAAATTATAATATAAGTCCAAAGTCTTTATTCCAGACCCAGTTGTTTCAAAAATTGTAATATAAATCCAAAGTCTTTTTTCTAGACCCGGTTGTTTCAAAAATCACAATATAAGTCCAAAGTCTTTTTTTCAGACCCGGTTGTTTCAAAAATTATAACGCAAGTCCAAAGTCTTTTTTTCAGACCCGGTTGTTTCAAAAGTTATAATATAAGTCCAAAATAAGATACGATAATGATATTCCAGTGGGAAAAAAGAGAATCGAGCTTAGTCTTTTCTCCAGACCCAGTTAATTAAAACTGGTGGAATTAATGTCTTTGTTGTTGTTTCAACTTATACGGCGTATATTGTGAATATATGCGCTAAGAGTAAATTGAGAATCAAGCGTAGTCTTTTCTCCAGACCCGGTTACTTAAAACTAAAAACTAAACCCTATAGTAAAGCAAACATCCTTTCTCCAGACTTGGTTATTATTTGAAAAAAAATAAAATAGTTTTTCAAATATTCTAAAACGAATACCCAATAATCTTATTACTGTGGAATAACATGAAGACCGATTGTCGAAGATCGACTTTCCTCCAGACACAAATATTTCAAGAATAAAAGTCAATAAAACCCAACCCCCAAAAACGATTCTTAGAACCAACAATCCTCAAATTAAGACCATGCATGTAGAAAAGCTTTCTTCTTCTTCTTCTTTCCTTGGTTGGCAACCAGTCAGGATTGACTATTTTTGCCACAGCTTTTGTTCATTTTCAGTAGCTTATTATAATTTTTTTTTCCTTTTCCATTCCTTTTTTTCCTTCTCTCTCTTTTCTTTTTTTTTCTTTTTTCTTCCTTTTCTTTTCTGCTATTTTCTTCTTTTTTTTCTTCTTTTTCCTTTTTTTCCTTTTTCATGTTATTTTTTTTATTTTCTTTTTTTTCTTCTTTTTTTTTTTTTTTCTTTTCTTCTGTTTTCTTATCTTCTTATTTTTCTTTTTTTGGTATTCTTATTCTTTTTTCTTTTATTTTCTCTTTTTCTGTTTATTTCTCTTTCTTTCCCTTCCTTTTCTTTATTATTCTTTTTTTCTATTGTATGCGTTCTGATTCTTGCAGCACGTTTGATTTTCTTCTGCTACAGTAAGCTGCAACAGAGAAAACAAAAGAAAACTGGATTTGTGGCCTGATAAAACTTCAGGTTTCGGGAAACCGAAACTAAAGTATGAGATGAAAGTGCAAAAAACAAACAAAAACAAACAAAAGCAAAACAAAGACAAAGCCAAAACTTGAAAGTAGAACTAAACAAACCAACAAATAAACAACGAAACTTCTCTCTTCATCATTATCTCCTTTCTGTCCCCCTGACAAAACGCCAAATTAAAAAAACTCGGATAATTAGCAAAAGGAAAGAAAGGAGGAGAATTTTTTTTTAGAGCGTTGTCTTTATTCGAGACCCAGTAATTTAAAAATGATTTAAACAATCTTAAAAACGAAAGACTTTGTCATATTCTTGTGGAATAACACGAGTATCATGTTTAGTCTTTCGTCTAGACCAAGTTATTTAAAAGATAAACAAATATTGAAAAAAAAAATCACAGCTAAGACCAATCTTCAAAATTAAACCCACTTAAAATGCTTGGGCTTAGAGTGTTCTCTTTACCCCTCACCCAGTTCTCTTTAAAAATACAAATTAAGCTAAACATTAATCTTAAAACTTAGACCCCAGCATCTTCCAAACTATAAAACCCTTGTGATAACGCATACTTAATTTGACCAGACAAGTTTATCCAAAAAAAAACAGGAAAAAAAATAACCCTCTTCCAGCCTAACATCCTGTAATAAATGATGTAATTAAACATTTATTTTTTTCTTCCAGGCAAAGAAATTTAAAATAAAAAACATCAAAACTTAGAGCCCGGGGAAAGACTACGCTATATTTCCATGTTTTTCAACATAAAGAGGATCGTGGGTCTTTGTTTGCTTTTTTTTTTATTACTAATCTATTATTATTATTCATCATTTCTTATTTGAAAAATCTGGGTCTGGAGGAAAGACTACGCTATATTTTCATGTTATTCAACATAAATAGGATCGTGGGTCTTCGTTTGCTTTTTTATTATTACTAATTTATTATTATTATTCATTTATTTGAAAGATCTGGGTCTGGATGAAAGACTACGCTACATTTTCATGTTATTTAACATTTACAAGAGAGTTGGGGTCTTTGTTACTTTTCCACCAGTTTTAATTAACTAGGTCTGGAGAAAAGACTAAGCTCGATTCTCATTTTATTCCACTAGAATATCATTATTATATCTTAGTTTGGACTTATAATAATTTTGAAGCAACCGGGTCTGGAAAAAAGACTTTGGAATTGTACTATAATGTTTTATTAACCGTTTCTGAAAAAAAGACTTTGGACTTGCATTATAATTTTTGAATTAACCAGGCCTGGAAAAAAGACTTTGGACGTACATTATAATTTTTGAATTAACCGGGTCTGTAAAATAGACTTTGGACTTGCATTATAATTTTTGAATTAACCAGGTCTGGAAAAAAGACTTTGGACGTATATTATAATTTTTGAATTAACCGGGTCTGGAAAAAAGACTTTGGACGTATATTATAATTTTTTAAACAACCGGGTCTGGAAAAAAGACTTTGGACTTATAATGTAATTTTTGAAACAACCGGGTCTGAAAAAAAAACTGGACTTACATTATAATTTTTGAATTAACCGGGTCTGGAAAAAAGACTTTGGACGTATATTATAATGTTTAAAATGACCGGGTCTGAAAAAAGACTTTGGACTTGCATTATAATTTTTGAATTATCCGGGTCTGGAAAAAAGACTTTGGACGTATATTATAATTTTTGAATTAACCGGGTCTGGAAAAAAGACTCTGGACGTATATTATCATTTTTGAAACAACCGGGTCTGGAAAAGACTTTGGACTTATATTGTAATTTTTGAATCAACCGGGTCTGAAAAAAAGACTTTGGACTTGCATTATAATTTTTGAATTAACCGGGTCTGGAAAAAATACTCTGGACGTATATTATAATTTTTGAAACAACTGGGTCTGGAAAAAAGACTTTGGACGTATATTTTAATTTTTGAAACAACCGGGTCTGGAAAAAAAGACTTTGGACGTATATTATAATTTTGAAACAACCGGGTCTGGAAAAAGACTTTGGAATTGTACTATAATGTTTTATTAACCAGGTCTGGAAAAAAGACTTTGGACGTATATTTTAATTTTTGAAACAACCGGGTCTGGAAAAAAAGACTTTGGACGTATATTATAATTTTGAAACAACCGGGTCTGGAAAAAGACTTTGGAATTGTACTATAATGTTTTATTAACCAGGTCTGGAAAAAAGACTTTCCACTTTTGTGCTATATGAACGCATTACTATAGGATTTTAGTTTAGAACGGATTCGCCAAAAATCCCTTCAAATTTATTACATTTGTGGGTAAAGTCATTATTACATTTGTGGGCGATCAAAAATTATTACATTTGTGGGTAAAGTGCATTATTACATTTGTGGGTGAAATTATTACATTTGTGGGTAAAGTGTTATTACATTTGTGGGCGTTATTACATTTGTGGGTAAAGTGTTATTACATTTGTGGGCGATTATTACATTTGTGGGTGTAACACCCCCCCCCCCCAAAAAAAAAAAAAAAATGAAAAAAAATCAATGTCTCAAATGTGCCAACGCTGATCATACAATTACGAATATTATCTGGGATACTGTTAAACAACTTAGTCCCCCTATAGAAAAATGTGCGTTTGCAATAATTAGTTCTGGGTTTGGGGAGGCACAAATTATTTTTTCGAAAATGGTAAGGTCTTGAGGTGTAAAATATGTATTTTGTTTTATATTTGGGAGCCAACTCATGGAGGATCTAAAACATCATTGTTTGAATATGAAAGTTTTGCCTTGACTTCAGGGTTTGCCATTCCATTATTTCATGAATTGAGTCAGTAGAAACATTTGATCGATTATGAATATTAAGGATAATTCTACCAGCTCTATTTTGCAACTTTTGTAGCTGATCTGTATATTTGTCATAGGAAGATTGCCATATTACATCAGCATAATTCAAGTTGGATAGTATAACGCTCTGATAGATAATTTTCAAATTATTCCTATTGATAAATTTACTTAATCTACGGAGGAACGAAATCATACGACCCACCCTTTAACTTAAGTGGTTAATATGATTATCCCATTTCAGTTCTGAATCAATATACACACCCAAGTATTTCAGCGAAGATACTTGTTTGATGGTATGACCATCAATTCCTAAATCTAGTCCATTGTGTTTATTTCCAAAAAGCATGCACATTGTTTTGTCATAATTAATTTTAAGTCTATTCGAGTCCATCCATCTATCACGAATGAGCAACTCTCTATTTAACGTTGATTGAAGTACGTTGGGATCTTTATGAGAAAAGTAAATCACAGTGTCATCTGCATAGATATGGATGTTGCATGACTTGAAAATAGTAGGTAAATCATTAATAAAAAATATAAAAAGCAGCGGGCCTAGTATCGATCCTTGAGGAACCCCTTGGCTGATTGGTAATTCTTCAGAGTTGCAGTTATGAATACATGTTACAATTTTTCTGTCTCAATGGTAGCTATGAAACCAGTTCAAATTCGTTTCTTTAATTTCTCCTTGCTTAGGTTGACATTTTTTTCTTACTTATGAAAAAAAAATTCAATGCTATTAGTATAAGATAACATATTTAAATGAAAAAAGGTGGTTTGTGAACCATAAGTCTCTCCTGATTTCGCGATAATTAAAATATGCAATATAATCTTTTGACCCATAGACAACTTTTGACACCATCATCCTCAAGAATACACATGTAATATTACCCAAGGATCATCGTGCCAAGTATGAACATGATTGATGCAGAAATAAAGAAATCAGATAAAGTTGAACAAAAACCTCAAAAAGGATGGACAGGACCACATATAATTTGACTTTTTAACCCCTAGACGACCTTCGACCTCGTCATCCTCATAGACAGATTATATCCATTGATAATATTTGCCAAGTATGAACATAATTGATGTAGAAATAAAGATATATAGCAGCAAATTGAGTAAAACTTGCAAGAAGTCTGATAATCAATGATTTTCTGGCATTTGGCGCAAACCTTTTTTTAACCTCTCGCAAAAACCTTTTGTTTTCGCTCAAGCATAAACGGAACTCATTTCTTTAAAAAGCATTTGAAAGATAAAACGTCAGAACATCTATTACCATCAAAATATAGACATCATAATTTGTAAGAAAATTTTGATAGACTTTTGTAAACTGTCCCGTTTTTTTATACGCACTGCATACCTACCAGTGGCGTACCTAGGATTTTCCACAGGGGGGGGGCAAAATCGGCAAATTTGACAAGCAAAAAAAAAAAAAAGGTCTTCAATTAAGAAATGAAGGTTTTCGTATCAGAAAAAATTTGACAAGCAAAAAAAAAAAAAAAAAAAAAAAAAAAAAAAAAGGGCCTCAAGAAACTCGTCAGGGGGGCAGGTATATGTCTTTTGTATGGGTTGTGACTCGTCAGGGGGGCAGAGTGCCCCCCTGCCCCCCCCCCCCCGTAGGTACGCTACTAGCTACATGATGTATATGGTACAGGCAGTTAAACCAATAGCTTCATGGTTAAACGATGAACAAGACATTTTCTAAATTGTGGACGGTTAAAGTTCACATAATTAATTACAAATTCCTGGAGACACTGAATAAAGGTCGTTTTTAGCGTAATTATGTAAGGTTTTTCTGATAGCAGAAGGGATAGGTACTTAGAGAGTGATGTAGGCATTTAGGTAAAACAAATCAACTAACATGAGAGTTTGCATGAACAATGGCGACTCTGTATACCATCTTCATTCGCCAAATCAGAAGAGACCAGAAAACCCTGTGAAAACAAAAAACCGATTCAGTATCCTCGATGACATGAGTGCTGATCCCAATGAATCCCCAGATAAAAGCGGGGACGTGAAAATATATGGTTCAAAGGAAAACACTTCAAATATATGGCGCCACAAGCAATCTCATGAGAAAGTCAAATCTACTGATAAAAACGAACGTTACAAATCACCTGGGCAAGTCAAGTCTACCAGACGTACTAGTAACATACTGCTCAGTGCACCGAAGTTAAGGCTAGGGCCGAGAGGCTCCCCAAACTCCAGTAACTGTAACCTTTCACTACCAAGATCTATCAACACAGAGAAATCTACATTCAATCGGTATGCAACAACTCAAACAGAGGTTCCCAAGGTCCCAGGTATCTCATTGCACCCTAGTTGGTCTACTTCTAACTTGTCTAACCATGAACGACACCTACATGTAAACTACAACGAACAAGGACGCCCGACCAGGGAAGAAACCAGACAAAATACAAAATCGAAGGAAGTGAGAAGATCTTCATTTGGCTCCACATCTGCCAAAGACAGATTCGACACAATACCTCTTCGCAGAACAGCCTCCTCTCCCTCTCTTTATGACCATTCTCAGTCTGGCCCTGTTGGTACTCAATTGAATTCTGGAAAGATACATAATCCCCACATGTCGATGTCAGATGTGCGATGTGACCCAACTATACTGAAACCAGTATTCACATCAGAGCGACAGTCGTTTTATCAAAACACTGACAGTGAGGGAGTCGTGACACAGAATCTTAAGTGTCCTTCCGCTCAACCCATACTTCAAGACCGCCCCAGCACGGTTAGACAAAAACAAATCCGTGAAGACCATAAGAACCAGGACTCCCATCCCCGAGGCAAACCACTCCCAGCACCACATATCCCAAGTGATGCTACCATACTGTCCCCAAGGTTGGTACCCGAAAGTCAAGACTACCCTTCTTCAAATCTTAATGATTATAGTAAACAGGGAAAGAATTCTGCCTCATCAGGAAATCTGCCCGGAGGTCGAGTTCACTCACAAAACTCTACATCAACTAGTCCAAGGACACTTGGAAAAGATAATCTATCATCAAATGTTGCAACCGAAAATCTAGACTACCCACAAACCCCAGTCACCCAGAACTCTGGAGTACAGGGAAAGAATCATCACAACGTGGACCCCAGTATCCCCCCCTCACATACATGTAACCAACAGCTGGGTTTTCGGCATGGCCGAGCGTCAACAACCTCTCACCTGGCCCTTCTCGAAAAAGCCTACTACCTTCTTCCAATGGCCCTACATCTCTTAACATTCGGAGAGAACATTCAAAACCCAGGAACAGTTCACAATCTTCACACCCTACACAAACAGATTATCGACTGTGTATGGACAAGTCAAGTACTTCTCCAGAACCATCAGACAACGCACCCATCCCAACTGCCCCGATAAGTGATAACCCAAATCACCAACGTTCCCAAAGATCGAACCAAGCTCCAGTCAAACCCATCAAAACAATAGATATTTCCATAGCAACATTGAACGTTAGGGGGTTCAACACTAGCAAAGCCTACATCCAGAAAATACTTCCGGACCTTGATATTCTTGCTATACAAGAGCACTGGCTCTGCTCTCCTTTGCCTCTCCATGGCACTAGTCTCTCTCATCTACATATCTTTAAAAAATCTGAAGATCGGATTGATGCCTTTTTCAGTCACAGAACGCGAGGTAAAGGAGGAGTCGCGATCTTTATTCGAAAGTCTGTAGTCTCCACCTGTAAAGAGATTCCCACTTCTCTTCCAAGAATATTGGCAGTTCTGTGCAAACTCTCATTTGCCTGCAAACCAATTGTCTTCATCAATTGTTACTTTCCATGTGGTTCATCCTTAGTAGCTCAAAACGAACTACACACTTGTCTAGCCGCCATTTCACAGATATTAGTATCAACTAAAGATGCCACCCCAATTCTTCTGGGAGATTTCAACAATGACATTACAGGCAAACCCAACAAGAAAACATGTAACATCTTGCAGAGCTTTCTTCATCAAGAATCTTTGTGTAGTCTGACCTCTTTACACTGCTCAAGCTCACAATACACATTTGCATCCGATGATGGTAGACACAAATCTAATATTGATGGATTCTATGTTCATACTTATGAATCCAGTGAATTCAGTGGGATCAACATCTTTGATGACGACCTAAACACATCAGACCATTGTCTTGTTTCCACAACAAAGAGCTGCTTAATCCAGCCTAACAGGGCGAGCCAAGATTCCATGACATGCCCAACCTCTAGTCTCCAAGCTCAACGATTCAAGGTGAAGTGGAATGAAGCCACCTCTGAAGAGATAGAGAATCACTATACAATCCCTATGGAGAAAACAGCTGCTGCTCTCTTTCAATCCCTTGACAGTAACTCGTCGCTGGAGGCAAATAAAGCTGAGCATTTACTTCTCCAGCTAAGTCAAGCTATGTGTCAGTATTCCAGTGATCTCCCCCATTCAATGGCTATGAAGAAAAAGCAGGGAAAACCAGGTTGGTCTATCAAGACCCAAGAAGCTCACAATGAAGCCTTGGCTGCTTGGAAAGCTTGGAAATCCCAAAGCAACTCTAAAGAAGGCACTCTTCATGATGAGCGCATCTTTGCCAAGAAGAGCTTTAGAAGAATATATCGCCAATCTATTGCCATAGCCGAAAAGAACAAAATCGTGCAAACTGAGCTTGCCTCCAAGAGCAATCAAAAGCTTTTCTATCATCTCATCAAGAAAAACAAAGGCGACCGACAACAAGCTGAAACTCGATCCATCACATACAAGAATCAGAGATATGAAGGTGATAGCCTCATCTCTGGATGGCAGCTTTACTTCAAGGATCTGGCTACTGTTCCTGTAAACACACAACATCTTGCCACTGAACAACTCCACATTGATTCCCCAGTAAATAATATTCAACAGAGCTGTTCAATGGGCATAGTATCTACATGTATGAATCCGGAACCTACAAATCCGGCTTACTATGGAGTCAGCAGTATGCACTTACCCTCATCACCTCTCCCTGACTGTTCGCCACACATCACATTATCGTTTGAAGATCTCACAGCTGCAATACATCAACTTCAGTCTGGAAGAGCAGCAGGTATGGATAACATCAGTAGTGAACATATAAAGCATCTTGGACCAGTGGCTGTTAGGCTCCTCCTTCTAGCCTACAATACTTTCTTGCGTGACTCACACTGGCCTGAAAATCTCAAACAAGGTCTGATACTACCCTTTCACAAAGGGAAAGGTAAGGATACAGAGGATCCAAAAAATTATCGTGGCATAACTCTGACTTCCACCCTTGGCAAACTGCTTGAACTTTGTGTAAAACCTACCCTGGATCGTCAACTCCAGATTGCCAACACACCTGATGAGCTCCAGTTTGGGTTTCGGAAAGGCTTTTCATGCATGTTAACATCTCTGTGCCTTGAACTTATTCTGGAACTCAACACTGCTTCCAGGCTTCCGACATACACCGCTTATCTTGATGCGGAGAAAGCGTTTGATCGTGTATGGCATGATGGCCTAATTGATAAGCTGCAGTCCATTGGGGTAAGCATCTCCCTCGTTCGTCTCATACAAGACTTACACTCAAGGATGGAAAGTCATGTTCTCTGGGATGGAGATGTGTCAGATCCCATTCCTATCACTCAAGGGGTCAGGCAAGGTGGTATCCTCTCTCCCACCTTATATACCGTATTCATAGATGGCCTCTAAGTCACTTCGGCTTGGCATCCTCATACGCTCAGAATATGCAGGTGTGATTGCACTGGCTGATGACATCACTCTCCTAAGCAACTCCCCTTCAGAACTACAACAAATGCTTGAAGAAACGTTCCAATATGCTTCTAGCTGGCATTATCGTATCAATCCATCTAAGAGTGCTATTGTGGTCACCAATCCTCGCAAAGCCAGTAACCAGGATAGTTGGACAGTAGCAAATGATGCAATCCTGCGGACAGATTCACACACCCATCTAGGAATTCTAAAGACAAGTACGAAATCAGACCAATCTGATATGATCGCTACAAGAGGTCTGAACACCTTCTATGCAATGGTAGGAACGGGTGCATACTCGGAGGGTCTTGTGCCTTTAGTGACTGCCCGCCTATGGACATCTTACTGCATCCCACGTATGCTCTATGGCTGTGCTACTCTGAAGTTTACCCAGGCAATGCTAAAGAAACTGAACAAGACACAACTCCAGCTATTCAAAAGGATCCTAGGAGTACCGATCACTGCAGCTGATGAAATTGTTTATCTTCTCACAGACTTGATCCCAGTATCTGCTCAGATAGAACTGGACAGACTCCTCCTCCTTGGATTAGTTCTCTCTATTGATCGCTGCCGGTTTGAATTTAGAATCTTCCTACATGCCTCAGAGAAAACAACTCCAACCATCCGGATGTTTGCTGATACTCTGTCTAACTATCATCTCCCGCCACTTGTTGATCTAATTACAGATCCACCTCAATACAACAAGTGGAAAAGCATCGTCAACATAGCAGTGAGGAGAAATGTCAATGAGGAACTAGAGCAAGCCATCCTTTTGAAATCTAGTCTTTCAGTCTGGGAAGGCAATCTGCCTATGGACGTCAAGGACCTCTACCCAAGAAACCCTCCATCCTCCTTGATTAGAAAGGCCTTGACAGTGAGAGCACAGCTTCTTTCTTCCACCTACCTTCTTCAAACTAGGCTGAATAAGATTGCGAAGACCGCTGACCTAACCTGCCAGCTCTGTCATAGTGCAGACGAAACAGTAGAACACTTCATTGCCACATGTCCCCATTCCAACTCAATCCGCTTTGAGTTTATGTCCTTACTCAATGAATCTCTGAAAAACTACCCAGATGTGATCTCTTCTTATAACTCAGCAAACCCTACTCTGTTCACTTGTGTTGTGCTTCTTCCTCCTGTATCTGATCCACCAGTCTCTATCAAAGACTGCCTGCTTCTCAAGACCCTATTTTTTATCTATAAACTACATATGTGTCGATTGAAATCTGTTAATACATGCTCAGAACCTGCATGCAACCATGATGAAACTGCATGAACCATGACTTTACGACTTGCCCTGTCTTAACCCTTACATGATTGGTTATTTTTTTGGATCCTATTGCCTTCATAGGGCTGATCTCCGAAAGCAGCGGAGGGAGAAAATCAGGAAGGAAGGAAGGAAGGTGCGATAGCTCAGTCGGTAGAGTGAGGGTTTCGGATTCCGGTGACCCGGGTTCAATTCCCAAATGGTGCGTGCGCTAGTGCCCTTTGGAAAGGCATTTATCCTCTTTACCAGGTCCCTCGGAGAAGACCTTAAGCCGTTTGTCCCCTGGTTGCTTGCTCACAGGCATTCGTGCTTTCTTAGCAGTTAGGTAAAAAATGGAAGAAAAAAAACTCGGTATGACTGGGTCTGTATCGGCAGCATCATTGATTACAGCCGAATTATCATGTGCTGCATGTGTAGCAAATGTCGATTCAAAGCGGACTGTTTTGAAATTGAAAAAAAGACACCTTATGAGACATGAAGTTTTAAGATATTCTTATTCCTTATTATTTATTACTTTATACTTTATTACTGTTAATATTGTTCGCCTAGCTGACAGGTTACCAATTATCATCTTCAAAGCAATAGTATGCCCCATAGTAATGAAATGCTAAGGAAATAGTGTACTATAAATAGTACAGAAAGCCCCAGAAAGCAAGCCGTGGAACACGAAATTAATTATGACATTAAAGGTAAATGCTAGTTTTGGTAACGATTTCAAAATGAGTTCGTACAGAATCCAATTAAATGACCACCAAAGTGTCTGTTTGTATAAATAAAACGTATGTGCCAAAGGATTTTGGAAAAAAATTGCGTAATTACTGAGAAATCAGCAAATAAGCACAGGATTCGGGTAGAGCGCGATCGGGCCCGACATCAAAGCAATAATTATACGCTGTCCCACGTGCGCTTATCTGTGTTGGGGATCTTCAGTCTGAACATTTTCAGCGTAGATTTCAAGATTTCACAAAGTTCATTTTATGTAACTGTACCAGATCTAGATCCTCGATGATATACTGACAATTAAGCCTTGTTTTACAGACTTTCTCATGAAATCAGTGTTTACTGCAACTACTGGAATTTCTCTTTAAGAAGTTGAACTTAGTTCTCAGCCAGCTTTCCGAAACACAAAACATACCTGAGTGCCATGTATAAATATGAAAAGGCGATCATCCATATCAATACATATTGTTCCTTTTGAGTGATGTGAACCCAAGGTTAGTCAGGAGTAGTGATAAATTTCTTGCGCTATTGATAAAGTTCCCACAAAATATGAGTAGACCAACTACTATCGCTCTCCCGTTTAAACAATTCTAAGAGAAGTACTGGTCAGTCCTTTATTATTTACGTAAACAAAGAATGCAGACAAATCAGCATAGCTGATTTCATATGTTCGTTATCAGAAAAAAGTATGAATTTGGGGGAATCTCCGAACCGCAAATCTATCCGCGAATTCGCCAACTTATTGCACGTTTCGTCTCTTATAAATGTTTAGCGTTTCAGCACATCCCTAATATCCGGATAAGCGATGAAGAGCTAGTGCCAGAAGGTTTCTACGTGAAGATTACCTACCGATTTTTAAGGCAATTACAGAACAAATTCATATTTTATACTGAGATCAACAACGAGAGATTAACAACGGTAAATCACGTGAAGTGCATAACTCATACAAATGGACGTAGGCTTATAAATTGAGTCGCCAGTTTTACATACATGTATGTAGGTCATCGGTATATTTTGGTGTCGCGTATTTCGCTTGAACAGTGCAACAAAACGATACAATGAAGGGTGCAGTTTGATATTTTCATCCATTTGAAGCAGGATTTAAAATTCAGCGAGGAACATAGAAAAAATTCTCCAGAAGAGAAAACACGGCTAACACGCAATAATCAAATCCGCATCATAGATTATAAAATAGAGATGTCTTATGATACAAATACGCCCATTTTGATTGCAGCAGAAAATGGCAATCTCCAATTAGTCAAAGATCTCATTTATCAAGGAACACAAGCTAATACGGCTGATAATGCGGGTGTCACACCTCTCTACATGGCATCAGACATGGGGCATCTTG
Organism: Lytechinus pictus; assembly: GCF_037042905.1. Classification (NCBI taxonomy): domain Eukaryota; kingdom Metazoa; phylum Echinodermata; class Echinoidea; order Temnopleuroida; family Toxopneustidae; genus Lytechinus; species Lytechinus pictus. The sequence continues at coordinate 5,114,547 of NC_087253.1, forward strand.
ATGTAGTGAAATATCTTATTGATCAAGGAGCACAAGCTAATACGGCTGATAATCAGTCAGCCCGCAACACGGAGAAAAGTCCGCTATTTTATCGTACGCGTATGCAAGACTCTCGCCGGCATGAATACGTAATGAGCTGGGAGACCGAATTTCTACTGCCCTTGTAAGACCCGAAATCATATGCCAATTACGTCGAGTTATATACCATTCGAAAGCTTAAGAGTTGTCCTTTTTCGTAAACCTAACCAATTCGAAGAATTAAACATGTAAAATATGATTAATTCGGATGAAAATCATCAGAAAATATGAATATTTTTTCACATTTAAACATGGGTAAAATAGACCAGCGTAATGACCCGAAAGCAAAATGTTTGAGGTACAAGTTGAAAGAATATAATTTTACCTTTAAGAATAATGTCTGATTATATCGCAAAATTGTTTGCACGGGTCAGGTGAACGAATAAATCATTGCCTTGCATAGTTAATTTTCACGAATATGACAAGATTCCAGGTTTCGCGAAAATGCGATCACCTGATTGGTCAGAGCTCCGAGTGCGACGATGAGAACGAACTTTCTCGAAGGGCGACACTTTTTCCGTTAGGATTATTCCATGAAAACAAAGGTTTTGTGAATTTCCTGTGCAAATTATGAAAACACTTCCATCAGTATTCAACTCAAGGGATAAAACTGTTCTTCTAAGTCAATATTAAGCTTGGGATTTCGGTTATTTAGCCCGTGATTAATTTCTTCGGTCCCACGTTAACAACTTAGTGTATGTACTTCACATAGATTTCACAGCTGACCGGCCAGGCGTACAGGCGTTGCATTTGCCAGTAGATCTACCGCGGAGATCTATGCTTGGCCTGCAATCTAGCTTCCCAGAAACAAAAGCACCTTTCGTATAAATTCTTGGATCCAGATATGAATAACATATTTAAAAACAAAATTTAACAAACTCAAGAGCTAGCAATAAAACTGACTTCCTTCTGGCAGTTTTCAAACCGACTGTCCATAGTTTCGTAGTAAAAATAGGAGAAATAATATTTTAAACTAAGGAGGGGTTCAGATTGAGCCATGTAAAGCGTTGTGCCTTGGGCTTAACGCTATGATTGGATCCATGCAATGCACTAAATGACATGCAAAATTAATTTAAAAATTATTTAAATTTTTGAAGTTCTAGCATAGAAGGTTGGATGAGTCTACACTGCATTTTTTTTACAAGCAAGGAGTATTGGCAACAACAATATGTTACCTAATGCAGGCCAGCTAGGTGTGAAAGTTTCTAAACCTATCCATAAACAATACCTCTTTCCTAATAAAACAAACCCCTGAAACCTGTTAAATCCCAACTGTATGCTGATTTCCCCTCGCCTCATCCACAACTGTAAACCTAGAAATTAATATTGACCTCATTTTCTTTGAAAAGGATATCCTTTTAATGGCTCGGTTATCTAGTCTGGGAAGTGAGCCATGCAAATGGGAGGGGGGGGGGGGTGTTGAAGCCCCAATTATTATGATAACTTATGTATACAATAACATAACTACCATTAAATTATGATTTTGTTCAGTTACATAGTCCCGAGTTCGTTGCAAAAAGAGTTCCGATCAAACACAATTTGCTTTTTAACCAATGAATGCACATAATTATAAGGAACTTGCGCTTGAATTTTGAGTTGCGTTTAAACCCAACTCTTTCTGCAACGAGCCCCAGGAGAGTTCTAATAAAGCTATTCATAAAGTTACGCACAACTTCAAGCACAACTGGAGCATATTCTCAAGCATAGGCGGCGGGGGGGGGGACCCGTCCCCCCTAAATTTGAGGTGGGGGACGATGCCCCCCCCCCCCTAAATTTTTTGTTCATAACCTTTTCTGGGGGGTGATCCCCCCTAAAAAATTGTGGTTGATACCCTTTTTTTTTGCTTGTCACATTTTTACCTGTGTCATCCCATAATTTCAGGTGGTCCCCCAAAATTTTTTGCTTCCACCGCCAATGTTCTCAGGTGCTAAGCCAGTTACAAAGGAATATATCATTCAGCACAAAGTCATTTGTAACTTACTTTATGAAACATCCATCCGTTCTGAAAACTTGTGTCGATTATAAAAAGTGTGTTTTCACATACCGTATTCAGCACATACACCAACAACAACAAATAAAAACATATCTATTCACTTTCCCACTCTTACACAGCTAAAACACTGAAGGTTCAAAGTCAAACATGCACACTTCATTCTATCTTATTACTATGTAGGCTCACAAAAATAAAAGAAGACAACTGATTTATGAAATTTCCTGTTGATATAAAATGTTAACACAACTTTATATAGAATAAAATCTTGAACACAATATTGCTACATGTAGACACACATAAAAAATAGTGTCTGTAAGAGATCCTTAAATGCAATGGTAACAAAATGACTGTATACTAAAACGTTTGTTAAGAGGTAAAATATAATACAGTCTCAATATTGAATATCTTTTCACATTGCACAAGTGCTATGGTTTTCAGCCGAGAACGGTATCAAACAGATTTTGATACCGTTTTATTTTAAAAAATAGTTTCTGCCATTTCTTTAAAGACCAAACTGTCATCACGAAAAGTTTGGTTTCGACTTTTTGCAAATCATAACACAGATAAATATATATATATACACAGTGTAGATCTCAGTTAGGTCTAACTCCAAGAGAAAGAAAAAATCTCGATGAAACAAGGCATACTAACATACATGTACATGTAGAAATAAGGTTCTTTGTTAATTGTCAAATTGGTTGACAGGTCTTATATTTGGAGACAGCAGTTAGTACTGTAAACAAATTTGTGAGCTCTTGTAAAATAAATAAAACTCCATATACATGTAACATATGATGCAAACACTGCACATTGTGTGTCTTTTTCCCCCTCTCTCTTTGTATGTTACTGATCACAAAATAAAGCAAGGAGGAAATTAAATAAAGTAAACTAGTTTTCAGCAATCATGGCAATGAAATGCAATATCTACATGTATAATCACTGTCTCAGTAATGAATACTGGAATACCTTCTGACAAAGATACATGTACTTCTAATGAATTACATTACTGGTTATGCAAACACTGTTTCAAAGAAAAAAGAAATACAAAACTTTACACATGCTTCAAGATGCAAATATTATAATCACACACTAAAACTTGGTTGACCCTGAAAGATTACTTGCATGAATATAATAATACTGACTAGATATTGCTTAAGATTGCCTTTTATGAACATCAAAAAGGCTTTGCAACAGCCATTAATGTACTGTACAACAAAATAAAAAAAGAACAAACCATATAATATAAAATATTTACAATGTCATCAAAGTTAGGTGTATATGACACCATGTATATATGTATAACAACATAATGGATATAAAATGCACAGAAACTTATGTTACATGGATGTATTGAGGTATATTGGCACATCATAAATGTCAATAATTTCATTCTTTTATGAAACTGTTTCTGCAAACAAGTACATGCCAAAGACATGAATTTAAAAAAAGCTGCATAAGGTATATCGAGTTTCATACAAAGTCCAGAAACCTCATATCAAGATTCAGCAAAAACATATTTAAATCAACAAAATTTATAATGCACACAACAAAATGTAAAATGTGTATGTTTTACAACTGGCATAAGCTGTACTTTTTCATGGTGGGATACACCACTTGAGAAAAATTTCTCACATAAACATATAAAGGCAAGCAAAAAAATTAGAAAAGACTTGCATTTCTAGAAGTCATCAATATCTGAAACCTCAGACTCTGTAACAATTATCTCTTCTGCATGTACAAGTCCTAATTCAGTGCAGTCACCTGATTCACTCATCTCATCAATATCGCTATCATCTTCGCTGTCAGAAATCTCAATGTCACTCATAACAGAATGGGCTGACGTACCATCAGGAGGAGCAACAGGTGCAGTATTCTGACAATTTCGACATCTACAGCCTGGGCCACAGAGGTTGCTGTTCTTTCGGCATTTACATTGGCGAGTTGTACATTTATTTTTGGCACATGAGCAACCTCGAGTTAAATAGAGTACATTTTCTTTTATTTTATGCATGTTTTCTTCTGAATCCCACTCCACACCTACTACTTTTTCTCCTTCAACCTCGAACACTTTAAAGCCATACTTGCAAATATCTGGATACATGAATTTTTCTATTTTAACACTATCCCATACTGAACTTACCCAACAAGATCTTAACCAATGAAGACGCAAGGCTTCATCAGATGGTAACATTTCATCTTCATAACCCACTTTCCACGATGCCTTCCGTACAACATCCAGTGCCTTTAAATGTTTCTCTACCACATTATCAGCAATGATACTGTGAAAGAGTTCTACAGGGGAGTCATAATCATGTAAACATGCTCTGTTTGTTGTGAAGTAAACACACATGACAAGGCGGTAAAATGCTAACATACCATTTTCTGAGTTTATGTCAAGACTTGTTTGGGAAAGATGACCTGGACTTGAAGGCGATTCTTCACCAGAAATGAATGTCGCGAATTGGAAAAATGTTTTAAAGAACAAGCCCTTTCCTTTGTGAACAAAAAATGACACAAAATCACATCCCGAGCAAATATATAAAACCTGAAGACACTTTTTAACATCAATGTTTCTTTCTATCAAATGCCCTAAATCAGCATCTTTCATGCAAGCTGATTGGAAAAGACTCAGGTCCAGATACTTCTCATCAAAAGCCTTCGCTCTATATTGTATTATGATTTTTTTTTGTTACCAAAATCTAAGGGCAGGCCAATCATACCAATGTCTCGATCTATAGAGTAAATCAATATAGTGTTACAATTAGTATCAAACACATGCAGCCAGATTTGAGTATCACTTTCCTCGTGATTATGGACAATGTGGTGTCTATCAACCCCTTGGACTGTCACCACAGCACCACTCCATTCATGTTCTCCAGATTCACCCACGTGAAAACCTCCTGATGTAATAAATAATTGATTCCTATTCTGCAAGTATGGCTTAACAGTTTCTATAAATTTTCTAGACAGATATTGACAAAGTTTATGCTTATTTGGTCTATGTTTCAAAAATTTTTCCCAATTCTTTGGTAATGGGACATTATCATCTATTGTATCATAAACTACAGATTCATCTTTATTTCCACCATCTCGACGGGTTCTTTCCATGTACTTTGGTGAAATTCCTTGCGTATTATATTGATCAAAAAGGACTCGTACCTCTCTGTAACCTTTACCCAAATAAAAACCAATCCACCTTCGAGTCAAAAAGTCTGCATATTCATTAAATATCTTGAACTGTCTTAATGGAGAAGAGTGAATCATATTCATACCTTCTAATATGACACACACAGATGAATTGTCATCAAATTGTATTGAATTACTCAAAACTTGATAGTCAGCTGTGTACCTTTTACCAAAATAAAAGTAGACAACTGACTTGGCCCCTTTGTATGGGAGACCATCAATGGTACATATTGCACGTGGATTTTCGACAAATTGATTCAGCTCTGCGATAGGCTGATTTTTCTCAAGTGAGAATGCCATCGCATGTTTGTAGCATTTTGTTATCATTCGTTTTTCTTTTTCGAGATCAGATATCTTCTTTGCCCTTATCTTTTCTTTTGCAAAAGTCTTCAATTTGAATTTTCTCATCACTGGTCTTTTTTGAGAGGTTTCTTTTAAAATTTGTAATTTGTATAAAGACTCGTATGCTTCTTGTCCTAACTGTCTATATGAAAGTAGGCCTCTCTGCTGGACAGGGGTTGCTTCGACTCCAGAAAAAATATGATACAGTGATAAATGATTGGGAGTATCAGAAAAAATAGAAGTACCATGTAGAATATTGAAATAATTTCTAACATTAAGGAATTCATTTTTAACAACTGACAGCTGCAAGTCCCTTTGAAAAAGACCTCTTTTCTTTGAACCTGTCTGTTCTTCTAAGTTGGACACTACTTTTGCTTGGAATTCGAGAGTTGCACATATCTTCTCAATATGTTGTGGTAGATGTTCTGCAAAACTGTTTTTACAATCCTTGTTAATAAGCATTTCATGCGCTTCGTCCCAGGCAACCTTGGAATAATTTGCTCCAGTTACACTACATACAAAGGAACCTTTCCTAAAATGTTCAAGAACATATTCTGGCAGACTGTGTATGGTACTGAAATGTAGTGGAATAAGAAAAGAATAATTTTGTCTGTCAAAGGCATGGAAAAGTGGAACCATAGATTTTAGGGCAGCAATTCTCAAATTCCAGTCACCAATTCTAATTGCCAAGTGTAGATTTATATAACACAGGCAATCTCTTGCCAAAAACTGGTGCCAAAAACGAAATGTTTCAAGTCTTTCAGACATTTCTTTGCAGAAATCTAAGTATTCCTCATGAATAGGGTTGAGAATGTTTGTCTGGAAATCACTTTGTTGTTTCAGAAACTCAGGGACACCTTCATATTCCCCATCTTTATGGCTCAGGCATGAAACAACATCCCCAACTTTCTTCAAAAATTCTTCTCCACTGAAATCAACATGTTTTTTTTCTTTATAAGATAGAAAGCAATTGAACTGCACCATGAAAATGGCTTCGTATACTTGCATGAGAAACTTATGAGTACGCTTAAAATTTGAACAACTTCCTAAGCTTGTTAGAGTAGACTGTTTGTGTGTCAATTTTGCAATATCTTTTAGCCCAGCATCCCAAAATACCTTCATCAAAACTTCCTGAAAGTTCTTAAGCACATGCCAGTCACCAATGTAGGGAATTACCCAGTCTAAAGATGCTCCAAATTCTTTTTTTAGATTAACAAGAAGTCTAAATGTTGCCCCATCACCAACTACAATAAGATGGTTGATGTCTTTACCAACTTTAAACGAGTCATATAAAAGGCCAAGTGAACGTTTTAAAGTGTCAGCAGAATCTGCTTTCTCATTCAAAACATACATGTAAGAAAATTTTGATTTTTCTATTGTTTTCTGTTCTTGTAAGGCTAACTTGCATTTAAAGCTTGGAATTGTGATAGGAATATCTTTATGCACATAATAGTACCTCTCAACAATATACAAAAAGGCTTCCTTATAAACTGATGTTTCAGCTTTTATTTCATCTTCAGTCAATGAAAAATGTTTTTCATTCAGCTGTGACCTGATAGATGTTTTAAACACAGGAGTCTCAAAAGTTTGGGTATTTGGTATTTCAAGAGAATCTAAAGTCGCTAATCTTCTATGCACTTTGGGTTTTCTTACCAAAGTGGCAGGCTGGGAATGATTCTCAATACTGAATGACGTTGACGGGTTGTCAATAGAGGATGTATCTGCCTGAACAGGACCTGCATATTGCACATCAAGTTGCTCATTTTTGTGTAAAATTTCAGATGTTGGTTTTGGTTGCTGAGCCATAATGGATGTCCCATGCCAACTTCTAGATTTATCAAAAGTAACAGCAGCATATGGAGTGACAACATCAACATTATCAATGGACACAATGGTAAATGCAGATGTTTCAAGTTCAGAGAGGGGCCCAGCTTGTGCACGTTTATCATGAATATCCTGTAAGAATCGATCTAATGTACTTTCAGAGCAAGAAAATCCTATTTGATTTAAGATCTTTAACAACTTTGTTGAATGAGACATTTTCTTGACACAGTTGGCAACAATGACATGCAAAGGGTAGTTGTTCTCATCATTTATGATGAATTGCAACAAGATTATTGTAGCAACTCTTCTCTGTTTCCTTCTGTGACTGGCCTGCCCTTCTTCAGATGGAAACTGTACATATTCTTTAACAATATTCATGTCAGATTGCTTGAAAAATTTGATCTCATCCTGAGTAGATGTTATGATACAAATAATGTTCCAAATAAGGGGGGTGAATAAATCAAAAGCAGTCTCAAATTTGAATTCAGCTAAGGACATTGGGTTCGCAATAAAATGAGCGGTTATGTCCCTTCCTTGTTTGCGTAATAATTCATTGCATTCCAGTGCAATTTTTCTGAACTGCATATTACAATCTGATTCGGTATTAGTGAAGGAAAAAGATTCATCATCCATCATCTCAATATCTTCACCTGATTGATTACTTTGGACCTTGTTGAGTTTTGAGTGTGACAAATGCCAAGCACATAGAATATCTTCATGTGATAAATGTGAAGGATAATAAAACAAACCATATTTGCGTGCAATTCTGTGCGTAGACAAAAGATCACCAAACTTATGAATTATCCTACCGTTAAGATATGAAGGGCTTTTCTTCATATGTTCATAATACATATCTTCCTTGCATATTATTCTCAGTTTTGAAACATAGTATTTGTATACAGTTAAAAGCAAGAAACATTTATCTTTTTCACATAATGTACATACATATAAATAAACATCATACATCACTTTGTCTGGTATTGTTTCCTGAGTTGTTTTGTTAATTTCATGTTGTGCAGCTTCAATTTTCAGCATTTTTTGTAGCTCATCAATTGATGAAGCTGGTTTATTCATTTGTTTCAAAGTGTATCTGTAACATGAACTGCATAATATACTGTCAGCATTAAGAGACAGATTTTCATTTATATTGCTAAGTCTCTCTTTATCTATGTCAACCATCGTTGCACATGAATACCTTCTGTCTTCCGTTTTAATATAATCTTCACAAACAGAACAGCATTCCCAATTCTGGAACCGTGACAGCTGCGTGCGGTGCTTTATACATAATGATAATGTTTCCGGGATTGAAATACATTTTAAGGAAAAACAATTATTGAATGATTCAAGAGTGCAATTACAATCTCTCTGAGATGTGTCAGAGCACATATCAAAAAACGATAAAAAACAAACACTCCTTTCTTTCTTCCTATGTTTTTGTGGAGTGTACATGGGATCCTTCAATTTTTTTGTATATTTTGCCATGCATTTAGCACAAATACAACTTTCCATATCTACATGACATAAATTCTTAATGAGTTCAACTAATTCAACTGATTTTACATTTAACAGATGGGAATATTTAACAGATTTACAATTACATATTTTGCAAGGACCACATTCCTGCTTCTGGCATGCAGGTAAAAGCCTTTTCTTTACCCCAACGATGGATTGGAAGTATTACATGTAACATCAGATCTCAGCAACAAGATTGGTTCAGGAGGCCTATCTGTTGCCTGGGTTGGTTGGCCGTCATTAAATGGTGGCAAGCTTGATGGTGAGCATGGCAAAGGTGGACTGGACGCAGTGGACGGCAAGCTTGATGGTGAGCATGGCAAAGGTTGCCTGGAGGGCAAGCTTGATGGTGAGCATGGCAAAGGTTGACTGGATGGCAAGATAGATGGTGAGCATGGCAAAGGTTGAGTGGACGGTAAGATAGATGGTGAACATGGCAAAGGTTGGCTGGACGGCAAGCTTGGTGGTGAGCATGGCAAAGGTTGAGTGGAGGGCAAGTCAGGTGGCCTTCCAGAGGGCTGATGAACAATGCTGTCCGTCATTTTGGAAGGAGAAGGTGTAGGAAACATGATGGTCCTTCCAGTAGGCTGGAAGAGAAAGGGGGAAAATCATATCAACTCTTTAAAAAAAAATTCTTATTGTACATGTTATGTCATTTGCCCAGGTAATGAAATTCTTGCAAAGCTCTCTGAGACATATATACATGTACATGGTACTAAATGCTTTCCTATTTAACAAGGCATATAAGTATGACCATATACTGTTAAGATTATATTAATATTTTTGTAAAAATATACAAGCCTGAATTCTGCAATTGGTAATTTCTTCAGGGCGGTGTTTAGACATAAAGACAGCCAAGATATAAAGTACACAAAAACAGGGAATTCTTGATCCTTTCGGTAAAATATATTGAGCACGGGTAAGGGTAGCTATCAACTTGGATGTACATATTTATTGTACAGCTACTTATATGATATATCATTTTGTGACTAACTTACATTTAATGAACCATCACTTGGCCTAGAACATGGAAACGTTGATGGCAAAGCACTTTTTGGTGAATTTTCGGCAGAAAATGGTGACAGCTGAGATGGATGAAAGTGGGACTGATCCGTGCTAGGGACAGCTGATGCCTGTCAAGAAACACAGAGTTAGTGTGTTAATTGTTAATTCAAGATAAAAAAGCCCCTGAATGCAGCAAGTATGTCATTCACAGATAAAAGTTTACATGGAAATTAAATGAACATTATTTGGACGAGCCCGGACATTATTTGGACGAGCCCGGACATTATTTGGACAAGCCCGTACATTACCTTCCAAACTCCCCAATGTGTGAAAAAAATTCAACCCTATATACATGTAATTAACACATGTACAATTGTATAGAACAAGAATGGCACAGCAACTACTGACTGAGCATTGAGTAGGTCAGTTTCCCTTCAAAAGTATTGCTACACAAGGTGATGCTTCTAATTTTTAAAAATATTGTCATTCTCCATTCTGCCTTTTTTTTTATAAACACAAATAAATTAAATCAAACCTAATCCATAATACAGATTTTATCAGTTGTAACATTACCTTCGATTCTTTCTGAGTGCATGTACATGTAGTCTCTTGAGGTGGTATACTTTTGCTGGAAATGAATTCCTGTTCCAGGTATACATCATGCTCAGGGGCTTCAAACCAGCGATGGACCTGAAATATTTTTAAAATAGGCAATATATATTCAATACATACTTAAAGAAAGAAAAATATATATTTAATACACGTTTGTATACAGGTACATATTAGGCCTAGTACATAAGCATGCAGTAATTTGTAATTCTAGTTTTACAAGATCAATGTACATGTAATATGTGAAACCAAAAATACTGGATTGCTGATAGTAATATGTACTACTCATACATGTATTGTATGTACATGAGGCCTACATGTATATAAATTTATACAACTGATTTTGACCTACATGTCATCCTCTGGATGACAAAAATCTGTATTTGTTGATTGGCTAACAAACGGGCGGTAGGATTTGCATTATGTGCACACCAGTTTGCCTTCCTATTGGTCAAGAAGAATGGCATTAAAACTTAACCTCCCTATATTTTGCATAGTGCGCTTAAACTATTGCCACACAGTAATGTCTGTTAACATGCATGCTACTGCCCTTCTACAAGCCAGGCGATGATGAACGTACATTAGAAAGGACAACATACCTTTTTCTTCTTTCTCCGGTGAGCTGTCCTATCTTTCCTTCTTCTCTGTCTTTCAGAGTTTTTCCTCTTGACATACTCCTTTCTTTGTGCTGGCAGTGGCACATTGCTGACATTTGCTTTGCGAATAGTATGTATCGGTACTTGTGTATGCTTATATGGAATCCATCCTACAATTTTTTTGCCAATGTGTTGTCCTGGTGGTAGCTTGGGTAATGGTTTGTTCTTTACGACCTTCCGTGGATGAGTAAAGCCATCTGATGTGATGTATGTTTGATTTCTTTTAGACTGACACTTTCTTTTGTTCTTTTTCCTATTACTCAAAAAGGAATGAGCACTTGTCTCTTTCTGATCAATTCGCTTCTGTGGTTTGGAGGTCCAAATCCTTTTTAGTTCTTTAGGAATCCATGCACTCGAAGTAGAAGTTTTTTTAATTTGTTTTGCAAACAATGATACTAAATACAAATCCAAGGAGTGTGAAAAAAAAGCTTTACCTAACGCACTTAGATGCAGTCCATCATTAACAAATCCATTATCACCAAATCCATCATCAAGTTCCAATATGGTATCGCTAAGATCAACATATCCACAATGTAGCTTTGTACATAATTGTTCAATCTGCGTATTGTAATGAAGTGATTTTTCATATAGTTCTTCACAGTCCCAACGTGGTAAAATACCTGAAAATATAATGTGTGCCCTTCGAAATAATTCAGTTAAAGTGTTTACAAGTTTGGTGAAATCCCGCTGATCTTTCTCCCAGATGCCTTTCTTCAAGTTATTCGTTCCAACATGCACAACGATATGTGTAGTATTCTCTTCGTATAATATGTCATAAAAATGTTCCTTCACCAAATGTCTTAAATCGCTCACTTTCGCTCCCGGAAAACAAAGAACATTGTAGTCATAGTCCAAATTTAAATGATACAAATAATCCTCCAAGTTTCTAATGATGGAATCTCCTACAAAAAGAACTTTCCTATCCTGGCGGGACATGGTGGCGATGCCATGCTGAATCCATTTCTTGATGCTGAAATTGATAAAAGAATGAGTTATCTGTAGTTAGTTCAGCACACTGCACACAACTCTTCCATTATTCCTTCTTTTCTATTAAAGATGCAATCTACATGTACATGTAATGTTAATTGAAACTTTCCTCGATGAAATTGTGTAATAGACCCAATATGAAAAGTATAAATTGAAAATGACAGCCCGCAGTATTTATCCAAACAAAATCAGAATCATTTCATTTTCTTTTTTTCTTATCTAAAAAATATCCAGATCAAATTAATGAGTGTTTAGAATCTATTGTTTCACTATTTTACAGCCGAATTAATTAGAATCAAATATGAAAAACTGGCAGCAAGTTTTCGAGACCATATACATTACAACAAAATTCTGAACAAATAAAACCTCACCTTTTTGTGAGATTTTTTTTGGAAAGAAAACTCATTCAATCAGACATTTTTCACTAATACTAGACTCTACGTAAATCTTGTCAAGTCATGTCAGTCCCACTCTCATCTCAATATTCAGGGGCCGCAGAAGCGGGGGGGGGGGGGGAGGGAAGGACTTCAGCCCTCTTCCTTCCCCCTTTTTATACAAAAAAAGTTTTAAGGACAAGTGCCAAGTACAAACAATGTTTAAATTACCATACAATATTTATTTTTTGCATGGTCAGCCCCCCCCCCCCCCCCCACTTTGAAAACCGTTCTGCGGTCCTTGATATTCTGTATCAATTACCTAGCAGTTTTTCTACCTTTGAGCTCTCAACACCAAGTGTCTACCGAGGAGACTACTAGGTCGTGAAACAGGCCCAAAACGAACAACAACAACAATTTATTGGCCTATATTCATGATGGGGGCCCTTCACCTCTGTCATGTCTGTAGTGAGTGCTTGTTGCATTACCGAACAGTGTTGTATTACCGAACGTTCACATCGTATGCATCAGAAAGTAATTTCATAGCCATACAGGCATACACACTCACAATTTTTATTTTTGCTACATCCAAAGCAAAGGGAACTTGAGACTTTTGAGTAATAGAGATGATGAAAAATGGTTTTTTAAAAACCCACATCTTCAAAGTCTGAAAAGTTAAATAATAATATTCTAAAAATAATAAAGTATGGTCAAAATAGCTCAACACTAGTGATTTTGTTGTTTCCTAAACCTTTCCCATAGAAAACACACATTTGGTAGTACGATACATTTCAAATTTAATCAAGTGACCAAGATTAGAAATTTCACATGCCATTTGCCATGCATGCGTTTGCGAGAAGGGGTCCGAAACATTAATGATGTAGGCTAGGAAGCTACAAAAACTAAAAAGAAAAACAAATTGGCAAAATGTAGTAGATAATTTATGTACTTATGGTGAAAGTCTGGTGAATTTCATGAGAATAATGTGTTCGATAGGATTGAATTCATGAAAAGTGTGCGGTAATACGATCCACTGCACTGGCACTGCACTGGTCATTTACGTACCGTACATGTACACGGAATACACTGGCAGTGCAGCACATGCCCAATCATGCATGCCGACCGAACGTGTCGAATACGTGGGACTGACATAAAATTTCTGCAAAATACAAACACGCGCCAACTTACCTTCCGCTTTACAATATCCCGCGCCAATCTATCAGAACATTCCTCCAACTTCCGGCGAAAAAAAGAAGACGAGATTCGTGATTTTTTAATGTTTTCACGTCCGAAAGCAAAACACATCAACCAGCACTCCAACGCAATTTCATTTTTCTCAAAGCATGTGCCAATCTGAAGTATTTTTTGTGAATGCACGGGTCAAGTGATCAAAAAACGTAAGTTGATGCAAATTTTACGTTTAAAAAAAAGGGAAATATATTTCATTTCTAAATATATTTTTTAAATTTATTTTAAGGTGAAATTTAAAAATCCATACATCAAAAGATAGATAATTTTATACTGATCATGTTAAAAGATAAAGAGGATACAAATTATGGTGTCTAACTTCATTTATATCCCATCCAGTATTACTATGCATTTCACGCTACGGATCTTTCAGACGAATCTCGCGACAGAAAAGCGACGGTGCTGCAGCGAGACCGTACGATAAACCCCGCTCAAATAGCTCATTACGTGCGGCGTTGCGCTCTGACTGTAATGCGGGTGGCACACCTCTTCAGAGGGCATCACTGAATGGTCATCTTGATGTCGTTAAATATCTCATTGATCAAGGAGCAAAAACTAATACGGCTGATAATATTGGGTACACACCTCTCCACATGGCATCAGACAGGGGCCATCTTGATGTCGTGAAATATCTCATTGATCAAGGAGCACAATCTGATACGGCTGATAATGTGGGTGGCACACCTCTACACAGTGCATCATTCAATGGTAATCTTGATGTGAAATATCTCATTGATCAAGGAGCACGAAGTAATACGGCTGATAATGATGGGTACACACCTCTCCACGCGGCATCAGACAGGGGGCATCTTGATGTCGTGAAATATCTCATTGATCAAGGAGCAAAAGCTAATACGGCTGATAATGCGGGTGTCACACCTCTCTACATGGCATCAGACATGGGGCATCTTGATGTAGTGAAATATCTTATTGATCAAGGAGCACAAGCTAATACGGCTGATAATGCGGGTGGCACACCTCTTAAGAGGGCATCACTGAATGGTCATCTTGATGTCGTTAAATATCTCATTGATCAAGGAGCACGAAGTAATACGGCTGATAATGATGGGTACACACCTCTCCACATGGCATCAGACAGGGGCCATCTTGATGTCGTGAAATATCTCATTGATCAAGGAGCACAATCTGATACGGCTGATAATGCGGGTGGCACACCTCTCCACATGGCATCAGACAGGGGCCATCTTGATGTCGTGAAATATCTCATTGATCAAGGAGCACGAAGTAATACGGCTGATAATGATGGGTACACACCTCTCCACGCGGCATCAGACAGGGGGCATCTTGATGTCGTGAAATATCTCATTGATCAAGGAGCAAAAGCTAATACGGCTGATAATGCGGGTGTCACACCTCTCTACATGGCATCAGACATGGGGCATCTTGATGTAGTGAAATATCTTATTGATCAAGGAGCACAAGCTAATACGGCTGATAATGCGGGTGGCACACCTCTTCAGAGGGCATCACTGAATGGTCATCTTGATGTCGTTAAATATCTCATTGATCAAGGAACAACTAATACGGCTGATAATATTGGGTACACACCTCTCCACATGGCATCAGACAGGGGCCATCTTGATGTCGTGAAATATCTCATTGATCAAGGAGCACAAGCTAATACGGCTAATAAAATGGGTGGTACACCTCTCCACATGGCATCAGACAGGGGCCATCTTGATGTCGTGAAATATCTCATTGATCAAGGAGCACAATCTGATACGGCTGATAATGCGGGTGGCACACCTCTACACAGTGCATCATTCAATGGTAATCTTGATGTCGTGAAATATCTCATTGATCAAGGAGCACAAGCTGACACGGCTGATAATGCGGATGGTGAAACAGCTCTCAACCCAGCATCTCGGGACGGTCACAGCAACGTTGGTCGGTATCTCAAGAGTGAACAAGCAAGACTAGGGTCCGAATTAAAAGGTAAAAACATAATTTCAACCGACTACATTATTTTCGAGGGAAAAAAACCCTTGAGACTATTTCTTGATTGAACGATGAGTGTGTGTGTGGGGGGGGGAGGTGGGCTTGAAAATTTTGAATTGTCGATTCATAACTTTTGTTTCAAGCTTCACGTAAGTAAACAATCATATCATATTAGAAAACATGCGTTGATATAATTATACACTCTAAAAAACGAAGAGCTAATTTAAGGAGCGTGTATAGTGACTGCACTTTAGAGTGCTGGTTTGTGTAGATAAAATTTGAACGAGAAAAATCAGCACTCCGAAGTGCAGTCACTATACACGCTCTTTAAGAGCTAAATAAATTAGATCTTCGCAGCTCTTCGGGTTTTTTTAGAGTATATTATGTTGATATCTGCATCAATGTATTACGCAACAAAATAATACATTAAATAGGCCTCCTATATGATGAGAAATTAACACAAGGCTAGGTGGCTAGGTTGTGTCTCGCCCGCCCGTGATTCTGGAACTTTTCTTATTTAAGGGGACGGTCCAGGCTGGAGATATTTATATCTCAATAAATAGAGTAAAATTCACCAAGCAAAATGCTGAAAATTTCGGATCAAAATCGGATAACAAATAATAAAGTTATTAAATTTCTAATATTTGCATTATTCTGGTGAAACAGTTCTAAGCATGTATGTGTTCATGAATATTCATTAGGTGGGCCGATGATGTCATATCTACCAAGAACTAAAACGATTGGATTTACAACTGATTATCAAAGTGCATTAGTATTGTTGCCGCAACTTATTTCATCATAATGGAGACACATCATTTATACATGCATGAAAAAATGAAACGTTTATGATTTCATGTAATAACATAAGGAAAAGGAAAGTGGGGATGTGACATCATCAGCCCACCTAATGAATATTTATGATGATGTGCACTGTTTTCACAAAATATTGATAAACTTTAAAATTCAATAACTTCGTTATTTGTTATCTAATTAATATGAGTATAGAACAGGCATATGTTCCCTCCTCTCTGAAAGTTGCTCTCGTTACCCCACTGTTAACAAACCTCCCTGGACCAGAAATCTCTCCAAAACTACCGCCCTGTTTCAAACTTACCTTCTTTGTTCTAGATTCTTGACAGGATTGTGTTCTCTCAATTGTCTGAATACCTTTCGGATAATGATTGGCTCGAACCTGATTCCAATCAGGTTATATGTCCAACCATGGTGTAGAAACACTACTTCTTGATGCGTCTAATTATATCCTACAAGGCATGGATAAAGGGAACACCACAGCTCTTTTGTTGTTAGACTTGTCCTCCGCCTTCGACACTGTAAATCACACTATCCTTTTGAACATACTTAGTTCACTTGGTGTCAAGGGTGAGGCTTACAAGTGGTTTGAGTCTTATCTCTCATTCCATTCTCAGATTGTTTGTATTAACGGTTATAAGTCTGATGCTTTGCCTCTCACTTGTGGAGTACCATAGGGTTATGTGGGCGGGCCTACTCTCTTCTCGATTTATTTATCTGGATTGCGACAAGTTCTCTTGAAACACAACATAAAATACCATATTTACGCAGACGACATCCAACTCATGATTTCCTTTAATTCGGATCAACTAGCTGCAGAAAGTTCCATTCATCGTTTAAAATGTTGCATGGTAGATGTTCACGATTTGCTGACTTCTCACTCTCTCAAGTTGAATCCAGTAAAATGTGAATTTCTTCTTTTTGGCTCCAAAGTACAGCTCAGTTAAATCCACAATGACTCCATCTCATTTGTCAAGTTCTTGTCGCAATCTCGATTTATAGATCAGTTCGCTTCCAATGGCTAAATATTGGTTTTATTTGGAAATACTTGTCTCGACCGGCCACAGAATTGGTTCACGCCTTAATTTCGTCCTGCCTCGATTTTGAAAACTCCCTTTTGTTTAATCTACCCCAGAATCAATTATTCAAAGTTCAGAAACTTCAAAATGCTGTCGCTCGCATCGTTTTTCTATCCACCAGGCGCACTCACATTATTCCTATTTTAAGATCCTTACATTGGCTCCCTGTAAAACAACGTATTATGTTTTAGATTTTGCCGTTAACTTTCCACTGTGTCCATGGCTCTTCTCCCCAGTACCTCATTTCACTGATCAAAAGTTATACCCCTTCAAGATCCTTACGTCCCTCCTTTTCTAATTCTCTTGTTACCCACAAAGTTTCCAAAACCCGGGGGAAAAGATTATTTGTTTACTCATCCTCTAAGTTATGGAATAGCCTCCCTGAAAACATCAAATCTGAAACTTTCTAACATTACCTTAAAACATTTCTCTGCAATTCTTCTTAATTTCTTTCATAATTTCCTAAAAAGCGCCTCGAGCACTCTACATAGTGGATTTGGCGCGATATAAATCTAATTAGGTGATCTGTCAATCGACAGATCAACTATTAATTTCGTTTAAATTTTCTTTTTTCTTTATTTCTTAATTTTTATTTTTCCACCCTTTTCTTGTTAGCGTAAAATCTCAAAATCCACATCATCAATTTTCTTCAAAATATCATCAGATATGGGGACTTATCATGTCATCTGTATGAAACAAGTTCAAGGTCAAAAGGTCATCGTGACGTCATCTAGACGCCATTTTGTAAAATCACATTATCAATCATATCTTCATTATCAATTATCAAAAATTAACCATATTTACATCACATTAACTTCAGGTCAAGAGTCAACTGTCCGTGTCATTAAAGGTCATGAAAAGGTCACGACGTGCGCGTACGCGCGCGTCAAAATTTTAAAAGGCTCAAAATCATTTTTTGACCAAAGTAGAGTATGAATCAGGTCATTTTAAGCATTTCAAAAATTTGCGCGCGCGCACGGTTACGCGCGCGTTCTCGCGCGTAACGGCAATATGCAACATAGGATCGCCATTTTTTTTATATCATTGCACCGATAATATTATTTTGAACAATTTGATACCTTGATCAACCTTCTACGACAAGTAATAACGGAATTTAGCCTCCATCAAAGTTTACAGCATGCGCGCACAGTAACCATAGACAATATACGTGCAAAAACATGCCTATACAAAATTCATTATAGCTCTTCAGGAAGTCCGTTGACCCCCATTTTTTCATATTTGAATAGAGGATGAATGGGAGATATGATTTCATGTCACATTTGATCCGAAATTTTATCATGGCGTCATCAAAATGGCGTCGGAACTCAAAATTCCCATATTGCTTCCTATGACGTCATCATAATTATGCATATTTGACTTTAACTCCGTAAATATTGGCCAACTTTCGCTCATTATTCAATATGTTGTAGCTGAGGACATACTCTTTCTAATGTAATCGCTATATTTACATTCAAAGGAACGAATCATCCTGAAAAATGGTAAGTTATAGAGACATGTCATTTTCACTCATTTTGTGTGCAATCTCTATGGGAAATGACTTTTTCTAAAAACTGGATTTTACATTCCTCTATTTCGCGAGCCATATCTCCATTTCTATTTGTCGGTTTTCTCTGAGCTTGGAGTATGTTGTAGCTGAGACTGTAAGCTATCGCAAATGTGGTCTCCATTTTCCAATCAGATGCCGGGATCATGCCCGTATTTCACTTGCAAAATTGGATTTGAGATCCTCTTGTTTTGCTTATGTGTAAAGTCTATGGGAAGTGTGTAGCTCAATGGGTAAGGCATGAGATTTGTTTCATTAAGATTCGAGGGTTCGAGCCCAGCAGGCAGGGGTGAAAATGAGAATTGTTTCCCTTTTTTTTCTTTTCAACATTTCACAAATGGTCCTTTATGACCATTACAATGTATATAAGATAAAATATTGGACAATAAAAGAGATTAAAATACCTTTTAATGTACAGTGCGTCCCACAAAAAAACGAAACCGAGATTTAGCGATTATTTATCATAACTTAATCATAAATACAATAGACAAATAACCTACCAACGTAAAGCTTAGAATCTCCTGTTTCATCTGATACTACTTAGATTATTTCTCATTCACGCATGAGTGAGCAAAAACAATTCGAAGAAAGGATGCCAAAAACTCATTTGGCGGGGGGTATCTGAATTTCAAAAAGAAAGTCACATGATTAAATGTTCAATATCTGCTCTTTTATTTGATACCTTAATCACAGAAAATGGTCAAGAACTTAAAAAGTTATGATCCCTCGAAATAATGCTTGCATTTCCATAATTTCATTAAATAGAAATGTTTTCACCGGTTTCCCACAGAAGCTATCGCACGGTAACAAAAGACTTAATGCATGGCTGATCGTCAACAAAACTGAATGTCAGCGAGTTTGAACGGTAGCCTGTAAAACCTCTTCATTTTATGAAATTATTGAAAATCAAGCCTTGTTTCAAATGACCAGAACTTTCTTTTTTCTTGACCATTTTCTGTAATTGAGGTATCAAATTAAAGAGCAGATATTGAACTTTTTGAAAATGTAGTTTTCTTTTTGACAGCCAGATACAGCCCGCCAAGTGACTTTTTGGTATCCCCTTTTCAAATTATTTTTGCTCACTCATGCGTGAATTACTCAGAAATAATCTGAGTAATTTTAGATGAAAGAGATTCTAAGCTTTACAATGGTAGGTCACTTGTCTACTGTATTTGTGAATAAGTTATGATAAATCATCGATAAATCTTGGTTTCGTTTTTTGTGGGACGCACTGTACAATATTCCTGTACAATATGTGTATGACCTTAATTTTTTCACACAACTTTTTCATTTCCCTCTTTTTCAAGAGTATTCAATACGTTCTTTTCGTAAGGGGTCATTCCATGTTAATTCACCCAACGAGTTAAATCGCACCGTCTCAGAATTCGTTCATTTTTGTATATAGGGAGTTTGACATGGCCCATGCTTACATGATTTTTTTTTTGCGCAATCGGATGCACGGTTTTCCCGTTATGACACGCCCAATTTCGGATATTTGGCCGAAAATGGGCGCGACCGCCAAGTTTTAAATGACCGTAGCACGGTACCCGATGCATCAAAATCAGTAAAAATTGTATCATTGGATAGGAAATTGAATGAACTATCTGAAAAATGTGTTATTTTTTATGTAGGGGCAATATAATGAGTGATGACCTTTTGACCTTTGCACTGACCTTGAATTTGACAACCTGGGGTCACACTATTTTTAGCCAATATTCTGAAATCCCAACATTATTTTTACACAATATCAAAAAATTGGAGGTGTATTATTTTTTCTCTGTCTTAAAACCCTTCTCAAAATATGCTTTCTTACTGCGAAAATTGTCATTACAGTCCCACACATATCTATTTGTGCTGGGTCAGTGAACATGCATTCAATACACTTGCCCAGCTATCCCATGACACAGATGAACCATTTCATGGGTGACCATTCAGATAGCACATTGCTTATTGATCAGAAGTTAGACGGGGGATGACTTCCATTGACAAGTAGATACCATGCGCAACCCCCCAAAACACGTAAAATGATCTCTTTTTCAAGATATTGCACATTACATACATGAGTAATAAGGGTGTCAAAAATACTTAAATAACATAAACAGGGTACATGTATCTATTTCGCTAGGAAATCTACGTGTTAACTGTCCAATTTGCGAGGGTATAAAAGATTATAATAGTTTATAATGATGTACTTTTTGCACCAAGACTATGTGTTTAGGGTCCTACAGGAGATGCAGTGGTACTGTATGTACCTCGCGACCTTAACTTTAACACCGACGTACATTACCAGATTTGTTTGTGAGCCTCTCTGGTATTTTAACCCAAATGTCCATACACATACTAGAAAATATATTGCTCCTAATGGGGGAAGGGGGCTGTTAAACTATCGCTGTAGATCTACATGTTTAGGGGGTCAAAGGGAATACTTGTTAAGGGTACTGTTTTCACATGTCAATACTTGTTAAGGGGTGCATTTTCAGAACATCGAAAATACTTGTTTAGTGCGCTTTTCTAAACCCCATGTTCATGCATGGTATCAACTTGTCAATGGAAGTGTATGAATATGAATATGATTCGAGATGAGATCTCCAAAGAGTTTGGAGACTATCCTGTGACTCCTGTCAAGTCTATGCATCCTCATGGGCCAACAAAGGAAGACATGTGTTGGGTTGGAGAAGAAAACATTCTGTGCTAGATTAATGCTCCTTCTCTTACTTCATCATCATCTCAGAAATATGTTATCTCAGACACTTATATTGCAAAAATATACCCACATTGGACACATTCTCTTGAGCTCTGATCACTACAAGATTGGTCCTGGGGTGGGGGGCAGTCAAATGTATTGCTGTACACACGCGTGGCCAAATTATTTCCAAACACCACCTAATCGAGTTTTTCTCTATGTGCAAAATAAACCTGCAAACAAGTTTTTCGCGGGCTTTATTTACTATTTACACATTTGGCCCCTAAACAAGTTGTCGCCAGAATATGACCCCGGGGAAAAAGCTTGGGGAAAAAATTTCCTAAATGCGCTTCACCTTGCGATTGATCATTGACCAGTCTTTCAAAACTACCCCTATTTTGAAAATCTGTGTTTTTGATACCCTTAACGAGCGCATGCGCGGCCCGTGTCCAAAACTGAAAAACCACACCTTTAAACACGTTTTTGGGTCACGCGTGTGTACAGCAATACATTTGACTGCCCCCCGGGAGATTGGTAAAATGTAAGGTACATGTAGTGTAATTCATGTTTCTCTTTGACCTACCTCATAATGCTGATTTGCATGCGTGCACATCATTACATACATGGAATATTTCAGAATTTCCAGTAATTAACAAAGAATTGGGATACTTCATATCAACATACATATGTGTATTCACTATACAATACAGAAATTAGTATGTGTGGGACTGTAGTAAAAATATTTGCAAAAAGTATGCCTTCTTCGAGAGAAGTTGGAACAAAAAAGAATAATACACCTCCATTTTTTATAGTATATAGAAATAATGTTGGTAATTCATATATTGAAATTTTGAATAAAAATAGTGTGACCCCGGGGGTCAAATCCAAGGTCAATGCAAAGGTTAAAAGGTCATCACTCATTATATCGCCCCTACATAAAACATAATAATTTTTCAGATAGTTCATTCAATATCCTATCCAATGATACAATCGGTTACCGAGCTACGGTCATTTAAAACTTGGCGGCCGCGCCCATTTTTGGTAAAATCACCGAAATTGGGCGTGTCATAACGGGAAAACCGTGCATCCGATTGCGCTGAAAAAATATGTGGATATGGGCCATGTCAAACTCCCTATATACCAAAAATGAACAAATTCTGAGATGGTGCGATTTAATTTTATTTTTTTTGGGGTGATTTGACACGGAATGACCCTAAGAGAAGTTCAGTTTTCATCATGATGATCAAATTGATCTCAATAAACATGCTGATTCTCTTCCTGATCATGAAATCAGAGACAGATCACCTAATTCGTCCTCATGACGAATTAAAATTCTAGTTATTATTATTATTATTATTATCCGATTTTCGATGAAATTTTCAGCATTTTGCTCTGTGAATTTTACAGTTTAAAGATGTTTTAAACACTTCTTTAAACTGTACTAAATAAACGAGCCAAAAAGAGAGAGAAAAATGAAGGAGATCTTTTGGGGGAAAGGATTTACATGTAGCATCCGCATCCAAGGATATGAGCCTGACAGTACAGTGTTGCTTTAAACGACTTTACCATTCTTGTTAACGCCTGTTTATAATAATTCGATCTATGGGTATTTCCTGGGGGCACTCAGATTTGGGGAGAGGTGTAGCCCAAAATCTGAAACCATATTCTTAAGAACGGAATTTGGTTAAGAAATGAGGGGCTTAAACTTTCGATTTCCCTCTGCAAATAAGGGTGCTTGAGAACTTCACTTTAAACATTTTGAATAGGGGTCTCGAGAATTAGTGTCTGGAATGGGGGGCTTAGGAACGGAGAACGGGTTGGACTATGAAAAGGTGTCTTATCAAAGGCCACACCTTTGATCTCGTACTAACTCTTTATAATAAATCATCACAACGCATGATTGGCGTAGGAGCATTGGGGCCGTATTATGAAGTCAGGTTTAACTCTGTGCTAGAATTATGGGAAGCCAAGGATGTAAACATTGTTCCCATTCTATTTTTTTCTCATATTTACTCTGCACTTTTATAATCATTTAATGGGGATGACAATTATCTATTTATCTTTCCCAGACGGTTAAGAATGATTTGAAAGTCAAATTAGCTGATACTGTGAACCTATACCATGTCTACTGTTAGAGATTTATATCACAATTGGCTATACATAATTAAACCACTACTTCAGACCTGACTTTAAATGAAACACGAAGAGAAAGTACGGGACTTGGTGATTATAGAACCACAAGAAATGGATAATTTAAGCAGACGACTTTTGTGTTATAAAATGTTGTCATCGATTTTCAAACTCCTACAAACACTGTAATAGCCTTAATAACAATGAGAGAGTCGTCCTCTCAAGTTATGCGCCATGCATCTCTAGAACATATTGAGGAATGTTTAAAAAATGGGATTATGAATAATAAAATTCAAATCCTTAGTATGCAGAAACGGAATATGCACTAAGATTAGTTTCACAACCATTACGACCAGCAGCAGAAGCAGCAGGACCATTAAAGATACCAGGATCTGCATCCGAGGCAACAGGACCCGCACTAAGCTCATCAAGTCCAGTATCTGGAGCTGGAGGATCAACGCCAGGACCTGCTAGACCAGCACTAGGAGCAGAAAAGTATGTGGCACCAGTACCAGAAGCAACACGACAAGTAACAGAACAAGAGATGGGAGCAGCAAGACCAACACAAGCTCAAACAAGACCAGCAGTAGAAGAAACAAGAAAGGGGTCAAAAAGGTACGTACAAAATATTACTGTTGGACCCCCCCAAAAAAAAAAAAAATAAGTAAATAAATAAATAAATAAATAAAATAAAACAAAATATCCCAATGTGGAACCCTTACCTAATGTCTCTATTTCAAGCTCATTATGAATCCCCACTCGTACTCGCTTATTCCCCGCTTCCCACAATCTCTCACCCTCTTTTTATCTCATAATTTTTCCATCTCTGGCACTATTGCTCCCTCTCTATATATCTACCGTTACCTCTCCCAAGCCGTTTCTCTCTAGTTTTTCTCAGTGTACTAGTCCAGACGGGTATTTTTCTGAGGAATTTTCTTTTTTTTTCATAGAGAGTAGAGACAGGGTTTATTAAAGAACAGAGTAGTAATATATTACCATGCCCGTAAAATGACAAAGAAGAAATGGAGAAGCCTTTGCCGAAAATTGGTGAACCGGAACAGCAGATTCGTCAGTTTTAAAGCTGACAACAGTGCAAATATGCTGTTTGACCAGAATCAAAGACTAAGATGCTGCTTTGATTCATCAATAAATTTTCGACGAAAACTTCTTTGTTCTTTGTCAGGACGGGCATTTCACAACACATAAACTCTGTTCTTGATTGCTCCGTTTGTTACTGAGCGAAAACTCTCCATTCTCTGAAGGGTAGACCTTCTGCTGCTGTTACCTCAAAACTAATGGACAATACTGGCTTTCAATATTTGAGTTGAGATAATTGCCTCAAACACAAACAAACACAGGGCCCGTGTTCTTAAGTCGTGCTAAAGTAAAAATACAATATTAAAGGGATGGTCCGGGCTAAATATATTTATATTTTAATACATAGAGTAGAACTCAATGAGCAAGTGGAGCGTTGTGGCCCAGTGGATTAGTCTTCGGACTTTGAAACAGAGGGTCGTGGGTTCGAATCCCAGCCATGGCGTAATTTCCTTCTGCAATAAATTTATCCACATTGTGCTGCACTCGACCCAGGTGAGGTAAATGGTTACCTGGCAGGAATTTATTTTAGGATGGCTGATGATGTCACATCTCCACCTTCCGTTTTCTTATGTTATTACATAGAATCATATGTTTTTCATTATTTCATACTTGTGTGAATAATATGTCTCCTTTATAATGAAATAAGTTGCAGCAATAAATATCTAATGCACTAAATCATTCGTCAATCCAATTTTTCGAGTTCTTGGAGTAAAAAAATTGAATAAACCTCATTTCATATAATAAAATACAAAAGAACAAGTGGGGATGTGACATCAGCAGCCCCCCTAATGAATATTCATATCGACTGTTTTCACAAAATATTGCTAACTTTAAAATTCAATAACTTTTTTTCTTCCGATTTTGATGAAATTTTCAGCATTTTGCTCAGTGAATTCTACTCTTATTTATTATTAAGCTATACATACTTTCAGCCCGCACTATCCCTATAAGTTGTGGTTTAACTTTTGATTGCTACAATGTAATCGTGACATGAATCTTGAGATTCAGTATATGAGTTATTTCACTATCAATCATTCTAGAGTGTATGGGAATGATAAACAAGATAGTTGTCTTCAGAATATTAAAGAATTAGGAGAGCACAGTAAACATAGGTAGCATACAACAGTGTACATATTTTGGGGGTCATGTTTGGCTTCCCGTAATGGTAGCACAGAGTGAGGCCATGTTCTAAGATAAACCCGACTTCAGAATACCGGCCAGTATACCGTTATCAACATTGTTAAAATTAAAGCTGATTTTTTTTTCTCTCTCTCTTTATATGTAGTGCCAAAATGATTGTTTCGGACATCATTTTACTTAATCTAGCTGAAAATATTCCGCACTTTAAATACACGAAACTATGTTTGCAACTTGGAGATACTGCTACTGCAGCCAGCAACAGACTAGTCAAATACAAGCAAGATTACAACGAGGCAGTCATGGAAGTTCTAGTGGCGTGGAAGACTCGAACAGGAGGTTATAAGCCTGATTTAGAGAATGTACTTAAAAATATTGAAGCTGGCGGACTCGTTGTTCTTCTTAAGTAGCTAGTTATTTCAGCGCATATTGTATACATAATCATCTTTGGAACTTGGAGACAACAACAGACTGCTTAATAAAGACTCACGAACACAGTTATTAAAGTTCTTATCAACTGAAAGATTCGTAGAGGTTATCCGAATAATTTAGAAAGTGTTCTAAAGATACTGAAAATCGTGGACTCGTAGATCTTCCTAAATGGCTTGCTGAAGAGTTTCCACACATCACGTGTATACGTTATTATGTTTGGAACTTGGTGACATTGCTAGTGGAGGTGGCAAAAGACTCTCCGACTGGTCAAATAGTAAATAGGAAGATTCTTGTAAATTGTAAGATAGACAGTACTTATATAGAATGTGAAGTACATGGAAATGTGTGTACACGTATTGGTAGAGCAGTCAAACATCCCAAACGCCTTGGCTTGTAAATGCCTTTTCTGTTATTTGTACAAGTAAACATGGTTAAGGTTTGTACATTATCACTTTTATTTCTAAACCAAGATTCTCGGAAAGAAAGAGACTGATGCAATAATAACATCATACAGATTGTAAAATTTTGAGGGCACAGACAACTCTGGAACATTGGCTGGATAGGGTTCTTCAAATCGTTTTGAGGTTATGCAGCAATGCCATGATACCACATTGGATGTACATGTATTCGTCGTCTCACTCTGCTTATGTATTGCCAGGTGTCACTCATTTCTTTCCTCAAAAATTCTCAGTAATTTGGCTGTGTAATATAAAGCATTCTTTGATTCCTCTATTGCAGGAGCTACAGTTAGACCAGGGAAGTGTGAGTTTATGCGAATTGGCCTCTATAGAAGATGTCTGTTAGTTTGTAATAGGTCCATGGTCTGAGCAACTGTGACTGTGTGGAGTAGAATATAGTGTGAATGGTTACTATACTTGTATAGATTTGGCAAGCACTCTTCCTATTGACGTTTTGAGACATTCTGTGTCGCCGTTTTGCCATTTTTGTTGGTTTAAGTTGGTTGGTAGGCAGTAGCGAACCGTGACTCGGAGGAGACAAAGCATGGGGGGGCAAAGCATTGTTCACAGACAATGCAGTGCCCCCCCCCATACTTTGTCTCATGCGGTTCACGGTACGCTACTGTTGGTTGGCCTTAGGCTGTAAGTTGAATTATACCTTTATATTTTAACACTCTAATCAGATAATAGGGAGCAAAGCTCTTTCGAAATGCACATTCTGAATAACAATTTTAAGTCATGTTAAGGACGTTGCACAGTTATGTTTGTGCGCATTATGATCTGCGCATAGTTTACACTCTACGCGCTGACGTCACAATGGATGAACAGGTGATTAATTAGCTCCGGGTATGAAGCTGATTTTTCTCATCTTCTGCACTTTAACTGCAGATCCGATGCATTATTTCATGAAGCTAAAATGGAATTATTCCATTAACCATTCAAAAAATAAATTCTCTACGATTTCAAAATACTTTACTCTGCAGTGCTGCCAAGAATCACGAATATTACCCCGAGATCGAATAAATGGTAGAGTGGTTTTGATTTTTTCTTCACATAGATACAAACCATTCGGCGCATTTTTGGTGTTTTGAAAAGCACATTTGCTCTAATAAAAATGCTGATAGTTCAAAAACAAGCACATGAACCCCTATTTTTTAATGTTTGTACCTCTTAGGTATATCTTCCTCTACAACTCTGCAAATTTTGGTAAAAATGACATGGATTTTGAATAATGTGCAGCATTTATTGTACGTTCGTAGTTTGTTACTGAAATTTTACATTTTTTAGATTGGGATTTTGTTATCTTTTACGCCATTTTTAAGAACTTACAGTGCTGTTAAGCTTAAAATTGCAAACAAATTGCACTATAAATAGATTCTCCATTCTAACGATACAATTATTAACTCTCTTGCGAAATTTGATGACTTTCTCGTGTATTTTGACTGAGTAATAGAGGTTTAAACTCATTGTACTAATCTTGGGCGGTCTAAAAATGCCAAATTCTTTTGAATGCGCAATTCTTAAGAACATCAATTTGGGTGAACTTTGAAGCTCTATAGCAAAAAATCAAGCACATGGACCTATGTTAATTTTTGCATATTTCGAATATTAAGGTTCTAAAGTATCTATGTGCAAAGTTTGGTGAAAATGACATGGATTTCACTTTAACTGTGGAACGTCCTTAAATCACTTGCTTATTTTCGTTAGTACCTTTTTTTGGTTTGCAGTGTATATAGTATCAGCCTGTTTTGTAATCTTCCTAGCTGTTTGAAATTATGAACAACCATTATCATGACATAAAAAGTAATATCCTATTGTATTATTATGAATGAGATTTGTAAAAGGAATAGTTACTCTTACATGCGAAGCATAGTGTAGGATTTACAGATAGCTGTTATTATTGAGGATATATATAACTCTTATTTGTGTGGATAAAGTCTCGCCTTTGGCCGCGCCAAGTGAGTTTTGGCTTGACACAGGAAAGGCCTTTGTGAGGCCCCTTTCTTTGTGGGAGTAGCATTAGACATTGTCAATTGATGCTATAGCAGGGGGCTTAAAGTACTATTTTGTGGATTAACTATGTGAGACTTTATGACAGTTGCTCACTTTTGGGCCGAGGCTCCAAACCTGAAAGTCAACCCTACGGTCTTCAAGACCACGTTTTCATGTACATCATGGCCGAACTCTACTACTGAATTTTCAGCTCTCATTGCCCACCCTAGGTTTGATGAAATCATATGAGGTGACGTATGCTGATAGTTCTCATCAACATCTTCTTGGACAAACCTCATGAAGATGGTGGCGTCTGTTCATTTCCAAACTTACGCTTCCAATCTAAAATTCAACTGTATGTTTATCCTTCTGGGACCTTGTAGCTGAATTTTACTGATTCTTATACACAGTTGGCTTCATGTACTAAATAAGGGAATATTGACCAATAAGCATATTATAGACGTTATTAATCTTTGCCATGTTAATGTTTGTAATATTTGATTATTTTGATATTTGAAACATACATATGGCACATTAATTAGCTTCATATTTGTTATTTTGATAATTTTGATATTTGAATGATTAGAGATTCGTTGTGCAACCAATCTGATATTTGATCTTTGATATTGGATTGATCGGATATATGTATGTATTTAATGTGATATGTGATGTTCCACAAGTCCTTGATTAAGGGTGAAGTCCATCCCAGAAACAAAATGCTGATTTGAATAAATAGAGAAAAATCAAACTAGCATAACACTGAAAATTTCATCAAAATCAGATGTAAAATAAGGTTATGATATTTCATAGTTTCCCTAATTTTTCACAAAACAGTGATGTGCACAACTCAGTGACATGCAAATGAGACAGTTGATGGTGTCCCTCACTCACTGTTTGTCTTGTTTTTGTTTGAAGTATGCATTCTTTTTTACAGATTTGGACCAATAAGGACCAATTTGACTAAACCATATAGTATTAAATACCAATTACTAAATTGTCTTGCTAAAATTAAACCAACATTATTATGTTTTGAAAAAGTTTATCGTTTTCTTCGTGCAATGAAAAGGGGACAATCACCGATACTACGAAGCATTGATGGCTAATGGATATTCAATAGCAATAAAAACCAATCACAGAAAGGGAATTTGGCCACACCTCTTTTTTATGAAAAATACATGAGACACTAATGAATATTCACTACGTGTACAAAAGTGAATTGGGGGAAACGGGTGTCAGAATAGGGGTGTCAGAGGTGTTAGATATTATTCTATTCCTCTGGTCATCTTCATTCATTTCCTATTCCAATATCTTCATTCATTCCATCAGCACATCTGCTTCTTCCGTATTACACAATCCACTCATTCACATCCCCATCTTAGAACTTTCTAATTGCTTATTTTTTATGAACATGGTTGTTACTTGTACATTATTTTTAGTTGGCAGGGGCCGCGGAAGCAGGGGGGGGTGGTGCAGGCTTCAGCCCCCACCTTTTTCCAAAACCCTGTAGAAAAACGCAAAAATGACCATATGATTGTGATTTTTTGAAAACCGCTCCGCGGGCCCCTGGTTTTGCTATCCTATTTTCTCTAACTTCATGCGTTGCCTGTAGGTCAATATTTGTTATATATATTAAGTTTCCTTTGTCATGTTTGTTAATATTTTGATTTGGGCCAAACAGGCCAAGAGTGTAAGTTGTACATGTGATTGTATATAAACTGATGCCTTCATTCATGTATTATTCCTTTCACTTATTATTTGAACTTATAATGTACATTCAAACTCAATACTATACAACCGTATGATGTAGTTCGTTTAAAACCGCTATCATAAAAAACTAAACTTGAAATTTTTGCATAAGCTGTAAAAATAATGTCTATAAAATTAAAGATTATATTGCTCTGTCTTCTTTCTTTTCATCAGAAGAATTTTTAAAAAAGACTGAGCAATAACATGTGCGTTATGCTAATATGCTCTGTCTGCTTTGTATTCATCAGAAGAAATTTGAAAGAAAAATACATGACGGAGCAACTCCATATCTGGTGTTCGAATATAGATCATTAATTTTACATGTATTTATGTTGAATCGAAAGGTATGTCTATCTTATGAGATAATTCATGACTGTAAATGCGGTTTGACATTTTTTTATTGATGGTATATACATGTATGTATATTGTAGGCCTAAGCATTATATATACAGAATAAATGGTGGCTGGAAAACAATTTTGCTCGATTTCTTTTAATGAGACTCAAATGTGAGCATGTATCTTTTTCTTTTATAACCATAAAAAAATAAAGAATCTGGTGAAACAAACGTGCTTCAAAATAATTTTTTAAATTGGGAACAGCTTTTAAGCTCAACAAATACGCTATAGCAATATGTCAAAATTAAATTTCCAACAAATCTACTCACCACCACTCATCCTACGTGCGAGGTTATGCTCACCACACCAGTTCATCCAATGAATGTGATCCACCATGAAAAGGATGAGGGCGCTATACGGATCGGGAAGCGAATAACATCGATCTTTAAAAAGTTAACTCGTGGTTGATCATACTATCTGAATCACTGCTAAGGTCAAGTCCATGGTTATTGCAAAAATCTCAGCAATGAAAAATTAACATGTCGCGTTATCATGTCCACCGAAAAGGGGACAAATTAAGATTTATTGTGGCTCTCATCGAGCGATTTGTGTTGTCGTGTTATATTGTTCAGGGGGGTTGATCTCTTGTTTCACCCCCCCCCCCCTCCACATTAATAGTATGACGTCACGGATCAACACCAGGGCCAACATGTGTGTTCACAGATGCTTATCCCAGCGTATAAAAGTCCAAAGACGAAGTTATAACGCCAAACATATCAATCCAAGAGACGAAGTAGAAATCCAAGAGAGTGGGTCAAGTGTATAAACCACGAGGTTAGGCGATTAATCTCCTATATCGTGCGATCACGCAGTGGACTCCTCGAGATCACAAGAAGAAATAAGGCAAGGATGTTTCCACACTTCAAAATGTTCCTATCAAGCCACGCCTTGAATTAAAGTGATTGGTTGAACAAAGTTTGTTGACCATCTACAAAAGCTTTCATTCGTTTGTAGTTTGGTAACAAAACCTGATTGGTTGGTCGGAAAATCGATAAAGCGTGCAAGCTTTGGAATGCGCGTACATGTTAAGGTATTACAAAACAGGAAATGTACGTGTACGTACGCATAGAGATATGTGAAAACATGCGAATTACAGAGGTGAACGGACTTAAGAAAACTAGTTCTGTGCGATGTGAAGTTGGTCAAAAAGTTTGATTGTTCAAAGATACAGACCGCTGCTGCTAAATGTGAAAATGACAAATGGAGACTTGACTGTCAGCGGATTATTTTGTCGATGCTTTCGAACGGCCTAAATTTCTCGTTAAGTCACACTGTGCATGTCGTGTCAGGAGAATCGTGATCACATTGCTTTCTAGGTAAAATATATGATTTTTGTTCTTGATTTCAACGCCTGATTTTTTTTCAGTATGCAGATAAATGAAAGATTCAGCAATGAATAGTAAATAAACAATTTAAAAAGTTGTTAAATAGAGTAATGAAATAATTATAAACAATTATGATAATGTCGAATACTGTAAAATAATGCCATGATCCCCCACCCCCCCCCCCCCCCCCCCGCTATAAAATGGGGGAAATGGGAAACGGGAGAGTGTGAAATGTTTAATCATTTTATCGATCTTCAGTAAAACCTGCTATCAAATTAAACATTACTTTAAAAAAATATGGCAGAGTCAGTTTGATCACGAGCGACTATTAGATCCTCTCCATCGTTTGTCTATCGTTTGCCTCTCCACTCTCTTGCACGACATGTTTTGCCTCCCCTCCCCATCAGTGGCGTACCTAGGATTTTCCAGGATTTTCGTCATGGGAGGGGGGCAAAAAGGTCTTTCAAGCTCGTCAGGGGGGGCAGGGATACATGCATGGGTGGTGGCTCGTCAGGGGACAGACTGACCCCTCTGCCCCCCCCCCCCCCCCGTAGTTCACCCCCCCCCCCACACACACACACACACACACACACAATCATTGTTATTTTAATCATTACGCTACTAATCAACATGTAATTACATATTCATTTATACTAATTTTAATGTACTGGCTTGTTTCAAAATGAATGATGTCCCTCATAACGAGGCCCCTGATCACCCCTCTCCCTAATTGAACGCGTCCTCTTGTGTTACCAAGTGCTCTGAACAATATCAGACCAATCAACGATCAGCTTCTATCAGAATGGCGCGCGAGTTGACAGTCGACCATTCAGTGCCGTCAACAAAAAGTACGTTGTAGCGAGCCATTCTATGTTAATTCATTGGCTTCTTATCAGCTGGCGAAAGCATGCTTTCACGGCCTTGAACTGAAATGATCGAGCGGAAAATGCCGTGGAAATAAGTGGCCAATCTGCAAACGGTATAGGAGTAAAGAACCGAAATTTCATGTGGTAAAATTCATCTCGTATTGAAGCATAAAACTTTGTATTTATTGTAGTCTCAATGAAACATTATGCAATTGAATGCATTGTCTGTCCTACATTTTCACTGTAGGTCTATTGGTGGTGTTAGACCCAGTTTTCAAATAACGATGATAATAATAATATCAGTGACAATAATAAAAATAATAATGATAACAGTAATTATTACTATGATTATAGAAATATGAAATGAAAAGGGTGGGTCGGTCGTCACAGTTTTTTTTTTCCTTTTTTTAATTGTTGCCAAATTGAAAAAAAAAAGTCGACAGGTTTTGCTATGTAAGGTTACTCAGGTATGTATTTTTGGAGGTGGGCTAATAGTTCTTATTTTTACAACCATTACATGGTGATTCTTATGTTCCGTTAACAGAGGCACAGACCGTGTTTTTTATCATCATTGAAGCGAAATATAAAAATTAATTCATTTAATCAAATTATACCACATTGAATATGGGAAATTAAATAGTCTGACGTCACCAACTCCCTAATATACATGAAAATAGGCATTAGGATGGCTAATCGTTGCTCTCCTTATCACCCTCAAACACGCATAACACTCAGGCATACACGGACACACACACAAATCTCTATCCAATGTTTTAATCTATATCTTAATCCCCTATCCCCTAATCTATATTTTTATCCCTATTCCCTAATCTATATTTTGTATTCCCTCAAACACGCTTAAACACTCAGACATACACGGACACACACACAAATCTTTATCCAATGTAATCTTTATTTTTATCCCCTACCCCCCTAATCTATATTTTTATCCCCTCAAACACGCATAAACATTCAGGCATACACGCACTCATACACTTTCATTTCGTTTATTTCCATTTTCAACAATTACAGTTTGTTTTGTACATTTTGACATACATGTATAGATAACAAAACATATTTCAAGTATCCCTGTACAAAAATTATATTCAAGATGATTACATACCAGGTTTGAAATGGAGGAGGTTGCTAAAAAGAGGAGCTTGTACACAAATCTATGTCCAATGTATTTATCTGCATTTTTATCCCCTACCTTTTTCAAAATCATTCAACTTGGCCTACATTGGCCGTCTATACATGTTTGTTTAACCAGAAAATAAATTGAACTTTCGCTTCCGGTTGAACTTCCTTTAGAAAGTACACAAAGTAAATATAATTTCAGAGATGCACTTGACGAACTTCCGCATGTTTTGTCTTGCTAACCCCGAAGAACTTGCATTAAAGGGCAAGTCCACCCAGCAGAAACTTGATTTGAATTTTAAAAGAGAGAGAGAGAGAGGGGGAATCAAATAGGAATAATACTGAAAATTGCTTCAAAATCGGATGTGAAATAAGAATGTTGTGCCATTTTAAAATATTGCTTAAAGGTATTGTTTAACTTTGTGAGCAGCCGATTTAAAAAAAACTCTTAAACCAAGATGAAACATGTGTAAAAGTGCAAGTATTAGAACTAATAAACCCTGAAAACAACCATTATTGAGAATGAAAAGCTTAAACTACAAGTCAAACCCCGATTCTGTAAATAGGCGTCTAATAGACGCCTAAATAGTACACATAAGTATATGGGATGAAATTAAGGTGGTGTTTCCGGTCACTTTATATTTCAATTTTTGAAGCACCTAATAATTATTTTCGAACGCAATTTTTTCTGGGCTTCATTTTTGTAACAAATCACAGACACAGGTGACAAGTGTGACCTTCTAGCTCAGATTTTTTTAAAGTCAAATCAATGTTAAACAATCACTTTAATTTCACAATGTACAATGCACATCGTACTCAGTATGAAAATGAGGGTCCGGTAACATCATCTACTCATTTTTCTTTGTATATTAGCATGTGAAATATATTTTTAAAAAACAGTTCTTCACCCTTTTTTATGTGAAAACATGTTGAATTACCGTTGTTTTAACTTTTTATATCAAGTCAAAATTGTCACTCAGAATACCACATTAAACATCCCTAGTGAAATAAAGTCCGCTATGCCGGTCATGACTACAATGTATATTTTTTTATTCTTATTTCATTTATTTTTTCTTTATTCTATTTCATAAATTTTTCCATTATTTATCTATTTTATTTTATTATATTACTAATAGTATTTGTGGGGATTAACTCGTGTGAACAAAATATGCTAGATTTGATTGGTCAGATTTAATATCGATGTTACATCTGTTCAAAAGTGCGTGTAAGTCAAATTTTGATGGCAGCATTTTTTTAATGAAATTTCTGCTCTGTGTTGCACTTTGCATATCTTTAAAGAGAAATTCCAGTATTTCCTGTAAACACTGATTTCATGAGAAAATCTGTAAAACAAGGCTTAATTGTCAGTATATCATCGAGGATCTAGATCTGGTACAGTTACATAAACCGAACTTTGTAAAATTTTGAAATCTACGATGAAAAATGTTCACGCTGAAGATCACCAACACAGATAAGCGCACGTGGGGCAGTGTATTATTATTGCTTTGAGCGTCGGGCACGACGCCCTACCCGAATCCTGTGCTTCTTTGCTGATTTCTCAGCAATTACACAATTTCTTCCAGAATCCTTTGGCACATATGTATTATTTATACAAACAGACACTTTGGTGGTCATTTCATTGGATTCTGTACGAACTCATTTTGATATCGTTACCAAAACTGGCATTTACCTTTAAAAATAATTGCTGACATCGTTTGTCGTAGGAGCATATCCGACTAACGAATTCGGCAGTCTTGAACATATACGGGCCGTGGAAATAAAATGGTTGACTCATAATCAGTAGAGTCCCCTGAAAACAAACATTTCCTGACAAGTTTTGAAATACAGCAAATAAAGATAGAAAGAAAAAATCGGGGCACTGTGCCACCCATGCCCCCCTGAGAAGCGGGGTGTATGTTATTCTCCACATTTAGTACCCCCTGGAGAATTTATCAGAATGAAAAAATATAACCAAAAGGACATACATTTTGTAGTAAAACCTTTTTTTCTCTCTCTCTTTTTTTTTTTGGGGGGGGGGGCTTGTCCTCACATTCAAATTTACATCAGCACCTCCTGTAAAAAAAAAGTTCTTCTCAGGGTCCTGCCCCTTACCCTACACTAGTATGCGACATTCCTGTTGTGGAAATAAGGACTGGAAGCTTTCAAATCATGGTATTTGGTAAGAGTATTACTATGAAAATCTAATTTTAAATAATCGTTTCTCACATGCCCTAACCATTATACGTATATAATCTTATACATGAATTTTATAGTTATGCATAATTAAAAGCCTTGCGGATAATATAATCATTATTTATTGAAGGGCGGACCAGATAGATGAATCGGAATTACATTATAGAGTATATTTCAGGCAATAACTGTTAAAGCAAATGAAAATAAAATCATGGTATTGCGCTATTGAGTAATTATTCAACAAAATGAGGCAATTTTGTGGCTTGTTACTGATGGGAGTTTATTTGTATTTTTACAAACACAAACAAAGAAAGGACAAGCTAATATGTCGCACGGTTTAATTGAATTAACAGATACACCTGTTGCTATTGTCTGTTTTTATCATTTCACCATAGATGTTTTAGTATATAAAGCCCGAATCTTTAATACACTTTCAGCCTCCGCAGATTGGCAACGTTTGAACTGGTCTGCATTGCTGAACTGCTGCGAAGAGAAATCAGCTGTGAGCTTGCTCGCTGCTAGAATAACAACAATCAACTCACGCTGTGCGAGGCTAGCTGTGTATTACTGTGTGTGGAATGGGCGTTGTACGAATCGCTGCGACTATAAACATCATATTCTGTGGACAATAGTCGCCACCAAAACAAATCATCTTTTACCGATGCACGGGCTCACAACTCTAATTGATCCCATCATTTAAACAAATTGGGAATAAGTACTCAGTGCTTCGTCAAATTCATTTGATTTTAGAACTGATAGACATTACTGACAGCTGAAAAGAGACATTTTATCCCATCATGTTCGACTCGGCTGATGTTTTCCTGCCATTCTTCGAATGGAATACATACACGGTTGTCTCCGCGGCTGTGCTGGGTCTGATTCTCTACGATTTATATTGTAAAGGAGCTGCAACTCTTTACGGCCATACAGTGAGTATTTCCATCGTTTTCTCCTTTTCTTGAGTAGTTTTTCACGATGTTGATCTATATATGAATGGAAAATGCGGCATTGTGAGTGGAGTTTGAGGAGACAGGTGAGGATCATTGGGGCTTAACTTGGCGTAAACCCCGGGGGGGGGGCACTTCCATTGACGAGTGGATACCATGCGCGACCATGGGGTCTCGAAAAGCACCATAAACACGTAATTTCCATATTCTGAAAATACACCCCTTAACAAGTATTGGCGTGTGAAATCCTACCCTTAACAAGTATTGGAAACAAAACGATACTCTTGGCAAGTATTCCCTGAAATGAACCCCTAAACAAGTATATTTTATTGTTATGTCACGGGTCCTTCGGTCGTCGGTTTTACCTTTATACACATTTGGTTTAGTACGACCCCACCTTCTACACCTCGCGCAAATCGGACTCTAAACACGTAGTGTTGGGGCAAAAAGGACATCCTTTATAAAACATTTTAATTTTGTTTTATCATCCCCGCAAATTTGACCCTAAACACGTAACTTTCCTAGCGAAATAGATACCCTTTTTTCATTATTTTTTGTGTTTTTGACACCCTTATCACGTTACGTACGTAACGTGCCTTATCGTGAAAAAGACATCCTTTTTACGTGTTTTTTGGTCGCGCATGGTATCCACTCGTCAATGTAAGTGCCCCCCCCCCCCCGGGGTGTAAACTTGGAAAATGAGTACAGGACTCTGACTGATGGTGGAGGGAGAAGGAAAGTGAGATGAAGGGGGGGGGGTGATGAGCACGGCGATTCAACACTCCCCCCCCCCCCCCATCCAAACTCTGAGCATTTTGATTGAGGGAAAGGGGAAAAATTATTAACATTCTACCCCCCCCCCCCCGACACACACCCTCATCTCAACAGATAGGTGGAGTGGTATGACTGGAAAGATCTAGGGATGGAGATGGGGTAGGGTGGGAAAGATCAGAGGTGAGGTGTGAGGGGGTGTGCTTGAGCGAGGGGGGAGGACAAAAGAGAGGGAGAAGTCGAGATTAAATAATTATAAATTAAGTTGTTAAACTTACTCCGACTTTATTTCCGAAAGATAAACTATGTAGGGAAAGAGAGCCAGAGTGCGATGGAAAAGAAGAAATCAGGGATACGTTACATTTCGCTCGTATTCATATCACAAAGTATTCATTTTGTATAGGCCGAAATCATTATCAATGGCCAATCTATTGATCATAAATATGGAGTTATCATTGTAGAACAGCTATATGCCTTTTGTATAGGCCTATATGATTCACCTATTAAAACTGAAGTAATAAACAGTATAAACCTTGTCTTTAAATACCATTCATTATATAACAAAGAAGTCAAATTGTTTCCAGCTGTACACAAAAGTGGGGTGGGCATCCTTGCCTCGTAGAATATGCTGAGTGATATACTGATATCATAATGCAAAATATGAATAGGGTTACACTTTTTATCCAGTATTAATTTCACTGGGCAAATTTTTAATTCATTTTTTGGTCTCGATTGGTCGTTGTTTATTTATTCATATATATATATATATATATTTCAAAAGGGTAGGCAGCATGATTCGCAAAAAAACGGGTTTCATCGGGATGCGGACACTTGTACAGATCAAAGCATTTTTAAACCTAAACTGAGTTCTACCACTGAATGTTTCAGAATGTAATCCATAGGTCAGTCCCACGGATGAATCTAATAAACATGGCAGTACACATTTTCAAAGACCTTGGATGGTGGTAATTTACAATAAATAACCAACAAAACAGTGTTGATTTCGCGTCGAATCCATTTTCTTGTGTGTATCTGTTTCTATAGCTGAACATTCGGTCGGTCATTAAAAATTAACAATTCACCACACTTGTTGAGACAACACAAATGACTCGTCGTAATTTGCATAGAGCTCCATAGAGCTACGAAAGGTGAAACGGTCATAAAGATTCCAAGTGTAACGCGCATAATGCATTTATAGAAGAGTGGTATGAATACGGAATTGTTCATGGCCTCGATAAACCATGACAATGGAATTGTGGGATTGGTTCACCGTTGCTATAAGTTTAAAGGGCGTAGTTAAACTTCAGTGTGAATTCAACTGGTAATTCAAAACCAAGCACTTTGTAGGGGAATGGATTGTTATAAAGGCGAATGGACAGACGAACGTGAAGAGGGGGGGGTGGGGGGCTCGAGAAAATGAGGATTTGAGAAATGAC
Organism: Lytechinus pictus; assembly: GCF_037042905.1. Lineage (NCBI taxonomy): Eukaryota > Metazoa > Echinodermata > Echinoidea > Temnopleuroida > Toxopneustidae > Lytechinus > Lytechinus pictus. The sequence goes on from NC_087253.1 coordinate 5,154,520, forward strand.
TCCATTGAAGGATTTGGTGAACCAACCAACAAACATGAAGAAAATAAGAATAAAAAGGTTTTATAATTCGGGTCATTCAGTCAGTTTAGGCCTAAGGATTAACTTTGAGAATGAATGGTTATTCTTTTTTGGAATGGCAATTCTCTTTCATCAGGGATTTATGAACGGTGAAGCGCACCGTCATGGAACCATGGTAAATCTGTTTGCAGTTGACAGCACAATTAAATTATAAAGCATCTTATCTTGTATCGTGGTATGATTATTTCTTCACTCTAGGCCTAAATACTTCGGTGCTAAGACTTGCACCAGCTATTGTTCATATAAGACCACACCTCGAGGTGTTAAAATTACACTTTAGAGTTTGAACATAACGCCAAAGAGTGTTAATATTACAGTGAAATGTGTTATGATAATCATGTATATCAACGGGTCTTGAATTAGCACCGTAAATTCAACACTGCATGGAGTATTATGACTGATGTGCACTTTATGTCACACCGGTCAACACTTAAGTATACCAAAGTGTTCGTTTTGTAGTCTTCGGGTCCTCCTGATTTAGGATTTTCATCTGAATATTTTTTTTCGTGTACATGCTCTCTCCAGGGTGTCTCCGCATGCGGACAAATTTTCGGGGGAAAAACGTGTGAGAGTGGAGATTTATTTTGGTTCTTGGGGGCATATTCTGACATGCAAATTAACGCAGTAATCACCCCCCCCCCCCAATAAATGATTCACATCTTGTATTTCTATCATTGTTTGAAAAAAAAATGTCACATTTTGTCCAAAGACAAGCGCCCCAACCCCTCACCCCCCCCCCCCCCCCCCACCACCTCCAAAGATCTGTGTCTGTGGAGAAAGAGTGGATTTTTTTTATTGATTTTCAATAATATTTACCTAAAATGTATTTAATCGTAAGAACGTTTTCATGTAAACAATGGTGAATGAAATCAGACATAGATACAACACAAGACGACACAAGTTCACACAACACGGGACAGCACAATAGTTGTCTCTCATTTTACTGACAACTTCTTCCTTATATTACAAAGAAAGAGTGGATGTAATTTTCACCATGTTAAACCCCCAAGCCAGGAGTAACTCCTTGATGAAACCTACAAAGATGATGTATGGTTGGAATGTGACTCCCCGTTCATCTCCCACGTGCCGAGCGCGTGCCAATTCATCACAGGTTATCATTGCCATCCTCCCACCTCGGGGCTTCATGCTAAAAGGGATTAATCAACATTTCATATCATGTTTGATATTTCAGATTGATTGCATTTGTTTTAATAAAAACAGATAAATAAAAGTCATTACTGGGCTCGAGACGTACATCTGCATGAAAATATTAATCGGAGATTAATTTGTTCATACTAGTTATCGAATTTAAAGGAACTGAAATTAATCATATTCCATTTTCCATCTCTGCTCAATAGGCATTTAGCGAATGGCAGTATAATAGCTCGCTGTCATGCTCGTGCAACAAGGTCGGTTTGACCATGGTTTGACATTATAATTGTTACGTAACAATGAGACGTATGACGTCACAATATGTAATTAAGCATCCGTACCATCCTCTCTGCAGCAGGCGTACACATGAGTTGTCTGCGTTGTGGTGTTTGTTCGTATTCAGGGGAGCGTTTCATCAACATTTTCGTCCGACAAGTTGTCAGATCTGACATCTTTCCTTGATTGTGATTGGCTTAGAAGCACTGTTACTATGGTAACTGTCGGATAAAACGCCTGACAAGTCCTTTCATGAAAACGCCCCCGGATACACGGTAAATAGGAGCATTTGACATTCTGAAGATGCTTTTTTTTCAATTAAATTCTTTATTCCATTTCCATTCAAAACATTATACAAAGTAAAATAAAATAATACAAATCAAATACAATTTTACAGACGAGTATTCTTACTTCGTAAAACAAAAAAAAAAACAGTATAATATTTAGCATATTAAATGGAATTTGACCAAATTATATTTTGTTCATTATATTATGTTCTATCCGTCGTTATTTTTCGGGATTATCTTTAAACGTCGATTGAGAATCGATGAAAATAAAACATCTCTTTACTTTAATTTCCAAGGATTTTGAATAAATCACGATCTTCTGTGAATGGTAAACCAGCCGAATGTTAGACTTGGATTTAAACCTTGGGGATTTATAATGCCAAGGCGTCGTGGTCGAGTGGTCATGACTCTCGTCTTTCAATACGAGGGACGTGGGTTTGATTCCCAGTCACGGCGTGTTTTCATTCAGCAAGAAATGTATCCACATTGTGCTGCACTCAACCCAGGTGAGGTTAATGGGTGCCCGGTAGGAAGGAATTCCTCGAATGCCAGAGCGCCCGAATTAATAATAATAATAATAATAATAATAATAATAATAATAATAATAATAATAATAGACAGTTCTTGTATAGCGCATAACACATTATAAATAACGTCTCTATGCAGCATGGCTATAGCCAGGATCAAAATCAGTAGTAGAAACGTTTCTATCCTCAGGCAAAAAAGCACTTTATAATCCAGCAATTATTTTAAATTGTTGATGTTTAGAAGTTTATTTTTAGGAATGAAAATAAATTCAAAATGGGGCTGGTCATTGTTCACAGTACACATCCTTGATATATTTCAAATCCGCGAAATTACTATGATAAGTGAATGTCCTTGGTTAAAATTTGACAGGGTTTCGAACCTCCACCCTTCAGCTCTGAGTCGAGCAATGAACATCGACACTGGACACTAGTCCATCTACAATCGATTTTCTTTTAATCGAACATTATCTAAAATTAATTTATCCGATATTTGGTCAAATTTAAATCAATATGCCGATTCCTATATATTCCTATCGCATTAGTCACTAGAAGATGTCGCTTTTCGCAAACAGTGAATTTATATATTATATATATAAAATTATATTTAAAAATAAGCTGTTGTACCGTCATCGCAATCGAGAGCTGTTCTGTATTGAAATTATAATTTTTATTGAAATTGTAAGAGTTGATGGTAGTCATAGCGAGAATGAAATACAATTTACATGCATGTATAAATATTGGCAAATGAGACGATGTTGAGTGACGGCACGACAGATCTGTCTCTGTTCGAGCATGGACATGATCTGATCGACCTACTGCATTGGTTCGAGGAAATCAGAAACTTCATAATCTTTTCCCAGAAATGGATCCGCAGTTGGCACTTCAACAGAAAATATGACGATGTCATAACTCGCAATCATACACTGTACAGTTCCTGGAGGAGTTATCTTTTCCCCTTGAAAAGGCGGCGCCACGCTTCAGCGCGCTGTGAGGAGAGTTTGGAAGGGTGGGGTGGGTGGGGGGGGGGTCAGGGGAGGATCATGTACGTAAGTGAATCTACACTGTTAAAAAAACCTGATTTTACAGAAAAAAGATTTTGCAGAAAGCAATAACAGGATCATTATGTAATTTCATAAAACCGGAATTCTTCTGCAATTGAACAGAACAGGTCTGTTTAAAATGGGGAAAAGGGTGTTTTATTTAAGGAAATTTATAAGGTTCCATACACCAAATACCAATTTCCTGTAATTTTACATGATATAATGTAAGATTACGCAATCTGGTAAGATTACAGGTGTTCTCGAGACTCTGCTGCAGGAACTTCTTTTATTTTAAGGATACATTTTCTAACAGTGTAGTCTCACTTCGCCATGCTCTGCATATATACACTGTGTGACAACCAACGGTCTATGCATGTAGACTACGCTGTATCCATTACTAGATTTGCGTTATTAATTAATTCATACTAAATGTAGCTGTTGGGATTATTGAAACAATGGTGCGTTCGATGCCAAGTTATACAAATTGTTTAACCTGTATGTAGTCCGTGTGGGGTGTGTGCGATGATGATGAAAATTATGAGGGAATGATGGGGGGTGTATGAGGAAGAGGGTGTTGGGGTGGATGGAGACGATAAGGATGATGATGATGGTGATGGTGATGATGGGGATGATGATAATGGTGATGAAGATGATGGGGATGAAGATAATAATGGTGATGATAACGATGATGATGATGATGATGATGGTGGCGATGATGATGATAATGGCGATGGTGATGATGATGAAGATGTGGATGATGAAGATGATAATGACGACGATGATGATGATGGCGATGAAGATGATGATGGCGATGAATATGAATATGATGATGATGAGGACGATGATGACGGTGATGATGGTGATGATGATGATGATGACGATAACGATAATGATTACGATGACGATGATGATAACGATAATGATGATTATGGTAGTGATCCTGGTACTAAAACTGGTCGACAGAGGTATACGATTTTGATGCGTGTACTTTTTTTCAAATTGAATTAACCGTTTATTGGACGGGAGAGGTATATGGAAAATATAAAAAACGGTGAACATGTTTTGTTTCTAAATGATGTATTCAGCTCCAGCGGTACAATTAAATGAATTAATCCTTATTTTGCTGGAGAGTGCGTTGATTGGCAGATTGGCAATGAGTCCAGAATTATTTCCTGATCGGAGAGCGGAAGTCTGTGTCTAGGTATGCTAGCATGCATGATTGTAAAACATAACAATCTGTAGACTGTATATATTCCTTTACAAATTAGTATCTCTGCATGTACTGCACCTGTAGATCTTATACTGCACTGTATATAGCCCCCCCCCCCCCCCCCCCAACACACACACACACACACACACACACACACACATTCTCCGATCTTGTACTTCCCTTCGTGTGCTGTCTGTGTTATGATATAACCTGAGATTCATGCATCGATATCGCGTTAATGACGTCACAATAAAGAGATGAACATAAATATACAAGACATATTAGGTAGTGAAAACCCCAGGTCAGCCGTAGTATGCATACTGTGTGTAGTGCGTTATTGGTGGAAGTGATAAATACATGACATGTAGGTGTATGTTTCATAACAATAAAAATGGGTATGTGAAAAGAACAATTTTGGAAGACCCAAAGTCGTGCAAATATCTTATCTAGCTTGTCGAGTGATGGTCTATGTTGCAGACAGTGTCTGAAAATAGAGACTACATTCATTGGATGTCTAAGCAAAGACTCATTAATTGATATTTTAACCAATTATGGGCCCACCATGTCTAGAGAGAAGTCTAGACGTCAATGTCTGTGTCAAATAAGAGGGCTACACAGGCCTAATTACAACTGGCAGGCAAAATATATTGGGAGATATTCATTCGAGCCAAACCATTCTCAATCTTTAAATTTGCTGTTGCTGATTGACAAAAATGAATGAATATGACGGACAATCTAACACTGATTCTAGGGAGGGTACCTACTGAACTTCCTTTTTCCACATTGGAAAGATATATCACTACTATGGAACTATTTTTTTACTGGCGGAAGAATTAGGGCCATTTTACTCTCTGAAATGATGAATTTGATCCTGTCAGGTGTATTCTTCATAAATGCCGATTTATTTGTAAAATGAGCTGGTCGAGGTACACTTTTCTGGTCAGATATGGAATGCCAGACATATATCCAATCCACTGGTAGTAATCATTCAACCCTCGAATTTCCTCCTTATTTTTTATGATTTTCTTAAGTGCCACTTTAACACACGAGTCTATGGGAAATGAATTAGGCCTGTGACACCAGAGCCAACCATATTTCCATAGTGAACCTAGTCTCGCTACTTCAGACTCTGCAATATGCACGATGCGAATAAATCTTACGCACCCCCATCGGGCCGAGATGTGGGGGCAAGGAGGGGGAGTGTTTAATGATGAAATGGAAGTAGATGAAGGTTAAGGCATGGGGTTTATTTTTCAAAAATTCTACCTGCACGGTTTATCAGCAATTCATGTATATAACCAAAGAGAATATACAGAAATGAAACAAAAATTTGGCAAACGCAGGAGACACTTCCCGATAAAGGGTCAACAAACTTCCGACACAGTCTCCACAAGAGAAAGAGAGAGAGAGAGAGAGAGTTGGAGGTAGGGTGGTAGAGGGGAGTGAGAGGGGGAGAGAGAGGGGGGTCTAATTCAGAAAAAAAAGGACGACAATTCCAGCGTTTTTTATCATACATTCTTGCGTGGTGTGGCTGTGCGAGAACGGTGGAGATAAAAGGAAGAGAGAGAGAGAGAGAGGGAGATCGGATTTGTTAGGAACAGGTGGGTGTTTCATAAAGCTGTTCGTAAGTTAAGAGCGACTTTAAGAACGACTGGTGATCCTTTCTTGTGGTATTGTCGATCTTAAGGTCGCTCTTAACTTACGAGCAGCTTTATAAAACGCCCCCCTGATGCTTATTCATATCACATTCATATGTGTTCATTGTAAACAAAGTCGTCTCGGCTCTCGATTTGTTTACAAAAATAGTCTACTTCAGAAATTAGGTCATATTATTTTCCAGCGTTTTAGAAATCGGATACTACCGGTAAAATTACACTTGAAAAGGTGAAGAGCGTGGAAATGGTTTAGGTTATCATAGAAGATGATGCCCCAAGAAAACAAATTTACATTGTTCATTTAAATGACCATACTTTTGAAAATAGTAGCGTATCTTAAATTGCTGCATGCCAATAACGAACACGAAATCGATGCGGTTAGAAGTATAGAACACGGAAGAATGCACAATTTCCATTGTAGAACACGGAAAACTAAGCACTCTAAATTAAATGAATATGAGGGCGTACATGGAAGCATATAAGTGATGAATTTCATTTTCATTTCCTTTTCCCCAGGGTCCACGAGCTCGACTGTCTTCGTCGTCGTCCGATGTCTTCGACGTCCTAGGCGACATCGACAGCTTCTCACTGCTCGAGCTCAACACCACCGTCATATCCGACAACCTCGAACTCAAGACCAATGACGATCTCCTGCACGACGAAAGCCTCTTCGAGTCCGATCTGGACTTCGGGAGCACGTCGTCGTCGTTTGATGACGAGACGTACGGACATCCCTCCGAGAGGCCCCTCGTTGTCATGTTTTCGTGGCTCTTAGCCAAACCTCGTCATGTTAGTAAATACGTGGAGCTTTACACCAGGAAAGGGTAAGTCTCTTGTGGATCGAATGTCTTGATACTAATGATTATGCTTGAAAATAAGCAGCTCATCCAATTGATAAAGAACAATAACGGATTAAAATGGGGCTCAAATTAAAGGAATAACATGTCGTCTTACCCTGGACTATATACCTTTCTGGTATCAAGGTTTAGAAACATGAAAACACATGAAATTAATAAACAACAACAGATCTACAATGCGCCCAAAGAAATAGCGTAACGTATTCTAATTATCGTGTATCAAAGTAGGATTCTACAATTGTGACCTAACTACATGCATCTACCCAGCTCGACAACCAGTCGTTTCATCTTCAAACATCCCCTTCTTGATTCTTCTTCATTTTCACCTAATGCATCATGGCCAAAAAATATATTATTTAAGAGATGCAGATATCATTATCGATATTGAATTCATGTTTATTGGTGATGATTTAGTATTTCTTTAGATTTATGATCAGACGTAATGATGATTATGAGAACGACCAAAACGACGTCTTAGATAATTAAGTTGAATATGAAAATTTGTTGTCCAGCAAAAGGTTCAGATAATTTCTAGTTATCGTTACCATGGTTAGCTGGTTACAATGACCGTATATTTTGGTCCTGAAATTTTGTGCATGGCGTGGATAGGATTAGACGACCATGCCATAAAAAGGTGTAAGGGTGTTGTTGACGAGTGGAGAAGTTTTCGTGCTCTAAACCTCAAAGTCTGGGGTTCAAATCCCACCGCAGCACTCGCGTCCTAAATGCATTTATCAACATTTGCCACTCTTCACCTAGGTGTATTAAATGGATACCCAGTAGGTAGAAATTTATCAATTGCTTGAACACCCGATCAGAATATCATGTTAAAATCATTTTTTTTTAAATGATGGGCATCTCATTTTTTTCCTTCTTTTCTCGACTCATTCTAGAATGGATGTCCTCGTCGTCAAGACCCGTCCGATCGACATTGCATGGCCGGCCAACGCCAAGGAGATCGCCCGGGAGATCCTGGACTACGTCACTGATGGCGACAAGCGCCCTCTGTTGATCCACGCATTCTCCGTCAGCAGTCACGTGTACGCCGAGATGCTCGACCTGGTAGATGCCGTCGAGAAGTATTCCTCGGTCCGTTACCGCATTGTCGGTCAGGTTCTCGATAGTTGCGTGCTCTCGAGGGATAGCTACGAAGGGATCTACTCGCAGGCCTCCACCAACTCCTTCACCCAACTTTTCATCAAGAGGGTTGCAGAGACTTACTTCTGGGTGACCAACAAATACACTATGGATAGTATCATCAAGGTTTGTAAGAACTGCAGCAATTGCTTCAGCGGCAAATGCCCCCTGTCTAAAGTCTGCAAATCAAACCAAACGTGAATCCTTACCCCAACAAAAATCCTAACATTTCCATCTTTCTTAACCAAAATGTTATCACAAACCTAACTATAATTTTAGTCCTTGCATCGTTTGAACTAGGCTTCCCTCCACGATCCTAAGCCAAACCTTACCCTATATCTTCCAATGGTCTAAGCAGTTACATAAAATTATAATTTAACTTACAATTTCTCTTTAAAAAACTGCTCACACAAAGGTCACTATGAGAGTTAAAGATGGAATAATGACGTTACGAAAGGGTAATGCTTGATCTAACATTAGGATTATACTTGTACTACGGAGAAACCTTCGAATCCGACTCCACATTGACCAAAGAAATTACGTTATTTTATTTTCATTCAATCGGTCGGTTTCTGTGTTTTGAGTGTAAATTGTTCACAACTGGAATATGGTACATGTATCTGATATGAGACGCATGAAAGTACCATGAGGATGTCATCTTTGGCGCCTTTGCGTGTTCAAGTTGGAGAAAGGTGAAAAGCAATTATCAAATTATTGTTAAATTTCTCGTTGTTCCTCAGGTGAACGAGATCTTTACTGGCCGACCGGTCAAGGCTCCAGCCCTCATCCTCTTCTCTCGCGACGACCACATCGCCACTGCCAAAGAGAATGACGAGCTCGTTGACCAGTGGCGAAAGCATCTCGACGACGACCTCTACGTCAAATGCTGGCAGAGTTCCCCGCACGTCGGCCACCTTGTCAAACACCGCGACGAGTACGAAGACTCCATCTACGGCTTCGTTGGGAAACTGAAAGGCCTGCCTAGGAAGTTGCACCTTGAGAGGCCCATCCCGCCGACGAGCGCCGCCACCCTGCCTCAGGAAGCGCCGAAGGAAGCAGGTCTGAAGAAGGATGAGTGAAAGGACAGCAGACGGGTTGAGTGAAGGACTGTATTGTTGAAGAAGCAGGGCAAAGCTCCATGCTTGCCTTGTTGCAGCTGTAAAATCTTAATTGATTGTGATCGAAGAAATGTTGTAGATTCTATTTTCTGAAGAGGATTTTAATTATCCAGAGAATGCCATGTCATATATCTGTATGGAATCCTTCAAAAGAAAGTTTGTATATTCTAAACGTTAAGAACAGTTCCGAAGGAGAAGATTATGATGTTTCAGAGAATATGTATGATGACGTTGTATATCTGTATTGAACCGTTCGAAAGAAAGGTTGTATATTATAAATTTTAAGAACCTTATATACCGAAGAAGATTATGATGATTCAGAGATTATCTGATATGGCGCAATATATCTTTATGGAATCAATCAACAGCGCAGACACGTCCAGCAAACTTATATATAATTTAAATGGACAAACGGGAAGGATGAGATTTGATCTTTCCGTCAAGGTTCGCCTAGGAGGTTAGATCAGTGGCGTATAGATGGAGGGATTAGAAGCGCTTGCCCCCCCCCCCCCCCCAAAAAAAAAAAAAAAAAAAATACAATAAAAAATAAAAAATAAAAAAATCACGACAGAAAGAAAGAGAAAAGGAAACGGAGAAGGGGGAAACATGATATTGTTTTAAAATTATGTTAAAATGTATCACAAAATTTATTTTTTTTTTTGTAATGAAAATGTCGAATTTAGCTCACTCGCAGCTTTTTATAAATTTTGCCCGATTCTCCATGTCTCGCCCTCAATTTTTGTTGGCCCATTACGACTGGTTTAGATAATGCACGATATCATGTTTAGTCCATATTTAGCTATTGGTGTTTTCTGAGCTGCGTTAGAGGACAAGTTTAAGGAAAATAAAAAGTAAAGGCTGTTGCTGCTGCTACCTTTACAGCAGGTAAGCGTTTCATCATTTATGTCCAACAAGTTGTTAGATCTGACAAATTAAATAGATACCGTTAAACCAACTTCCCCTCACAGTGATCAATACCTATTTCGCTAACCTACCTACTACCTAGATAAAATTTGGCTTTAACGTTGGTGCGTTACCTTGGCCCCGTAACACAAAGGTTGGCGATAAGTCGCTATTAATAAAATGACCTATCAAGATCATCGTTGCACGCGCATTTTGCTCAGTAGAATATCCAAGAACCAATCAGAATTGTTCTTTCAAATTAGTTGATTGGTATTGGAAATTATTTTCCATATCATAACACAAAAAAACATGGTAAATGTATGTACATAATAAAAACGAAAGGTATTGAGAAATGGCCGGATAAGCCCACTCAGCTTTGTTAATATAACAAGGCTGTTCTTCCCTGGGGTCCAGAGCATACATAACAAAATGACAAAAAGAAAAGAATGATTAGAAATCCAAGCAAGATATTTTGCATAAACAAAATTAATGAAAAACAACAATGGAAAAGGGAAACTTTGTAAGATACCCACACCCCTCCCCGAAACCTGCCCCCTCCCGCCTTGTCACACTATTCTTTACAGATCAGGGCAAGATTGAAAGTATATAGGCTACTTGATGATTTAATTGTATAATGAAAGTCATTATATTCCCGCGATCCTCTCTATATAAATGTTCTTCAGCAGCATTCACTCTTGGGCTTGGAAATTTTGATGATTTAATTGTATAAGGAAAGTAATTATATTCCCGCGATCCTCTCTATATATAAGTGTTCTTCAGCAGCATTCACTCTTGGGTTTGGGAATTTTTACATTTCCTCGTGATCGGAGTGAATATGAATAATTTCAATATTGGAAAGACTTTTCTGAATAACCTGGAGCTAAGTGATGAAGGGGTTTGTAAACCATCATATTTAGATGTATTTTTCGCCTAGATTGCAGAGATAGCCATCCTAATTTTGCATGAACATCATTGTTTAATCGCTATTAATTGTGTGTTACGGGACGTGGTTGACGAGACGGGTGATGAAAGATGTGTAGTAGTGTACATGTCAGGTATTGCATAATCACTTAATTGTTCACTGTAAAATAACATCACAAAATATTTTAGCTTTGCATTTACCAATATTTTACATATCATTTCTTATCTTGACTAATCGCATAATTATTAACGGGTATTGTGGAAAGTTTATTTTTTCGCCGAATGTATTTTATATCCTGTGTGTGAACAAGCATGTTTGAAAGCACAAATGTCATTGTAAATACATACATTTTGGTAGAAAGTAAACGTTATGAATTGCAGTTTTAGGAAATTATAAAACGAACATCATTATACATGGGTTTGCAATTCTTTCTTTCGTTAATCTACATTTTCACAAAATATAATTTCCAGGCATAAATTCATACTATGCAATATCCATTAGGCTTATAAGGGGTAAGTCCCTGTAAGAATATTTAACAGAATTCAAATTCCTTTATTTTTATGAATATTTTTGTATCGTTTGAATTAAAGAGATCTGTTCACTTTGTTCTTATATTTTTTGTTAATATGTTGTTTCTTGGAATTGGGCTAAAGAGGGTTTACTGTGTGATATACCAGACCAAAAATTTCACAGTATCATATGTATAGGAACTGGCGGATCCGGGGGGCACAGCCGGTCCGTGCCCTTACAATTAAAATTTATAATGTAAAAGTGTCGTTTTAACATAAGTGTGCCCACCCCCCCCCCCCCCCCCTTGAAAGTGAAGACCTTTGTTTTTGCTTGTCAAATTTTTTCGTGGACGAAATACCCTGAATTTTTGGTAAAACCTTTTTTTTTGCTTGTCAAATTTTTCTCGGGAAAATGTGCCCCCCCCCCCCCCCCACCCATCGAAAAATCCTGGATCCGCCCGTTTATAGGAACTATTGAAAAACATTGGATATGTAAATCAAAGTTTGAAAATAAATTAGGGTTGGTTTCAATGACAGTAGTAGCGAATCTGTGCTATTAGTACTACACGTGAATTCTGGATAATCGAGCATGACCTACATACTACGCCTGCGTAGTACAATGTGCTCTGAATTGTATAGCTAATAATACTCTGTGCGTATAGGAGGTATATACACAACAGAAGTCAACACAACCAACGGACTTTTCTTTTTAATTTGAGAAAACTGGGCATAATGGCGCAGTCATATTTCCCCTACGAAAACAGCCGTTTTAACTTTTTTGTACCAACTACATACAGATGGTTTGGATATAAATGAAAAGAACAGCTGTTTTCCACTCCCCGTACGGCTGCTGTTGGGCAAATGTCACTGCGGCATTAGTTAATCGTCTCACAGAGGGCTCTCAAAATCAGTTCAATAAATCGCTACGAATCCTTCTCATCCTGAACGTATTTTATTTCATTTGAAATATAACGCACCCTGATTTGTCAAAGGTGCTTTTTCTCACAATTTTTTTTCAAGTGCATAATTAAGATAGTCTTGAAGTCAAATGTGAAACAGTCATTGACGTAAAACAGTAAATCTTTTCAAAACGAACAAATTTTTGTTCATTTTCAATTCACAACAAAGAAATCAAATTCTTGGCATTTTTGTACCTAATTACCACAAATAGATCAGCGCTATTCCAATTCACTTTGATTTTTATGTTATATCAACCATCAATGTATTTTCATTGCTAACTTTAACATGCTTTAAGACCCCGATCTGTGATCTTAAGAAATTTTCTTTGATCTTTTCACCTTTACCTTGATCTGTAATCCTAAGTAATTTTCTTTTCATAACTTTGTCTTCACAATCACCTTTCATTCTCTAAACACCATCTACATTTTTTCACTCTGAATATCATGCGTCAAAACCTTATGTTTCACATTTGACCACACCTCTCAACATTTATTTCAATCTCCACACGACACAATGGGGAATAGAGAAACAATAAACTTCAGCTGAAGTAGATCAGAATAGGATACTTTTAATTCACAACATAATAAATAAATCATGACCTAATGGCAATTCTTCTTAAACATACATTATACCCCATCGACGGGGGGGGGGGGGAGTATTTCATCCTAATGTGACATACAATTAATTGAAAGTCACAAGATATAAATTTATCTAGTGGGAATGAAACAAGATATAAATTTATCTCATGGGTACACTACAAGATATAAATTTATCTCACTGGTATGCTACAAGATATAAATTTATCTCATGGGTACACTACAAGATATAAATTTATCCCATGTGTACACTACAAGATATAAATTTATCTAGTGGGAATGATACAAGATATAAATTTATCCCATGTGTACACTACAAGATATAAATTTATCTAGTGGGAATGATACAAGATATAAATTTATCCCATGTGTACCGCTACAAGATATAAATTTATCTCACTGGTATGCTACAAGATATAAATTTATCTAGTGGGAATGATACAAGATATAAATTTATATCATGGGTACACTACAAGATATAAATTTATCCCATGTGTACACTACAAGATATAAATTTATCTAGTGGGAATGATACAAGATATAAATTTATCTCATGGGTACACTACAAGATATAAATTTATCCCATGTGTACACTACAAGATATAAATTTATCTCATGGGTACACTACAAGATATAAATTTATCCCATGTGTACACTACAAGATATAAATTTATCCCATGTGTACGCTACAAGATATAAATTTATCTAGTGGGAATGATACAAGATATAAATTTATCTCATGGGTACACTACAAGATATAAATTTATCCCATGTGTACGCTACAAGATATAAATTTATCTAGTGGGAATGATACAAGATATAAATTTATCTCATGGGTACACTACAAGATATAAATTTATCTAGTTGGAATGATACAAGATATAAATTTATCTAGTGGGAATGATACAAGATATAAATTTATCTACTTGGAATGATACAAGATATAAATTTATCTAGTGGGAATGATACAAGATATAAATTTATCTAGTGGGAATGATACAGATATAAATCTATCTAGTTGGAATGATACAAGATATAAATTTATCTCATGGGTACTCTACAAGATATAAATTTATCTCATGTGTACGCTACAAGATATAAATTTATCTCGTGGGAATGATACAAGATATAAATTTATCTCACTGGTATGCTACAAGATATAAATTTATCTAGTGGGAATGATACAAGATATAAATTTATCTAGTTGGAATGATACAAGATATAAATTTATCTAGTGGGAATGATACAAGATATAAATTTATCTACTTGGAATGATACAAGATATAAATTTATCTAGTTGGAATGATACAAGATATAAATTTATCTAGTGGGAATGATACAAGATATAAATTTATCCCATGTGTACGCTACAAGATATAAATTTATCTCAAGTGTACGCTACAAGATATAAATTTATCTAGTGGGAATGATACAAGATATAAATTTATCTAGTGGGAATGATACAAGATATGAATTTATCTCATGGGTACACTACAAGATATAAATTTATCTAGTGGGAATGATACAAGATATAAATTTATCTAGTGGGAATGATACAGATATAAATTTATCTAGTTGGAATGATACAAGATATAAATTTATCTCATGGGTACTCTACAAGATATAAATTTATCTCATGTGTACGCTACAAGATATAAATTTATCCCATGTGTACGCTACAAGATATAAATTTAATAATTTATCCCATGTGTACGCTACAAGATATAAATTTATCCCATGTGTACGCTACAAGATATAAATTTATCTAATGGGAATGATACAGATATAAATTTATCTAGTTGGAATGATACAAGATATAAATTTATCTCATGGGTACTCTACAAGATATAAATTTATCTCATGTGTACGCTACAAGATATAAATTTATCTCGTGGGAATGATACAAGATATAAATTTATCTCACTGGTATGCTACAAGATATAAATTTATCTAGTGGGAATGATACAAGATATAAATTTATCTAGTTGGAATGATACAAGATATAAATTTATCTAGTGGGAATGATACAAGATATAAATTTATCTACTTGGAATGATACAAGATATAAATTTATCTAGTTGGAATGATACAAGATATAAATTTATCTAGTGGGAATGATACAAGATATAAATTTATCCCATGTGTACGCTACAAGATATAAATTTATCTCAAGTGTACGCTACAAGATATAAATTTATCTAGTGGGAATGATACAAGATATAAATTTATCTAGTGGGAATGATACAAGATATGAATTTATCTCATGGGTACACTACAAGATATAAATTTATCTAGTGGGAATGATACAAGATATAAATTTATCTAGTGGGAATGATACAGATATAAATTTATCTAGTTGGAATGATACAAGATATAAATTTATCTCATGGGTACTCTACAAGATATAAATTTATCTCATGTGTACGCTACAAGATATTAATTTATCCCATGTGTACGCTACAAGATATAAATTTAATAATTTATCCCATGTGTACGCTACAAGATATAAATTTATCCCATGTGTACGCTACAAGATATAAATTTATCTAATGGGAATGATACAAGATATAAATTTATCTAGTTGGAATGATACAAGATATAAATTTATCTAGTGGGAATGATACAGTACAAGATATAAATTTATCTAGTGGGAATGATACAAGATAAAAATTTATCCCATGTGTACGCTACAAGATATAAATTTATCTCATGTGTACGCTACAAGATATAAATTTATCCCATGTGTATGCTACAAGATATAAATTTATCTAGTGGGAATGATACAAGATATAAATTTATCTAGTGGGAATGATACAAGATAAAAATTTATCCCATGTGTACGCTACAAGATATAAATTTATCTAGTGGGAATGATACAAGATATAAATTTATCCCATGTGTACGCTACAAGATATAAATTTATCCCATGTGTACGCTACAAGATATAAATTTATCCCATGTGTACGCTACAAGATATAAATTTATCCCATGTGTACGCTACAAGATATAAATTTATCTAATGGGAATGATACAAGATATAAATTTATCTAGTTGGAATGATACAAGATATAAATTTATCTAGTGGGAATGATACAGTACAAGATATAAATTCATCTAGTGGGAATGATACAAGATAAAAATTTATCCCATGTGTACGCTACAAGATATAAATTTATCTCATGTGTACGCTACAAGATATAAATTTATCTAGTGGGAATGATACAAGATATAAATTTCTCTAGTGGGAATGATACAAGATATAAATTTATCCCATGTGTACGCTACAAGATATAAATTTATCCCATGTGTACGCTACAAGATATAAATTTATCTCACTGGTATGCATGTATCCAGTAGCTTACGCATCAAGAGCTATAACTGATGCAGAAACATGTAGAAAAAGATTGGAAAAGAACGCTTAGCTATCACAAACGGATGTGAAAAATTTCATCAATATATTTGTGGACAAAAGATAAAAGTTGAAACAGATCACAAGCCACTTATTCCATTGCTTGTTAAGTCATAGCATACGCATTCAAAAATTACTAATCAGAGTACAGAGATATGATCTCAAAGTTTCATATACACCTGGAAAGTACATGATCACTGCTGATACACTTTCACGAGCAGTAGATCCAAAAGCAGAATTGAATGACGAAACTCAAGAAGTTATCAGAGTCTGTGTAGATAAAACATGCAATGCCAGTAACATCAAAAAAAAGACAAGAAATTGTTGAAGAGACCAAAAAAGATGTAGTTCTTCAAGAGTTGCTAGCCACCATCAGAAATGGTTGGCCAGAAAGTAAGCAACAATGTCCAGCAAGAATAAAGCAGTACTGGAACATTCAAAGTGAACTCTCTGAAGCAGATGGAATCATCTTCAAATCATCTTGGAAGTTCCAACTTCCATGAGACGGTACATACTAAACCAAGTACACGAAGGTCGCTTAGGCATTGAAAATGTAAGAAACGTGCTAGGGAAGTAATCTATTGGCCCAGAATCAATGCAAACATAACTGAAATGGTCCAAAATTGTCCTTCATGCCTAATGTACAAACCAAAATAACAGGCTGAAAGCCTAAATCCTAATACCGTGCCCAATCGTCCTTGTGGAAAAAGTTGCCGTAGATCTATCACTTTGAACAAAATATATTATATGGTCGTCGTCAACTACTACTCACAATTCACTGAAGTATGTACTATGACTTCAATTACAAGCAAGGCCTTGATTAATCACATGAAAGTAATCTTTGCTCGTCACGGTACACCATGTGAACTGATGTCAGATAATGGTCCTCAATTTGCAAGCCAAGAATTCATAAGCTTTGCAAAAGAATGGGATTTTCACCACACCACATCAAACCACAATATCTTCAATTAAATGGCCTCGCAGAAAATACTGTGAAGATTGTCAAAAATCTCATACTGAAGTCACAGCACGCTGGACAAGGTATCCACAGAGCTTTACAAGTCTATCGAAGTTCACCAATAGCATGTGGAAAATCTCCAGCAGAACTGTAAAATCGTCTAGGTCGAACCTTCCCATGCTTGATACATTGCTCAATAACTAACAGATTGATACTAAATCTGTGAGGGGAAGAAAGGATGAGCAAAAGGTGAAGCAAAAAGAGCGATTCGATAAACATGCTCGAGACTTGCCAAAGCTAAGACCTGGAGATCATGTGATTCTCCAAGACATGGAAACTAATACCTTGTCACAACGTGGTATCATAAAGTCTGTCAGTAATCGTAACAGATCTTACCAAGTTGAGATAGCTACAGGCGAGATACGTCACAGAAACAGTCATCACTTCAGGCCAGATCCTAGACACCAAGCCGAGTCTACTCCACTACCAACACAGGATGACTTCGAGCTAGATGACAACACAGAAGCAGAACCAGTAACCGAAATTCGCGCATCTACGTAACCATCCCGAACAACCAGAAGTGGACGGGTCGTTAAACCGCCAGATCGTTCAAACTTGTAGAGGAAAGCGAACTAAACAGAAAAACTTTTGTGTTTGTTTTTGTAAATAGGCATATGAGTTCAAAGATAACTTTAAACACTGTAAATGGTTTGAACTCTAATACAACCCCATGATAACTGCATGATTGCATGTGCAAGATATGAATTTTCATGTTAAAGTTAATCAGCAATACAGGATTTAATTTATCGTTATCACAAAACTCAAAACAACAGATGTCTCTACTGGTTCAACGCATTGTCACATCATGAACAGCAATAAGGCAAAAGCAATTTTGTGTCTCGCCCGCTGAAAATAACCAGAAATATCATGATTTGCGAGGGCACGCAAGAGAATTATATCGAAACTTCATTGTGAAATGACTGGGATGGAAGAACACTTGTCATAAGAGCCTTGCACGTAAACTTTAATGTTGACCTCAAAATGACCTTTGACCTAACCATGTGACCTCCGACTGCAGCATAACATGCAGGTCCCCCAAGTCCATCTACCAACCAAGTTTGATTGAAAAGCGACCAACGGTTGTGGAGTTATGTGTCATTACAGGTTTGTGACGGACAGACGATGGACGAACGACAGACAACATTTGGATCCCTAAGTCTCGCCTTCACCTCTGGTGGGCGAGACAAAAATGAAATACATGAACTGTCATGTTTTTATATGTTGAAATATTTGAAAGGGGCAGAGTAATACCGTTGTAAGTGTACAGGTAATCTACCCTGTCACTCTGTAGTTTAAAAAGTATTATATATGTGTACATAAACCTCTTCAAAGAAAGGGAGGTGTGGTGATAACTGATAAAGGTCTGCAACAGTAGACTAAACTATGATATTACACATGACCACTCATAGAGAAAACGCTATGGCTGCTACTAAGATGACGGAGTAATGATTTGTTGTTGCAGAGAACCTAATAAATGTCTGTTGTAAATATGTTAAAAAGAACTGACTACTGGTCTATAATTATCTTCACCATAAGATACAACCAGTTACAAGGTATAAATTCATCTCAACAGCTATGGGTGTTTTAATGTATGAAAAATGTGTATGTTAGTAACAGGGAATGCTAGATGCTTTTTCCCTTATAGAATGCAGAGTTACATTAAGTGTCTCTATAGGGACACTTCATAGGACAATATGAGTGGGAACATTCATTAAAATATATCTTGATAATGACATAATTCATTTCAAAGCCTATATATACATGTATCTGTTTCTTTATTTATCCATCAAAACATTACATGTACATGCTATAGGCAACACAATCTTATTTTATTTCACCTGGCTTGCATAAAGTTGGTTTAGCCCTATAAGATATTGTGAGGACAAGATTTTCTGGTATAAATGAGATCTATGACCTTCAACCTATGACCCAGAGACTCTTAATATCTAATCAGTTCATTGTCTCCCCCTAAAGAATACATAAAAAGAAATTTCAAACTGAACCGTAAAGCAGTTCCAAAGTTATCGCGAGAATGAAAATGGAATTGTTAGATATAGATGTAGACATGTAGAGATGTTCAGACGGACGACCCAAGAAACATAATGTAGCATATCATATCCTCCAGTACTACGAGTATAGTTCTTCATGTTTTTCTCGAAGTTGGCGCTGCACTTCCTGGGGAAGCTTGTCTGTTCCAGTGAGATGAAATGGATGTGTGATAGTACTTGCCGATGGAATGGTCTGAATGTATGGTTCTTGTCCTTTTCTACCTCTGCGATACAATGGGGTCCATGTCGATGTTGCTGTCCCTGAAAACCAGTGTAATGTGATGCTTTCCTGCTCAATTGCGGTGACTTTCCCGACTTGTGGCCATTCATGCCTGTATTCCCTTAGATAGACCCCAATCATACATTCAATTCTCAATTGAGGAGGAACCCTCTCAGGCCGTTGCTTAGGACCGATGTTAACCTGGTAAAGACACAACACAGAAAAGGAAAATCATTACTTCATGTCCAAATAATTTTTTAAAATATGATATTTAATAATATTTTGAATTGGCAAAATATTTCAAATGTTTGTAATAAAACTGCTCTTTATAAAATAAACCTTTATAAATGAGAATAGCCTCTCATAAACAAGTTTGAAATCTGACAGTACACGTACATGTATCAACCACATTAAGCAATATTTTTTTCTTTTGAGAGAGTATAACAATTATGCATTTGAAAACATGAACATAATTACAATGATTTATATTTCCTTTCTAAACAAGCTTGAATACATGCACCTTGAATTTTGAGTTCATGATCCCTAAATCTGATCATTTCCCTTCCCACATAATATTTTGTATCTTCCAAAGTACAAGTCCAGTAAGTATCATAATTATTGTGTCTACCCTAAACTGTGGTGACTTTGGACAGGGGGTTTACTTTGAACAGTTTTAATATCATTGACATATTTTTGTTGATGCTTTTTAAGAAAATATTTTTTTCGTGTTATGATTTAACCTTTTACATATTTTGCATACAAGAACAATTTCAGAACCCTGCCTCCCACCCCCATAAAAAAAAAATATTGATAAATAAATACATTAAGGTCAACGTGGTTTACGGTAAATACAATTCAGTTAATGGATCCATCTAGGAGAGCAGCTAGGGGATGTGCGCTTTGTCTCTATTTTTAGAGCCAGCCATTCAACATGTGCATATTAATGTTTTAAAAAAAACAGTAATTCACCCTTTTATAACTTTTTAAGAAATTCTAAAAATGAATGAACAATGAAATACGTTAGAAATAGATATTGATTTGGATTTTATTTAATGTGTTCTTTTAGACAAATAAAAGAATAGTTACAGCATTATAAAGTATTTTCTAAATTAAACAAAAATGTAGCCACAAGTTTGGAGGAAATAAACTTACAGGAACAATGGGTGCCTGCTCATCATTTGAGAAAGCCATATCATTCTCCTCTCCATTTTCAGGTCGTTGTTGTATTGAAGCTTGTGAGTCCTTGCCCATGAGAATGTCCAGCAGCATCCAAGTGTCATTTAAGTTGTTGTCTAGAAGGAAGACAGAAAGTGTCATTTCAAAATACAGTTTCAATTTCGTTTAGTATGTTCCCTGATTATTTTAATGGTATAACAATTTAAGCATATCTCATTATGTGTGTAAGGCCAAGAAAATGATAAAAAGTGAACTCCTGTACATGTAATGTATACAAATACTTGATATAATCAGAGAAATGAGAAACACATGCATACTAGACTATTTACTAAGTAAATATATGATTTTGTAAATTAGAAACCACATGTGCATTAAAATTAAAATATCTAACATTAAAATCACTTTTGCATCTACTGATCAAAATCTATTGTTTTGCCATTCATCTTTTTATACAATATCTGTCCAAAGATGCTCTTGGCATCTTAAACCTAAAAAGACTGGTCTATTTGAAATGTATTGAGAACTAGGGGGCCATGATGCCCCCCCCCCCCTTCATTTGCCACTTGCGTGATCACGCCGGACTTTGGCACGCACATACCTTACCACATAAACTACAAGATAGTATTTTAAAAATTCTGAAAATAATTGTTTTATGCAAATTTATTCATGAAAAATATTATTTGCATATTTAACACTCAATTTCACTTCAAAATGAGCCATTTTCGGCATGTCTCGTAAAAAGTCATGTGACGTTGCAATGCTATACCCATATGTTGCGAATTTGGTCTCAAAAGTTGAACAAGACTTCAAAAGAAAGAGTCATAAAATTTTGCAGCACTATTTTTATGCGGAAATATTGCGCAAAGAAGAAGGGTTAACCTAAATAGAATGGGCTATTTCGACGCCTAAGAAGACGGGGGGGCATTCAGCCCCCCCTTATGATCTTGGCCGTCGACTGCGACGAAAATTGGCACGCAGGTTACCCATGGCATTATCTACAAAACTATAATATCAAATTCTGCAAAAAATCTCATTGCTCATTAATTATGCTAATTTATGCATAAAATCATAATTTTGCTCTAATTAATAAAATAATGCCCCTAAAATGCTAATTTTTGTTTCACATACTCTAGATAGGCATCTGATCAAATTTATTGTTTTAAAATTCAACATCACATCTATTTTCTTATGTATTCTATTGTTTTCTTAATTTCTTACATGTATGTATTTTTTTTTTCTCAATGAATATTGCACTAGGTTTGCTCACTACAAGAGATGCATGGTCAACGTTCATGCTGGACTTAGTGAGGTTGAGGCTCTGGAAGTGGGTGCTACTTTTCAGCAACACCAAAGTCTGTTAAGAGATGAAGTTCCAGACCTTGAAGGAAAGGTGAAGATGTGTCGTAGGCTTTTATTCACATTGCACGACTTAGATGAAGATTTGGATGAACCACCGTCTACTGTCAAAGATGATTGGAGGAAGCAGGCTGCTGCTGCTCTTGGTTGCATGTCATCACCATCTGTTGATGTGAGTTCTTTTTTATCATGTAGAGAAATTAATTGAAAAAAATGCAATGTAAAAGTAATTAAAATAAAAACCTCTCAGTCTATAAAAGGTTATCATGTATTAAATGTCGCATATTTTTTTTTCTTAATATCATGTAGTTCATGTGACAAATGTGAGGCCCGAATATACAAAGGTGGTTTTGAAAGCCACGGTAGAGTCCATGGTTTATGTAGATTTCCTGTATAAATTACGCTTAATTTAGCGTGTATCGGGCACTTGTATAACAAAATCCAATGGTGATGCACACTTCAAGTTGATACCTGTTACCATGTTTACATATGCTATTTTATTCATGAGTCCACTGTTTGAAGAGTGGACTCATTATTCGAAACAGTAGACCTATGCATAAAATATAGCATGGATAACCATGGCAACAGGCATCAATTTGGCGTACTCTGGAAAAGTGCGCATAAGCATTGGACATTTTTTTTAAAATATACGTGGTAGAATAAGCGTAATTTATACAGGAAATCTGCATAAACCATGGACTCAACCGTGGGTTTTCAAAACCACCTTTGTGAATTCGGGTCTTTAAGTATGATTAGTAGACCTAAGTTACATTCTTTGTTTACAAGCAAATTAAAACTATGATAATTTGAATATGTGAACAGATTG
Source organism: Lytechinus pictus (assembly GCF_037042905.1). NCBI lineage: Eukaryota > Metazoa > Echinodermata > Echinoidea > Temnopleuroida > Toxopneustidae > Lytechinus > Lytechinus pictus. The sequence continues at coordinate 5,177,800 of NC_087253.1, forward strand.
TCTTATTCTTATTATTGGTATAGTTTTTGAAAATAATAACCAAAGAATAAAATATCATAACTCACTAAAACAAAATTCCAGCCCTTACCAAACAAGTACATATTCTTTTTTTTTAGAGGATATTTAATGCAGTAAATTGTGACATTAATATAGTTTTATGTTTCATTTTGGCTACAGGGAAGGAAGCCGCTGGAACCATTATTTCAGCTCGCTCTTTACAGCAGACGCTGTTACTCCAAGTTAACAAGGCTGTTTGCGATTCATTTGGAGAACACGGGGAAACCAATGAAGATATCTGTAAGTTCATGAGGCAATTAGATGATTTCACTTTGTCACTAGAGACTAAAATTTCTGAAAGTACAATCTTTTATGTTGTAATTAGTAAACTTTTTTACCTTGGTCAACCTTGGGGGTAATCTAAGGATTTTCTTGTTGATTCAATAATCTCTCGTGAATTCACAATTGATAACACTGTAACAGTTGTAACAGTATAAATTATTTCTTTTCTTTGTATGTGTTTTTGTCTGTTAGATGTTCTTACAGCTGCAAGGAATGAAGGAAAGTGAGCGTTTCAACCTCTTGTCGAGACTGGTGGCTGGAGAGCTGCAGCCGAAAGAAATAAAGGGGGAGGCCCTTAAGATAAAGCGTATGGCACTACTCCGACAAACGATGAAGACACTTACTAAATCAAAAACCTGGGAAGAGTGTGTGGAGCACTATCCAGTGCATACTCAAGACTCAGCACTAGAGCAGTTTCTTGGTAGGTTAAATGCAATGGTACTTGCATGTATTCTATAAATAGTTGAAAAATTGTTAAAGCTCAGGATCAGTGGCAAAAGTATAATCGGAAGGTAAAATGAATGAAAATGAGTACATGTAGGGATTCTCCGGGCTGGATATACTCATTAATCAATAGAGTAAAATTCACAGAACAAAATGCTGAAAATTGTTTCAAAATCGGATAACAAATAAAGTTATTGAATTTAAAAGATTTGCATTATTCTCATGAAACCGTTCTAGGCATGTCTTCATTAATATACATTAGGTCTTAGTGCTGATGATATCCCCACTTTTTCTTTTGTATTTCATTATATGAAATTAGGTTTATTCAAAATATTTCTACCAAGAACTAAAACAACAACTGATTAAGTGCATAAGTTATATCTTGCTGCAACTTTTTTCATCATAATGGAACACATCATTTACGCATTTATAGAAAATGAAACAATTGTGATTTCATGTAATAGCATGAAAAAGGGAAAGTCAAGTGGGGATGTGACATCAGCCTACTTATTGAATATTCATGAAGACATGTCGACTCTAGAACTGTTTTACCAGAAGATTGCAAACCTTTAATATTCAGTAAGTTTGTTTTCGATCGAATTTTCAGCATTTTGCTCTGTGAATTTTACTCTAATTGATATGTAAATATCTTCAGCCCTCAGTATCTCTTTAAATAAAGTAACATTGTTGATCCTTAATGTACTTAAACAGATAAATGTCTGGCACTATGTGGTATTCCATTGATGCTTGATGTGATTGCAATGTCACGTTACATTATTCTTATGCTAAGGCCACAGTCATTGAGTTGGCTTTGGGTGGGAGGGTCTGCGACACAAATGAGGTCATTATAAGCAGATGTTAGCATTACTTGCTCTGACTTGAAAGAAAGTAGAACTTAGATTAATTTTATGTCACATACTCATTTCTTGCACTGAGTCAGTATCAATGTTTTTTTTCAGGAAAGGACATGAGGAAGTCAGTTCCACAGGAGTTTGTGGATTACATCCGAGAGGCGGAGGAGACTATGGCAGGAGATTGTACAAGTTTAGAAGAGCTACAGACGAGTCCTGTCGTTCTGACTGTAATCGAAGCAGTGAGCAATTGTTTTAATGATCTTGTCCAATAAACACACAAATTCAGAACAAGTGTAAAGTGCTTCCTGGCTCGCAGTACTATACAAGAATCATTGTCCTGGTCACACCCCCTCCCAAAAAAAAAAACACCCTAAACATTGGATAGGTATTCAGTATTGAACACTTTTTAAGGAATTAAATGATTTATAACAACTTGATAATTTTGATGACAGTTATGGTGTCTATTCAGTTTTGATTCCAAGATGCACAAAGAAATTAATACTTTTGCAGCCAACCACATTCCATTACCCCTCTCCACTCCTAAATCATGAAATATTGTATTATTTTAATTTTTCTCTTTTTTTTTTGCTTTTTCCTATCATAGAAATCAACAAAGAGATTCAAACAACACGTAAAGGTGAGAGGAGCAACACGTCAACTTGCAGCATTGACCAACAATATTACAACCGCTGCTGAGTGGATCTCACATATGAGAAGAAGTGGTTTTAGGATAATTTCAGAATCAGTTGTTGTAAACGATTCAAATGGTAAATAAGTCTGATATATTTTTAGAAATAAGTTAATGCATACTCATTTTACATACATGTATTTTTATGAAATCAAAACATTCTGTTGCAGTAGTGAAGAATACTATGTCCCTTGTTAGTTATGGTGTATTTGAAATTCTCTATTTATGATTATGATAACTATGGAATAATGAGAAATGCCTACTTGCACAATTTTTCTGTTCAAAGAATTCACAATACATATTATTTGAAATAAGAGTATCCCATGTGAAACACTGCACTGTTTGATTTAAAAGCCAATGTGTTAAGTTTGCATTTTGGCAAGGCCAAAGCTAAGGCCATGTCTGTGAATATTCCCAATTTTTTTTCTTACAAGTTTCTTATATGTGTTGCAATTCAAGACCTGCTTTTTTGGTCTTAACAGCATTGTCTGCATAATTGTACAAATTATACAGGTACTATTTCTTCCCATACAGCTCGGCATTTGATTGTAGGGGGAGGACAACAGGATGTGCCTGGTCTCCCAAAGGTTATACAGGAGAGTTCATGTTACCGAATACTCCTGGAGACCTACACCAAACCACAGGATGAAGTTGTATGTTTCGTCCAAAATACAGGTGAGTTACCACTCTAAAACAAAATTTTGGTGGATTTCAGTCATGCAATAGACCAAGTTGTCATAGAGGTCTGATATGAGATATATATATATATATATATATATATATGTGTGAAGTAACACATGTACTACAGCTTTGGCAACTCTTTTATTTAAATATTGTGTGAAAGAAATGGATGAAGAGAACAATGGTAGGCGTAGCTTAAATCAAGGTTCCCCAGAGCTATCTACCCTTTTGAAAAATTTGTAATGCCGAAAATTGTCTCTGCCCGGAATCTTACCCGGGCCCCCAGCTTTGAACACCGGTGCCTTAACCACTAGACCACAGAGACGGGTTAGTGGCTAGGGCGACCCTGATCAGATTGACCGTCAGATAGACAGATTTCGACAAAGGAAATTATGATTGGTATGGTGTCGAAAATCTGTCTATCTGATGGTCAATCGGATCGGGGTCGCCCTAGCCACTAATCCGTCTCTGTGGTCTAGTGGTTAAGGCACTGGCGTTCAAAGCTGATTCCCAGCAGAGACATTTTTCGGCATCACCAATTTTTTCAAAGGGTAGATAGCTCTGGGGAACCTTGATTTAACCCTAAATCTCCCAGGGTATTTTGATTCTTGTCATTCCGCCCCCCCCCCCTAGGATCTCGGCCGCCGATCGCGCGAGCGATGCAAAAATTTGCACTCTGGTAGCGGGTGATGTAAAGGCTGTATGGTAAAATTTTCCAAAATAATGAGATTTTATTTTATATGAATTAATTATGCTAATTTATGCATAAATCATACTTTTTGCTCTAATTCACTAAATAAAGCTCCTAGAATGCTAATTTTTGGTAAAAATATTCTTTGTAGCATTCTTAACAATCGCAATTCAAAAAAACTTCGGTTTGGAAATAAATTTCTTACATATTTTATTGTTTTATGAATTTCTTATGTATTTCTTTGTTTTTTTTTTAATTTTTTGTTTTTTATTGTTTTTTCGATGGAAATCGTTGCAGACTTAATTCTAATCAAGAACAAGGCAAAATTAATTAAGTTTAATCAGTAAAAGTAGAAATAATGATACATTTATGAATTTTGGCTAAATACACAATTTGCATTGGATTTGTACATGAAATCACGTTTATGAGCAATTTGGGGTCTGACATGCACTTACATAATGTTGCGTAATGTCGTAACCGCGTACCTGGGCGTCACAAATTTGGTCTCAAAATTTGCGTGAGACTTGAAAGTAAAAAGTCGGTGATCGGCGAGGTCAAAAAATTTCGCGCAGCAGATATATCGCGAAAATTGTCGAGGGGGGGCATAATGCCCCCCCCCCCCCGGAGAATTAGGGTTAAGCTACGCCTACCATTGTTCCCTTCATCCATTTCTTTCACTATATATATATATGTATATATATATATAAATATGTATATATATATATACAGTATATACATATTTATTTATTCTTGTAGAAAATTAATATATTCGGTAAGGGGGGGGGGCTGAAACTTGTTTGTTTTAGATTTGTAAAAGAAAGCTGTTATCGCATTGTATTTTTCAAGACATTTTCTTTGGAAAACAAATTCACAAATAGTTACACCAGATTATTAGTCTAAAACATTAGGGACGGTTTTATATCTCCATGTCAGACTAAAAAACACAATTTTGGGTTAAATTTGTAAATATGTTTTTCAGCTTGCATTATATAGGTGCAATTTCTTTGCTTTTATTGACCAGTCGATATTATGCTGTTTACAATTAGGAAAGTTATGGTGTGCATGATAAATAATGGAATATTGATTAGAGATTGGGATACAACCAAATATATTGTAATTTGATTTTGATATCGCATTTCCAGTTATTTTGTTGAGAATACTACTAATTGGAAAATATAGAAATAATGCTTATTTTAAGATTCATATATTCAAAAGAAAAATGTGAATCCTATTATCATAATTAATAAAAGTGCACTTTCTTTATTGCTTTCCAGGTACTTTTGAGGAGGAAGCAAAATCAATGGAGAGAGTGTCGAGGAGGCTCTGTTGGTTCCTTGGAGACTCAAGTCGAGAAGAATCCCTTCCTTCAAGTTCTAGTTCAGATGACTATGAATTTATTGAATAATTATAACTACCAGGTAGTCAGGGGCGAGTTTTCGCTTGTCATGCATGCTCATTGTTTTGAAAGTTAGCATGATTTTACAGACATTTGACCATTGATTCTTTAAACCATGAAAAACATAATTAGCCTCAAATTAGGTGTAGAATCCAAGGTTTTTGAGAAGCTTCTGTCCATACTTTTAATAGCGGTCAATTTCATTTTCAGGCACTAGTCTTATGAAGACACATCTTAACAACCAGTTTAGATGCTCAGGAATGCTTTTTATGGGACAATGACATGAATTCAGACCATTCCAGTTACATGTATTTTCATGCATTAGAAAAAACTTGTTATGTGTATATGTTTGCATGTATTTATCCTTTTATTACCAAAGTATGAGATAGGTTTATATCTTGTAGCATACCATTGAGATAAATTTATATCTTGTAGCGTACCCATGTGATAAATTTATATCTTGTAGCGAACACATGGGATAAATTTATTTCTTGTAGTGTACCCATGAGATAAATTTATATCTTGTATCATTCCCACAAGTAGATTTATATCTTGTATCATTCCAACTAGATAAATTTATACCTTGTAGTGTACCCATGAGATAAATTTATATCTTGTAGTGTACCCATGAGATAAATTCATATCTTGTATCATTCCCACTAGATAAATTTATATCTTGTATCATTCCCACTAGATAAATTTATATCTTGTCGTGTACCCATGATATAAATTTATATCTTGTAGCGGTACACATGGGATAAATTTATATCTTGTATCATTCCCACTAGATAAATTTATATCTTGTAGCGTACCCACTAGATAAATTTATATCTTGTAGCGTACACATGGGATAAATTTATATCTTGTAGTGTACACATGGGATAAATTTATATCTTGTATCATTCCCACTAGATAAATTTATATCTTGTATCATACCCACGAGATAAATTTATATCTTGTATCATTCCCACTAGATAAATTTATATCTTGTATCATTCCAACTAGATAAATTTATATCTTGTATCATTCCCACTAGATAAATTTATATCTTGTATCATTCCCACTAGATAAATTTATATCTTGTAGTGTACCCATGAGATACATTTATATCTTGTATCATTCCCACAAGATAAATTTATATCTTGTATCATTCCAACTAGATAAATTTATACCTTGTAGTGTACCCATGAGATAAATTTATATCTTGTAGTGTACCCATGAGATAAATTTATATCTTGTATCATTCCCACTAGATAAATTTATATCTTGTATCATTCCCACTAGATAAATTTATATCTTGTCGTGTACCCATGATATAAATTTATATCTTGTAGCGGTACACATGGGATAAATTTATATCTTGTATCATTCCCACTAGATAAATTTATATCTTGTAGCGTACCCACTAGATAAATTTATATCTTGTAGTGTACACATGGGATAAATTTATATCTTGTAGTGTCCCCATGAGATAAATTTATATCTTGTGTCATTCCCACTAGATAAATTTATATCTTGTATCATTCCCACTAGATAAATTTATATCTTGTATCATTCCCACTAGATAAATTTATATCTTGTATCATTCCAACTAGATAAATTTATATCTTGTATCATTCCCACTAGATAAATTTATATCTTGTATCATTCCCACTAGATAAATTTATATCTTGTAGTGTACCCATGAGATAAATTTATATCTTGTAGCGTACACATGAGATAAATTTATATCTTGTAGCGTACACATGAGATAAATTTATATCTTGTAGAGTACCCATGAGATAAATTTATATCTTTTAGCGTACACATAGGATAAATTTATATCTTGTAGTGTACCCATGAGATAAATTTATATCTTGTATCATTCCCATAAGATAAATTTATATCTTGTATCATTCCAACTAGATAAATTTATACCTTGTAGTGTACCCATGAGATAAATTTTTATCTTGTAGTGTACCCATGAGATAAATTTATATCTTGTATCATTCCCACTAGATAAATTTATATCTTGTATCATTCCCACTAGATAAATTTATATCTTGTATCATTCCAACTAGATAAATTTATATCTTGTATCATTCCCACTAGATAAATTTATATCTTGTATCATTCCCACTAGATAAATTTATATCTTGTAGTGTACCCATGAGATAAATTTATATCTTGTAGCGTACACATGAGATAAATTTATATCTTGTAGCGTACACATGAGATAAATTTATATCTTGTAGAGTACCCATGAGATAAATTTATATCTTTTAGCGTACACATAGGATAAATTTATATCTTGTAGTGTACCCATGAGATAAATTTATATCTTGTATCATTCCCATAAGATAAATTTATATCTTGTATCATTCCAACTAGATAAATTTATATCTTGTAGCGTACCCACTAGATAAATTTATATCTTGTAGCGTACACATGAGATAAATTTATATCTTGTAGTGTACACATGGGATAAATTTATATCTTGTATCATTCCCACTAGATAAATTTATATCTTGTATCATTCCCACTAGATAAATTTATATCTTGTAGTGTACCCATGAGATAAATTCATATCTTGTATCATTCCCCCTAGATAAATTTATATCTTGTATCATTCCCCCTAGATAAATTTATATCTTGTATCATTCCCCCTAGATAAATTCATATCTTGTATCATTCCCACTAGATAAATTTATATCTTGTAGTGTACCAATGAGATAAATTTATATCTTGTATCATTCCCACTAGATAAATTTATATCTTGTAGTGTACCCATGATATAAATTTATATCTTGTAGCGGTACACATGGGATAAATTTATATCTTGTATCATTCCCACTAGATAAATTTATATCTTGTAGCGTACCCACTAGATAAATTTATATCTTGTAGCGTACACATGAGATAAATTTATATCTTGTAGTGTACACATGGGATAAATTTATATCTTGTAGCGTACCCACTAGATAAATTTATATCTTGTAGCGTACACATGAGATAAATTTATATCATGTAGTGTCCCCATGAGATAAATTTATATCTTGTATCATTCCCACTAGATGAATATATATCTTGTATCACTCCCACTAGATAAATTTATATCTTGTATCATTCCCACTATATAAATTTATATCTTGTAGCATACCAGTGAGATTAATTTATATCTTGTAGCGTACACATGGGATAAATTTATATCTTGTAGCGTACACATGAGATAAATTTATATCTTGTAGCGTACCCACTAGACAAATTTATATCTTGTAGTGTACACATTGGATAAATTTATATCTTGTAGTGTACCCATGAGATAAATTTATATCTTGTATCATTCCCACTAGATAAATTTATATCTTGTATCATTCCCACGAGATAAATTTATATCTTGTAGCGTACACATGAGATAAATTTATATCTTGTAGCGTACCCATGAGATAAAGTTATATCTTGTAGCGTACACATGGGATAAATTTATATCTTGTAGCGTACACATGAGATAAATTTATATCTTGTATCATTCCCACTAGATAAATTTATATCTGTATCATTCCCACTAGATAAATTTATATCTTGTATCATTCCCACGAGATAAATTTATATCTTGTATCATTCCCACGAGATAAATTTATATCTTGTGACTTTCAAATACCCCCCCCCCCCCGTCGATGGGGTATAATGTATGTTTAAGAAGAATTGCCATTGGATCATGATTTATTTATTATGTTGTGAATTAAAAGTATCCTATTCTGATCTACTTCAGCTGAAGTTCATTGTTTCTCTATTCCCCATTGTGTCGTGTGGAGATTGACATGAATGTTGAGAGGTGTGGTCAAATGTGAAACATAAGGTTTTGACGGTGATATTCAGAGTGAAAAAAAATGTAGATGGTGTTTAGAGAATGAAAGGTGCTTGTGAAGACAAAGTTATGAAAAGAAATTACTTAGGATCACAGATCAAGGTAAAGGTGAAAAGATCAAAGAAAATTTCTTAAGATCACAGATCGGGGTCTTAAAGCATGTTAAAGTTAGCAATGAAAATACATTGATGGTTGATATAACATAAAAATCAAAGTGAATTGAAATAGCGCTGATCTATTTGTGGTAATTAGGTACAAAAATGCCAAGAATTTGATTTCTTTGTTGTGAATTGAAAATGAACAAAAATTTGTTCATTTTGAAAAGATTTACTGTTGTAAACAGTTTATTTTAGTACAAACAAAATGAACAGTTTATATGCCTCTAAGGGTTCTGGATGCAGAACAATTCTTGTGTAGTGCATTCGAAAATAGATTTCAGTTGGAAACTCGAAAAGAAGTTATGTAACCATGGGAACGTACCTGTTGGATCTCTAAAATCTTGCCAAAGAAGTTTGAGATTGAGTAATGTGTTAATGAAAATCATACGCTGCGAAAACTGGTATTAGCCGGTGTACATACAAGCACATCAGTCATTTACTCCGGCGTTAAATTAACGGTGTTAGCTCATTCAACTCTTATGGGTGTTATTCCAACACCGTTGGTTGTTATTTCAACACCCTTTTTTTTTTTTTTTTTTTTTTTTTTTTTGTATTGTGTTCAAACTCAAGGATGTAATGTTAACACTTTAGGCTGTGGTCCTCGCGAAACGCCAAACGGTGTCAGTTTTAACACCTGATGTTACAGAGTTGATATACAGGATCACGATGCTTCATCTTTCAGAAATTGAACAGTAAAGTCAAAATGATTCGTCTGCCTAGAACCTATAATACGAAGATCAAATCGTTATTGTGGCTTATATAAAAAGTTACGAGTTGTCAGAGTTGTTAGTCTTTACCATCCACACAGCTTGTTGAATGTAACTTTTGTTTCAAATTAAAAGCATGACGCGATATTTTGAAGAAGAACAAAATCTGTTGACGTGTTTTGCCGTATGAATCTCGAAAGAGAGAATGTGAGAGAGAGGGAGAGAGACTGAGAGAGAGAGAGGAGGGAGGGGGAGAGACAGACAGGGGGATTCTGGTGATAATGCAAGATAGGTAATTTGCTTCACGACACTCTTTTTTCCATTTTTTTTAGGAATCAGAAATTTGGCTCAAAGGCCGATTGTATATCAAGAGAAATACAAACAGGTGAATATTTTGGTTCAGGTTAAGGTTTGATATTACTATTGATTTTGAATTATCCATTTTGAACCGGTATGATAATCGCTAGTTTCATTTTTTTTTTTTTTTTGCTTTTGTTTTACTTTCCCAAACTGTTGGTCAGCTACTTTCCCAATGCCGTAGAAGTCGATTGAGGGTGAAAACAGTTCTCGTTGACGAAAAGGAGGAAAACTACTTAAAAAAATAATAGTCTTTAGTAATACGGTTGACAAGAAAGCAAAATAATGGAAAAAAGAAAAAAAGAAAATGGGACAGAAACCAAGATGGACAAATACCTTGTATTGTCCTACCATGCCAGTGTGTATGCAGCGTGTCTGTGTTCTTATCTTAATTCGCAAGCGCAACCGGAAATAGAAATGTTCCTATTGAGCCTCTTTCTTTGCTCTCCAAAGATATATATATATACTAATTATGATTTAATAGATAAGAATTATATTACCTTCTTTTGCAGGGAAAAGACAATTTATCTGCTGTTTCTCCCTTCATTTACATTTGTCATAAAAGAGGAACCAGAAAAAGAAGCTCTATACCTAGATTGTCAAAATGAGTTGCATGTAACTGACAAAAGTTTATTAATGCTATTGACGTAAAAATTATTATCATATCTGAAACTAATCTGGAATGAGGTAGACATTCTACCCAATGGCCCGTATTCTGAAGTCGGGTTTAACTTAAACTCGGGTTTAAAGTTGTGGTTTGAGTATGGATAGCCAATTGTTACATAAATCACTACCGGTGGGGATATCGTATTTCAGCTCATTAGGCTCTCAAATCATTCATAATTCTCTAGGAAGTATAATATAAATAGATGATTGTCTTCACCATCGATGAATCAGGAAAGAGCACAATAAACATAAGAAACAAACAACTTAATAAAAATTTTGACACTTTTGGCTTCCCATAATTTTAGCACAGAGTTAGACCATGGTCTAAGTTAAACCTGACTTCAGAATACGGGCCAATATGTTTAAATTCGTTACGTCCATATCGACTACTGTGTGAGAACTTGGATTTAAAGTTGATCTCAGCAGTATTAAAGAAATACCAAGTTACAAGGATTCATCATTGGCAATCTGATAATTGTCACATTCCTGCCAATTCTGATAGAAAAAACATATTTTTTTAAGGACAAGTCCACCGTAACAAAAAGCTGATTTGAATAAAAAGAAAAAAAATCTAACAAGCAAAGCACTGAAAATTTCATCAAAATCGGATGTAAAATAAGAAAGTTATGACATTTTTTAAGTTTTGCTTAATTTCACAAAACTGTTATATGCACATCCTGTTCGGTATGCAAATGAGGAGATTGATAACGTCATCCACTCAATATTTCTTTTGTATATCATTATATTATTTTATGAAATATGAAATATTATAATTTTCTCCTCATTGTCAAGTGAAACAGCGATTAATACCTCCCTTAACATGTGGAATTAGCATTATTTAATATTATATGGTTCAGTCAAGTTGGCCCGTATTGTCAAATATGTAAAAAAAAAAATATTGTATAATTCAAACAATAAAAAACTAAAGAAATAGTGAGTGAAGATATCATCGACTGTTTCATTTACATGTTACTGAATTGTGCATATCACTGTTTTGCGAAAAATAAGTGAAACTTTAAAATATCATAACTTTCTTATTTTACATCCGATTTTGATGAAAGTTCCAGTGTTATGCTAAGTTTGATTTTTATCTTTTTATTCAAATCAACGTTGTTCTCGGGTGGACTTGACCTTTCAGCGTGACTTGTCCACTGCGTGCTGAAAACGGTCAATGACTCAAACGACTCTTGGCAGTTAAACTTTCCCGCCCAGCCAGCTGATTTGCATACTATGAATGCAAACCTCGTAACCAACAGTAATCATAGTAACCGCCATTATCATAGTGGATGCTGACTGATTCAATCACTGGAAGAGCGCCATCTTTTGAGGAAAAATATTTAACTTCTCAGATTGAAGAGCCATTTTTGTAGGCCGACTTTTACATTTTTGAACGGTCTGTGTTTTTAGGAGTAATAAAATAATTCGTGAACCACCCTTCCCTTTTTTTTTTGTCGTTTGCAGCGGCTTATCTTGCCGAGGCCGAGTGGTCTAAGGCCCCCGACTACAAAAGTCCGGGGTTCGATTCTTGGCCCTTGAAGACCAAGGCAATTTTTTATACATTGCCCTCTATCTTGCATCAAGTAAAATTGAAATGCTTTCGGCATTGTTGATACCAACGTGTGCCCGTGTTTAAAAAGAGCTAAAATCACGCCCTTCAAGCCACTGATACTGGTAATTTATTGGGGGTTTTTCCGTTTGGTTATTTTTTTCCTCCCGTCCCTTTTGGCTTTGTTCATCAACCCGTCTAAGTGGAATCCGGGGTACGCGCCCCTTTTGGTCCCCACCCCTCCCTTATTACACCCATTTGCGTAAATGGCTATAAGATCTTTAAAAAAATGGGGAAAGGGCGGGCATGGTGCCGTATCTATCAAAAGTTGTGATAGAGCAAAGCGAGCTAGCAAAAAAATGAACTTTTTATTACAGGTATCACTTTTGATAGAATATGAATTCAGAAAGTATTATCATATACACCCCCTTTCCTCTCATTTTCCTTTTTTATCTCTTCTTTTTTTTTTCTTGGTCGTGTTTTTTTTTTATTCCATGGCCCCAAACACCCCCCCCCCCCCTCCGCTGTACGTCAGTGATTTACCCACAGCTTTCCTCAGTGGAAGTGAGTCTCATATATTCTACCATACGAGACAACTTTCTCTCCCAGCGATTCAGCCCAGCTCAGCTTTCAAGTCTAAACTTGACCTTTGAACTTTTCCAGTGTACATTTCCTTTCTTAGGTCGTTTGAGATCAAGAATGTGAGATAATAGAATGTGAAAATAAAATCTTTAAAGTCCCTTTCGCAACGTAATACAGAGAAGCAATACTGAAATGAAATAATCAATGTATCAAAAATATACTCTTGAATAAACAAGCCATTCCTTGAAATAAGGAGGTTGACCAGAGCATTTTATCAACCCTATTTTGTCGTCTGATAAGCCGCTGCGCACGAGCGAAGCGACAGAGCAAAACATTGAAATTTTTTATACAAATATCTAATTTTGTGATATTTTCAGGAAATAATATCACATTTCGCCTTCTTATCTTTCCTTTTTTTTCTCCCATCTTTTTGGTCGTGAAAATATGTGGAACGGAAATATAAGAATGCCAAAAGTTCGTAGAAAACAAATGTATTCCCATACCACGATCGTACATGGACTTTCGAAATGGATCCATAATACCTAGTTCCCGCTGTCACGATTTGTACCACGAGTGAATTGGTGACCTCAATCGTGGAGTATTCGTAGTGATCTTATCAGGTCGTATCAGATCATATCAGATATGTCTTCTATCGTAGTAAAAAGAATTGAACGGTGCAAAAAAAATCGCGATCAGTCGTGTCGTACACTGCAAAAACTCTGGTGTTGATTTAACACCAACCCGGAATCTATTATGTCCACACCAGAGAAGTGCTAAACAACACCAGTTTCGTTTTGGTCTTTATACACCAGATAGGTGTTTATACAACACCAACTAGTGTTAAAACAGCATCGGTTTGATTCCAAACTGGTGTTGTTTCAATACTGGTGTGGACATATATAGATTCCGGGCTGGTGTTAAATCAACGCCGGAGTTTTTGCAGTGTGTCATGTTTTTCTAAAGATATTCTCGTTACAATGTATTGTGATCGACTAATTTGTAGCAAACAATTTCACAGACTTAAGGAATTAACACGCAAAATGATGTTTTCTAGCATGCAAAACAAGAAACAGAAAAGGAAAACTTGTTAACATACATTATTTTTTAATTTCCATTTTTTCCCCCATTTCTTGGACAGGGCGAAGTGTTGCTGTTTTTCCTACATTTATATGTTCAATTCGAATTCATCATTTGAAGAACCTCTGCCTGGTACATTCAATATACTGCGGAGTGTTGCGGCCCAGTGGATTAGTATCCGGACTTTGAAACAGAGGGTCGTGGGTTCGAATCCCAGCCATGGCGTAATTTCCTTCGGCAAGAAATTTATCCACATTGTGCTGCACTCGACCCAGGTGAGGTGAATGGGTACCCGGTAGGATTTATTCCTTGAACGCTTTAGCGCCTATTAATATGGCGGCTCAGCTACAGCCGGGGTAATAATAGTGATACCAAGTATCAAGGCACAGTTGAGTATATGCATATAATGTAGTAACTGCGCTATATAAATGGACATATTATTTAATATATACTGGTCATCCGGGAGTGACCGACCACGGGTGTATAATTAATATGGGTGATAAACTTAAACAATAACATTTTGAAACTGTTAAAAAAAGATTAGTGCGGTCTTCTAACAACATCCAGTGGTTTAGGTTTAATACACCATAGATTTCTTATGTAACACCAAAACTATCGAAATAAGGAACGTCGACATACGGAACAGCGTACAAATGGGGGGGGGGTGCCTTGGAGCACTCCTCCACGAAAACAAAAAAGACCTTAAAGAAAAGAAAAAAGGGAGAAAATGAAAAGGAAAAGATTGATATTTGATAAAATTTTGGAATATTACGTCGAAATTTATATTTAAAAGAAAATCATTTTGGATATAGGTCAAACTTTCCACTCACTCACATTTTTTATAAGAAATTTCGCCACATACGCCATATTTTTTTTTGGAGGGGGGCATTGCGCCACTGGAGTAGGCTGGGAGTGGATGCAAAAGAGGATTGAAATTTAGGAAACGACAACGAGTATCGAAATAACGCCATGTTGCCCCCCACCGTAAAAAATAATAATAAATAAATAAGAAATGCGAGTGAGTGGAAATTTTTGACCTTTTTCAAAATATTTTTTGGGGGGGCCCATTGCGCCACTGGAGTAGGCTGGGAGTGGATGCAAAAGTGGATTTAAATTTAGGAAACGACAACGAACATCGAAATAACTCCTTAATCATGTTAATTACTGACGAGGAAAACAAGCTCTTTAAAGAAGAGGAAAAGAGGGCGGAGAGAGAACATGCAGCCAACAATCACGCACACAAGGTGACGAATTTCAACTAGTTTGCACATCGAATCGCAAAGTGAATGTGTAAATATACACATAGGATATTGTCAAGAGTGTACTGCAGTCTGTCACATTGTTTGTTATGTAATGATAGCTCTTCATAGTCACAACAAGTTCCTCTAGAAATTAATAGAGAGGTACCAATTTAAGAAAAGTCATTAAAAAAAAACTAGGTGCCTCGTATTCTGAACGGTAATTGCCGATTAGTCCACTGCCAACCCGTCCACTCACCACATGGTCTGCTTTCATTCAGTCTAATGCCATTCCGTCCATCAACATTTCGTATAACAACCATTTGGTCCAATAGCCATTTGGTGTAATAAGTAATATCCAGATCGTCTAATACCCATTTTCTTTTCCTTCATTTTGCACAATAACACTAAGACCAAATGGTATGTGGACTAAATGGCTATTGGACCAACTGGTTATTAGACGGAATGGCATGATACTAAATGAAAGTAGACCATGTGGTGAGTGGACGAACTGATGGTAGACTAAATGATAGTAGACTAGTTGGCAATTGGACGAATTGGCATTAGACGAAATGGAAATAAACCTTCTGCACTCGGGTTGAAAAGCCAACATGGTGAAACTCTGAGTTAACAATTACGGGAAGCCAAACGTTTCAAAATTGCATTATATATTTCCTATCTACATTTGTCTCTTTACAAATGTTTTAATGAAGAAGTGAACTATTTCAAAAATTATTGCCAGGCTTGTATGACTAATTTGAGTGTCAATTGAACTGACAAATTGAACTTGTACTGCCAGAGATATCTGTCACCGATGGCTATCCATAGTTAAACCACAACTTTTGACAAGAGTTTAAGTTTAACCTGAGTTCAGAATACGGGATTCCAGGACATTTGCTTCAGCAACAAATGCTCCGCTGCAAAATTTCATACATTAATGGAATGACAAACTTCAACCCCGGGTTTAACACCATACCCTATCCTAAACCTAACATAAACCCCATTGCAACCCTCACCATATATCTTAGACGAAATAAGCCCGGAGCAATCGTCGCCGGAGTGCCCCCCCCCCCCTCTCTATCTCTCTCTCTCTTTGTAGAAATTACTATTGCGCTTCCCTAATTATGAAGTGCCTACCCGAATTTATTTATCAAGTTCAAGCCAGGGACTTTAGGTAGCATATTCATACCACGCTCCCAGTGCAATAGGTTTGCACATCAAACTAGACATGACCATTTTGACCGGACCTGTGCCTCCTAATCTGTGAAGTGCCTCCTCCATTTTGAGGGATGACATAATAACTTTATCATTCATCAAAGTTTCCAGCATTGGAAATCTACATGCTGCTTTGTGAATGGGAAAGATTTGTCCGGTTGATGCACTCGACAGAGGAGCAAAAAAATTATATATTGTATAGTCGTCAGATTTAAAGGCTGGGACACAGTTTTTTTATTTTCTGTATTTGGTTCTTTTTTAATTTACATCATGCAGATACAATGATACAACTAATGACTGGCACCATGTTTCTCTTGGTATATACCATACTGTCAATTTAAAGGCCAAAATGACTCCAATCGCAAATTAATTTTACTAAGTAGACACACAAATATTTTTTTTAATGAAATCTACTTCCACATTTACAAATTCAATTCTGAAAACTCCCTCAACACTGCTCAATCGATGTACCACTACTAGTTTATAGCCTTGCAGAACAGATAACAATGCACTTTCGGCATTAGCGTACCTACGGGGGGGGGCAGAGGGTGCAGTTTGCCCCACCCCCTGACGAGCTTGAAAGACCTTTTTGCCCCCCCCCCCCCCTCCTGACGAGCTTGAAGACCTTTATTGCCCCCCTGACGAGCTTGAAGCTCTTTTTTTTTTTTTTTGCTTGTCAATTTTTTTTCTGGTACGAAATCCTTCATTTGTGATTGAAGACCTTTTTTTTGTTGTTGCTTGTCAATTTTTTTGGCGGACGGTTTTGCCCACCTGTGAAAAATCCTAGGTACGCCACTGACTTTCGGCAAGTAAAGATAATTCGTGCTCGGTTATCTTTTAATCTGGACGTGATTTCCTCATCTCATACTATGAAAGGATAATTATCTGAGAAGAAAAGTGATTACACGCAACGAGGCTGATATTATGTGGGTATTACAAATCCTTGAATTTCTTTCGTTTGGGGAATTCGTAATGCAAGTAGCGCGAATAGTATGGATTTTTACTCGTTTTATACGTATAATCATTACACTCTAAATTGCAGGGATTTTGAATTAACCCAGATGTATAAGGTGGCCCTGAAGGGACATAACAAATAGACAAAAGCGAGAATATTGACGACGAACTTAACGATGAAATTCACGACGTCGCCAATTCCGTCGTGAATTTGTTTTGCTTGATTGGGCGGTCCTCGTACAAGCGCCAGAAGACGATTATGACTTCGAGTCGAACACGTGCATGCTGGAATGGGCTCGGCACTGAATTAAGAAACAAGACATATCGATCTAGTCTACCGGTAGTCTTCAACAACCTAGTTAGAATTAGATAGTCTAGGCGATGGCAGCCTTATATCTAATATCTAACAAATTTACATTTTTATTCCACTTTGTACAATAAGATCATATTTTGAAGTCAAAACCTACCATTTTTTACAGAAAGAGTTCCATATGCACGTACCACCCAAGCAAGCAAAACAAATTCACTACGAAATTGGCGACGAAATTCCGCGACGTCGTGAATTTCGTCGTAAATACTTCGCAACAAAATTCACGATGTCGGGAATTTCATCATAAAATCCGCGACGATAATAATTCACGACGAAATTGGCGACATCGTGAATATCGTCGCGAATTTCACGACGGAGTTGGCGCTGTCGTGAATTTCGTCGTCGATATTCGCGATTTGGTCTATTTGCGATGTCCCTTCTGGGCCACCATAGATATATGATATAAGTTAGAGTCCAATGTCTTCAAGAATTTGTTTGAGTCCTACAGATTTGTCTCAAAGGATTGAGGAATTCAAATTAACGGCTGACTCAAGGAAAAAGTTATGATAAAACTGTCAGGCCTTTACAGAACTCTTAAAGGTCAAGTCCACCGCAACAAAAAGTTTATTTGAATAAGTAGAGAAAAATCAAATTAGCATAACGCTGAAAATGTCATCAAAGTTGGATGTAAAATAATAAAGCTATGGTATTTTAAAGTTTCGCTTATTTTTCCAAAATAGTGATATGTGCAACTCAGTGACATGGAAATGAGTCAGGCGATGATGTCCACCACTCACTATTTCTTTTTTTTTTTTTTTGAGAATTATACAATATTTCATTTTAAACAGTTTTGACCATATAGGAACTGACTTGACCGAACCATATAGTATTAAACAATGCGAATTCCACATGTGTAGGGAAGAATTACTCACTGTTTCACTTGGCGATGAAGAGAAAATTAGAATATTTAATATCTCATAATAAAATACAAAAGAAATAGTGAGTGGATGATGTCATCAGTCTCCTCATTTGCCTACCGACCAGGATGTGCATACAACTGTTTGTTGAAATTAGGCGAAACTTTAAATTGTCATAACTTTCTTATTTTATATCCGATTTTGATGAAATTTTCAGTGTTATGCTTGTTGGATTTTTTGTCGGAGTGGACTTGGCCTTTAAAAATATCACTGGCGTACAGACGGCGGGGGGGGGGGGGGGCTTGGGGGATCTTGCCCCCACTGCCCCCACATTTTTCACAATAAGAAAAGAAAAGAGAAAAGGAAAGAGAGAAGGTCGAAATTTGATATTATTTTCTGAATATTATGTCAAAATCTATCACAAAATTTGATTTTTTTTAAATAAAAATGTCGAAAGTTTTGCTTGCTTGCATCGCTCGCTCTCAACTTTATATTAATTTTACGTGATACGCCATAACTAGCCCCCTCAAAAATTTTGGATCATTACGCCACTGTTAAAAGTAATAAGTGTTGGTAAAAAAAAACTCCTCAAAAACTTTTTGAGGGGTCCACATTCTACAAGCTTTGCTTTTCACAATAAGAAAAGAAAAGAGAAAAGGAAAGAGAGAAGGTCGAAATTTGATATTATTTTCTGAATATTATGTCAAAATCTATCACAAAATTTGATTTTTTTTAAATAAAAATGTCGAAAGTTTTGCTTGCTTGCATCGCTCGCTCTCAACTTTATATTAATTTTACGTGATACGCCATAACTAGCCCCCTCAAAAATTTTGGATCATTACGCCACTGTTAAAAGTAATAAGTGTTGGTAAAAAAAAAAACTCCTCAAAAACTTTTTGAGGGGTCCACATTCTACAAGCTTTGCTTTTCAGTGGACCCCTCCATTCTTCTCATGATATATAATTATATTGATTATATTGATTCAAACTTGACATGCATGTTAATTTATATTTGAATCACTTATTGAATATGTATATCATTATTTTATTCAATGTTGAATTTTGTTCATGCTTTTGTTTAAATTGAATCAATTTATCTTGTACTTATTTGTATTATGTTGAAGAATAAAAAATAAATTGAATTGAATTGAATTGAATTGAAATATGAATGTCCGACCAACAAATTAACCAAAAGTACTCGTTAGAAATTCACTCTAACTATTAGCTTGAGCTTGAGTCAGAAGCACCAACAAATTGATTATTTTGAGTCATAAATTCTGGAAGTCTGTATAAATTGCTTTTTGTCAATCATATTGCAGTGTAATATCATATTGATAATTTTTTTTTTTCAATTTGTTTCCCCTCATATTGATAATAGTGATTTGAACTTTTTTCATTTATTCGTATGCACTTATTTCGTTCATAGATTAAGAAAACTATACTTACAAACATATTGATATAGAGATACACAAGAAATGGAAATAATTTATGAAACGAGGAGACTGCAGCTTAGAAGGCAGAAAAGTCTTATTGGTGCTGCCACCCAAAGAACAAAATGCAAATTATACAAACAAAATAAAATATACAACATCTAAAAACCTAAACACGTAACATAAACAAAGTGACGATAAAGCCTATAAATAAAGAAAAGAATTAGGTATTGTGGCTGTCAATTTATAATGATTTTGGTCTCCTTTTGAAGACGGAAAGGGAAAGGGAAGGAAGGTTGTCCAAAATAATAAGACTTTGGGAAAAAATATTTTTTTTTAACAACGTTAGTTCTTGGGACTGATTCTGGGGTAAACTTGAAGGCCCGAATCTTTGGAGTCCGGGAGGAAGGGGATAAAGTGAATATTAAGGGAAGAGTGGGATTATAAGACAGGGGTCGATCGGACTTTTTCCAGGGGGGGGGGGAGGGGGAACATAGCTGAAAAATAAAAAAATATATAATAATGAAAAATAAGAAATAAGAATAATACAAGCAAGTCTTATATGTGCTAGTTGTTGATCGAATTTTCAATCAGGGTCTATGTCTGCAGACTACCTTCTGCCCCTCCTCATTTTTTTATTCTACTTGGCAGTGCCCCCCCCCCCCCCCGCGTTGTGCAGTAGCGCCGCCCTTGCATTGGTGCCGTGAGAGAGTTGATAATGATTAGATAATTTCTATCAATATCGGAAATAGTTGCTGGCTTAATAGGCCTACTTGATCGCATGTTAATTGTCTTTTGAGTATAGACCTCTATGTATTTTTGATATATTTCCGTTGTTTGTTTTTTCTTTATACCAGTTGGCCATGCATATTTTATTACATATATTTTCAGTTGTGTGAAGCAACCCCCCCCCCCCCCGCATAGAATTTATCAAAGACAATGCCTGTTTTAAAATACTATATTGGCCTTGCCTAATTACCTTTTTATTCATTCGGGTTTTTTTTTATAGCAGATATTGTATTGGCCCTGGGAAGCCAGAAAATCAATATACAAGACAGAAATTGACGAAAATAAGTTTTGTAAAAGCTCACATTATTGTGATTATTGTAAACCTACCATTACCACAGTCATAATACCCCGCTATCATGATATTCCGTCATTATTTACAATGTAGCAGCAAGCCTACCGTACGAAATCTCTATTTTGAGAGGTTATTCCCCCGAGGAATTGAATTGTAAAGGAGATAAGAGATATGAATCATATTTTGTTCAATATTCGAGTTGAAAGAATATTGAGCACTCGTGTCCGTCGAAGCATTCATACACCGCGGTATATTGCCATAGAGTGCTGCAATACACGAATCTACACGCGTTGAATGCATTTTCTGCGTGTACAAGCCGTCTGTACGACAGCATACATTCATTCACTCGTAAACATTCCCCGGCGATCGTCTGAAAGAAAAATCTAGTCTCGCAAAGGCGGCTTACAAATTATTCAATACGTCGCTTTATTTTGCTTCTACCTCGCTCAGTGAGCCTAACCCGTGGAAACCTATATATCTGGATTAAAACTCGGGACCATCTTCACGGATTTCTTGCTCTGGAAATTACTTTTACTGCGTCTTTCATCTCGGAAATCTTAAAACAAGGAGAGGATTCTCTAACGTAACGATGGGAGTGTGTGGGGATGAGGCGATAGTGTGGTGTTTCAAATACATCTTGGTTGTCGCCTGCTGCATTACAAATTTGGTGAGTCACTTAGATTTTGAAATTCATGTCATTTTCCAGCATGCACAAGCCCATACTGACTCATGTTTGACTTGAAAAGGGTGAATATTAATTGGGTTGGTTGGGGGTAGATTTTGTGCTTGTAAGAATGCATTTTCCGCTTTTTATTTCACATTGGTGGACCCAACATCTCTTGGATGAAAATAGATGCTCTCCGTTTCCCGGGGGGTGATCTCGCCCAGAGTCTCGGCCGGAGATGCAGTTAGCCGGTCGTACCTCGTAATGTATTATATGTAGCGAGCATGCCTAATTGTAAAGCCTCGTAGAGAAGAAGCCCCTTGCAAATTATTTTCGCTTGAATGGGAGAAGAAAAAAATAGAGTCTCGGCTGAGCAGATCTAAAAGAGAAGAAATGAAATGCTTGGGGCCTTGAATAAACGCATTTCCCCGGACGGCTGTCGTTAATTGCAGTGAGCTCGGTGCTCCAATGTACACGGTGAAATCGTCTTGAAGCAATGTTTACCAAGCCTACCCGCTCAATATTTATTTAGCAATTGATTTTTCACAACTTGTATCCCAGCCAGACGAATATTTATTAGCCTGCCGATATATTTTTGCTGGTCGTATTTGTCACCGTAACCGGGTGTGAACGGGGAGATAAGACAAAGAAAATATAAATCACGGTAATTAGCCAACGCAGGAATAAAATGGTGAACATTTCGTCGAGACGAGAGCGTATTATATTGCCTGTGCTGAATTCGATGAGGAATGAGTGATATTTATAGGGGCATGTGTTTGAACAGTTGCTCCTTTGAATCTAAGACCAACTGGATTGACCATGTCATCAAAGAAAGAAAGGACTAGTAAAGAAGAAAAAAGAAAGACCAGATGATGATGATGATGATAATGATGGTGGTGATGATGATGATGTTGATGACGATACTAGTGTTGTTGATGATGATGGTGATGATGACGATGAGGATGAGCAGGATGATGATGTTGATTCTTGTAGTAATGATTGTGGTGATAATTATGATGATGGCGAGGTGATGATGATGCCAGTGTAGATCATGATGACGATGTCAGAGTTGATGGTGATGATGATGGTGTTGATAATGGTGTTGATGATGACATTGATGATGATTCTGATGCTCCTGATGATGAAGATGCTGCTGGTGATGATGATGATGATGATAATGATTTTCATTGATGATGGTAGTGGTGGTGGTAGTAATGATGATTTTTCATGTTGATGATGGTGACGAATGTAAATCCATCAACTTGGTGGTGATGATGATGATGATGTTCATTGATGATAGTGCACAGTAAAAAACAATTATACAACGCTGTTTACTATATGAACCTTACAGTAATTGTTTGAACAGTTTAAACAAGTGTTTAAATCTAAAGCAACAAAGTTTAATTTTCAATATCTAATCTTCAATAAATTAAACATGATTGTTTAAACGGTTAAACAAATACTGTAAGGTTCATATAGTAGACAGCGTTGTATAAAATCTTAAATAGCGTTTTTACTGTGTGGTGGTGGTAGTAGTGATGATGATTATTTATGTTGATGATGGTGATGAATGTAAATCCATCACTATGGTGGTGTTGGTAGTGGTGATGATGATGATGGTGATGATGATGATGAGGAGGAGGGTGATGATGGTGTTGATTCTTGTAGTAATGATTGTGGTAACCATAATTATGATGATAGCGAGGTAATGATGATGCCAGTGTAGATAATGATGACGATGTCAGAGTTGATGGTGATGATGATGATGGTGGTGATAATGGTGTTGATGATGACATTGATGATGATTCTGATGTTCCTGGTGATGAAGATGCTGCTGGTGATGATGATGATGATGATAATGATTTTCATTGGTGGTAGTGATGATGATTATTTATGTTGATGATGGTGACGAATGTAAATCCATCACTATGGTGGTGGTGGTAGTGGTGATGATGATGATGATGATGTTTATTGATGTTGAACGTTGATTGATGATCGAGATGGTGGTGATGATGATGACCATGATGATGATGATGATGGTGGGAATAGAGGCCATCACTATTATGGTGGTAGTGAAGTTGTTGCTGATGAGGATTATGATAGAGATGATAGTGATGATTGCGAAGATGATAGTGATGATTTTGAAGAATGATGATGACGATATTTTAGAGACTATAAATCATTATGATGTTGACGGTGAATGGTGATAATGATAATGGTGATAACAATGACTGCAAAATGACACACCAACGGCATGACGATCCCCAATATAAACAAATCAAGTATGTAAACCGCATCATCATCATCATCATCATCATCGTGATTTAGAAAATCAAAAGTTGAATAAATATTCATGAAGGAAAGTTGGAACGAAGAGCAAAATGATGAGTAGAGAGTGAGAGAATGCTATGGTAAGCAATATCTGATTTGTAGGAAATTCACGTCAAGATTTCATTCAAATATTCAAATATATGGAGCTCAGTTTAAAGCTTTATTATTGTCAAACCAATAAAGTAGGCCCATATATCATTTGGGCAGTTGGTACATTTTATTCTTTGTATGTTTAGATCGTCCGCTAATATTCAAAGCTCTCAGCTGAAATCGTAGTGGAGATACATACCAGCAAATTGAATCGTGATATTAAAAAAAGATTTATGTACTCTTGTGGTATTTTCCCTATAAATAGTATGCAAAAACTCATTTTCATTTTTGTTTTCCACGTCAAAGTCTGGGTTTTTTAATGAATGGCAAAGAGGGAGAAATTCACTAGAATAAATTTATAGCCCTTTTTAAAACGTCACAATGGTCAGATGGTGCATCTCAAGTGCTACACATTTAATACAGATCTGATTAAAGATAAATGCCAGTTGTTAAAGATATCTGAAAATGAGTTCGAACAGAATCCAATAACACCAAGTGTTTATAGCCATAAATAAGAAATATGTGCCAAATGACTCTGGAAGAAAATGTGTAATTCTTGAGAAATGAGCAAAATAAGAACGGGATTCCATCAAATGTTGGGGGTATTTTTCAAGCAATATCTACGTATGCTTTTCTATCTGATGTTAGTGATCATCAGAATTATATCGATTTTGAGTCAAGATTTCACAAAGATAGTTTACATTAATGTACCAGATCTAGATCTACGATGATATGGTGACAGTTAACCTTGATTTAAGAGACTTTCTCATGCAATAATTGTTTGCTGCAACTTCATGGACTTTCTTTTACCTTTAATGTCAATTTGGATTGATCATTATAATTTTGCTCAGATAGGGTTAATCACCTTGAATCATAATCATAATAATGGTCCACTGTGTGTGCTCTATTAAGATAAATTATACATCTATCTCTTTGTGTACTATAATTTGATGTAATTACCATTTGGTCATTTATATTATAAATTATGCTCTTCTGTAAACATTTTTTTCCCTCTTATTTTCTTATTCGAAGGCGCATAGAGACGTGATGTTATCGCTGTGATATCCGCACATAAGCATTCTTATGTTTATTATTATTATCATTATTATTATTGTTGTTGTTATTATTATTGTTATTTTGTCTAATGATTGTCGAATATTCACCTCATCTACATCTTGACCCCCTTTGATAATTTGGTTTATAAACATCTTTTCATACAGAGTAAGCATGGTAAGTGGTGTTAGATCAGGTAGAAACGAAATAAGTTAATTGGCTTTTACAGCTCATCTGGAAAATTAAAAAAAGTTTATGTGCTTAATAGTAATAAGATCAAATGTTTAGTAGACGAATCGGTATTGGACGAACTAGAATTACACCCTTAGGGTATTGGATGAGAGCAAATGAGCAAACGCGTAGACCAACTGGGTGTAGACCAAATGGCATTACTCTCAGTCTACATAATGTATACATAGGAATATATAGTATGTATGGCCTATGTATAATATGCATCTTCTTGACCTTTTGGTCAGCCTTTTGGTCAGCTCTGGTTAACAAAAAAAATCGGTTAACTCAAAGCAGATAGAGATTAGTAACTAGAGAAAGCAAGGCATGCCGGACCTTCGCTAATGATGTCCATGCAGACCAGATGCACGCAGGGAAGATAGGCATCTATCAACCTGCATAGAGCATAATCGACCCATCTTTATTTCATTTTCGGTCAGGGGGTCACCGGGGAATCACAGGAAGAGGGGGGGGGGGCTGTATGGGGACATCCCCCTGTCCTCCATTGACCTCCCCCCAATTTGAATTAGATATACCATGGACCTACTACACATGTAGTAGGTCCATGTGTATACTATGCTCTCACAAGCATCAAGCTCTTGATTCAGCACTAAGTGATTTGAAGTAACATCTTTATAAACTCTTCCAACCTTTTTTTGCCTGCCCTTGCCCCCTTGTCTTTCGTCATCCACACCACCTGCCACGGTGGGGGGGGGGGGGGAGGGGGGTACAACTCCACACCTCTTATTTGAGGAGCAGGGGTGGATTTAGGTTGCAACGGTTTTTTTCTCTTGTCGATAACATTCATTTGTTTTCTTGCGGTTGCACAGTATGTACATATTGGTCCCTAGTTATGAAAGTATTCCAGTTTTATCAGACACAACATATAATTTAAGTTGGATTTTATCTAAGTGGAACAGCCTTCACTCTGTTGCATATAGTTCAGTTTGGCCATAAACCCCCCTCCCCACTTTAAACTCTTATTGAGGAACCTTCAAATTGTAAATGGCATGAATTTTAAAGATTTTGTCCATTAATGCCCTCTTGTTGTGGACAATATCTTCAAAAAGCCCCCTCTTACGTAAGAGTTAAATATGTCTTATAGTGAATCCCGCCAAGTTCTCCTGTATTGAGTTTTATATATTTCAAACACCATAGTGTACATCTGTCTCAATGGGCGCGGTTTATTTTCATTTGGTCTAATGCCAAGCTGTCCAATTACCAACTCATCTACCATCATTTGGTCTACCATCAGTTCGTCCACTATCCACATGGTCTAATTGCCATTTCGGCCCGTCTTAATTTCGTCTAATAACCAGTTGGTCCAATAGCCGTTAAGGTTATATACCGTTTGGTCGAATGGGACTTAGTGTCAATGGGAGAAATGAATGAAAATGAAAAAGATATTAGACCAATTGTTATGAGGTGAACTGGGGCCTGTTGCATAAAACTTTTTACCTGAGAAAACTCTGGTAAAAACTGAAAACTAAGGTTAGTCTGATTTCTGCCATTGACTTTAACACAGGGCAACAACTCCGGTAAAAACAACCTGAGTTTTCTCAGGTAAAAAGTTTTATGCAACGGGCCCCAGGTGATTAGACGAAGTGATAATTCCACCGAATGGTTATTGGACCAAATGGTTGTTCGACGAAATGTTGATGGACGGAATTACATTAGACTAGATGAAAGTAGATCAAGTAGTGATTGGACGAGTTGGCGGTAGACGAATGGGCAATTTCCCTAAGGCCTTGAGAGAGAGGCGGGGGACTCGGGCTCCCTCGGGCTGTCGGGTGTAGTGCGCGGCAAAAGGCTGTTGCTTGGTGTACCACAGGTGACCACACCAGTCATTTTCCTCCGATGTTAAGACAAGTGTTTGGTGAACAAATCTATGGGTGTTTAATTACAGCACCTTTGTTGGTTGATTTTACACTCTTTGGTGTCCTGTTAAATCTCTACGATGTATTTTTAACACTTCAGGGTGAGGTCTTCTAGGGACACCAACTGGTGTCGGGTTTAACACCGTTTTTCGAGTGGATTGGATGGAGTCGTTGGTCTCTTTTTTCCTGTAGGCCTTCCATACAGGATGAACAAGGAGGTGGTGTAGGTTGACTCAATGTGCTAGATGCATGATGTCGGCATAAAACCGGGCTGTTAATTTACATCAGTTTGTGTCCCTAAAGGACCACACCGTGAGGTGTTAAAATAACACCCTACAGATTGGATAAAGTGGAGGAGCCGTGGTGTAGTGATTCTGACTCTCGCCTTGTAAACAGAGGGTCGTGTGTTCGAATCCCACCGCGGTCTGGCGTCCTTTGGCAAGGCGTTAATCCACACTTTGCCACTCTCGACCCAGGTGCTAAGTGGGTACCCGGTAGGATGTGAAAGTCATTGTACATAGCTTGTCCAGTACTGTGTGCGCCTCACCGGCGACTGACTGGAATACTCCCCAGGGAGTGGAGGATGTGCACACATTGTGTGCGGGAATTACTGATTGAATCCGATGACCGGGGTAATAATATATCTTTAAGGCGCTTAGACACGTCGCATAGCGCTTAATACATCGGAACGACGTGTCTAAGCGCCTTAAAGACCACAAATTTAACACCGGAGTAAATGACTGGTGTGGTGCTCTATGTACACCAAACAACACCATAGGATTGCTTTGCACCTGCACTCTAAAAAATGGTTTACCCAATATTGGGTAAAATGGGAACATGCATGTTGGTTGGGTAAAAGGATATTTTGTAATTTTACGCAATGTTTAGTTGAAATAGCCCAATATGGGGTAAAACAAATACCCAGCAAACATGCGTGTTCCCTTTCTTTCCAACATACCCAATATTTGGTAAAATTTTACTCTGTGTTTTTAGAGTGTGCAGATTTCAAGTATCCACCCATGCGTTCAATCGTGCTTATTAGGCCTACAGAATTTTCGCAATTGCAACGGGGGCAGGCTCAAGAACATAGTAGTGTTATATATAAGAATTGTAAGAGCAATTACATTCATTTTATTTAGTTATCTTCTTTTTAAGGATATTCATAATCATAGCATAGAATGATTAAGAACATTCCAGAATGTCTCAGTAAAGCTTTGTTAGGCATGTCTATTTAATAGGCTGAATAATCTCTGTTATTTATGGAATGTAGACAATAGACTAGTTGCAGTGAAAAGAACAATATGATTAGATATGCTGTTTACATTGTTAATTTCACTGAGGTCATTCAAGAATGTTCTAAAATTAGACTGCCCTAGAAATTGGCAGAATGTTCATTTTGAAGACAATACTAGAAGCTTCCAGAATGGTGAATAATTTGTATATAAGCTGGCAGTTTCTTCAAGGACATCATCACATCAGATCAGAACTCAGAGTTTCACGCCAGAATTTATGTCAGAGCATAGTTTATTTCCAACTGGAATACAACATTTATCTTCTGTGGAATTATTTGGACGCCATCAATGAACTGTTTGCAGTTACTTTGAGAGAGGAATTATCAGTTCTCATCGAGATCATCAAGCTGTTTTAATGAACGCTTTTCAACACAAGGATAGCTGAAATTGACTGTTAATCATCATCAACATCGTCTTCACGGACATTTCAACTCGTTACCATGCTTACAGTGACTCTTGTTATTCATCGTGCTTCAACATCAATTTCATCATCGCCATCATTGTGAACTTTAATTTAAGGAATCTTCGCCAACCAACTTGGATTTTATTTGGATATACTATTATAACTTTGGATTGCATATCTGACACTTCAAGAGACGTAAGATCAATATTTATGTATGTTTTGTTAGTTTATGATAGTTATATTTCCTGTAATAAAAAGGAAATCAAATTTAAAACTAAATTGTCATTGTTATTTGTTGCAGTATCGTAACAGTAGGCATAAGTCTATTGAAAATGCCCACCAAATGACAATGTGCATTTTTTTTCTCGAAAATTGGTGAATCGGAACAGCAGTTTCGTCCTAAGATGTGTCGTTTGTCCGAAATCCAGAACGAAACTGTTGTGTTGATTCACCAAGTTTCGACAAAGACTCCTCGGTTGTGCCTTGTCATGGAGGGCATTTGACAATTCATATTTCTATGTTGTTGAATGTGTCGCGCGTTGTGGAAGCGAGAACTCTCTATTAAGTTGGCTGCTGCGATGACCGTGGTCCCAGTGCTCATGAGAGAGTCAAGGTCGGTGTATGGACATGTGAATCAACGTGGGATAATACACACGGTGAGATCAAAAGATTATCACTGTCACAACCTTAATCATTCCTGAAAAAAAATAGCATACCGAACGCTAAAAGCTGTAATCAGCGACAATAACGGTTAGATTTATATATATATATATATATGTGTGTAAGGTTATACATGTACAACAGCTTTTGGCAACTCTTTTTTATTTAAATATTGTAAAGAAATGGATGAAGAGAACAAAGGTAGGCGTAGCTTAAATCAAAGTTCCCCATATATATATATATATATATATATATATAAAACATAACATTATCATACAGTCTAATGCCTTCACTTCTGTAGAAGAATCGTCTGGTATTTTCGTTCTATTACTGCCAAAAACGATGGTAACAGCAAATATTTTATACAAACGTTTTATTGAACACATATTCTGTGTGTTGTAATCAAACTTCATAGTGAATTTCGAACACCAGGGGCCAGTCTTACAAAGAGTTGCGATTGATCCAATCAATCGCAACTATGGAAAGCCAGCAAAGTCAACATATAAAATGCATGATTGTAAAAAAAAATTTCTTGATATGAATGTATATCCATAAATTCATTGATTTCTTGACAATTTGGTGTGTTCTCCTTCGTCTACAATTGACATTTTGCAAATTTCCTGCAGAAAAAATTAAGACACTGATGGATTTCCAAAGAGTTACGATTGATTGGATCAATAGTAACTCTTTGTAAGACGGGGCCCTAAAGAGCGTTTCATCACTTCCATGGAAGGACTTGTAGGATAGTCCAATCTTCCACACTTTACAAGCATTGCAATTAAAACATATTATAAAGAAATATTAATCAGATATAAATTGAAGGATCAATATCTTTAAGAAAAGTAGTATCTTTTAGAAATGGAAATGAGGGGAGGGGTATCTGATTTATATGTTTTCATGATATGTTTTAATGGAAATGAAGTGAAGTAAATTCCGAAGGGATGGTATATACCACAGTTACCATAGTAACTGTCGGACAACTGCCCCCCTCAGCCAATTAAAACCAAGGAAATATGCCACATCTGCCATATATAACAATGTTGATAACACGCTCCCAGTGGGCGCGTTTCTCTCACAAAACAAATTTTATCAACTATTACAGCGTGCACTAAAAAGTAAATCAACGTGTTTTTCTTTTTAGGACTCGGGGGTAATCCTTGTCCATGTGTTCTTGTAAAGAATGTTTGATACGTGGTTGTTTAATGTATTGTTCACGAACACTCCAGATAAGGCTGAGTTTCATTTTTAAAGATCAAACTTGCTCCCTGCCGGATAACATTTACCATGTTCAATAAAAAATAGCAAATATCAGCCGATCCTTTTAGGGCATTTTTATAGTCTACACAAACACTGACAAAGGCAATTATACACACTCTCGAAACGTGCCGGTGCACAGTATTTACACCCACTTGTCATTTTCAGTCAATCGCATATTTGATTTGAAAATTGCCTACGTTTGTCACAAGCGGGCAAACACAAAGGGAACCGCAGGAAACGATATTCAATTGTCGACTCCGCACACAGGTGCATTTTCGAATTATCATGGAGGTATAAGGGAGACTCGTGGGTGTTATGTTGATCAATGTTTTGAAATAAATGGTACTTAAAAAGAGGAACCCACCCCTCCCCCTCTTCCCCAGATTAAAAAAAATCGTAGGGGAAATAATTCAACTCTTGAATAGTTTCATTTTCTGTTCACTTATCATTGACAAGTGAGCATTGTGTGAAGCACTGTTTGGGGATTTTTGTTTTAATTGAAAGTGTGATTCATAAAATTATCAAGAAACAATATGTATTCATCGTCATCGTTGTTGCAGGAGGTTATTTTTATTTCAATTGTGTGTTTAACTGGTTAGGTAATGGTGTCATTCAATGGAGAAAGATAAATCTGTACGTAAGGGCACGGGCTAGTCTGCTATGCAGACTTTGAATGGCTCGTGAGGTGGGATCTCAGCGCGCTTCGCGCTCTTGCTGCTGGTGGCGAGCGAAGCGAATTATCTGCAGCAACAGTAGACCTAGTCTGCTACGCAGACTGCTTGAATCAGATGTGATACACACACTGCAGATGTGGGTCTACATTTGTAGACTAGGCACGGGCCGCGGAACGAATTCGAAAGTGGGAGGGGGGAGCTGAACATACACAACATCCTAATTTGATGGTACTTTACGATTGATTGCATTGACTACAATGTACAATCAATCGTGAAAATGAATTGGACGATTAATTGTTTACCTTTGTGTTACGGGACCCAGATGAGCATTTCATGAATGAAATGACAGTGATATTCACATACAAAATTGTTCTAAGCCAATCCGATGCGCGGATTTCCGTAGTATATACACTTTAATTAGACTGAGTAAAACTTTACCCAATATCAACATGCATGTTTCCTGGGTATTTTTTCACCCCATATTGGGCTATTTCAACGCAACATTGCATAAAATTTACAAAATATTTACCCAACCAACATGCATGTTCCCATGTTATCCAATACTGGGTAAACCCTTTTAAGAGTGTAACAACGGTTTGTCAAAATCACTATTTTGCTCGTGAAACACTCCGCAGATACCACGTTCTCGATAGTGAAATGGCGTACACCGAAGTTTGAAAAAGGAGATTACTCCAATGGGATTAAAACCTTATAACGGTTTGGAGAGGGGATTATCTCCCATCGGTCCCGTTATCCCGCACCTCGGGTAGCCGTTTGTCACTTCAGAAGCGTTTGATTCTCCCCTTACATTTTATGAAGGGCTTTGGAATCTCAGTCCCCTGTGATTGACTCGTCGTACAATTTACACTGTACATAAAAAACACGATATTTTGTCTGAAATTTAAGGGGATACTCTCGTAATGATGATATAATAATAATAATAATATGTAGCATTTATGAGGCGCCCGAATTATCTAGTTGCCTATTTAAAGGTCAAGTCCACCCCAGAAAAATGTTGATTTGACAAATAGAGAAAATTTAAACTAGAATAACACTGAAAATTTCATCAAAATCGGATGTAAAATAAGAAAGTTATGACATTTCAAAATTTCGCCTATTTTTCTCAAAACAGTGATATGCACAATTTAGTGACATGTAGATGAGTCAGTCGATGATGTCCTTCACTCACTATTTCTTATGTTTTTGATTGTTTGAATTATACAATATTTCATTTTTTACATATTTGACAATAAGGACCAACTTGACTGAACAATATAGTATTAAACAATGCTATAGTTCCACAAGTTCAGGGAGGAATTAATCATTGTTTCACTTGACAAAGAGGAGAAAATAAGATTATTTCGTATTTCATATAATAAAATACAAAAGAAATAGTGAGTGGATGACGTCATCAGTCTCCTCATTTGCATACCGACCAGGATGTGCATAAAACTGTTTTGTGAAATTAAGCAAAACTTTAAAATGTCATAACTTTCTTATTTAACATCCGATTTTGATGAAATTTTCAGTGTTATGCTTGTTGGATTTTTATCTTTTTATTCAAATCAACTTTGTGTTGGAGTGGACTTGTCCTTTAATGGCGCACTATATACTACCCCGGCTTTACAGCACTAGCTGTTACATGTAAATGTGCTTGGTTCATTCAAGGAATAAATCCTGCCGGGTACCCATTCACCTCACCTGGGTTGAGTGCCCCACAATGTAGGTGACTTTTTTGCTGAACGAAAACACGCCATGGCTGGGATTCGAACCCATGTCACTCTGATTGAAAGACGCCCCCACATGACTTTAACCATTCAATTTTCCTTTCATATTGTTTGGAAAGCATAATATCATAGTTAACACATTTTATTTTCTTCTGTAACTGGTTTTGTGCCAGTGGGAAAGATGAAATTGTTATTGTAAGCATTTAAGTTTTTTTCATAATGTTTTGAAAGTGGCAATATAAAACTCTTTCAATGATGATCGCTTCTAATATTCAAGGTATGTAGTCTGTTCGACAAGGTGGGGCACATATCGCCTTCTGTACCCCCCCCCCCCCACGTGTTTACCCTTTTTCTATCTCACAACGAGTAAACGTTAATACGCTTTCACAAGAAAATAAACCAAATATAATATATATTCCATTCCCATCTCGCTTATGTTTGTAACATTAGCCTGCATGCGTTGATGTTCTGTGCAGCCCCATTTCCCTTTCCTGTGCTGTTTTCATCAAACTTATTTCTTCCTGTAAACTTCAAGGGTTTCGTTGACCGTTCATTGATACCCTGCCTATCATGTCTCAGTCACGCATCGATCCATTTTTCACATATAATGAAAGTTATCTTTGTATGTAACTTGTTTTTTTTATGATGGATATAATAAATGCTATTAAATCTAAATGTAATCTATTACTTATGTTTTACGATTATTATTATCATGAATAAATTCTTTGTATTTCGTTTATATACATAGATATAATGCTAGAAATTCAGCTGATACTCGTGCAATATATGGCCAATATTCTTTCTCAAACAACATTTTTTTTATGTAGGGGTACCATTATTTGGAATAAGCTCCCACAAAATATTAAACAGTGCAAAACCCTTCAAAGCTATGACCATTTCGTTTCATATTACAGTTAGTCTAATATCTCTCTCCCTGTTATCTCCCTTGCTCGCCAGATTTTCGGGGGGGGGAATAGTTCTCTTTTTGTACTGAATATTCTGCAATTACTGGAGACTGCATTGACCTATAAGACTTTCCATTCTGTGAAAATGTAAGAGGACCCAATGCCCAAGATGTCGAACATGAATAAATCTACCTTTAAATCTCGCTTTTGATCAATATTTGGTTTTTCGCTGTGATGTATTTAGCCAGGGCATGGTAACGTAGAAGCTTGGCACAGCATTATGTCAGGTTACCGACCGCTGCCCTGAATATGTCACACGGGGGCCATTATGTTCGAGCAAGTTTAAAAAACATCAAGGATGTACTTCGTTTTTCTTCTCCGGAAGAGATTGGAGGGATGGAGAGGGGGAGGGCAGCCCGAGCGCCCCCCTCCCCCGGTTGGAATCACAACGGGGTGGGATTTGATACCCCCCTCCCCTTCCGCATTCCCCTTCCGCCCAGCAACAATTTCATTAAATATTCTCAGATTTCAATCAACGTTGCTTTCGATTCATTCTGTAAACCTGTTTCAAAGTGGTACACTATAAGACATTTTGAAGTTCATATTGGGACACAGACACCGCTATGGCTGATAAAACTACCTGTTGCTATGTGCGGCAATGCGTCCACAAGATTTCAAGTAGACTAAAACTGGAAATCTCTCTTTTGAAGGAATGGAAAATGAAGAAACATGAAAGAGTACTTTGGACATTGATTTCCGTTGATAAATCAATTAAAGCCATGAGCATGACTGAGGTAGGATCTATTTTACAAGAGAAAAAATAACATTTTTTTCCTGTATATTTATGGTAATTTAAGGCGACCGCACACCTTACGACTGGTCTGCGACCCGATTTAGGAACAAATCGCATTTTGCTCATTTTCTGAAGATGTGAATGGAACATATCATTTTATTTGAGGTTGAAATTAATTGAAATAATAATATCATAACAATTTTGAAAGATTGCAAGCCCTTTTTTTGGAGTAAAGTCCAAATTAGGTTCAAATCGTAGCCAATCGTAAGACTGCTATGACGTCATTACGACTAGATATTAAATTCGCTTTTATTCTAAGAAGGATGATAGCATAGTCACAAATTTGATCATATGTATTCGTACGATGATTTCGAACATTACACAGTAAGATATTCCAAGTCTCAATATTAGCATCAAATTCTATTACATTTTATTCTGAAATCGGGTCGCAGACCAGTCGTATAGTGTGCGGTGGCCTTTACGGCCTGAATCTTTGCAATCGTTGCGCATGCGCATTTTGTCCAAAATATTGACCAGGAACCAGTGGCGTATTAAAATGAATCCGTTTGAAATTGAGGGGGCACCAGGTGGCGTCTATGACAAATTTGCTCAAAAATCTCGAGCGAGTGAAGCGAGCGGGCAAAATTTCGAAATTTTGGATCCTCGTTATTTGATAAACCATCATCTCAACATAAATCGATGACCAGTCAATGGGATTTATTTTCAAATGGTCTAACGCCAATTCGTCTAATCACCAACTCGCATACTATCATATTTTGGTTTACCTTTAGTTTGTCCACTATCTACATGGTCAAATTGCCATTTCGCCCTCTCACCATTTCGTCTAATAACCAGTTGGTCCAATAGAGATTTAGTCCATAATTTAGTTTAATTGGATTAAGTGTTAATTTGGCGAAATGAATGAAAAGGAAATGGTTATTAGACCATTACTGGTTATGAAACGAAATAGTCATAAACGAAATGGTGATTAGACGAAGTGATGATTGGACCAAACGGTTGATAGACGAAATGTTGATGGACGGAATGCCATTAGACTAAGTGAAGGTAGACCATGTGATGAGTGGACGAGTTGACAATAGGCAAATTTACCATGTTTACCGCCATTAGTACCTGTCATTATCACATTTTCGGGTTAGCTAAAATAAATGTATGGTATTAACGTGATAGATTTCAGCCAATCGATTGATAGGATCCATATTACCAGGTCATAATACAACATAGTCAATACTATCACTGAACGTTTACCAACTGAAGCATTTATACACATAACATGTTGTTTTGGCTCCTGCACTACAATACGCAATGGGTAAATTCGGCACTCTTCCCTCTATGGCAAATATGGATTAATAATTAAGAATTAACGCAGTATTCTCGTTGGAATCCATTACCGTAAGTCAATAATCAATGATTAAAACATGGACAAGTTGAAGAAAGCAGAAGAGATTCGATTCGCTTTTCGAAACTGTTTGGTTGATTAATGATTAAACAGTACTAACGCATTATTTAATTCCCTGAATTGCCCGGTGCGCACGCCATTTCCATGATAGTCTGCAAATACAGACTCTTGATAATTGTTCAGTCCATCTCCTAGATAGCCTTTGTACACAGACCCTTGAAACTTGCATTTTATCTTTCAAATCTTAAAATAGGTTATTGAAAAAAAGTAAAAGAAATTACACAATGTTGAAGAAGAGGGGTGTGAAGGTTTAGTATAGGCCTATACATTTACCAATTATTGCACTTAGGGGCATAAAACAAAACATTACACAACGATAGCCGATTTGGAGATAATTTTACCCAACGAACATGCATGTTCCTTTTTTAAACCAACATTGGGTAAATTTAATTCAACCTTTCTTCTCGCGCCATTCTGAGACACACCTTTTTAGCATTTTCGCGCCATTTATTGTAAGTTACCGGCTTTCTGAGCAATTGGACATTGTGACGTCACACTCCACCGTCACATGGGTATTGAATGACCCTAGGGGAATGAGAGATAGCGGAGGAAACAGCCCCTCTTCCTCGTGACGTCATAAAGGTCAATGATCCTGGGGAAAATTGGTCGAGCTAGCCACGCCAGAGGGGCCAACATGGAAGAAAATTCGGAAAAATAGGCCTCGGTAAAAATAATGATTACTATAAATAGTAACGATAGTCGTACGATGCCAGGATTATCAGGTTTATGGCGTCTTCCCCTATTTTATATCATTATCGAATTGGAATTTAACAGAAGAGAGTCGTTATATGGTCTTTAACATTCAGTCGAAGAAACTATTTGGAGATGCAATCGGGAATGTTTTAAGTAGTCTGAGTTAGAGCCTACATTTTTAAAATCTATTAATACTTCATTTGCAATCTGCATGCATTCTAACCTGAAACTCATGATTTTTTTCAATTATTTAAGATAATTCCAGAAATTGTGTAGGATCCCTTTGAGAAAGAACGCAGTGTCCCACAGTATGTGCTACAGTGTGTTCACAGTGTGGAACACAATGTGAAGATCATCTTCACACTGTTATATTTGAGCATTTCAACACTGTGAACTTCATATTCACATAGTCGACCATGTGAACACGCTGTGAACAGTCACACTGTCGAGATGTCCACAGTGTGAAAACATCTCCACACTATTGAATTTGAGCATTTCAACAGTGTGAATCCCATATTCACATAGTCGGCCATGTGAACACGCTGTGAACAGTAACACTCACTGCCTAGGTGTCCACAGTATTAAAAATATCTTCACTCTGTCGACTTTGAGCATTTCAACAGTGAGAATCACATATTCACACAGTCGACCGTGATTGTAAACACACTTTGAACAGTAAAACTGTTGATATCTTCAAACTGTTGAATTTTAGCATTTTAAAAGTATGAATGATTATTGAACACACTGTTATTTAAAAATTGAGTCATTTTACAATGAAAAATCGTAAATTTTAACATTTTAAAACAGACGACACAGTGATTTAACAAACCAAACGTATTTTGCGGTGATATGTAACGTAGAATGAATTAAGTTGAATGTAAAACAAAGTAAAATATAATATCCTAATCTTTGTAAAAAAATACCAACGAACCATCGTGTGTTTACGTTGATTGTAGTGCATCTATCAAAATAGTGTTCGTATTTGTAAATTAACGGCGATTTTCAAATTAAATGAATGTTAATTTTTTTTTTCAGTTATTCAGTATTTTTGCATGTTCACAGTCCATCGTAATTTAACAATTCAGACTGTTTGTGAGTCCCAGCTGCCATTGATAATTACTGGGTTTTTTTTCTTTACAGTTTTATTTTTAACAGTGCATCGTCTACTATACTCTGTGAATGTGAACATACTGTGATCTTTCTGTGTGACTATATCCGCCCTTTCACACGGTAAAAAAAATCGTAATTTGAATGATGATTCCAGTGAAAAATAAGGCTAATGACGAATATTTAGCACGTGTGAAACCAAACGAGAACATGATTAGAATCACGAACGCTAATCACAGTCACGATAGCAATAGCAATCATCATTACAATGATAATGTAAGATTCACGTGTGAAAGGTCCAATGTTTTTCTTCCAGCAAGTATATTTTACGATTAGGATAAGGCTTACTTGGTATGAATGAAATAGGCTGATAACTTTCCTCTTGCGCGTTCAAAGTTAGAAGGTAAACCTTTTTTTTTTACTCTTTGCATGCTGAATTAATTTTTGGGGGATAATAATGACAACTGTTTCCACGTTATTTTCTTTAATTCAAGATTTCCATATTGCACCGTTGATATTGATTATAACATTTACATGTATGTAGATGTTATCCAAGAACTTTTGTCATTTATTAGCTTCTATAATGTGAAGGTGGGGGGACTAATTATTACGATTGTCGAATTTAATTATACGAATGTGCAAAATTGCAACTTCAGCGTGAAAAGGGTTAATTACGGAACGACGATTACATTAAAGAGGGGAAAAATGAAATGATTTTTTGTTTGTGTGTCTTCAAATTCCAGGAATTTTCATGTTCTTGCTATAACATGAATAATGAGTCTTCTGTTTCTTTTTTCCGTTTTTGATTTGGTGCAAAATACAAATCATTTTGATGAAAAATCTGATACTTCCGTTATACATGTTTTTATGTCTTTGTGAATTATATAAATAACCAAAGAATATATTTCAAAACTTTCCCAAATCGAGACTTTAACTTTTTTCACCAAGTTGTGACGTCACCGATGGCTATCGTGATCGCAAGAAGTGCGATAACCTTTAGTTGAGTGACTGTGTGACGTAACAAACAAAATGTCATCCGTGGACTCCGATTTCAAAATATTTCCCCGAGACCCAATCCACGCGAAGATAAGCGGTGAACATGAAATTATGCCGGAGTTAAAGAGAGGGATATTTTCATACGCACACAACGAGAATATCTCATGTTAGTATTGCAAACTTAGAAGAAAAAAAATAATATTGCATAGCGCGTTAACGCACAAGCGATAGCCCTGTCAATTTTCGAAACTTGAACTGGAAGCTATGTTACATTGTTTGATTTTATTTTTTAGAGTATTATTATTCCAAAATTGAACGTATTTTTGTTTTATTATAATCATGCTTGTGTCCAAGGGCATAATTAGACCCCCCCTAAACAAAAAAGAAATGAGGGTGCCCCTGCATTGCGTATGAAAAAATATATATATTTAAAGCTACGAGCGAGCGAAGCGAACGAGCAAAATATTAGGTATTTTAGTACTTAAATCGAGATTTGTGATAATTTTTGTAATGTTCACCCTTTTCCTTTCTTTTTCTTTGTTTTGTTCCTTTTTTCTTGGTCATGAAACTTTTTTTTTTTTTTTTTTGGGGGGGGTCCATTGCCCCCTAGCCATTCCCTATCTGTACATGTACACCACCAATGCATGTGTCTCACCTTTGGCCTAATGTTGTTCTTATTTATTGTGGAAATATTTTAAACACGAAATGCGATGACATGAATGGAAAAACAACAAAAATATACCTCGCTAAATATGAGCCTGTGAAAAAAGGAAATCTCAAAATCATGTGATAATTCTTGACCAATCCTCTTTGTTTTCAATATCACGTGATGAGGTCAAAAAGGAAAATGCATTAAAATGGATTGATAAACAAATAAAAGGAAATGTGAGTCAAATGGGATTGAATGGGAAATACCGGCAATATAGGAGCTGTGTGGTGTGCCTATGCGATATCAATTTGATAAATGTTGGATGGTTATTCAAAAAAGAAAAAGAGAAGAAAATATAATACATTAAAATGGATTGATAAACAAATAAAAGGAATGTGAGTCAATGGGGAATGAATGGGAAATACCGGCAATATAGGAACTATGTAGTGCGCTTTTGCGATATCAATATGATAAATGGTGGATGGTTATTCAAAAAAGAAAAAAAAAATACATTAAAATGGATTGATAAACAAATAAAAGGAAATGTGAGTCAAATGGGATTGAATGGGAAATACCGGCAATATAGGAGCTGTGTGGTGTGCGGTGCCTATGCGATATCAATTTGATAAATGTTGGATGGTTATTCAAAAAAAAAATGCGGGGCTGTAAATGATTGAAGTTCAAGCGAACTTTCTCCTGATGCAATTTCACGAATGCATATCCCCGATTCACCTCGGAGATAAATCTAGTATTCCGAAAGGAAGATAAATAAATCCCGATTCAATTCAACTCCCAAGTTGAATCCCAAGAGACATTAGTTTCAATTGTTTTCTCATTTGTTTTGATGAATTGTTTCGTCCTCCCAACGTATTTGATAGTCTGCAAATACAGCCTTGTTTCCGATAATCAGTATAACTTTGTTTTGAATGAGAATAATTTTTTGTGATTCTTGGAACTAATGGGAGTAAGTTACTGAAAAGGGAAGTCTTCATTTCTAAAGAATGATGTGCGCAAAAGTAGAAATATCAGAAAAGGCATATACAGATGTGAAGCTCTTAAAAACAATTTTAGTTAGGACTGACTAACGTTTGAAACTTTCATAAGTATTAGAATATGCCATAAGGTTTGTTTTAAAGATGGGAGGTACATTCATAAATGCAATTTTTGACCGTTACCATAACAACAGATTAATAATAGTGAAAGTTTGACAGAAAACAGACTACCAGACAATGAATAGCAAAGTTGTATATGTTTTACAAAACATGCAAATCCCTGATTGGTATAACTTATTGAGTAAATTGCTAAAACTCGTGAAATGTATATTTATACGGACAACTTGGTGGCGCATTGAGAGAATTGTTATAATATTGTATATCTGTATACGGACAATTTTCCTTCCTCTTGCTGTGAATACCAAATAGCAACATCAAGAATTTTGTGACTTTATCCAATTTATCTTGGTTTATTTTCAATTGGTCCAATGCCAATTCGTCCAGTTACCAAATCGTCTACTATCATTTTGGTCTACCATCAGTTCATCCACTGTCCACATGGTCTAATTGCCATTTCGTCCACTCATAATTTCGTCTAATAACCAGTTGCTCCAATAGCCATTTAGTCCATATACCATTGGGTCTAATACGATTAAGTGTTAATTATGCAAAATGGCTGAATATAAAATGAATATTAGACCAGCTGGTTATGAGACGAAATGGTCATAGACGAACTGGTGATTAGACGAAGTGATTATTGGACCAAATGATGATTGGACCAAATGTTGTTATACGAAATGTTGATGGAGGGAATGGCATTAGACTAAATGACCGTAGGCCATGTGGCGAGTGGACGAGTTGGCAGTAGACGAATTGGTAATTTACCAGTATCTTTTAACCAACACAGAAAGTATAGGGCATATACTGTCACCATGGTTAGGCCTAGAGGGCCTCGAAAAAGACAGAAAATATGGTTCTTTTGTACTTTATTTGAAAAAGATCTCACATTTTAGACGTCAGTTGTACTGATCAAACTTGTGAAGGTCCATATCCGCGACATTCACAT
The DNA here is from genome assembly GCF_037042905.1 of Lytechinus pictus. NCBI lineage: Eukaryota > Metazoa > Echinodermata > Echinoidea > Temnopleuroida > Toxopneustidae > Lytechinus > Lytechinus pictus. Next base: position 5,219,911 of record NC_087253.1, read on the forward strand.
GCGGCCAATTTGAAGTCGCATAGCGTTTGCAGCGTTTTAAAACTTTTCAAACTTCATATATTCCTTCTTATTAATTTTGTCAAATATTTTGAAGCTTTCACCTTTCTGCTTATCCATCGAAATTTTTCTATTTTTTAATCAAGGACTTTTCGAGTTAGGTTTTATTTCCTACTTCATGGTTTAAGATGGGTTCATTAAATGAAATGAGAGAGATAAAAAAGAAAGAGCAATTCAAGAGAAGGAAGAAAGATAGACAAGTATAGTATAGCATTTATTTTCCGTATAAAAACATCAACAACAAAAATGCATGGATAGCCTATATTCAGTTTTGTCAACATTACAATACTGTTCTTCCATGGGGTCCCTGGAAAACGACATAAGCTGGTCAAATCAGAAAGAGTAAAAATAAATAAATAAAAAAATAGCGGTGGTATAATACCTTAATATGGTCATAATGGTGGCGTCAATTCCCTCCAAAATATTAAAAAGATAATATTTCGAAGATCATTTAACTATGTATTCCTATAAAAGTATAATGGCATGCAAGCTACCCTTTGGAGAGCGACAATGCACACTACTTCTTCCGAAGGTTGCGTTACTGTGGGAATTCCTGTCACCTGCTATTTGACATGTTCCTATGTTCTCCCAAATTCCCAAATCCCAATTCTGTTTACTTTTTCATCAAGTAGTAATGACCTTTAATACATGAACTTCACCATACAGCTTTCACCGCAGTATCACCCGCTGTGTTCCGAAAGGAAAACAGAAATAGTGCGCAACTTCAGCAAGGTACACGAAGGATGAAATAGTCTTGAATGCATGCGGGGAAAATTATATTTGAAATGGACAGAAAATTATGATTAACAATAAATGTGACACAAAAATTTTGAATAGGTATTCTGGTTAAGTTTTGTTTTCGTGTGTATTCCTTACAGATGAAATCCCGAGAATTAGAGAGAGAAGGGGGGAGAGATCTGTAGGAATCGTTCTCTATTTGATATATTTCCTCTTGCATGTCTTGAGTAATTATCAGTCCATGGTATCATCAGCCTCAGTTTCATGGTCAAGTCTACCTCAGAAAAATGTTGATTTAAATCAATAAAGAAAAATCAGATAAGCAAAAGGCTGAAAATTTCATCGAAATCGGATGTAAAATAAGAAACTTATGACATTTTAAAGTTCCGTTTATTTTTCACAAAATAGTTATATGTACAATTTAGTCACATGCAAATGAGAGAATCGTTGATGTCCCGCACTCACTATTTCTTTTGTTTTTTATTGTTTGAATTATACAATATTTCAATTTTTACAGATTTGAAAGTAAGGATCAACTTGACTGAACCATAAAATGTTAAACAATGGTAAATCCACATGTTCAGGGAGAAATTAAACCTTGTTTCACAGGACAATGAGGAGAAAATAAGAATATTTCATGTTTCATATAATAAAATGCAAAAGAAATAGTGAGTGAGTGATGTCATCAGTTCCCTCATTTGCATACCGACCGGGATGTGCATAACACTATTCTGTGAAATTAAGCGAAACTTTAAAATTTCATAACTTTCTTATTTTACATCCGATTTTGATGAAATTTTCAGTGTTATGCTTGTTGGATTTTTCTCTTTTTATTCAACTCAACTTTTTTGTTGGGGTGGACTTGTCCTTTAAGTCAGTTCTCATTGCTGAAGACCTTTCATTTTCGGTTTCCCTTTAATAATAGCAAATTTGAGTCTACAGTCAAAATGTTAAAGCTATTAACAAGTGCATTCTGTATGAATTTGTATAGGCATACATCCACTTTGTTTTTTTTAGTTTGAATTTGAATTTGAATGTCGAAATAATCAATCCTACATGTATGCTAATCATGGTGGGGTGTAGGGTTGGGTGGAGGGCAGGTTTCGGGGAGGAATGATCATGGGGTATCTTACAAAGTTTCCTTTTTCAATTATTTTTCTTTTTTTCTTTTTCTGTGTTTATGTCAAATATTTTGCTTGGATTTGAAATCATGCTTTTCTTTTTGTCATGTACAGTATCTTTTGTAATGCTCTGGACCCCAGGGAAGAACAGCGTTGTTATATTAACAAAGCTGAGTGGGCTTATCCAGCCATTTCACTATACCTTTCATCTTTATTATGTACATACATTTACCTTACATTGTTTTTTTAAATGTTGTGATATGGAAAATAAATACCAATAGCAATTATAATCCAACAAAGTGAAAAAGCCTTGGAGTCAGACTACGCGTGATTTCGCGGTACTAATTACAGGTGACAATTTAATGACTCTTTTACCACCTGCAAATTCCCACAATGGTATTCAGTGTTGAGTGTAGATGTCACTAACACAAGATCCCATTATAATATACGACCAGCGTGTTTATTGAGTCGACACACCTGTGCTGAATTTCCATGGTGTTGACGACCCCCCCCCCCCCAGCACCCTACCCCATGCAACACCATGGTTATTGTGCATTTGCTGTATAGAGGGCGCTTGCGACCCCTTTGATTATAACCAATTAAATCATGCATTTTGTATTTTTTTGTAAAACCCTCTAAAGTGAATGTCACTTTTATAAACAGATTAGAAGAAAATACATGACCTGAGGATATATAATCAAATGTTTTTTATTTGAAAATTGTTTGTACTTTGCATGACAAATATTTGTTTAAAATGAATTATCTGCGATTTTTTTCTTTTTTTTTCGTTGATAACTATTTCCCAAGGTGAAGAGGCTGATAGTTTCAGGTCTTCAGTACTTTTCGAGTACCCGTTCATTTAATTTGTAAGATGTAATATTGTTAACGGTAAATTAAAATAAAAACTTTATCGGAAGAGGGCACTAATTTTCCGGTAAATATTTTCAAAATCCTTAGGAAACCTGCATGAGGTGCAGGTGGGGGTGGGTAGGAGCGGTAGTCTGCCGTAAGCTATATAGCGCACAATCTCCAAACCACATGTGATCTATTATCTTCCTAATTTCTAAGAACATCCATGTATTACCAAAAATAGTCAATGCATTTTCTGAAGTAATCACACCCTCCGTATACAGTATTTCATTCTGCAAGCGCAACACGTCGGCAACTACCCATAATCTTCTCTCGAATTCCTGGCGTAAAAGGGAAAATTGTTTGATGAATCACTTGTCTATTGTAATGTGTTCCCGAAAGAAAATTCAAAAAACGGCGAGCGACCCAGGCTGACAATATTGATGGATTGCCTTGGATTACAATTCCACCGTTGTCGAATTGCCACTCGCAGACGACCTTTTTGATTAAAAGAAAAAAGTAGAAAAAAAAAATCAGAAACAATTTCATCTTGGGAATCCCCGCTATAAATCAATCTGTGTCCTTACACGTAAGTAGCGTCATTTTATGGAAAGAAAGGGTGGATATAATTTTGTGCTCATCTCTGTTTTGTCCAAATGAGTCTCGATCTGGAGGTTTGTTGTTATTTGTTTGGACTCACTCACACACCAATACATCAGTCCTCTCTATATCTACACTATGTCCAGATAGGATCCAAGGGCCATTGTGTTATACTGTCAGACAGTTTTCTAATGGGTTTCGAATCGGCATTATTTCAAGTTAATTCTGCATCAACCTTTTTTCCTTCACCTGTTGTTTTTTTTTTTGTCTGGACATCGTAGACGTGAAATTGGGAATGGAAACTAAACTTATCTTGCTCATGTCTCAGCAATTACGTATTTTCTTTCAGAGCCAAACAAACACTTTGGTGGTAATTTTATTAGATTATGATCGAACTCATTTTGAGATCGTTACCACTATATGGTATTTATCTTTGATCGGTTTCTCTTGGGTTCAGTAGGTGTGACTGCGACATTAGCGAGTTTTCGCATTTGCGATGGGGACGGATTCTTCAACATAGTATATCTATTGAAAATACTGGTCAAATCACAATGAACAGCTGAGAGGTCTTTGTCGAAAATTAGTGAATCGTCCTAAAATTGGGAGCTGACGTAAAATTACAAATATGTCGATTGTCCCGAATCACGGACGACACTGCTGTTCTGATTCACCGATTTTCGACAAAGACTGTTTTGTCATGAGTGCTTTTGACAATAGATTCTCTACGTTCCAGAAAGCGTCCACGTAGTGTTGCGATAACTGCCTTGCTATTTTAATTACCATTAATTAGCATTGATTTGACTTGAATATCTAAACTGCAAAGTCAAATTTGTCACCCTTGTCTGTGATATGAACTGATGCCGTGAAAAAATTCCAACCTAAAATCATTATTGCATACTTAAAATAAGTAAAAGAAAAAAATGAAGAGACCTGAAACAGCATCCCAGCTTTGTTCATAATGATAAGATGTGTTACATTTACATTTATCTCCCTTGAAGATTATTTGAAAAATGATGTTTCAGTCACTGCTTCAGAGTTTCGCCTCCTCTCAACCCCCCACACCGCTCCTACCCCATCCCTACTTCACTGAACTTCAAGACAGTCGAAATTCCACCCCTCCCAAACACTTATGTATATATACGCATTTCAGATATCGCATATCTATTACAAAAATAATGGGTCGGGCGATGCAACAAAGCTCTCTGAAATGAAATGGAAACGGCAATAGCTCTAGCATTCCATAAACAGCCATTTGAGCAGCATCGATCCAATATTTTTGGCGACTTTCGCTAATCAATACATCGGTTTTGTCTAGGCCTCATGGCCGGGGTGCCACCTGTTCAGCTAAGTCACCGGCCTAGATATACTATGGCACGCCAATAGTAGCAAAATACCCCCAAGCCACTTGTAACGATTTATGTCTTTTAGCCACCTCAGGAGCAGTAGTTTCCCTCTCGCATGTCACAAAATCACCGCCTGTGATAGCTTGCATGCACACACACGCACACCCTTACACACACACATACACACCCTCACACGCACCTTTCAAAAAGAATTCCGTCTAACTGTGGACCCTCCCACCATGAACCATGGTCTCACACATGCACGCACACACACACACACACACACACCCTCACATTCTCTCTCCCTCCCTTTATCTAGCTATGTATCCTCTATCCCTCTCTCTCACACACAAACACAACACACACACACAGCGGAGATTATGGGCATGGATAAGTAAATAATGTATATGTCTCATGAAAGAATACGACATTGATGTTGAGTTCAAAGATATTGAAAAAAGAATCATGTATTCGAACCTGCCTATAATGATAATTTCCCAATTGCTTTTGCTATTACTTACATCAGTAGCGTGTTGGGCCACACATTTTGATGGGGCCAAATATGGCAGATGGAGTAAAATCTCTAAAAAGATGCGAGCGAGCAAAAAAAAATTGACCCCTTTAATAAAAATTCTAATAGTTTGAAATAGTTTTCCATAAATTTTCAGAAAATGATAATACTTTAACTCGTTGCCTTTCCTTTTCTTTCTTTTACTCTTTTTAAAAATCTTTGTCGTGAAATATCTGGGGATGGAACGTGGCCCCCAGCCCCCCCTCCCCATCTTTACGCCAGTGACTGATATTCACACATGATGTGCTTCTTGTAGACGATTGATACAAATTTATGTAATAATAATAATAATGGTGGCTACTTATATAGCGCACAGGTCCACCTTTCGGTGCTCATGGCGCTTCAAGGAAAATAAACACAAAACACAACAATAGAAAACAAAAAAGAATAGAATTTGAATTCTCCTGAATAAACACAATATTAAACTGCTAATGGGAGATTAAATAGGTTTTCAATCGGGACTTGAATGCTTCTGTTGATGAAATTTGGCGTAATTGGATAGGCAGTTGATTCCATAGCTTTGGTCCTATAACAGAGAATGCATGGTCCCCCCATTTGTGTTTTGTTCTGGGTGTCTGGAGCAATAGAGAATCAGATGATGAGCGAAGACTACGTGAAGGCTGATATTTTGAGATAGAGCTGTTGAGATATGTGGGGAAGAGAGAATAAATTGAATGATGTATTAGTAAAAGAATTTTGAAGGTGATTCTTTTACCAACAGGCAGCCAATGTAAGGACTGGAGGATTGGCGAGATGGAGTCATACTTTTTAGTGTAGGTTAGGAGACGGGCAGCAGAGTTTTGTAGACGTTGAAGTTTTGTCAAATCTTTTTGTGGGAGGTTACAGAACAATGAGTTTGAAAAATCTAAACGGGAGGAAATTAAAGCATGGATAAGTATCTCGGCTGCAGGTTTAGACAGTGACTTTCTGATGAAACTCAAATTACGTAGTTGATATCTGACATTTTGTTGGACTTGAGTGATATGGTTGCGAAAAGTCATTTCCTGATCAAATATAACCCCAAGATTACGGGCTGTTTTAGACGGAGTGATACAAGAGCTACCAAGATGGACACGACATGACTGAAAGTCAATTTTACTAAGCATAAACTTCGATCCAAGTATTAAGAATTCTGATTTATCATCATTCAGTTTCAGGCAATTAGATACAAGCCATGTCTTAAGGTCTTGTAGACATGCTTCAAGTTTTGTGATAGCAGAGTTCAGTGACGACATTGAAGGTTGAAAAGACAAATAGAGTTGTATGTCATCGGCATAACAATGGTATTTTATGCCATGTTTAAGAAATATCTTGCTGATTGGTTGCATATAAAGAGAATAGAGCAGTGGACCTCCTACAGAGCCCTGGGGTACCCCAAACTTCAGAGTAGTTAAACCTGAGATAGAACTACCGATTCTAACATATTGAGATCGTTCTGATAGATAGGATATGAACCAAGCAAGGGCAGTCCCCTTGATACCTAATGAGTTAAGCCTTTCAATCAGGATAGTGTGATCTACTGTGTCAAATGCTGAACTCATATCTAGCATAATGAGTGCCGTAATGTTGCCATTATCCATTTCTCTATAAATAGTATCTGTTAAGTTAACTAGTAGTGTTTCTACACTATGACCAGGCTTGTACGCGGATTGATGTGGGTCAAGTAACTCATTATCTTGTAAATATGATGTTAGACGTGAGAAAACAACTCTTTCCAGTAGTTTACCTAAAAAAGACAGGTTTGATATCGGGCGGTAATTTTTCAAACACTCTTGATCTAAGCCTGACTTTTTCAGCGTCGGATGGATGACAGCTTTTTTACAGACCTGTGGTACGACTCCCGAACTAAGACTTGTATTTACTATTCTAGTAATGACAGGTAACAGAACTGTGGAACATTTCTTAAAGGGGTGGTCCAGGCCAGCTCCAAAAAATATTTAGCCCGTAGTAAATAATTACAGGAGCCATTTCAAAAAGTATTATCTCCTTACTCGACTTTGGAGATTTTTAAGAGCATTTCTTGTAACGGTTATTTGGGGCAAAAAGAATTAAATTTCGCGCACATGTAGCGAGATCGGTCACGTGACTGTGACGTACCATCTCCACTTTGGTTTCGCAACAATCCAGCGCGCGACGTCTCACAGCTGCAATATTGCCTATGTGTCAGGCATACGGCTGCTCGGTTCGGCCGGGAGAAAATAACCATAAAACTGCGTTTTCTATACCAAATCCGATCCGAGATCGAGAGAGATGTGCCCAGTGGCTTCACAATACTGGGACTGACAAGTTTGACATAAAAACATACAAATATAACGCGAGTAGAGTCGTTTGCGAGGACCAAATGCTCTCTCTGGCCGTCGGCATCACCGGGCAGTTCTCGCACCGACACCAGTCATTTCTCCCCACTCGATCGGCCGCTGGCTGCGGTACGATCGGATCTTCCTCCACCTCTTCTTCTTCTATTCTTCGACGGTTCTCCAACTCTTCCGCATTCCACCTTGGTTGGAATGCATATCCCGCAGGACCCGACATATTAATTGTTCAAATTATGAAATAAACGGCGAGAAACAAACAAATTGTGAATTACAGGGTCGACGGTGGCTGCAATCAATGCAAGTCGAAAACTACATGTAGCTAATACCGTACGTATGCGGCCGGCGCTGATGATCTATACGCATACGTGCGAGCGATAGCTAGCTAGCGCATAGCTAGCTCGCTCGATCGCGCTCGTAGCATGCAGCAGCCAGCGAAGCCAAAGTGGAGATGCTACGTCACAGAAAAAGCTGCGCATTGCATTCTGGGATCGTACAGATTCGTGCCAGAATATGATTTTGGCAAAATTGAAAATTCAATAAAAAATAACTGTGCCTCTTATTTCTTAAAAAAAATATAGTATAGGAAAGAGAAGGTTTTTGTCTATCTAGTGGATATAAATTAAACCTGGCCTGGACCACCCCTTTAACCAAATCTGTTGGGATTGGGTCAAGTTCACATGATTTGTTTGGAGAATTTTTTATAAATACTTCCATCTCACTGATAGTGACAGGTTGAAATTCCCTCAATTCTGTAAACTCATAATAAATCAACTTTTTTTTTCATGGAGAATAATTGCAAAGTATTTTGGGGAATTCATTATTACAAAAAGTGTTTTCTTCTCCTCTCCTTTGTTTCTTGGGCGGGGTTCTAAAGAATTGATTTATACTCTTAAATTCAGAGGGTACGTAACTACTTGTGGAAGAACACAAAAATCTGATGCAAATTGTTTCATTGATCTGAAATTCCCGTGGTTATATATTCGAAGGGAAGTAGGGACCATGCATTTGATCACTTGTTCAAACTGAAACAATATCTTTATTTTACAATTAGATTCCTTATTTTCTATCATGCTTTTCTTGTGCTCCGTTAATGATAAAATGTGGGCGAAATACTTCCGGCGACGCGCGAACTTCGTATAAATATTGAACGGGAGGATGTTGGGTATTATGTGTTCTCAATTTGCAAGAACATTTTCCACAATCGCCCCTCGGCGCTTCGCTTATCCGTAAAATGCAAATGGTGTTTGGTGATACGCCTTAGCCTCGATTTCTATTGACCCAAAGGCGGCCACGATGGGTCGGTTTACACACAACACTTTCCTGGTTAACAGGTTTAAAATTAAAAACAGGCTTGACACGCGACTTCGCTCACTGGAGGATTGTTTCACGCGGGATGCTCACCGGGGATGCTCACTTGAACATTGGACCAAAGGAAACGCACGCCAAAAGGGCGACGCGCGAAATATGATATTATTGTCTGATTTGTTGGGTTTATACACCGAATTCGATTGCGAAATCAATGGAAGTTTAAAAACAGTATGTACATAACATGTATACTGCTTTTCCACGGAACACCTTAAGGCTCACTTTTTCATACAAGAAAATAAAACTATACGATCTTTGTCATTAAAAGTAAATCTCACAACGCCTGATCCTAGTGGCTATTTCTCTTATGACATTGATATCAGAAGTTCATATTAAATACATTCAATACTACGAGGTTTAGGGCATTTCTCCTTTATTGGTTCCACACGCATAATTACAACAAGAAGTCAAAAGATATTCCCTTGACCCAACCCAATCCAAAGGTTTGAAATTTTATTCAACTTGTATTAAAAAGTGTCATAATATGCAAATGATTCGTCATTTACTTCTGATTTGGGGAAGGGCAATCAATGAACTTCATTATGCGTAATTCGGGAAGAAATATCAATTAACCTGAATTGGAACTATATGACTGGCGGAAGAATTTGTGCCATTTTACTTTTTTCAGGTGATGAATGAGATATGTTTCCAAACATGTTGATTTATTTCCAAAATGAAGCGGTCAGAATACCCTTTGGTGGTCAAATACGAAATCTCAGCTATTTTTCCTGACAACTGGTAGTAAAAATTAGTCCCCCTAATTTATTCCTTTTTTTCTCTGATTTTTCGTTTATTGGTATAAAAACGTGGGTGTCTATAGGTAAATAATTACCGGTGTGACACAGCAATCTGTCTTACGTCAGTCACGACAGCCGTCAAAGCCTGTAGACAAGTTATACCCGATTTCTTAAACCAGGTATCCAAATTGATATCAAAACATCTCACTGGGAATAATAGAAATACCCCCAACCACAAAGTCAGCAGGAAATTAATATTTGGGCCTTCGGTGACAGTGTCTATAGTTGTCATGGCACTCAACTGAAAGATCTTCTCAAATATTCGCTATGGACGGGCATTGTGAGAAGCCGATTGCGGTCAATCATCTCTCTACATGCTCTATGTGAAGTAGGATGAATAGGTTTTTGTGTATTTTTATATCATTTTCAAAAGCACAGGCGTTAATAAGCTATATACTCCGTGAAAATTTTTTCACCCCCTCTGCGATCATAGAAATGGGCGGTCCAAAATTTGATCAAATATGGGGCACACCGCATAAAGTCGGCATATATCTGTAGTATTATGTGACAACCAAAGTGACCCCCCCCCCAAAAAAAAAAAACAGAGAGAAAGACTACTTTCATTTAGTCTAATGCCATTCCGTCTAATAATCAGTTGGTCCAATAGCCATTCAGCCCATATACCATTTTGTCTTATTGGACTAAGTGTTAAATTGTGCAAAATGAATGAAAATGAAATGGATATTAGACCAACTGGTTATGAGACAAAATGGTCATAGACGAAATGGTGATTAGAAGAAGTGATGATTGGACCAAATGGTTAATGGACCAAATGGTTGTTAGACGAATTGTTGATGGACGGAATGGCATTAGACTGCAAGAAAGTAGACCATGTGGTGAGTGGACGAGTTGGGAGTAGACGAGTTAGCAATTTTCCTTCAAATCGACCATTGATATGCCAGTCAAAATAACGTAATAGCTTGATTGGTTAGGGCCCTGTCTTACAATAAGTTATGATTGATCCAATCAACCTCAATTCTATGGCAATCCAGCAATGTCACATTTTTTTCTCCAGGAAATTTACATAATGTCATTTGTAAACAAAGAGAAGCTCACTGAATCTTCAAGAAAACGATGAATGTATGATTATACATCATATTTACAAAGATGCATTTTAGATGTTGACCTGACTGGCTTTCCATAGTTGTGGTTGATCGGACCAATCGCAACTCTTTGAAGTTGGTTTCATTATCTGTGTGACTGTGGCACAATCATGCTAATGGTGAAGAAGTGGTAACTCCTCTTATCAACTCAGAGTATCAATTCACTCTTCGAACGAGTGAAATATTCACTCCGACTTGTGAATCCCCGATCGATTAAGATCCCAATCAAATTTGATTTACTTTCTTCTTTCGACTCAACCACTAGTCCTATGGGTCGCTCCAAGGTTATGTCAAAAAGAAGAAGAAAAAAAAAGAATATCAAGTATGGAACGCTTTTTCAATTTTCTGGTTGTACAACTTTAGCCCTGCATGAACATGAGTTCTGGGTAAGATGAAAATAAGTTTTCATATTTTTTAGGACATCCCTATCATGCTTCCCTGAAGAAATTAATCGAAAAGATATCTTGAAATGCAGACTCTTCAAATCCGAGATGGCACTTGGAATGTATGACCGCGGACGGATAATGAAGCAAATTAACTCTAAAACAATCTTCTTGTTAAGGTCATTATTCCTTAAAATGGGAAAGAAAATCGGATCTTATTGATACTCGATTTATTTCTTTTCCGCGAAAACCAAGGCAGCCGAGACGGGATAAAGCCACGGGTAATGAATAATGCATTGCCAATTTGGAGAGCACTTGGGATCAGGAAATTAAATCCACGTGCTTAGCGGAGAGGCGAGAAGTACAAGAAATTGTAAAGCGAGGGGATAATGCTCGATTTTGTGAGGAAAGTGAAATTGTTTGTTCCTTCTAAGAAATGAGTATAGCGAGAATGAAATCATGTATGTAAAATCCATATTTTAAATTCATATGTAGTTTGAAAGGCATTAGTTTGATTTGAATAGAAGAAATCTGAGATGCAAGGTTCCACTTGTTGCCTGTGTCCGTGTTATGTTGTAAAAGTGAAGCCCTGAAAAAATAACCTCCGCACGACATTACTTAGCGCTTTCAGGAAGTTGAATACGAAGTGACCGGAAACGCCCTCACTATTCCATTCAATATAGCACATGTGTTACTATTAGACTCCCGAGGAATAAATGAAATGGTGATTTTTAAGTAACAGATGTCTGAGTGTCTGCACGAATTTCATATTATATCGATTTTTTTTAGATTGTCTTTTATCAATACATGTCAAAATTTGGGATGATAAAAAATATATTAGATCAATGTTAAGTTACTAGTAACCTATGACTTGGAGCAAAATTGTATTTAAGATATATTGGCGTAGGCCTCATGTATTTGCAATTTGATATGAATTAATTTTGCTGGGGTCCAAATAGTAGCACGCGAGGCTTGTTTACTTGATTTTGGGGTTTGAAATTGTGTGAGTTAAGAAAATATTTGAACCCAATGTTATTGTGCCACCTGCAGCGCTGGTGTATGGAACGCTCTATGAAGCAAGATCAATTTCATCTTCGTTGTTGCTCTTTTCTATCATTGCCCTTCCCTTGCGTATAATTGGTATTACTATATTGCTTCCTTGTAGTATCAGTATCATCATTTTGTATGATTAGTGTGTTCATTTTCTCTAGACGAGCAAGGACCTTCATATACAGTAATTAGACGCCGATGCGTGCACAGTCGTACTTAATATCATGGGGAAGTTTACCCTGACGTAAAGATGCATTATAATAAATAAAGTAGAAATAAACAGAAGGAAAAACATCTTAGTGAAGGACAGGTTTAGAAAAAAAAGTCGCCAAAGTTTGTGTTAGTTATATTTTGTATTATTATTGTCATCGTTTTCCCTGGTTATACGTCACATCCGGTCCCCATACATCTCATATTTCGTGTAATATACGGATAAAATTCCATTTTCTCAGAATGTTGAAAACGATGTGCATCCGCTATGTCACCAGACACATCATTTCGCACCTACTTCTATCCAAAAAAAATAGTCATCATTAACAATTATTAAATAATTTTAATTTATGAACAGCTGCTCGGATTTGACATCAAAATATAAACTTTGGAAGATTATGTTTTTCCTTATTCTTCTGTTGTTGTTTTTTTAAAACCAACTTATCGTAGGAGGGAAGTGCCCCTAAGATTCCCCCGATCGGGGAAGCATTCCATAAATATTAGAAATCATATTATCGACGTTATTACATGTTTTTTAGAACGGTGTCAAAGTAATTCGCGTGTTCTCCGTACGGGGTCATTACACAGATGGCGAAGAAATGGGACACACTTAGACTGCACACCATTACTTCCTTATGGGGCCCGTAACACAAAGCTTAGCAACCATCGTATAACATTTTTTACGATTGATTGCATTGACTACAGTGTACAATTAATCGTGAAAATCAAGCGTGCGATTAATCGCTAACCTTTGTGTTACGAGATCCTGATCAAAGTGAATTCTATTTTTAGCTTGGTCTGGCCTGCACCTTGTTTATCGCACGTATTTCCTTCTCAACTCAATCTTCGTTTTATGTTATTTTGTTTACCGTTGGGTCTGTGTATTCATATGAGACTTGACTTTTTTTGTGGGGGCATCGCGCGTCGTGGTCTAGTGGTTCTCAGAAGCGGATCTAGCATTTTTTTTTACAAGGAGGTGGTTTTACCGAAAAATTTACCCTAAGATTGGGGGAGGGGCTTCACTACAAAGTTAAGGTCATTTTGGTACCGATTCTTCTTTTACAAGCAGAAAAAGTAAATAAATAAAATTTTAAAAAAATGTCTCCAAAATAGGTCATATACCCCCCCCCCCCCCCGTAGATCCGCCACTGGGTCTGACTCTCGTCTTTGAATATGAGGTTCGTGGATTCGAATCCCGGCCACGGTAAATTGATTCCAAAGCGAGTATTAGACCAAGTGCAAGGTTGGGCCAAATGGTAATTAGACCAAGTTGAGAGAAGACCAAGTGGGTTATGCCATGATGGTGTTAGACGATCCGAGAATAGGACCATCTACTAGTAGACCAAGTATATTAAGCCGTAATCTTGTTAGACGATCTGAGAATTGGACCATTTACTAGTAGACCAAGAAGGCTAAGCCATGATGGTGTTAGAAGATCCATGGACCTATCCATGGAAGATCTGAGCATTGGGCCATTTGATAGTATACCAAGTGGGTTAGTGTCAGACAATCTGAGAATTAGACCATCTGTTAGACCAAGTGGGTTTAGCCATGCTGGTATTACGATCACAGATTTAGAGCATGTGCTAGTTCAGCAAACCGATATCATAGGGTCGTTAGATTTGGAGTATAATGGTTTCGTTTTCATCGTCCATCCGTCAAAACAGTTTTGAACAGAAGTCGCAATTTGACAGGCGAATCGCTCAGTCTAGATTTACTTACAAAATAAAAAATCTTGAATATCTTGGAAGAATTAGATGTAATTCCCCAGTTGGGGGAAGTTGAGACGGAGAGAGGTGGCAATGCAAGGTTAATCAACAGGATCATGGATTCATTACATCCTTCACCACGTCCCTTGCGATGTTTCTATTGTAATATTATTTCGAAAAACACAAAATAGCTTTGTAGCTAAATGCCTATATTGGCCCTCAATTATTGCATTCTGTTTAAATTTTGATTTATTTTTATAGAACGACCAATCAACCAATCTATATTTTCCTTTTATAGTTACTTTTCATCGTTTTGGCCCTACTGTATACGATATTTCTTCTTTTGAAATACTTTTTTTTCATGCGATTCAAAGGAATTTCCTATCTAACTTATCTCCCCCCCCCCCTTTTTCCTTGTTTTTTTTTTCGCTGCTTTTTTCAAATATCACATAGGACATGTGGTCCACCCCCACCCCCCCCCCCCCCTTTACGGCGCCGCTTGGTTATATGTTCTTTCAGTGAATGGAAAGAAAATAATCATACGGCATATGAGGTTGGTGCAAAATATAACATTTTTGTCAAATTTCAGAGTTCACAGAGCTATTTATTGGCCTATATGCATATAGCTGTACACTCTAAAAAGAGTTGGTCAAAATAACCATCCTATTGGCTATTATGTGTCCCAATGAAGTTGGTAAAAATCAACCAAATACCAGAAATTATAACAATTTGATTGGCTTCGACCATTTCGCTCGGTCGCACAAAATTAACTCTATTAAGTTAAGAGATTGACCAATCTTTTTAGTGTATTATACAACTAGAACAGATAAAGGGGTTGGGTAAACCACAAGTTGGTTCAATCATGTAGAGTGTAATGAATAGGGCAACCAATGGAATTCGCCAAGGTGGTCGTGTCTCGACAACAAATGGAAATGAATTTAGCGACCTTTTCCTCACTTTCAGGCACATTCAGCGGAATCAGCGCTATGGTGTCCCTAATGAGAAGGGACATTTGAATCGGCGTATTATTTTCCAATCTATCTCGCGATGAAGCTCGTTCGTCGTAAATCAGAATTGCATTTATTCCGAGTGGGGAAGAGTCAGCGGGTGAAAACTTTGAATGGATTGGCTGGATGAGTGAATGAAACAGAAAGGGTGATTTTGCCGTTGTTTTTACCAAGGAATATCAACAGATTATCAATTTTTTCCCCTCCTTTCCCCATGTTTGCTGCATGTCTTTCAAGAACAGCGTAGGCCTAAATGTTGCATAGCTGTACGTATCGTCGTTTGAGAAGTGAGGGAACTGTCTCTTGTAAGTCAGCGTAGCTTTGCTTTTTTGAGGAAGACGTTTGAAGATATGTAGTTTCAGGGGCTTTCACAATTGCTCGTGCGACCGTTTACGATCACTTGGTCACAACATATGTTGCACACAATCACAACGGTTGTAAGCAGTCGCACCACCAATTGTGAAAGGGGCTTTCCTCTCTATAAAGTCTAATGATTTTGTTCGTATTCTATTTTAGTATTCTATTGTTCTCACTTCAATATTACAAGTATAAGGTACAACATAATAATCCCCCTCTGAGACCTTCATTGGTACCTTGGTACCTTACTTTCTTCTCGAAGTAATCCACTATTTCTTATTTCCATTCTTCCATTACTTAATAATATTCGATACGGACTTCCCCTACCCGAGAGCGCCAACCATGTTAGCCTCACCCCGAGTTGTCGGTTTTACCATTTGTGTTGATATTTTTATTTATTTTATCTATTTTTGTGAAATAGAAGAAAATATTCAAATAAAAAAAATCAAATCAATTTTCATGGCATGTTATGGCTGCTTTCATTATTTCTTAAATCATTTTTCAACACTTGGCTGCCAAAATACCATTTGAATTTGCGATCATGACTACGGTACGGTAACATTTTTTTTAAAGTAGACGCACATTGACAATGAAAATACTGTAGAAAGCTGTAGAAAGGACCCAAAGTCTTCCCTCATTCATTTCAAGAAGAATTGGTTGCAAAGCTGCGATGACGTCACCAAATGAAGGCAATAGTGAATAGTCATTAATTAGAAATCTTGAAACGTCTAAACTCTCAGCCGTTCAAGCCCTTTAGGTGAGGACATAGTGGGCTGATAAAGAGGTCGATTTCGTAAGATTATATTCAATTGCTACTGCGTGAGGACATGCCGAGCATGACTTCACATATCAGTCGATTTTTATTGTGCTATAATTTTGTTGTGGTTGCCATGGTTTTGTGCAAGTTTTGGGACCGCACTTCTCTTTGTTGTATCCTATCGTAGGAAAGAAGTTTGCTAATTATTTTATTGGGCTTAAAGGCTTTAATGTGAAATGTAGAACTCTTGTGAAAAAACATCGAAAAATGTAGTTCTTAAACTCCATTAATGGGCAACCTGACAGCCAACATTCATGTAGAAATGACTAAGCTACCATAATAGATTTTTTTTAAATAATTATTTTCACATTCTACTAACTACTAACGTCCAGATTTAGACTAAATTGAACCGGACTCGAGAATCCCCCAAGAAATTACGGATGATCGAGAAATCTTCCGAGATCTTTATCGGATGAAATTTCCACTTTCACTCAGGTAATACAGCACTATAGAGGGGGGGGGTGGATTGGAAAGGAATCGGGCTGAATGGAGTGGGGAAAATGAATAAATAAAAAAGATGGAGAGGGCGAGAGAAAGATATGATAATGAGATGGAGAAAAAATGGATAGAAGTGGGGAGAAAAAGAGGGAGGAGAGAAGGGACACGGAAAGAAGGAGACAATGAAGAGATAAATTGAGAGGAAGAGGGGGAGATGTGAATGGAGATTTTAAAAAAAGGGGGAGAATGGCCGACAGAGAGGGAGGGAGATTTAGAGAGATGTAGAGAGAAATAGAGGTAAGTATAGGACTGCATGTTGTCACTGTAAACTTCTGACAAAGAGAAAGATGAAAATAATAGCATGTCATTGCCGCAATGGCTTTACTGTTTTCTACTGCATGTTTCTCATTTAGGACCTATGTGATATATATATATATATAGAGAGAGAGAGAGAGAGAGAGAGAGAGAGAGAGATAAATGGGGAGAGAGCACTAGAGAGAACTTGAAGAAAATTGAAGATGTTTCAATCCTATATATCTTACATCCTGCGGCTCAACATACCAAGAAAATAGAAATACAAGGAGGCGCATTTTCGTCCCAAAACCAGCGTCGCACCATATACATGATGGGCATTCATTGCTTAGATGCCTGTCTCGTGTTTGTTGCCATGGCAACGGGCACCGTGTACGTGAGAGCACCATCCTCTTCAATTGGAGCGTTATATTACGAGCAGGTCTTGAGATTGAGAGTTGGAGAGAAAGACAGAGAGAGGAGACAAAGGCAGACTTTGAAAGACCTGAACACTGTTATAAAATTTCCCCATAAAAAAAACAGAAGTATACCTGCACCAGAATCTCGAGGGTTGTATATAGTTAACTGCACACTCGTTTACACAATTACTGTAGTACATCTGTTTCGTAACAGGTAATAAATTCTTTTGAAACTGGAATAACAGAAAAAGAGGGTACACTGTGAAACATATTGGGTAAAATTTTAACCAGCACGAGGGTAATTATATGTGTCCAACCCATTTGGGGCAGTTTACCCAATGCGGGAAGCATATTCTCCAGTAAAATATTTTAAAAAGCAGCAATTACTCTAACATGGGCACAATTTTCATCACACTGGTTAAATAAAAATGCCCAAAAGAAATGCCCAATGTTGCTTTAGACACGTAATTATCCTCATGGATCATTTTTACCAAATATCTTTTAGAGTGCACTTGTTTACACAATTTGTAGTCCATCTGTTTCGTAACAGGTCATACTTTCTCTTGCAACGGGAATATTACAGAAAAGAGGGTATTTCAAGTGAAATTAATAAATCAACATATGAATGTTTTTATTTCATTTATAAAATAGTATAATGATTATTGGGATGTCGCAAGAAAATATTTGTAATCAATTGTAAATTCATGTTGCAATTATACAGGTTTTGACATTTTTGAGTAGCAACAAAAGCATTGTACGTTAACAAGTTAACAATAGTAGCCAATCCTATTCTAGTCTAAAAACTTCCGGGGCAACTAAAAAAAAGAAATGTATTTTTCCCGGATTTAGTACGTGAGATGGAAAGTGACGGATTCGAAGTCTTTCTCGTGCGTCATGTATGTAGAAGCAGCTAAAGCCGCAAGACATTGGTTTATTTTCTGCAAACACTCGAGCGTGAGTGAAATGGGATGCAATGTTGTACAGAATCATAAACTTAAAAGCAAACATGTTTATATTTAGTACTGCGTATTATACGAGACGATTGATTGTATCTATTCTTTAACCGTGATGAATGGGTAAAGTGATACTTCCTTAGTGACGGTGATTCGTACCGCTCTTTCACACGGTACCAAAATCGTAATTTCAATGCTGATTCCAGTGAAAAAATAATTCTAATTACTAATTTTTAGCACGTGTGAAACCAAACTAGAATCGCGAACGCTAATCACAAACATGAATTCAAATTCTACTCCGGTGGTGAATTCCAGTTAAGTTTCGCTCAAATTACGGTATGAATTTTACGTCTGAAAGGGTTGACCTCCAAAACATCTTTTGAGGGGCGGAGCTTTCGTGACATTTCAAGCACTTCCGTAGATGATACAATTGTCATGCACTCGTCGTAGTTCCTATTTTTGCGATGCAGTGCTTTGATTGTGTTTGACAGGTCACCAAGGAAACAATACCGCCTTCGTTCAGGAATTTGAATTCAAATCAGTTTTCGAGTGATACTGCACTTCCGGTGCGCACTAACTCCATTTGTAACTCTCTTCTCGAAGTGGGCTGACTATTCCGCTTTGAATCTGGATCGAAATAATCCTAGAATTTTCACACTGCCCTCCGAAGTGGAGTAACTCATTCCGGACTCGGGGATAACTCCACTTCGGTTCTCAGTATGTAGTTTCAAATAACAAATTCAATTTATAGTTTATTGTGGGTATGCTGAACAAAACCCCGATACCCCGATTGGTCTATTCCATTTTCAATGTAATACGGGTCACAGTGCGCGTCGTGGTCTAGTGGTTCGGACTTTCGCCTTTCAAACAGAAGGTCGGGGGTTCGAATCCTAGCCATGGCGTGTTTTCCTGAAGCGAGAAAGTTATCCACACCGTGCTGTACTCGACCCAGGTGAGGTGAATGGGTACCCGGGAAGAAGAAATTCATCGAATGCTCGAGCGCCCGATCAAGGTAACCGCGCTAAAGCCGGGATAATAATAACATAATCATGTTAAGCAGGGCCCGGAACTGAAGTGGCCACCCCGGGTAAAATATGACGTTATTATTATTAAAAGGGCATTGAAATTGTAGCAAAAAGGCGGAATATTTTGGTGATCGGGTTTTGCTTGAATGTTTTAAAGGTAAAGACAAAACACCGGAAGTCTGACCCTATCATTAGAGGAAAAAAAACCTCCCAAGAAACAAAAAGAGAAAGTCAAAATAGCGACTGACCTCTTGAAATCAGGACAGTGCAATAAATGTTTATTGACCATAACACAATCGGGAATGCCTCTCAAATCCCAACAGTGATTTTCTCCCTGAATAATTGGCCGGTATCTCTTCTTGTTCAGATGTAGATGTTCGTCCCCTCTTAAGAACTCAATTTCCTTTCCCGCTTTTATTCGATCCATGGGGTTAAAAAGCTAATACAGAGTGGTGCTCATTTCTCGCGATTTGACCGTGAGTGCCGTTCATGGCCGAGTGCGTGATTGGAAACCAATCTTTAGATCCGCCAGCATCGCGAGAGATGTGCGCGCGTACAAGCCTTCACTGCGCAATGTTCCGTGGATTTCGCTTCGCATTTTCGCCTTTTGATTGACGAGTCGTAATTATAAGCGTTATTAGACATACGTAAAGGTGTGTGTGTGTGTGTGCGTGAGGGTGTACGATTGTGTGTGTGTGTGTGTGTGTGTGTGTGTGAATTTGGGTGTGTCTGTGAAGACGGTCGGATGAGAGCGTCATCTGGTACGGGTTATGAATTTTTATCCTTCAACATGTTTAATGTAAGACAATCCAACCTATTCCTATCATCAAGAAACCGTTAAAGAAGAAAAATCATATTTTTGACAGACTACTAGTACTGCAAACTGACAAACATTTCAGCAATTTTCTTCAAAATAATCTTCCTGTGGCTAACCTGTTCCCTGGACACGGTTCTGTGGAAGCAGTAGACGCCGGATCGTTTTGACATTTCGATCTTCAATGGTTGTAGGCGACCTCACAAACCCCACGAGACAAGAGTAGCTTCCCTGACGTTGGAAACGTGATAAAGATGGATGTTTAATTAGAAGAAAGAGAATAATTTTCACGGGCGTTTCATGTCTATTCTCAGACGTCGGTCAATCTTTGATTCTTGCTCGTCTTCTCCAGGGAAAGCTTTCGGTGATTGTTTTGGGGAGTTTTCAATCAGTATTGATCTCTCTCTCCCCCTTCCCCTTCCTTCTCTCTCTCTCTCCCCTCTCTCTGAAACCCTCTCCTTTCTTACTCATCTCCCTCTCCTGCTCTTTCGCTCTCACCTCTATACCCTCTATCTCTAGCTTCTAAATATCCGTCCGATTAAATCTTTGATTTCTTAGGCTTTTTTGCGACGTTACATATCACCAATATTCACTGACTAAGTTACTCCGAACCAATGCAAAAATTTCTTACCGTTTCAAAGTTTCCGGTTAAAATCACCGGTAATTCCAAAACTTTTCATAAATAGAAGTTGTTGACTATCTACAACAGTAATCGACAGTATGCCTATTTTTATTCAAGTTTTTTCTACATTTGTCCCTTTACTTCCGCAGTGAAGACACGTACTGCTGACAATTTACTCACGGCTGTCTGTCCTTTCCGAGGAACCTCACGTAGCGACGATTAATGCATAAACAAGGAGCTCTGGCAAATCGGCTTGCTCTTTAATCCAGTTATCCCGACTAAGTGGCGTTATTAGGTTTCCAAATCGAGTTGCAATTTTGTCATTCATATCCATTATTGCAAAATAATGTATGCATTGATGAAGTATAAATAGTTATCCATTCATCCACCAATATTACATATAGGCGCTATTTAAAAACGATATTTGCAGTCGAGTGCAAAAAGGTTTCTTAATTATTTCCTGTCTTTCCTATTTATGCATAGTGAATATTTGTATAACTATGAATGGTCGTAACTTAATTTCTTGATTTATTTGTAATCATTTGGTTGTTTTTGTTATCAAATACTTAATTATTTAAAAAAAAATGAACCAATTGAATTTCGTGTCTTCTCCACGAGAGAACGGATAGCGAAGAAATCTATGAATATAAGAGTTGAACTTTCCCTTTAAGGTCTATCCATCTCCGCGATGAGTCCGTAACCTGTCTCCTCGTATGCCTATTACTATGTCTTTATCATCGCCTGGAAGTCACCTCAGCATGCCCGGGAGAGCCGTTATACAGGTCCAATCACTCGCAATCCACCACAGATGGACTGAACCACCCTATGAAATATTCATTATCCATTCTCCTCGAATTCGAGAAGAAAAAAAAAAATAGAGAGAAAATAGGAGGAGTAGAAAGAGGGAAATGTCCCCGATTGTTGAAAAGGTGATGATGAGTGTTGATAAGAGTATTATGGTGATAATTTGCCCCAAAGCTCTGTCGCGTTTTTATCAGGATTTTTCGCACGTGCATGGATGGCGTAGGCCACCGACTTCAGATGTTGTTGTTGTTGCATTTTGTATGTTCAGTATTTTTGTTAATACAGTAAATAATGTTTCATTGTTTTCTTTTTATTTCCCCCCCCCCTCCCCACCATTCTTATATTTTTTTAATCAATTTTTTTTTGGGGGGAGGGTCAAGGTAAATTGAGAAAGAAAATATTATTCACTTGGTAAATTTTTAGTAACCACTATATTCACATACACCAAATTTAATCATGTAAACACTAAAGTGCATATCTCATTTCTTGTTTATTTAATTTTGGATAACCGTATACCCATACCTATATATACATATATCTATCCAAAAAGGGTAGATAGCTCTGGGCAACCTTGATTTAAGCTACGCCTACCATTGTTCTCTTCATCCATTTCTTTCACACAATATTTAAATATAAAAGAGTTGCCAAAGCTGTAGTACATGTATAACTTCACATATTTGTATACTTTCTCCCATACGTGTACTGTATCAAAGCAATAGCTTTGATCCAGCTGAGGCATGGCGGCTTGTCATTGTTCAAAACCCACCTTCACCCGACAAAGGAAATTATAATTGGTATGGTGTCGAAAATCTGTCTATCTGACGGTCAATTGGATCGGGGTCGCCCTAGCCACTAATCCGTCTCTGTGGTCTAGTGGTTAAGGCACCGGCGTTCAAAGCTGGGGGCCCGGGTTCGATTCCCGGCAGAGACATTTTTTCGGCATCACCAATTTTTCCAAAAAGGGTAGATAGCTCTGGGGAACCTTGATTTAAGCTACGCCTACCATTATTCTCTTCATCCATTTCTTTCACACAATATTTAAATATAAAAGAGTTGCCAAAGCTGTAGTACATGTATAACTTCACACATTTGTATACTTTTTCCCATACGTGTACTGTATCAAAGCAATAGCTTTGATCCAGCTGAGGCATGGCGGCTTGTCATTGTTCAAAACCCACCTTCACCCGACAAAGGAAATTATAATTGGTATGGTGTCGAAAATCTGTCTATCTGACGGTCAATTGGATCGGGGTCGCCCTAGCCACTAATCCGTCTCTGTGGTCTAGTGGTTAAGGCACCGGCGTTCAAAGCTGGGGGCCCGGGTTCGATTCCCGGCAGAGACATTTTTTCGGCATCACCAATTTTTCCAAAAAGGGTAGATAGCTCTGGGGAACCTTGATTTAAGCTACGCCTACCATTGTTCTCTTCATCCATTTCTTTCACACTATATATATATATATATATATATATATATATATATATATATATATATATATATATATTTATATATATAAACAAAGTGGAAATGTTCTGCTCGGAGTTGGTCCAATAAACAATTCAAAGAGAAATAAAAACTCCGTAATGAAAGTATTTCACGAATTTTCGCCCATAGGGCTTTGTCAAGTGATTTATTGATTAAGATCAACTTTGAAAAAAAATGATCTTAATCAATAAATCACTTGACAAAGCCCTATGGGCGAATATTCGTAAAATACTTTTCATTACGGAGTTTTTATTTCTTTTTGAATTATATATATATCGCTGCTTTGGTGTGATTGTAATATGTAAATGACACCAATACAGCTCTCAAATGCGGACCTACATGTATCTAGGAATAGGGACCTCCTATGTCGAAATTAACCTTACCTAGCTAGACCCATTTTGCGTAATCGATTACGCAGGTTCCCGGCTGTCTTTTATGAATAAACCTACATAAGCAATTCCTAAACTATTCAATAATCATTAGTTTATGTGACATCCATCATGTCCATAGATAAAGTACTCGAGAACTTAAAACACGCATAGATTTCTGCTGGATAGACACGATGAGTAATACCCCTTTCATAAACCCAATTATGCGGCTAATAGCAGCATAATTTGGTCGTAAAATCGGAGGAGGACCAGAGTTATCCGCATTATTTTGATGCTGCAATTATCCGCATAATAGCAGAATCGGGACCATATTTTGACTTTATGAACGCATTTCCTAAGTAATGCGGATAATTGCCATGATGCGGTCACAAGGTCACCCTTTTCCAACACAACCGCATCGGAGGGGGTGTGTGCGGTTGCCATGACGATTGTCCGCCTTTTTCAGGATGGGCGCTCGTAAAAATAGTGCAGATTATTTTCGGAGTTTGTGAACGCAATTTTTATTGAATTATCCGCATTACTCTTAGGCGGCTAATTGGAGGATGGGTTTATGAAAGGGGTATAACATTACCAGATAGTAAAACACAATGACTGTGAAACATATTGTAGAGAATTTAATGTTCAGTATGCATGTTTTTGCTTGTGTGTCTAGCATGGAAAAATCTGTTTGTGGCATTGTAAGAAGCTATGTGACTTTGTTTGTATCCTACAACCAGGGAGTTCGAACTGCATGTTCACCATTTTCGCAATCAGGGACATAATGGAGCATTTTAGGGGGTAAAATTTTAGAGTTAATTAAAGATAAATGCCAGTCGTGGTAACGAAATGAGTTCGTACAGAATCCAATGATATGACCACCAAAGTGTCTGTTTGTATAAATAAAAGATATGTGCCAAAGGAATCTGGAAGAAATTGTGTACTTGCTGAGAAATTAGCAAATAAGCACGGGATTCGGGTCAACATGGTCAAGCGTCGGGTCGAAATTCAAAGCAATAATAATATACTGTCCCACGTGCGCTTATCTGTGTTGGCGATCTTCAGTGTGAACATTTTTCAGCGTAGATTTCAAGATTTCACAAAGTTCAGTTTATGTAATTGTACCAGATCTAGATCCTCGATGATATAGTGACAATTAAGCCTGGTTTTACAGACTTTCTCGTGAAATCAGTGTTTACTGCAACTACTTTAATTTATCTTTAAAAAATATGTAGATCGGGCGAAATAAAAATCGACAATTATTTATAGCATCGATGTTTGCCATCTATTCTACCAAACTTATGAAAAGTAGAACCACGTACATGTAAATACTTATTGAAATCATGATGTTGAATAATGTGTATATGATCTAACAACATTAAGAAAGTGCCCCCCCCCCAAAAAAAAAAAATACAATAATAAATAGATAAATAATAAATGAAATAAAAATAAATAAATAAATTAGGAATAAGTAAATGAATAGATTAATGAATAAGGTAAATAAATATATAAAAATTAATTAGTTAATTAATTATTAAAAATAAAAATAAATAAATAAATCAGGAATAAGTAAATAAATAGATTAATGAATAAGGTAAATAAATAAATAAAAATTAATTAGTTAATTAATTATTAAAAATGAAAAACACAAATAACTTAGTACACCAGTGAACTCTTCTATTGATAATTCCATAAAGATGTCAAATGTAATGCATGATCGAATAGAAAATATTTGCTGGGATGCTTTTGCAAAGCGAAATTGATTTTATAATTAAATTAATTTCGCTCGCCCTTGGTGAAGGATAGTTATCAGAAGTATGAATGCATTCATCTGTTGTCATCAGCGTTATCCCATCTATATACATTTATGTTTTGTTTCTGCGTCGACGCAAGGGTAGGTTTAATGTTTATTTGATTAGGGAGGGGTGGACGGAATGGGCTTCATTGAATTATGAGGACGGGAAAGCACATTCTATTTGAAATCGATGGCAAACATGAAATGGGGTTCCCGTGTCATACAGAACTGAATAGTAAATGGATTATGATTGAGTCATGGAACTTCTATTATGCATTCATTTATTTTGTTCATATATTTACTAATTTATTCATTAATCCATTTGTTCATTTATTCGTTTACTCCTTCACCAATTCATTCAATTATGTATTTATCATTAATTCAGTAATTCGAAACTTGTTAACATACGCAACAAATGGAATATCAATTTCAACAAAGGCAAACATAATTATATTATGCAGATTTTTTTGGTAGCGGTTCATCTTCGGGGAAGAGGACAGAAAGCTTAATTACTGTAACCTATATGTTAATGCAAACTGGTAGAACAGTTTTCAAAACTGAAGTGGCTACCCTGGGTAAATATACCTATATTATTATTATTATTATATAAATAAAAATGACAAAGGTTGTTGCTTGTTATTTGTCGTTTAACTACACAGTTAGATACTAGAGTACACTCTAAAACAAATCAGTCAAAAATCACTATTTAATAGGGTCCGCTGGGTGCAACCGTTATTCTAGTCATATTGGACTATTTTCTAGTCGTATTTTAATAGGACAGACTGATTTCTGACTAGAATATATGTCAGTTATTGCCATATCAGTTGCACCCAGCTGATTTGTTTAAGATAGGCATAATTGAATAATAATAAAAATCTGATATTTGCGGGGGGTTCATGGACGGTAAGCCGTACGGTATCGCAATAAGATATTGCATGTTGCGTGCTTCGATAACAACAATTTTGGTCGGTATTTATTTAACTTATTCAGGAAGTAATTACAGCATTCATGTTGTTGTCGATGAGTTTATATTTTGTGATGCGTAACAAAAAATGCCATCGTCCCTATCCCATCATAATGCAAGTCTATGTGTCTCCAAAGTCTCATTAAATCTTCCGATGTGTTACACCTTTTTGGTGAAGTGTAGAAAAAGGGTTCAGTCGTAAAGTTTACGAGCAGAACCAAAAACAAACATTGCGGATGTCGTTTAAATTTCATGCTTTGTGACGCCGTGTGAAGCGCTGCGCCGGGAGTAGCAGCGAAAATACCGTGTATTTTAATTGGGTCATGCTTAATAGACTCCCTGTCCTAATAATAATCATGAATCATTGATGTCAAATGCTTTTGCACTGTCGAAACATCCTCAGGCGGGCCGAGATCAGGGGGCCGTTTGCACAAAAGGTGAGATTAAATGGAACTAAAGACAAATCAATTGCAATTCCCATATATGCGCGTCTCATTGGCTGAAAGTCAAGTTGCGTTTGATAATTTTTAGTTGTGTTTGATCCCAACTCTGTGTGTTACGGACCCCAGGTGGTGCATTGGTATGGCGGGAAATGGATGGATGAGTAAATTAATGGGATACGACGCCATTTTAAATCGCCACGGGCGTAGTTTGACGCGAATGTGGGCAAGTGTTTTTGTTTTCTTTGTCATTATATAAAAGACGACCAAATAATCATTCTTTTGATGACCTTTTACGAGACAATGTTAATAAATTGTGATTGTATCGATCTATATAATGAATGTAATGATGATGGCCGCTAATAATCAGGTCAATCAAGATATTTTTACACTGAATTCCCTTCAATGTTTTTTTGCCCAATTACTTTAGTTGTCCTCTTAAAATTGCATGCGTGACCCAAAATCTTGGGTTATATGACAGTTTTACAATCATTGTATATTCGTTATATTACTCCTTACCTACAACAGTCGTTCGCTCCTTGCGAAAACTTACTTTAGTAATGATAGCTGCCTAATTCATTCATTTTATAAAATATTTCGTGTAAATTCTTGCTAAACAATTGCATTTTATCATCTTGTCGTATTGGTAACAGGTTATATTATATCAATTTTGTTATTTTGTTTGATTTACTGTATATATTATGCTTCTTTCATATGTGTTTATTTTGTATTGTATAATATGGACCCCATGAGAGAACAGTATTGCCGTGTTGACAAAACTGAATATGGGCTATTCATCCGTTTTGTATTTTTTGTTTTTATACGCAAAATAAATACTATACTCTACTACCCCTAAAGGTAGCAACGTGTCACATGGAGAGAGTTAAAGTGAAATCTAAGGATGGTATGGAGAGTCAAATTTTAATCTGTGCAAGATATGGAAAGAGTCAAAGTGAAGTCTAAGGAAGATATGAAGAGAGTCAAAGTGAAATCTATGGAGAGAGTCAAAGTGAAATCGAAGGAAGATATAGAGCGTCAAAGTGAAATCTAAGGAAGATATGGAGACAGTCAAAATGAAATCTAAGGAAGATATGAAGAGAGTCAAAGTGAAATCTAAGGAAGATATGGAGAGAGTCAAAGTGAAATCTAAGGGAGATATGTACAAAGTTAAAGTGAAATATAAAGAAGATATGGAGCGAGTCGAAGCGAAATGTCAGGAAGGTATGGAGAGAGTCAACATTAAATAAAAAGAAGATATGGAGAGCGTCAAAGTGAAATCTAAGGAATTATGGAGTGAAAACTAAGGAAGATATAAAGAGCGTCAAAGTGAAATCTAAGGAAGATATGGAGAGAGTCAAAGTGAAATCTAAGGAAGATATGGAGAGAGTCAAAGTGAAATTTATGGAGAGAGTCAAAGTGAAATGTAAGAAAGGTATGGAGAGAGTCAAGATAAAATCAAAAGAAGATATGAAGAGCGTCAAAGTGAAATCTAAGGAAGATATGGAGAGAGTCAAAGTGAAATCTAAGGAAGATATGGAGAGAGTCAAAGTGAAATCTAAGGAAGATATGGAGAGCGTCAAAGTGAAATCTAAGGAAGATATGGAGAGAGTCAAAGTGAAATCTAAGGAAGATATGGAGAGCGTCAAAGTGAAATCTAAGGAAGATATGAAGAGCGTCAAAGTGAAATCTAAGGAAGATATGGAGAGAGTCAAAGTGAAATCTAAGGAAGATATGGAGAGCGTCAAAGTGAAATCTAAGGAAGATATGGAGAGAGTCAAAGTGAAATCTAAGGAAGATATGAAGAGCGTCAAAGTGAAATCTAAGGAAGATATGGAGAGAGTCAAAATGAAATCAAAGGAAGATACGGAAAGAGTCAAAGTGAAATCTAAGGAAGATATGGAGAGAATCAAAGTGAAATCTAAGGAAGATATGGAGAGAGTCAAAGTGAAATCTAAGGGAGATACGGAGAGCGTCTAAGTGAAATGTAAGGAAGATATGGAGAGCGTCAAAGTGAAATCTAAGGAAGATATGGAGAGAGTCAAAGCGAAATGTCAGGAAGATGTGGAGAAAGTGAAATCTAAAGGAAGATATTGAGTGTCAAATTGTAATGTAAGGAAGATATGGAAAGTGTCAAAGAGACATCTAAGGAAGATATGGAGAGTCAACCAGAAATCTAATGAAGATATGGAGAGAGTCAACGAGAAATCTAATGAAGATATGGAGAGAGTCAACCAGAAATCTAATGAAGATATGGAGAGAGTCAACCAGAAATCTAAGAAATTAATAGAGATTATGAAAGTGGAATCTGAGGTAGATATATAGAGATTAAAAGTGAAATATAAGGAAGATATGACGAGAGTCAAAGAAGAATCTGAAAGAAATATGGAGAAAGTCGACGTGAAATCTAAGCAAGATATGGAGAGGAAAAAGGATAGATTCTGTGAGGTCTAAGGGAGATATGAAGAGAGCTTAAGTGACGTCAAAGGGAAAAGTGAAAAGAGTTAAAGTGAGATCTAAGGGAGATATGAACAGAGCTAAAGTGACGTCAAAGGGAGATGTGTAGAGAGAAAGAGTGAGATCTTAGGAAGATATTGAAAATGTCAGCGTGATTTAAAATTAAGAGGTTCAGAATACGTTCTCTGGATTAATCAGATCGAAATGGAAATTGAAAAAATAATATAATTATTAAGCAGAAACATTGCAGCGGCTTGAATCGAATTTCCGATTTAAGGCTATGCTTTGTTATAGCTGAATGAACAATTCAAACAATTTCCTCTATGGATTTTAATTATGAAAAAATCCTTTCTTGGATTAAAATCTTCATCATCCCCCAACACTCACCTGATTCTATACTTGCAGTGACCTAGATGTATTTGTAAATGCGCAGTCACACCCTATCGGTATTCGCTGTTTACTGTTTGGGGGAGAAATAAAAACAGCATGAATTTATTGTTGGCATGTTACTTTCACTGCCCCCATGTTACTAAATATTTACAACATTCCGGATGAGCGGGTAGCATTGCTGGCATAGTTTTCATTCCGAGATGGAAAGAGTGGAAATAAGGATGGAAGAGGAGGCATAAGAGCAAGAGAGGGAGTAAGGGGAAGCAAAGAGAAAAAGAGATATGAACACACATAGAGAAAAGTAAAAAAAAAATAGAGTGAGAGATAAAGAGATATGGCCGCATAGAGGGAGTGGGTGATTAGAGAAGGAAAGAGGGAGGGAGGGAGAGAGAGAGAGATGTACACACATGCACACAGAAAAATAAAGCCAACCAAAATAGTAGAAAGAGTAAGGAAGGAGGGTGTGGATGGAGTGGGGTAAGTGAAGGAAAGAGAGAGAGAGGGGAACAGACCCAAAGTAAAGACAGAACCAAAACTATCGAGATAAGGAAGAGGGGTGTAAAGGAAGTGAGGGTGAGTGAAGGAGAGAGGAAGAGAGAGAAAGGGAGGTGGTGGAAGGAGATGGAGTGGGGCTGCAGATCCAGATGGAAAGGGATTAAGACGGATCCACGGAGGAACCCGTGAAGGAGAAGGAGATTAGTTATAAATAGCCCTTAAGTGAACAAGAAATGAGATGGAGAGAGAAAAAATTAGTGACAATTTTGGAAAAAAAATACAGACGAGTCAGACAAATTTAGAACAAAATGCGACAAGGAACATATTACATCCCTTTTGTCGTCTGAATGTCGTATGTTGACGCCGAAATGGAATTGCAAAAAGGCTCAGAACGTCCTAAATGCGATCAGGTTTCAAACATCTGTATTCAAGACATTTCCCTTTTGAGAAATCTGTTCGTTTGAAGTTACACTCTGGATTTTGTGGGAATATTATACTGAAATAAATCGTGCAGACACGATAGAGCTACTTGACTATCGGGAGATTCTCAGATTGCCTGACACCATCATATTAACCCACTTGGTCTATGAGCAGATGGTCTAATTCTCAAATTGTATAACACCATCAAGGCTAAACCCACTTGATCTACTAACAGACGGTCTTACTCTTCGACCATCACCATCAGTACTAAGCCCACCTGGTCTATTACAGATGGCCAAATACTCAGATCTTCTAAAACCATCATGGCTAACCCCACTTGATCTATTAACAGATGGTCTACTTCTCAGATTGTCTAACACCATCAGTACTAAGCCCATTTGGTCTAGTTACAGATTGTCTAATTCTCAGATCTTCTAAAACCATCATGGCTAAGCCCACTTGATCTACCAGCCAATGGTCTAATTCTCAACTCGTCGAACATCATCGTTGCTAACCCCAATTGGTCTACCATCAGTTTGCTCTATAAATAACCGCCTGCGCCAATCTTCACTTGGTCTACCTGACACTTACACTAATGCCTAGATGAAATTTCCACCTCATCTACTTATTATTTTTAACTTTGTCTGATGTTAATTTTGTTCACAAACAGCTAATCTTTGTTAGACTAATCAGTGTTAGACCATGAAAGTGGAGAGGTGACGAAATGGGTATAGACTAAGTTGAAATTACACAAGATGGGAAATGGGTTGAATGGTAATTTGGTAGTTGACGAACTGGTTGTAGACGAACTGGGATTAGACCATATGGGATGAGACCAAATGGAAATTCGAAAAACAGGTTTAGACCAAGTCATAATTTGCAGTATGTATTTATGGTATTAGTACGCATGAAACACTTGTTTGAAACATGTAAGCGCATACTTTACCATTTTACTTCAGAGGAACTGACATATCACGTTATTGTATTCAAAATTCAAAGATAATTTTCTCATTATTTTGTGTTGTCCAAGTATTAGGGTATAATTACCGTTATTACGTTATAGCTTCGCACTCCTTAGGATACATTTGAAATTGATCATGTTTTCACCATGCATTTTACACTCTTATATGTAAGAAAAAACACGGAAGGTTGCACTGAATAACCTATAAATATTGAAATTGATTCTACCATGCTTGAGTTCATTTCGGAAGAAGCAAAGGTCCCTGGCAGTTATCTAAAAGGGGTTTTTATTCTCACTCTTTTGGCTCCCACGAGATTCTGGTCACTTGGTTATTCCTACTAAATTTCGATTAAATGTGAGGGTGTCGTTCACACTTGTGGGTTTTTTTCAAACAGTGTACAAGCGAAAGGACTTGTTAACATGCATAACTCAGTACTTTATCTGGAATCATTGGGATTTTTTTATCGAAATAAATTAGAATAATAGCCCGTGTTTTGAGTCTGGTTTTAAGAGACCATGGTCTTACTCTGTGCCGAATTATGGCAAACCGAAAATGTATTAAAAAAAGGTTTCCTTTTACAAGCTTTAAACATGTTAAAGGAAACCAAAGCCCGAGAAGAGAAGCAATCTTATTGGAAAGAGTAAAATGAGAGGAACAATTTGAAAAAGTTTCATGAAAATCGGTTATCAAATAAGCAAGTTATGGACGTTTAAAAGGTCTTGTTGTACTTCTATGGGGATCCTCAAATTGGCAAACGTGCTTCAAAATATAATTCACACCACATATATCAAGGTCCAGAGGAGATAATGTGACATATGTAAAATAAAGGGGAAAATCTGAAAATTTGTGTACAAAACAAATGGAGAGTTGTCCACAAAATCAGCCATTTTGAAGCACGTTTGCCAATTTGAGGATCCCCGTAGAAAGTACAACAAGACTTTTTAAACGTCCATAACTTGCTTATTTGATAACCGATTTTCATGAGACTTTTTTAAATTGTTCCTCTCATTTGACTCTTTCCAATGAGATTAATTCTCTTCTCCTTTAATGGTGAAGAAAACTATATCATTCCAGTTCTGAATGCGGTCAGCACCGAATGTGCTGTCAAATTTAATTTATTTGAGATTTCTAACACAATTGGCTATCCATAGTTAAACCACAGCTTAGACCACAGTTATATGTGTAAACCTTACCCTGTCCGGATGTTGTTGTTGTTTTTACTGTTGTTGTTGTTTTTACTGTATTTTAGCAAAAGAAATCAGATTATTGGGGTTAGTTTGAAAGATTTGTCCTGCATGGCATCGCTTATTCCGAATTTTATATCGGGTTAAGAAGCTTGTGGTTGTACCGTGATATACAGTAATTCGTATATTTGTCTTGAATGATTTGCGATTTTTTTAGGCCGTTGGCAAAGCCAGAGTTCAGTGCACGCAGCAATACGACTGCATGAATCTGAACACATCGCATAAGTGGCATAGTTTGCATAACTACACAACATCAATAAGCGTTTAATGTACAAGGCGTGTTAAAACACATGTGGTAGATTAGAGTGTCGATATGCTGGGCAGAGAGGTATCATTAATGAGATGTATGTGTTTGACCGTTCTCTCTCTCTACGTTCTCTCACCGGCATATCGTATGGATCTTCAAGTAGGTATTAGGAATTTTTACATTTAAAGGGAACTAAATTTGGGTGAAAGCAGAAAATAATGATATCAGAATGGTAATAATTTGAAAGAAATCGGACAAAGAAAAAATAATTATGGATTTTTGAAACATGAGATCATTAAACCTCTGTGAATTTTAAATTGGCAACTTAGTGAGTATATTGTGACAAGTGACAAGGACAACAGTGTCTTATGCTATAACTTTCCCATTTGTCATGTACTTAATTATCAGGAATTTATGATTTCCCTTAAGTCCCTTTCCCCTTGATGCAGTA
The DNA here is from genome assembly GCF_037042905.1 of Lytechinus pictus. Lineage (NCBI taxonomy): Eukaryota > Metazoa > Echinodermata > Echinoidea > Temnopleuroida > Toxopneustidae > Lytechinus > Lytechinus pictus. The sequence goes on from NC_087253.1 coordinate 5,253,379, forward strand.
ATAAAAATAAAAAAATAGATCCCTTTTTTGGTTTGTTTCTTTTTAAGGCCCCCGTGAATAAAAAAAATTCTAACAATTTATTTTTCCCCAGAAAGGATATTTTATTTATTTTTTGTATTGAAGCAAATTGAAGCAAAAGTTTTATGATCTTGCATCATGTTTCCTTCCTAAAGTGGTCAATTTGTAATTATATTAAGTGAAGTGATTACAACATCCAAAAATCCATATTAAACTTTCTAATTCTTTGTCTCATTTGGTTCCAACTTTTACCAATCTTCTTTGATTTGTTTTCTCTATTTTAGAACATTTGGCGTTAAATTTCCCTTTAATAGAAGATGGCTGGATGGGAAAATTCCAGAGAACACTAAATACTTATAGAACCCAGTCGAACTTGCACATACATGTAAAAGATAAAATACAAATTTACCCACATCCGAGGAAGACGAGGGGTTGGTTGCTTACGCCTTTTGGCTGAATAACGCAATGAAATAGCAGACGACGGTGATAAATATCGTTACCGATTTTGTCATGTAGTCAAGGGAACATTTCTGTCATGTTACATGAATTCCTAGTTTAAGGAAAAGGGCTTTATTTTTGCTACAATCCCATATTATTATAATCAAGTGAATACATTTGCGGAAGGCCTAATGCCATGGGGACAGTCTTTGGAACATTGAAGAACTAAACAAAATCAAGACTTCGCACTTGTTTCCAATCTACGTTAGATCGTGGATCATTAGCGATAGTGCACTGTGTAACAACATGCACTGCCGAGTCTGTGTGTCCTGAACGTTGCACGCTTGTGTAAACATTGGGTCCGGCGCTGCGATCATGCACAGAAGCAGAACTACGTTGACATAGCCTATACCCGTCATCCTAACAAGGAGACATCTACAAACAGCCGATTGTTTGTTGAGAGAACCCCGCAGCTATGGTCGGGGTGGGGTGCTGCCTGGCTGACCGGGGTTGTGTCCTTCTAATAACATTAATGCTTTCCATGGTCTTGCCCCTCAATATATTTCTGAACTTGTTTATCCTTACACCCCCTCTAGGACACTTAGATCATCAACTCAACTACTCCTTCAAGTACCCAGACTAAGAACTAAGACGCATGGCGAAAGGTCCTTCTCCTACAGTGCCCCAACCCTTTGGAATTCCCTCCCCAGTACTCTCCGATCACAAAATAATCCTGGATTTTTCAAATCACAACTTAAAACATTTCTCTTTAATGAAGCTTTAAAATAGACCTTTCCCAATACTTATGCCATACATGTATGTAACTGATTAATGTTGATGTTGTTTAAGTGTTATTCTAAGTAATTCCTTATGTTGTATAAGTTTTATTTATGTAAAGATCATTGAGAGTCCTTTCAGGTCTGAAATGCGCTATATAAGAACTGCGTTATTATTATTATTATTATTATTGTTATTGTGAAGGAGGAGATCCGGGCCCCATCTTACAAAGAGTTACGATTGATCCGATCAACCTCAACTGTATTGAAATCCATCAATGCCATACCCTTTTCGACAGGAAATTTGCACAATGTCCATTATAAACGAAGAGAAGTACACTTAATTTTCATGAAAATTATGTATATACAGCATATTTAACAAATATTTTGAATTAGCATTCATGTTAGATGTTGACGTCGCTGGCTTTCCCTAATTGTGGTTGATTGGATCGATCGTAACTCTTTGTATAAGACGGGGTCCAGAGATGCCAATTTACAGGCTTTTGTCCGATTTAAGGCTCGATAATACCAATTTCAGGCTTTCCAGGGTTTATATTGAAGAGAATATTTGGAGTTTTTAACATATTCCGACTTCTTTTCAGGCCAGGGCCCAGTGGGTTACACTGAATGCCATCCCTTGTGCTTCCATGGTTTTGTTTTGTTTAGAACTAGAGAAACAAGCTGCATTCAGATGCAACCAGGGAAGCGTTTCATCAAAAAATTTTGTCAGATCTGACAACTTTCCTGGATTTTCATTGGCTGCGTATCTATTTTACTATGATAACTGTCAGATAAAACGTCCGACAAGTCCTTTCGTGAAAAGCTCACCTGGTTTTAAATCAAACCGTTGAGAGTTGTGCATATAGGTCGTACGTATGATTTTTTTTGTTTTTAGGTACTTAAACATGTTAAAAGGAGACGTTTTCATGGATATCTTTGGTTTGAACTTTGACTTCTTTCAATATTTAGGCCTTGATATCAATTTGATGCTCCCGAAATCAAATCATGAGGGATCCACACTTAACAAGCCCTGCTTTTTAGTGGATCTTTCCATTTACTCAACTTTATTTATTGAAAAAAGGGAGTTATACATGTAGCCTTGCAAATCGTGTTATTGAGAATGGTATACATTTGGTTCCATTTCCATTGCATATATTGTTATTGGTTAATATGATTATAACGTTATTTAGTGTTTTCCATAAACATTTTACTTTTCTTGTATAGTCATATTGCTTGCAATGTATATTCATTTGTATTGATTTGTATGGTTATCATTTTATATCTGTGTAATTATTTCTTATGTTGTATTGAGTTGAGAAATGAAATAAACTTGAAACTTGAAACTCGATTTTGTCTAGTTATCAACAAATGACAATTATTGGTCTGAAGAAAAAGCATTAAGTAGTAAAGAGGCTCGCCATAGCCTACGTATGTCGGCATGCGCTGCCTCGAAGATCCAGGGTACCGTTTCGGAAAGACTTTGTTGTAATAATGTAATAATAACAAATTTTCATTTACTATAACGAGTTCACTGTCAGCCAATCAAATCGAAGGATTTCAGTACCTTTAAACTGTTTTTGCAAATTTGAACAAGTTATATGAAACTTCCTTGGTGTAACAGCCCCTTTACACCTTTCCGCCAGAGTTGCAGACTTAATCATTTACAGAGGTCAAATAGATACATGATGGCGATTGTTGATGTGTTAGTAGAGAGTCGATAAGCGCTATCAAGAAACACGATTACACGATTGCTTATCACGTTTATGGGTCATAGTTGGGGTTAGAGACCCCACGGTTATCGGGGTTCAAATGTATTACCTGATAGTTGGAATATCGCGTTCGATAGTATTCAACTTAATGGGGATCTAGTCATGAATATGATTTTGATCTTCTGCAGTTTCCATGGTTACAAAGCTATACCTGGGCGGTTATTGTTGGTTTAAATCAGAATGGCGCTTTCTTGGAGGGTTTAAAGAAGTTGAAATCATGCCACTCTCTCAAGAAAAAAAAAAAACCGGGAATACTTAACTTGGAGAACTCACAATATACAGTTGGGGCTATTAAGACGGTAACGCAAATGTAGGCTGAGATTATTTTTCAATTGTTCAGTTTTTTTCAATCATCATTTTTTTTAGCGCTCACTACTAAACTTTCTACTTTACTAGTGAAAAGGGGAAAATCGGGGGAGAGAAGACGTGGGGAAAAGGGGATCGGAAATGTAAGGTCTCGGTCGTGTTACTGTATGTCACCCCTCATAAATTAATTGAGAAACTAGATTAAGTCACCTTTGGATGGTTCTATCCCTCTTTCAGAGTTATGGGGTTATTCCAAGATGGACGATGGAGCAGGCTTGATTCTCCACGTTGTGATCGTGAAACGTATACTGTGTGATGTGCCCCTTTAATCTTGTTAGTGCTAACGAGGTAATTCCTAGCGGTGCGTTTCAGTGTAGATGATTGGCATTAACTGGCATGACTAGAGGCCACCAAGCAACGGAGCAGAGAGATGGAGGTGGCGAGAGGCGGTAATAACCGCAAAGAAAGAAGGGCGTGTGCAGGATTTCTCCCCTTAGGGAGGAGGCAAGAATGAGTGAAATGGTTGAGAGTGACTGTATAAGCAAGCCCCCCCCCCCCCTAGTTGTATGGCCCCTGAAATAGATAGATGTGTGTGACCAGATGTGGCAATAGCCGCAAAGAACGTATACAGAATTTTAGTAGAGGAGACGTAAATGAACTTGAGAGCATTATGTATCGCAGGGGCCGCGGAAGTTTTTTTTCCAAAACCGTGTACAAAAACGTAAAAATAACCATATGATTGTGATTTTTTGCATGGTCAGCGCCCCCCCCCCCCACTTTTGGCTCAGCCCCCCCCCCCCCCTCCCCCCACTTTGAAAACCGTTCCGCGGCCCCTGTATCGGAAGCAACGGAGTTCATATACTGCGGAACGGTTTTGAAAGTAGGGAGGTGAGCGAATGGGAGGGGGCTGACCTTGCCAGAAATTAAAAATAAATTGCATTTTACGTTCTTGTACTCTTTTATTGTAAAAAATATGAGCTTGAAGCCCCCGTTCCCCCAACTCGGTCCCCTTGTCCTGGAGAAGGCTTCGAAGGAGTGAGAGATGGCAACAACCACAAAGAAAGCAAAGGGTGCGTGGCTGTATGCAACATTTTTCCCCTCAAGAATAACTGAAATGTTTGAGAGTATAAGCAATAGAGTTGATATAAGCGAGGGGTAACACCCAGAAAAAAGGAAGGGTGCTCTTATGAAGGCTATTTTTTGTTCAAGTATTTTTTTTTTTGGGGGGGGGCAAGAAGAAGTGGAATTTTCGTTGAAAATCTACCTGTCTACGGTAGCGGTACCAACGGAAGGACTGCTGTGAACAAGGAAAGGGAAATACTGTATGCAAGGCAATTGCGAAAGAAGGTTGCAAAAATGTAGATCCAAAAATAATAAACATGATAATGTGTAACCAAGGGAGCGTGGCAAAAGACTCGCACAGAATTTTTATTTTGTTTTTTTTTTCTTATTGAATTTAACAAACTTTCATTTTAATTTGTGGTTTGAGAATATGAGTGATAGATGAGATTTAAAAAAATATATAATATGAAGAAGTAGAGGAGAGTATGGGGCATGGGCGGAAATCCCAGAGGGCACGCGTCCCCCTACCAAAAATAGTAGGGGGACCTAATATCAAATGTCCCCCTACTATTTTTGGTCTTTTATGATGGAGAAAAATACATCATTCACAATCGAAATAATTCATGTATTTTGGACTAAATGACCTTACATTTTGGGTGAAAACCTTTTTTTTTTTCCAGCCCCTGGTCCCCCTACCTTTGGAACAGATTTCCGCCCTAGGGGGGTGCGGACTCTGGGGGGAGAGAAGGGATAAGATTGAAAGAGAACTACACCTTCGAGCATGACTAGAGGCAGTAGCGAACTTGAGAGTTCACCATAAAATTTGTATGTGAACAAACTTATATGATACCATAATAATATGACACAATATGATACAATACAACATGATAATTATGATTTGATTTGATTTATAGTTTTCTTCCGCATTCATAACATTCGTATATAATACATTTTTTTATTACATAACAAACATGATATATTGGTAATTGATCTTTGGCAGAAATCATAAAGAAACAAAATAATACTAAATAAAAGAAATTATTCTAAACAAATATGATATACTACCAAAAAAAATAACATTAACAGTTTGCAGGAGAAGGAATGTCATTATAAGCAGATATCTTGAAAAAAATGTCAACCCCATGAAAACAGATGATATGTTATGATCATCATGATGCCTCGGTTGTTATGTAGAAGGGAAGAAAATTAATATGAAACAAAAACTATAACTTTTAATAATTCACCTTGCTCCCCCCCCCCCTGCCCCTCCTCCAAATTCAACTCCTACTACCCCCACGAAGTTTTGTTGCTCCTGTTTGGGCTTGTCGGGAAGGGTTAGGATCACGGGGATGTAGACTCCAAATCGGTCTAACCCGCTGGTATGCCAGTAATAATGGTCACCATGGTAACGCATACCAGTGATGATGCGTGCCGATGAGATGCGAGGCGGTTCGAGCCGTCTGATGAGGCGAGAGGCTGACGGCGTATTAATAATGTCTTATTCATGTCTCCTCCATTTAACATCAATCTAGTCTTGGCGTCCAGACCCCGATGTGATCCGTCCTATTAATGGAGAACCCCCAGTGTGAAATTGACCCCTATGGAGGACATATCCCTCTTTAATGTCATGAAAAATATAGGCCGTACAGATTACTACCGAAGTGTGACGTCATCAATTTTCTTAATTTTCTTCGTTTTTGATACCATATTTGGATTGAGCATGATGGAATACCTCCATGACTCAAAGTTGGTTGGAATCGGTCCATTGGGCTGAATTTAAAAAAAATGTGACGTCAGCACTTTAGTACTCTTCATTTTTAATTGTTATATCATTACGAAATGTACACTGTAAAAACTGTGGTGTTAAAACTAACACCAGTTGGTGTTAATAGAGGACCACACCACGAGGTGTTAAAATTACACACTAGAGTGTAAACGTAACAACCAAAGGTGTTGTAATAACACCTATAGGTGTTAAACTAACACCATCAATTTAACACCGGGGTAAAATAATTGGTGTGGTCCTCTATGTACACCGGTTAACACCACAGTTTTTGCTGTGTACGTAGCACCACTGCAGTGTGTAAGTGAACCACAGTGTAAAAAAAAATCGTTAACCGGAGTACGTAGAAAACAACACCAGTCATTTTACCCCAGTGTTAGATTTACAGTGTTTGTTCAACACCAATGGGTGTACATTACAACACCTTTGAGTGTTATTCTAATGCTCTTTGGTGTTATGTTCAAATTATTTGGTGTAATTTTAAGGTGTCGGCCACACAAGGTTTGGTCCTGATGTCGATTTTGACACCCAGTTTTTATAGTGAATATTTGAGCTCATTTTATTATTACTTCATTGATCCAATTGAATACTCATGTTTCATTTTTTTCTCTCTCTCTCTCTTTCTCTTTTCCATGTCCGCTCCCGTTGATGACGTCATGTTCTCATCTTTCGAATAACAGGTGAGTAAAGCAGACAACCGTACAACTGTTATGAGAACAATCACGCGCGGACATTGATTGGTGCGTTCCAGCCAATGCGCGTATATGCTGAAGATACAAATACCAGATACACAATGGTTTGTGCTTCATTACGCCTGACTGGTGATCCTTTCTTGTGCTAAATTATCTATTCCAAGTATCTGAATTACCACTAAGAACATATGCCAGTCGTGTGGATTTGCTCTGAATGATGGCATGAAGAGTGCGGTAACATTTCCGCATGCGCAGAATGAGTATCTTATGTGTTGTGTTCATTATCTTTTTGTCTTTTTTTATTTTTTATTATTATTATTTTTTTTTTTTTTGGGGGGGGGGGTAGTCTCTGATCTGTTGTCAGTAAAATTTCCACGTACTGTTCGTAAAATGTTCTGAAATGATCTGCGATGCCACGCTGAGTGGATAATATACCATGTATTAAATTGAACATGCATGCGGTCAGTGGGGCCTTCTCTATAAACTGTAGGTCAGCTTGTGAGTCGCCCCTCTATCGGCGACGCCATTAGCAAAGCGTAGCATGCCTGAGGCTTCTTGCGCGTACACTGCAAAAACTCCGGTGTTGATTTAACACCAGCCCGGAATCTATATGGAATTAAACCGATGCTGTTTTAATACTAATTGGTGTTGTATAAATACCTATCTGGTGTTTATAGACCAAACCAGACTGGTGTTGTTTCACACCCCTCTAGTGTTGATATATATAGATTCCAGGCTGGTGTTAAATCAACACTGGAGTTTTTGCAGTGTAGAAAATTCACAGGCCTCAGATGAAGCTTGTTATCAATTGATTGATATGCAATAAAAAAATGAATTAATACACAAATCAGTAGACATGAACGATACATTTAGGTACTTAATCAAATGAATGAATGAATGAACAAATTAATAACTAACCAACCAATTCAATGAACAAGATGAATTAATATATGAATAGATATATGAATAAATTGATTAAATTGACAAAGGAGGGTTGTCCGAAAGAAAAGAAAGAAAAGTTAGAGTAATGAGAAGTCCGCGATTAGTTTATGAATAATAAGATGAAATGAAAATAAAAAATATATATTAAAACTTATTAAACAAAATAATGTTTCAATAATCTAAATAAAATAGATAGGGATAAAGAGAGGGAAAGAGAGTCTAGAGGGGAGAAGAAAAGGAGATAAAATGAAAACTCCTGGAATATTATTCTATATACGGAAGAAAGAGAGATATACAAGAGAGAACGAGAAAGGGAGAGAGAGAGAGAGAGATAGACGAAATAGAAGAGATATAGGAGAAGTCAATTGATATGTATATATGTGAATCAATAAACGAATGAAATGGGCAGTGTGGAAAGACAGATGAACATAATTATATATTTCAATCACTAAGTATAGCTACAAATATTTGTCTCTTTGCCGAATGTAATTGTTTTGCAATTTATGGATAATTGAATTATTATTGGCTAATATTTCCGTTCAATTTGGGGAAGCGCAGTCCATCGGCTAGTTCTAATAAGAATATAAAATCTTTAATGATTTTTAAAGACGGATGGTGTATAGACAAATAACATGCACTTTATTTTTTATCTTTAAGCAAAATGTTTTTTTTTTACGAGTTTCATTTTCATTACTGTTCATTTCATTTATTCAGCATCCATTAAAACATTAATAGTGTTATAGTATACCCTCATTTTTGCTATTATATTGTCCCATCTACGCAATGAATTACACATTACGCGCATTTAAGGAGTGAGTTTTTATTGAATGTATAATACATGATTTGAAATCCCTTTTAGCATGTCAAGAATATTTCTTTCCATAACTAAGTTCATCGTCAACGTATTTTAGCATCCACTTCGTAGACGCTTTCTGCAACGTTAATAATCTATTCAAAATACCCGTGAAATCACAATGGACAGATTAGAGGTCATTGTCGAAAGTTGGTGGACCGGGACAGCACATCGTTTTGAGATTCGGACCAGATAAAACAAAATTGTTTGTCGTTTATCCAGAGTCCTGGGGAGCGTTTCATTAAAGGACTTGTCGGACGTTTTATCCGACAAGTCCCATTTGATCCGACAGTTACTATAGTAACAGTGCCTCTCAGCCAATCAGAATCAAGGAAAGATGTCAGATCTGACAACTTGTCGTACAAAAATGTTGATGAAACGGTCCCCAGGACGACACTGTTGTTTTGATTTACCAATTTTTGACAAAGGCTGCATTATTATGAAGGGCTTTTGACAAAAGCTTCTCTGTGTTATAGGAAGCGTCTGCGAAAAAGGTTGCTAAAATACCTTTATTGATTCAGAACTAAACGCCACAGCGACAAAGAAAGTTCATTAACCCAAACTCAACGATTCCAGTTACATAAGTAAGTGGGACAATATGCATGGTGAGTGAGGGTATATCCTCGATAAAGCATATTCAAGCTCAATAACAATAATAAAGCAAATTAATTGAAAAAGGATTATTCATGTAACTCTGGAAAATGTATAGCGGATGCAGGAAAAGGGCAATGACCCGGCAATGAGGACTTCCATAATTACCTAAAAGAGTTTATCACTAGTGTCTTTAAAAGATATATATTATATTACCCGGTAGTTCATACGCGGTAGAGAAATCTATTAAAGTATGGGTCATTAATTTGGATGAATAAGTTCTCATTGGCAATAATTTGTGGAAATTTTATGTTATAATTTTAAGATATTGCTCCCTGATTCGTTCATTGGTTAAGTTGATCCCTGACCGCCATCAAAGTAATCTTTCATTTTAGTAATATTCAATTTTAAAGATTTAGAAATATATATTATTTTACTCAGATGAAATCTAAGTATGGGTGATTTATTTGGATAAATCAGTTCTCATTGGCAATAATTTGTGGAAATTTAATGTTGCAATTTTAAGATAATGCTCCCTGATTCGTTCATTGGTTAACTTGATCCCTGACCGTCATAAAAGTAATCTTTCATTTCAGTAATATTCTATTACACACAAAGAAAATCTAAACACCGTACCGTACCGAATTGGTATAACCTGCCAATGTCGAATTGAATTTGAAATCACTTAATCTTAATTAATATGAAATTTCAAACATCTAAAAAGATATTTTCTTTCATTTCATTATACTCATAATTGCTCATTCCATCTCGGATTTAGCATGGTGGTCAATCTGACAAGCTTCTCCGAAAAGACGCCTCGAGTAGGATAATTGGCACATCGTACCACCGCGAAGTGGTATAATCTGCCATCGACGAATCGAATTTTAAATCAATGAATCTTCATTCATATGAAATGCAGACGTCTAATAGGAAATGCATTTTCAAATTAATGTTGTGTATATTGAGTGGGATGTGTGCACTTTCGAGTGAAGCTTCACAATGGAAACTGATCAAATGATGTAGATGGAATTATTCTATACTCATTCCATGATGCACTTTATTACTGAAAAAGAGAGTACTTTGCGATGACTATTGTTGTTGAAGGCGGAACGAGTTCTTGATAAGTATTTTTTTTCAAATTTTATCATATTTGATTAATTATTTACAAAAAAGGTACTTTCTGTTTTCAATTTTATTATAGATAATAGGTTTCCTCGTCGTACATGATAATAGTGCTTCTTTTCTTAGATATAAGAAAACGTCGTGAGAAAACGGTATTAATAAATAAATAAATAATAGTGATATCTTATTGAGCGCACGCACCGTCCAGTCCAGAGACGATCATGGCGCTAGCCTGTGGGATTCATTAGTTTTAACCACGTGTACAACAAAACAAACAAATATTACAATACTTTGTCATCCAGATTGAATTAACACAGTACACACGCGGTGTAAATTGTTATACAACGCTGTTTACTATATGGAGATTACTGTAGTTGCTTAACAGTTTAAACAACATGCTTAATTTATTGACAATTCAAAATGAAACTTTGTTGTTTAAAATTTTTAACTTTGTTGTTTAAGAATTTAAACCGTAAATAAATAACGTTTGTGAGGTTTATTTACTAACCAGCGTTGTGTGGAATTTTGATAACGAAGTTTTTACTGTGTAGTTTTTACTCAGACCCTGGTCCGCTTTTCTTGTTATTTGCTGCTTCTGTTAAAACCAAACCGATATTGGAGTGATCGATTTTTTCTTCATTTATTAACTTATTTCATAGTTTTTGTTACCGTTCATTTTCCAATTTATGTGAAGAAGATGCAATCTAACCTCAATGAGATCATATAAGGTGAAATGGTTTAAAACCCCCCCCCCTTAAAAAAAGACAGAATATTTTAGTACCAAAAACGGCAAATTAATTTTGGTGAAGGTCTGTGGCAAATCCATCGAAGAAAAGATAAGTTAAAATTCTAATAACTTTTATTTGCTGCCGTTTTTCCCACATATCATTTGGTGAAAAAATCAATGAAAGGTCATTTTCTCAGAAAATTGAAAATATATTTTTTATTTTGCCTTCAGTTTATGAATAGACAAGCCATTTCACACCCGCTCCTGTAAGAAAAATTAATGATTAATCACGAAGTTCACGAACCATTTGAAATTTGTGCATTTCATATTACATAATATAAGGGGCAGCTACTCAGATGTGACGTCACAAATCAAAAACTGTAAGTTATAATTGCTTTCTTAATCTTGGATGGATTTTCCTCAAACCTTTCCTCAAATGGCCACGTCGCACATTATCATATTCCGATGCTAATTTCATAATAAAAACTACCCTAATGGCGTATCGCTTGTCCTTCATATTCTTATGAAAATCAAATTGAACGAACATCCATCTCGCTTCATCAGGCAGACAAATTGATTCGATTAGTTCGGACGAGGGGGATAAGTCGTTTATTTTCTACTCTAATCAGTGACTCATTCAAAACGCGAAAGGGGCGGTCACACGCAGTGGAACGTTTCCCCAGCGGGGGTGTGTGTGTGTGTGTGTGTGTGTGTATTTGAGTTTTGTCAGACGTGTATCAATCAGATATGTTGTTGTTTTAGCTTATACGGCGCGTATCATTCATTAGTGAATATTTGCGCCATGATATGATTTGCCGACGTACTAGGCTACGTCAAGTCGTTCTCTTAATCACGTGTTTTAATATCTAGAATTGTATGTTTTTTGAGAACACAAAGATCATTCATATAAGGAATCAGAATTCTTTATATTTTGCGTTGTTACCGAAATGCAATTCTTGATCTCAAGAATGAAGTATTTGATATCGAGAAATATGATTAATGGACAAAACGACTAGCAACACGCCTAGTACGTCGGCATAAACGTTGGCTAAATCGTGTAAGTGTGACGGCCTCTTTAGCACGGAGCGAAAACGCTGAATTCCGTCGACGCAGCCAAAGTGATATATCGTCAAATCAAATGGACAGTTTATTAGTGGAGTGCAGCGAAAGGATTTGATAATTGTGTTAATCTGATTTGCTTCGAGATTAGCTATATGCCAAAGGAGTGAATTAGTCTAAGAAGAAATATACACAGTAAAACGCTGTTTAAAACTTTTATAAAACGATGTTGACTGTATGAACCTTACAGTAGTCGTTTAAACAGTTTGAACAAGTGTATAAAATCTTAAACAACATAATTTAATTTTTGATACCTTATTCTTAAAAATAAGCATGGTTGTTTTAACTCTTAAACAACCACTTTAAAGGGATGGTCCAGGTTGGAAATATTTATATCTCAATAAATAGAGTAAAATTCACAGAGCAAAATGCAGAAAATTTGATCAAAATCAGATAAAAAAATAACAAAGTTATTGAATTTTAAAGATTTGCATTATTCCAGTGAAACAAGGCATATCTTTATGAATATTCATTAGGTGGGCTGATGATGTCCTATCCCCACTTGTTCTTTTTTATTTTATTACATGAAATTAGGTATATTCAAAGTTTTTCTACCAAGAACTTAAACAATTGGATTGACAACTGATTAACTGCATGAGTTATTTATTGCCGCAACTTATTTCATCATAATGGAGACACATCATTCACACATGTATGAAGAAATGAAACACTTGTGATTTAATGTAATAATAAAAGAAAAGGGAAAGTGGAGGTGTGATATAATAAGCCCACTGCCCACCTAATGAATATTCATGACGATGCATGTGCATATAACTGTTCTCACAAAATATTGATAAACTTTAGAATTCAATAACTTCATTATATCCGATTTTGATGAAATTTTCAGCATTTTGCTTTGTGAATTTTACTCCATTTATTTAGATATAAATATTTTCAGCCCGGACCATCCCTTTAAGGTTTATAAAGTTAAAAACACTGTATAAATTTTAACAGCGTTTTTACTGTGTAAGCGGTTAACCCTTATCATGTCTTCGAGTCAAGTTGAGTGACACATCGTAAAAATATTTGTACAGTATATAAGTGGTGTGCAGCGAAGGGATTGCAAAATGCGTTAATCTGATTTGGTTCTGGATGTATATGTTAAAGGATTAATCAATCTGAACGATAATGCTAAAAACGCTCCTCCTATCGAGGGAACGAATAGGCAGTAGCCGCGGTGATTCCTTTAATACGCCGTAGAGAAATGGAAAAGGGGAGAATTTATTTGAATAAATCTTTTTAAAGTTCTAATTACGTATAATTTGTTAAAATTTAAATGTTACAAATTTAAGTTATTACTCCCTGGTTGAATCACACTTAAACATTTTTATGAAACAGTCTTCAGGATATAACCGAAGAGAAATGGAAAAGGGGAAAATTTATTTAAATAAATCTTTTGAAAGTTCTTATTACGAATAATTTGTTGAAATTTAAATGTTACAATTTTTAGTTATTACTCCCTGGATGAATCACACTTAAACATTTTTATGAAACAGTCTTCAGGATATACTATGTTCAAACGGGTCACATGTTTAAAAAAAAAATACAAAAACAAAAAAAATCATAGAATCTTATACTAGTACATTTTCCTGTGTAACAAATTAGATTTGAAGTCTTTATACTAACTCCAAAATACATGTATATGTTTTATCTTTAAGTTTGCTGACAGTAAATATAGAGAAAATGACATTTGCATCGATCATCCATCATGCTTTATAGAATGCTTTCACAATCAATAATACTCGTCTCGTTCAAAACCGGAAGGCGATGTGCTGGAGAAAGGGTGACTGATACAATGGTGTAGCTTACGAGGGGGTGGGGGTGGTGAGAAAGAATTTGGTAGATTTAGGTACGAAGGGGGGGGGGCTGGTGGGTGTCTCTGTGCGTTTGTGTGTTAGGGTGTGTGGGTGCTGGGTGTATCTGCGTTAGATGTTAACTTTGTGCATGAGGGTATGCGGGACTGTGGGTCGTGGTATGTGTGAGAAAGACATATACTTTCCACACTTTGCCACTGTCGACCCAGGTGCTAAATGGGTACCCGGTAGGATGTGAAAGTCATTGTAGCTTGTCCAGTACTGTGTGCGCCTCACCGGCGACTGACTGGAATACTCCCCAGGGAGTGGAGGATGTGCACACATTGTGTGCGGGAATGACTGATTGAATCCGATGACCGGGGTAATAATATATCTGTAAAGCGCTAAGGCACGTCGTTCCGATGTATTAAAAGCGGATTATTATTATTATTAGAAAGAAAGAGAGAGATAGAGAAAGAATCGACTAGATTTATAGGATGGGGAAGGAGGAGATCGTATAAGAGGAGACCAAACTGTTGGTTTAATACCTTTGCTTTAATACCGTGGTAATGTGAAACCCCTCTCAATTTCCATTTTCCCCCTGAATTTCCCCAAGCTGGACTAATTTCACCCCTCCCCTTCCAGGAAATCGATGTCCCCGTCGGCTACGTCACAGCGTGTACATGTAGTAGTAGACTGATATTTACATCAGGTAAATTGTAGCCAAGGGCTGTATGTTCCGTGTTCTACTTATAAATGCATTCTTGAAAACTCCTCCAATATTTTCATTATTTTATGTCTTCTTAAATTTCAAGAAAAATCTCCTTGGAAAACAAATATTCGGGTTTTCATTTGCATCGCGTGCGTAGCAGAAGCGATACACAAGGGCCGCTTTTCCGACGGAGGCGGCGGCAGCGGTGGTGGCGTTGTCAACATTGAAATTTTAACCAAGGATAAAGTTTTTGTCATCAGCACTTTAAAGTAACAAATCTATTTCCTGAAACGTAGGCATAATAGTGGTCAGGTACCACTGAGACTTTCGCATGAATTTCAGGTCACGTGATCGAGGTCAAAGGTCGTTTGGGGTTAGTGAACTTTACCCATGTATGTTCTGGGCCCCGTCTTACAAAGAGTTACGATTGATCCAATCAATCGTAATTCTATGGAAATCCATCAGTGTCATAATATTTTTTCTACAGGAAAATCGCAAAATGTCCTTTGTAAACAAAGAAGAACACACCAAATTGTCAAGAAATCAATGAATTTATGGATATTCATTTATATCTAGAATTTCATTTTGGAACAAACATGCATTTTATATGTTGACTTTGCTGGCTTTCCATAATTGCGATTGATCGGATCAATTGCAACTATTTGTAAGATGGGCCCCTGGTGTCAATATTGAAACCCTAACCAAGGTTAGGTTTAGGTTTATAGGTTTAACCTATTTCATGAAACGTGGGCATTAGGCATCACTCATCTGACATGGGGTTGAGATGACATAATGAAGGTCAGCGGTCATTAGGAGTCAATGAACTTTGACCATGTTATGGTATCAACGTCAAAATATTAATTTTACTTCGTTGATTAATTACGTAGGGGCAAATCTGAATCTTTTTCAAAGGGTACAACTTTAGACCATGAAGATAAAAGTTTGTAATGTTTAGACCTTTCTTTGTGCGGAGAATAGTCGGTTCATAATGTATCAACCAACTTTGGGGTTGGTTAATAATGATAATAACAATAATAATAACGGTGTATTTACCCAGGGTAGCCACTTCAGTTCTGAATGCTGTTCTCCCAGCGGGCCTTGCTATTGTTACCCCGGCTAAGCTAGGCTACCTATTCAGGTGCACACAGCTTTTTGAGGAATTACTTCCTGCCGGTACCCATTTACCTCACCTGGGTCGAGTGCAGCACACTGTGGATGAATCCCTCGCTGAAGGAAACTACGCCATGGCTGGGATTCGAACCCACGACCCTCTGATTCAAAGTCCGGAGACTGATCCACTGGGCCACTAAAACAGTCATGATGGAGATGGAAGTTTTATATCTCCACGAAACAATTTCGGAGTCTGTTTATTTCTGAGTTGGTATACACCTATGACACTGATGACACGTGTGGGAAATCAACTAGCCTGGTTTACTCTCCCGCCAGATCGTGCTGATCGATAAGACAAATTAAATTTGTATGATGGCTTCAACAGTGTCTTGAAATACCCAGCAGTCTGATAACTCATCATCTCTCCGCAAGACATGACATTAGCGAAGGGAGAGGAGGAAGGGGGGATGAGGGGTCCCCTTGGATTGTTCTTCGGTAGCATAAATGCCTGATTCCTTTTTATTTGTTTCCCTTTTAATTTCTTTTAAATGCTTCGCCTTCTTCTTGTCCATCTTATTCATCATTATTATCTATATTTGAAGAGTTTGGTTGCGAAAGGGGTTAGGTCCACTTTTGACCATTCCGAGAAAAATAATGTTTTTTATTCTCACTTATTGCCATATTCTTATGAGAAACTAAATTTTCATGATGTACTACCCTATCATGTGAACATAAAATTGGACATAAAAGAAATCTACCTGTCTTCAATTTTTTCTATATATTTTGTTCAAAAGGTATCATTGTGGACGTTACTTCTTTTGCAAGCAAACTGAAATGAATCCAATCTCTTTTGAATAAAAAAAGGGATTTTTCTTTGCCATTTTTATTCACGTTTTAATGTGAATTTCCCATTTTCTTTGGTACCATCAGAGCGACTAAAAATTATATAGGTTTTGAGACAGAAAACAATAAAATTTATGAAAAATGGACCTAACCCCTTTTGCAATTGAGCTTTTAATTTTTGTCTTCGTGCTATTATTCTTTTTTCCCCTGTTTTCTTCGTACTTTAACTTATGTCAGTGCATTGGAATGAATGCGAGAGTCCATTTCATAATCCAATTCGACTTGAAATCTACTAACAGTCTAATGCTTACTCATGTTAGCAGGATTGACGTTCACTGTTTTAAACTGTGTTCATAATAATGATTATAGAGAGATCTATGTCGTGGTGAGCTTTATTATGTAAGTTATCCATCAAAATATGTTTTTCCCCTGCGGTAAAGTGACCCCTTTCAGTTTGGTGTAGGTCACATAATGGCATTGCATCTGAATGAAAAGTAATGCATCTATGAATAGATTTCATATTCATACAACAGCCCCCCCCCCAAAAAAAAAATGCAGTTAACATGGTTAAGGTGAAAAATGTTTTTTTTTGGGGGGGGCACAAGTTTGTCTTGTTTATCTGTTTATTTTACAATATAATAATGAATTTCGCTACGTCTACTTTATCAAGCTTTTGGGGGGAATCAAAACTGAAATTATTCGATAATCAACCGGGTAAAAAAAGAAGTCCTATCCCACTATTAAAGCATTTTTCTAAGCACACGCTAAAAGCTTGCCTTTTTACCCCCCCCCCCCCCCTTATTTCGCTCATTCTCTGTATTGTCCTTGAAAAGGGGTTACTAAAAATGAGGTCTTATGCAAAATTACCTTAGCAAATGTTGAAAATGTGACGAGTAACGTGTTTAATCACTTTAGCAAAACTTTTAAGTGTCAAACTGTATCTCGCCATTTCCTTTCTCTCGGGCTTTGGCCTATATCTCATCTCATGAAATGATTCGAAAAAAAAACCGTGACTTTCAGGTACATTGCCATGGTGCAAATGGATACTCCACGCGAGGCAGCAGATAACTTGGTAATCCGTTTAATCCGGACCGGTTGTTGCGGATAACCCGACCTCAAGGTTCAAGTTGAGGTTTGGGGTTATGCATGGGCTTTGGGAGAACGCAAAATATAATCGGAAACTTGTGATATTGTGCGACGCGGTATAGAAATGCCAACTTCGACAAATTGACCGGGTATGGCCGGCCCTTAGGATCAGCGAAGAAAAAGAAGAATCTAAAAGGATGCATTTCAGTTGTAACGATCTCAAAATGCATTCGAACAGAATCTTATGAAAAATAAGATAAGGAATGTGTGTGCAATGATTCTTAGAGGACATGTGTAATTGTCGAGAAATAAGCAAAATAAACATGGCATTCCAGCTGGATGTGCGGTATTTTCTAAGCAATAATAAAACACTCTCTCGCATGTGCTTATCTGCCATGTCTATGTTGGTGATCGTTAGTATGATATGAACCAGATCTACATGTAGATATACGAAATACGGTGACATATTTTAACTTTAATGTTAAAGACTTTGTAAATAATTATTTGCTCCACCTGCATTCTTTTAGCTTTCATTATTTCGGACAACAAGTTATTCGTTTGTGGGTCGATAATTTTAAAGGTAACAGACAATAGCTGCAGCAAACAATTATTTCGTGAAAACGTCCTTTAAATAAGGGTTTAATTGTCAAAAACTATCATACATCGAGGTCTGGTATTTTAATGTAAACTTATCTTTGTAAAATCATGAAATCTTTGCTCAAAATCGATAATTCTGATTATCATTAACTCAGAAAAGCATATATGGGACAGTGTATTAATATTGCTTCGAAAAATACCCGACATTTGATGGAATTCCGTGCTTATTTTGCTAATTTCTCAGCAATTACGTATTTTCTTCCAGAGCTCTTCGGCACATTTTTTTTTTTTTATTTATACATACAAACACTTGGTAATTAATTGGATTCTGTTCGAACTCATTTAGAGATCGTTACCACAACTGGTATTTGTTTAGGAGGATAGTGAGGTATGAGTCCCCTCTTTTGTCTGATTTCATTCAGGAACGGCCTTATAAATTCACAGGGAATTTTCTCTCATCGTCGGAGGACAGTTTCAAGAACACAGTAAATGTATTGAAGATGTCCGTCAAAAGCTAATGAACAGCTCTGAGGGCTTTGTCGAAAATTGGTGAGCCGGAACAGAAGTTCCGTCCTACGTTTCGGAGCGACGAAAAAGTCCAAAATGTGTCTTTTGTCCAGAGTCCAGGACGAAACTGCTGTTTCGATTCACCGTTTTCGACAAAGACTTTTTGGTTGTGCCTTGTCATGGAGGGCATTTGACAATTTATTTTCTATGTTCTTGAAGCCATCTTGCGTCGTAGAGCGAAAACTCTCGAATTATATACAGGGCCCGTCACAATAAGGTCGTTAAGGATGATAATAAGTGAGGATTTGTGAGTATTGTCATTTCCGCGATGTTGTTTACAACTTCCCCGGACAACTTCTTGCTATAAAGAAGGAACGAAGATTCCCCCTTTTGACACACATCCACATGCAACTTCTCTGCAGAAATATCGGTGTTATTTTAACTCCAGCTCGGTATTAGTCTGCTATGCAGACTCTGAATGGCTCGTGAAGTGGGATCTGCAGCTGGTTTGCGAAGGGCGAGCGAAGCGAGCCATTTCAGATCTGCAGACTCTAGTAGACCTAGTCTGCTATGCAGACTCCTTGAATCAGCTGTGATACACACACTGCAGATGTGGGTCTACAGTTGTAGACTAGCTCGGTATAGGCATTTGAACAACACTAATCAGTGTTAAACAAATGTCGGTTTGATTCTTAACTGGTGTGTTGTTTCAACACTTCCCTGGTGTTTTACGATATAGATACCGGGCTAATGTTAAATCAACACCGGATTTTTTTTTTCAATATGTAGACACTCACCCACTCTCATTCCTGTCCACCCTAGGGAGTTGTGTATCGTGTTGACATTCTCCATTCTGCTCTGGTAAATATCACTATGGCCGAGAAAAGATGGATATTTCCCAGCGGGGAACATTTGTAATTAAGCTATATTATGGCATCGCATTTTAAAATCCTGTCTGAAAGCTTTGGTAGACGGTCACGAATGTGAATTATTCTCCAGTATCATCTAACGTCCCAATATTACACCAGTGTGGTGGTCATTGTTTTTTGTGTTTTTTGTGACACTTCAAATTTGGACTTATTACGTATTTCACGCCCTCTCTCGGCAATGTTTCAATTTTATTTATAAAGAGAGGTCTCTTTGAGCACTTAAAGGAGAATGAAACCTTTGGAACAAGATAGCTTGTGTGAAAACAGAAAAATCAAAGAAACAGATCAAGGAAAGTTTGAGAAAAATCGGACAAATAATGAACATTTGAATATTGCGATCACTAATGCTATGGAGATCCTCAAATTGGCAATGCGACAAAGATGTGTGATGTCACTTGTGAACAACTCTCCCCATTACTTGAGTATATATTTCACTTAAATTGCCTCTTTTATCACATCTATCAGTAGATCATGTGTTCTTTCTACAGGAGGGCATATAATACAGATTTTTAGAGAATACATCATGGATAAAGAGTTTGTATCACCATAAGAAAAAACAAAAAGAGACATTTTGAGGGTATTTTATAGTCCATCAAAAGGAAAGTTGTTCACATGTGACATCACACATCCTTGTCGCATTGCCAATGGGAGGATCTCCATAGCATTAGTGATTGCAATATTCAAATGCTTATAACTTTCTCATTATTTGTCCGATTTTTCTCAAACTTTCTTTTTTCTTATTCTTTGATTTTTCTGTTTCGACAAAAGCCTACTTATTCCAAAGGTTTCATTCCCCTTTAATGTTTCTTTCAAGTAATTAGATGGGCGAAAAGTATAAATATTATGTCCTGTAATCATCACTTTGTGCTTTTGATGAGCTTTTAAGGTGTGTATGAAATGAGAAAAAGACGCAGATATTCTATTCTGATTGGGCACCCGAACAAAATAAATATTCATTATAAAGTTGCAAAATTCATTCTGTAAAATAAATTGTATTATTATATTTTTTCTATCAGTCCATCATTATGCCACTGATCGTTTCTACATCATGAATTCATCAGATTCGGCCTTTAAAATACAAAATTATAAAATGATATTAATAACAATTGAAAATACCCCTCATTCATTCTCTTAATGTGCATCCAAGTCTAATTTCATCTTCGAGATGCAGATCCCTTTGAAGATACAGCAGATGATGATGATGATGATTCAAAGAATGCAAAACGTACTTATTACACCAATTTACTATATGAAAACCGATGTAACAAGAGTAAGACATGGGAAATCATTAATGAATTATTGGTTGGAAAGAAAAAAATTCAAGGGTTGTTGAAGTAGACAGGCTTATCAAAAAGGTCAATGGAGACAATAACCTCATTACATCTATAAATGATATTGTCAATGAATTCAATAACTACTTTGTAAATATTGGTCCGAATCTAGCAGATACTTTGCCAAATGAAAATGTGTCACATTGACGTTACTTAGGGGCAAGAGTTAACAATTCTTTATTTTGGAAACCTGTGACTGAGGATGAGGTTTTTAATCATCTTGTAACTCTAGATGAAAAGATAGCTTGTGGTCATGATAATTTACCAGCACGATTGTTAAGAGATAGTGCTGTTTACATTTCAGGTGTCCTGGCATATATCTTTAATTTATCTTTAGAATGTGGGAGGGTACCAGATGAAATGAAAATAGCAAAAGTTACGCCTATCCACAAAAAGGAACCAAAAGATGAACCTGGAAACTATAGACCAATATCTGTTTTAGCAGTGCTCGGAAAGGTTTTCGAAAAAGTAGCAAACGGGCGATTAGTACAGTTTTTAGAAACAAACAATGCTTTTTACCACCACCAGTATGGTTTCCGTAAGAAGTACAGTACTAAGTTGTCATTAATAAATTTGTCCAACACTCTCTTAAAAGCAATTGATGAGAGTAAAGCTACACTTGGGATATTCATTGACTTCAAAAAAGCATTTGATACGATCAATCATAATGTCTTAATCAACAAACTCTCTCACTATGGAATACGCGGTCTCCCGCTTAAATGGTTCGAAGACTATCTTAGAGGAAGATATCAGTTTGTTCAATATGAAGAGACAGTCTCTAAGAAAATGGAAATCACATGCGGTGTTCCTCAAGGTTCGGTTCTAGGACCTACATTATTTTTACTGTATATAAACGATCTACCATCTGTTTCTAATTATTTCAATTTCAGATTATTTGCAGACGATTCTAATCTATGTCATACCTTCCCAGCTGGACAAGATGAAATTGATGTAAATGAAGTCAATATTAACATAAATAAAATACAAGAATGGTGTGTTGCAAACAAGCTTACTATCAACTCTATGAAAACGAAATTCATGTTGATTGGTAGCAGAAGGAAAAATATTAGACTAGCTGGTAAATTGGAAATAGCCGGAGAGGAGATTGAAGAGGTTAATGAAGCAACTTTTGTAGGTATAACAATAGATAAACATCTAACTTGGAAGAACCATATTAGAATAGTTAATTCATGTATACGTAAAAGAGTAGGAATTATATTTCGGTTGCGACATTTTGTACCAAAATATACATTAGTATTATTATACAAGGCATTCATAGAGCCACACATAACTTATGGAATCGAGGTTTGGGGGAGTACTTACAAGAGTAGCTTAAATTGTATATTTTACACCCAAAAAATGGCAGTACGTGCCATCGCATTCAGTGATTGGCGAGCTCATACACGTGTATTATTTCAGAATTTAAAGATGCTAAATGTATTTGAAATGCACAATTTATCTATATGTACCTTCATGTATGACCTGGGTAATAATAACTTACCTCACTCTTTAGTAGATTATTGCGATGTAATAGAGCATAGATACCCAACAAGACAAAAAGAAGGTCGACAAGTACATTTACCAAAATTACGGACTACTCAAGGACAATTCTCTCTATCTTTTTAGGAAGTGATTACTGGAATAATGTACCATTAGCCATCAAACTAAAAGTATCCAGAAACGATTTCAGGAATTCATTACAAAATCATTTATTAAATCAATAACTTATCATATTGCTCTGTATATAACATAAAATGTTACACTCATATTTTTTTTTTTTTTTGTAGTTGTTGTTTTTGTTGTGTTTAAAAAAAAAACATACTTTAAAGTTCAATATTCGCCTATATTACTAATATGTGTAGGGGCCAGGCTCGACTAGCACTTGTGCTATTTTCTGGTCCCTTTTATCAGCTCTTAACATATACATGTATGTTTCATTTCTGTAATATTTATATGCATGACATAATAATGTAATATGTAAACATCTGTAAATATGTTGTTATCGTTGGTGAATAAAATCAAATCAAATCAAATCAAATCAAAATGATATTCCAATTAAAAGAAATAAAACAGAAATTCATATTCAAATTTTATTTCCACAGTTGAAAATATACATTATACAAATCATTGACAATAAGAGATATATTACATGTGGAGGGGTCAAAGAAAACACAACTGCTTGTATAATTTGGCCCCATGATAATGATTTTGATGATGATGATGATGATGAATAACCAGTTCTTGTATAGTACAAAGAAAGTCACTGTGTCCCTACATGTACGTGAAACAACAGAGTTCAGTACAAATTAAGAAATAAGTAGAATTCTAATCTTAGTATTTCCGGGTATCACCATGTCTTACCCGCTGGGGGATTGAATCAATGACCTCCTGCAGAAGAGGCAGACGCTTTATCAACTGGCCTGCATCCTGTTGATGTATCCCGAACTCTGTTATGTACCACCAAGTTTGTGTTTCAATCCCATATTTAACAGGGATTTTTAGGGCATCAATCAAGCATGCGATAGCGCATCGCCTGGATCCGCTTACATGCGCAGTAATGATATACGTCCTCTTCATGCCGCGGTCACACCAAGAGAACCGGTACCAGCCCGATCAAAGGTAATACGCCATCTCGAATGGCCTACCATTGTTTGGTTTGGACCCGATCGGAATGATGTGACTGTACCTTCACCTATTGTGTTTACGCCTTGGACAATGTAAACGTAATCAATAGATGATGGGATTATGGGAAAGGCGAGATCAGTCCGATTTATGATAGCGCCTGTAACCATGGCAACGGGATGAATTATTGTTTGCTCACGTCTAAATGGTGTCCATATCATTAGTGATATATTGCTGCATATTTAATTGCATCCAAGACTGTCAAACAATACTTCATTGTACACCATGATAAATTTGCTTGCATTATAATAAAAATACTGATAAAAATAATAATAGTAATAATAATAACAATGATGATCATAATAATAACACTAATAATAAGATAAGAATAGTGATACCAAAAGCAGGATTTACATAGCATTTTCAAGAGGATACAAAGCGCAACTTATTACCCCGGCTTTAGTTCGAGCTACCTCTTTATCAGGGGCGCTCAGCGCATTCAAGGAATTAATCCTACCAGGTGGGTGTTTCATAAAGCTGTCCGTAAGTTAAGAGCGACTTTAAGAACGACTGGTGATCCTTTCTTGTGGTAAATGATATATTCATTGGCGATAGTTAAGCGCGTGATAAAGGATCACCAGTCGTTCTTAAAGTCGCTCTTAACTTACGAACAGCTTTATGAAACGGCCCCCTGGTCATCATTAACCTCACCAGGATCGGGTGCAGCACAGTGGATAAATTTCTTGCTGATGGAAAACACTGTGTTGCTGGGATTCGAACCCCAATGACCCTCCAGAATCACCGAACCATGACGCGCCCATGTAAAATTCGTTGTTTTATACATGTTAAATATGTATTATTTGCCAGATGATCAGTCATTCTTATACAATTTACACTAGGGCAATTCCATAAAATGATCAACCGCTTTGTACGTCCGACCCCCATTTTTCTCAAGGCTTACTTCACTTCATAAACATGATAAACTGACCAAGTCATGGTCCTTTGAGATCATTAGTACAGACTGTCAAAAGAGCAAGAAATCAGAACCAGAAATGTTCATGAAGGTCACACATTATTCTCGGATGTGCATATTTTATGGAATTGCCCAGTAGGGAAAGGTAGGCACACACCCTTATGGTAATGCAGAGTGGTAGACCTCGAAACATCGTACAGAATTCACAGGGATTTCCTCTACATGAATATCTTCGATATCAATGGTGTCACAAGAAATCTAGTTTCAATATTTAAAAAGTATAATGTTCATGTAGCAGTACCTGGAATAAGAATACATTCACTCCCTTCCGATAGAAGGCGATCTCCCAATGCAAAATTGCTTATTTGGTCTCCGATCACACTCCCTTACTAGTTAGTGTCGGATTAGGGCGATCACGTTCCCCTTTTCCAGTGAGATTTACATATTTTAAGAGTGGATTTTTACCTCATATGGAGTGAAAATGTCTAAAACGATGTCCAGTTCACTCCAGAAGGAGCTGTAATGCACTCTCAGGATGAACAGTTCACTTCAAACATGTCAAAGGGATACGTCTCTAGTATCACTCCAATAGAGGAGTGTCATAAGGGACTATAGTTTAGCTCTTTTGCAAATAGAGAGTTCTTTCTCCATACCTGTAAAATAAGTTTGTGGGACTACACTAAATGTCCTCGGTCCCCTTCCATTTCCCTCTCCCCCCTTCCCTTTCGGTATCCTAACGCTTTCCCTCTCTGTCAAAAAATATTATTCAATGTCAATCGCGCGTGAGTATGGTCATGACAACCCGACTCACTCTCCGATCACGCTTGTCGCTTTTAGTACATGCATGAGAGCTCGCTCGCGATATGATTTAATTAATCAAATTCCCCATCACACCGAGATACAATTAGTGAGAGCTAGAGATTCACACTGCAGAAATACGCAGAATTTAATTTTCCCGTAGATGTACATGAACTGTACTTCGATTCCCGACCGTTTCTCCAGAAAATGGTACCCCATGGCAAGAAATTTCGGCGTTATTCAAAGGCTGGAGAAGTCTACCCCAACAAAAAGGTGATTTGAATAAAAGGGGAAAATTAAACAAGCATAACACTGAAGAAGAAAAAATCATCAACATCGGATGTGATTTATTGTAATAGAAGATAGTTTATAAGACTCTTTATATTTACGCGTACTTTTCACAAAACAGTTATATCAACAACACCATTATATGCAAATGAGGTGGTCGGTGTTGTCACTCCCTATTTCATTTGTATTGTATGAATTTTAGTATATTTCACATTTGGCAGATTTGACAATAAGGCGACTCTTTATCAAAAGACAAAATGTTACAAAAGTGGATTTTCCAAAATGATGTTCCGGAAGGAATCGAAGTTTGTTTCAAATTATGATGGGTAGAAAATTGAAATATTTCATATTTGATATAGTAAACTACACAAGAATAATGACTGACGCCATTGGTACTATCAGTGGCATACCAGGTGGGTGTTTCATAAAGCTGTTCGTAAGTTAAGAGCGACTTTAAGAACGACTGGTGATCTTTTCTTACGCGCTAAATATTTACCAAAGAACATTAAATGGTGAATATCATTTACCACAAGAGAGGATCACCAGTCGTTCTTAAAGTCGCTCTTAACTTACGAACGGCTTTATGAAACGGCCCCCAGACATGACATCCATACAACTGTTTTGTGAAATCAGCCTAAACATTAAAACGTTATAACTGGATTATTTACATCCAAGTTTGATAAAATATTTTCAGCGTTAAGCTTGTTTCCGTTTAGAGTTTTTATTAAAATCAATCTAATTGGGGCTGGGATTTCCCTCTTATTGAAATCTTGTCATATCAAGAATTACAATTTGTAAAATTGTAATGTATTTATTTTCCGTCAATTAAAAATAATAACAATGATATACAATAACAAAGAAATGATCAGTAAAAAGATGGAGGGATTGCCTTACTCAGCGTTGATAACATATCAACGCTGTTTTACAGACATGGTAGAGGGGTCCCTGGCATAGACATGATAGATATACATGTAAATATAGAAAACAGGAAAGGGAAAAAACTGAGTTGACTTACGGTAAAGCCATTCACAAAATGTGAAATAATTAAGGAGAAACATATTTACAATACAAACACAATTTTAATCTGCGATATTTTATTTTTATCATAGCTCTAATTTTAGTGGTATCAGGCATGTCAGAGATTGGAATCGTGATCATGGTGATGTCAGACAATATATGGGAAAATTGGCTTTCCAGATTTATGGAATGGGGAGCCGAATAAATCTATAGATTTCAAACGCGCTCTTTTTGTCAGTGTGTGTCTATTATCAATGATGCCCTTAATTGAGAGTGTTTGCTTTGAGAAATGTCGGCATCCATTAATGCTAAAGCATTTGATCGAATTCAATTTAATTTTAACTATTAAGCGTAAAATCAGATACCTTCATATGAAACAAGTCGAGACGACAAGAAAAAAAGATAGGGGTGGGGGGTTCTCTCCTTTTTAATCATTTATTCAACTTTATATTACTTTTGTGTTTGTTCATTTGCAAATAATTGGGTGTTGGTGATGTATAAGTTACTATAAACTGTTTTTCAAGTAAACGGAGTCAAACATTTTGAGTGGATTATACTTTTAAAAGATTATGATCAGCAGCATAAAGATGTTATTAATGAGATTGATATTTATAAGGGGAACATGTTGTCAAAAAATGGAACAACTTATTCGGGGAGAGATGGCCTTATTTGTTTAAATTTTGTAACAAAACTTTAGGTACCTACAACACCATTTCCTAATTTCAATTTCACATCCATCCCATGTTTTGGTATTTTTACCGAAATTCTCCAACTAAAAGCTGCACGTAATCGGTGGGTGACCCCATACATGTCGTATGCATTATGGGTTCGAAGGAAGTTCAACGTTATCATTAGCTGTGTGTATAAACACAATGCAAAACGCAACGCAGCATCACAATTTGTTAGAGAATAAAACCTGATTGAAAAGGGCGGAAATTAAAGCTTCTCTGAGCGAGATCATTTCGGGAAATTCAGTTACCCACCAACAACCGTGGTGATTTATTGAGATGTATGTTGCTATATGTTTACCGGTTACCGCTACAGCTCCGACCTAGTGAGATTTATGACCTGTAATTTAAACTGTTTTGCGAGGTTTCGATGCACGGTTGTCATGGAGGTTGCAAACTGAAGAGGATGAGGGGGGGGGGGGGTGAAGGAGTCATAAGAGTCGCCAACAACCTTCTCCTTTGCATCATTTTAATTCTTATACCCCCATTCCCGCCTTGTACATGTTGTACCACCTATTTTCGGGGGGGGGGGTGGCTCTGATTTTTATCTTTATTTATATTTTTTTGGGGGATGGGATGGGTCGGGTTAGGGTACGTGAGAGACGCGGAGATGCTTCTGTTTTTGTTCTATATTTTGTGGCCATGCAATTCAATTCAATTCAATTCAAAAGTTTATTGATATAAAATCCTGACATTTAAGGATCATCATCAAAAACAAAGAAACATAAGAAAAAAATAATAATACAACATAAACATAACATAGTAACAACGAGGTATCCAAATAAAAAAAAATACAAAGAAAAAAAAACAGAAGAAAAATACCAATCTTGGATGAAATGTTAGATACGAGATACATAAATGC
Source organism: Lytechinus pictus (assembly GCF_037042905.1). Classification (NCBI taxonomy): domain Eukaryota; kingdom Metazoa; phylum Echinodermata; class Echinoidea; order Temnopleuroida; family Toxopneustidae; genus Lytechinus; species Lytechinus pictus. Next base: position 5,281,773 of record NC_087253.1, read on the forward strand.
ATACAATATACATACACATACATAATATACCTAAACATTAATGCACCCATATACAAATACATAAGTATAATATCATATTTTTCTTTCAAGCATCCTAAGTCTCTCCTCGTACATATAACGTATTCCTATAACACATAATTTGCTAATATCCATGTCATTGCTACCTAATATTTATTGGAATTTGTTTTTGTTAGTTATTTTCATAAAAAAATGCATGTCTTCTCGGTTATCAGGTTGGATGGGGCAGCTGCCTATTCGCCCCCCCCCCCGCCCCTCCTCATTTCCCTTCTTTGTTCTGCTTTTGTGCAAATCTTGCACATAATATATGGAAATATTTCTACAATTGACGAAAAGACTAATAATTGGATAACCCTATTCACTTTCCATCAACCCCTCTCTATCGTTTCCTACCCTACTCTGTATATGCAAAGGAGCTAATCTGGTCCCTAATCACGCCCCTCTTAGGTTGAGATGAGGGACCAGTCGAGATGGAGTGAGATTTCCGTCTTCCAAGAGTGAGTTTTCACCGTTTTAGGAGTGAAAGTGTGCATCTGTTATTCACTTTCACTCCAAAAGAGGTGAAAATTCACTCTTGAAAGACGGTAATCTCACTCTATCAGGACTGATACCTCATCTCACTCTGAGAGGAGCGTGATTATGGACCAGGGCGCCGTAAGCACAAAGGTTAGCGACTAATCCTTAAATGAAATGACCAATCAAGATCATCGTTGCATGCGCATTTTGCTAAGTAGACTGACTATGAACCAATCAGAACTATTCTTTGAAATTAGCGATCAATCGCTAACCTTTGTGTTACGGGACCCAGATTAGCCCCTTTGCATTTACAGAGTACCCCCTGTCTCTTCGTCACTCACACCCCCTTACTGTTTTCCCTCCCTATTTTTGTCCTACCAATGTAGCTCCATGCTCCTACTCTCGGAAAGAGTTCATGTTTATGTGCTCGAGCTATTAGTAACCCGGTGAGCAATAATCGAAGCGATTTATAGTTGACCCTGGCATCCGACAGCAGTACTGCCTCACCTTTCGATGCAAATCATGCCAGATGTGAGAAAAAAAATAATATTGACAGCAGTGAAACAGGGTAACATTTCAAAGCTCTAACAGACTGTGTGTTTTATTTATGAAACGTAATTGAAAAATTTAATTTGGATTTTATTATTTTCTCAATTTGAATGGTGATTTTAGATGACAAGCAGCGAAATTGAAGTTTTAAAGTTAACGTGGGTTATTTCAGTTTGTGTATTTTGGGGGGAAAAACGAGGGAAGATACATGAGCGTTTTTTTGTAAGCACATACGTCAATAAATTTGGAATACGACTGGTAAATGAAACTGATTTTAAAAGTAATGCATTTTCAAGGTAAATTGCCAATTCGTCCACTGCCAACTCGTTCACTCACCACAAGGTCTACCTTCATTTAGTCTAATGCCATTCCGTCCATCAACATTTCGTCTAACACCCATTTAGTCCAATAACCAGTTAGTCCAATCATCACTTCGTCTAATCACCAGTTCGTCTATGACCATTTCGTCTAATAACCAGTTGGTTTAATACCCATTTTCTTTTCATTCATTTTGCACAACTAACACTTTAGTTCAATTAGACCACATGGTATATGGACTAAATGGCTATTGGACCAACTAGTTGTTAGACGGAATGGCATTAGACTAAATGAAAGTAGACCATGTGGCAAGTGGACGGTCTGATGGTAGGCCAGACGAGTTGGCAATTGGACGAATTGGCATTAGACGAATTGGAAATTAACCCATTCTAAAGTACTTTAAATGGAATTATATGTAAAAACACAGTTGAGCAATAATTTAGAATACCATCATACTTGTTTGTTTGGCGAGATACCCTCCTGTCAATCAAACCCTTGCGCATTTCCAGATTCTTCCAGCCAAATTTAACTAAGGAATCCCTGGGTCCCGTCTTACAAAGAGTTGTAGTTGATCCGATCAACCACACCTATGGAAAGCCAGCAACGTCAACATCTAAAATGCATGTTTGATCATTTTTTTTATATGCTGTTTATTCATACATTAATTGCTTATTTGAAAAGTTAGGGTGATTCTCTTTGTTTACAAAGGACATTGCGCAAATTTCACTGTAGAAAAAATGACACTGATGGATTTCCATACATTTGAGGTCGATCAAATCAATTGTAACTCTTCGTAAGACGGGGCCCTCATGAAACTCTTCCCAGTGAATTATAGTGAGTTGCATTTGCCTGCTCTTATCATTAGCTGAAATATACGAATGCTTTGTCGAATTATCTGGGGCCCGGTTGCATAGAGTGCTGTGTTTAAACGCAAGTAAAAAAATCAACCGTAAGTCTCGAATGCACGCTTCTGATTGGTTGAACATCAAGTTGTGTTTGATTTGGAAATATGCGTTTGATTGCAAGTCTTTCAGCAACTGGCCCCTGGAGTAGAAATTGACGAAAGCATGGGAGAAGGGAGGGGAGATATAAGAGATATAAGGATACTGTAGGTCTCGTTCTTAAAGGTCAAGTCCACCCAAGAAAAATGTTGATTTGAATAAATAAATAAAAATCAAACTAGCATAACGCTGAAAATTACATCAAATTCGGATGTAAAATAAAAAGAAAGTTATGACATTTTAAAGTTTCGCTTATTTTTCACAAAACAGTGATATGCACAACTCAGAGACATGCAAATGAGACAGACGATGATGTCACTCACTCACTATTTATTTTGTTTTTTATTGTCCGAATTATACAATATTTCATTTTTTGCAGATATGACAATAAGGACCAACTTGACTGAACCACATCGTATTAAACAATAGTAATTCCACATGTTCTGGAGGAATTAATTGTTGTTTCACTTGACAATGAGGAGAAAATTATAATATTTCATATTTCATATAAGAAAATACAAAAGAAATAGTGAGTGGATGACGTCATCAGTCTCCTCATTTGCATACCAACCAGGATGTGCATATAACTGTTTTGTGAAATTAAGGGAAACTTTAAAATGTCATAACTTTCTTATTTTACATCCGATTTTGATGAAATTTTAAGTGTTATGCTTGTTGGATTTTTCTCTTATTATTCAAATCAACTTTTTGTTGGGGTAGACTTGTCCTTTAAAGACTTATTATAGTAACAAATGTACAATATTTATTCCGAATGTGCTATCAGCCAATCAGACTGAATGATTACAGTAGCTTTTAACTGTTACTGCAAGTTTGTCATTATAACAAGTTTTAATGAAATGGACCACAGATTTCGCCATACACAAAGTCCACATCTTCCGCGCGCATCTCTCCATGAAGACTGGGATTCGAAGAGCCCATGTATACTTCTATACACGCAATATGAAAACTGGGGTGTTGAAACTAGCACCAGTTGGACTCCATAGAGAACCATACACCAAGGTGTTAAATGACACCCTAAATACTGAGCATAACACCAAAGGGTGTAAAAATTACAAGGAAAGGTGTTGTAAAGACACCCAAAGGGGTTGAAGTAACACCACACATAGAAGCGGAGTTAAATGTCCGGTGTGGCCATCTACTGTATGTATACCTGGCCACTTCGTAGTTTTTGCTCTACGCAGTCGAAATGGAAAGTTGATGGGAGAAGATTGGCAAGATCTACACCTCATTTTGGTGTGGGTAGCTTCTGTTCTTCATACTATCATGACTATGCATACATTTATTGCTAAATAAACATCACTCTCTGCATCTCCATCATTGTCCATGCATATTCAGGTGTCACTTACGCATGTCGTATCTAGACATCGTATCTCCCACTTCGGATTGCCTCTGTAAGGTAAGTAGGGGGAGGGAAAATGCGCGTGCCGTACGGCTTTGTTACGATTTTCTTTCTCCCATCACAATGTTTAATGCCACCACAATCTTTACAATTAAGTTGTAGGACAGATTTGACATGAGCCTATGAACCTATATTCAATCTCGTCTAAAGACCAGTCAACCCAAATAATGATTACGTTAACAGACTTCACGGACGTGCTCGGATTGTAATGTTGAGTTAATGTTCCTTCGATTTGAATATTTTTAGCCAGATCCCCGACCGCCATGGCATACTTCTGTAATATACCTCGCTTTCCGCATATACATATTTTTAAGGTGACACGACATTTGCTCCTGCGACAATTGCTCCGAGCTTAATTTCGTCTAAAATGTGGGGTTACGGTATCAATATGGTCTTATGTTAAGTTTAGGGTAGGGTAGGGTATAGTGTTAACCCAAGGTTGAAGTCGGTCATTTGATTAGTGTGTGGAATTTTGAGCGGAGCAACTATCGCCAGAGCAAATGTCATGGAACCAATTTTAAACTTGAAATCAAACGTAGAAACCATCAATTTTGCCTGAAATTCCCTTCTACTATAGATTTTTCTGTTCCTCTTTGAGTTTCTCATGATTTGTCTTGTAGGCCTATTGATTAACATCATCGCCGTCCCCATTTCTGATGAAGGTTGAGTACAATTCTATTGTTGGTAGGATGAAGCTGAAATCTCCCTGGGGAAAAAGGAATATGAAGAGAGGAAGTGACGTGCAAAAAAATATCGATCAAATGTGGGTACAGAGCACTATGTTACACTGTTGCTTGCAAACCCGATACGCCCCTTGTTGCAATATTTACCCTATTTCAAAGGCATTAAGATATCAGAATTCGCATTATCTACCGCAATCGAACACCTGATATGAGAGCCTGAATATTGATGTGCGTACAGTAGCACCGGGCTCTGTCTTACAAAGAGTTACGATTGATCCGATCAATTGCAACTATGGAAAGCCAGCAAAGTCAACATGTAAAAATGCATGTTTGTTCAAAAGATTTCTAGGTATGAATGTATATCCATAAATTAATTGATTTCTTGACAATTTGGTGTGTTCTCCTTTGTTTACAAAGGACATTTTGCAAATTTCCTGTAGAAAAAATTGACACTGATGGATTTCCATAGAGTTACGATTGATTGGATCAATTGTAACTCTTTGTAAGACGGGGCCGAGGGCTCTGTCTAACAAAGAGTTGCGATGGATCCGATCAACCACAGCTATGGAAAGCCAGCAACGTCAACATCTAAAATGCATGTTTCTTCAAAATGTTTTAGACACGATGTATACTCGTACATTCGTCGTTGTCTCGAAAATTGGGTGTGCCCTCTTTGTTTACAAAGGACATTGTGCAAATTTCCTGTAGGGAAAACATTATGACAATGATGGATTTCCATGTACATGTAGTTGAGGTTGATCGGATCAATCGCAAATATTTGTAAGACGAGACCATGTTGTGAATTTTGATGCAAGAGTTGGGCCGTACATGGTATGCATGGTGGAACACGGGTGTTTAGAACTTTGTGACATTTTCCTGTGAGATGTCAATCAATCAACAGTATAATAAAGTGAATGATATACGACGTAGAACGATGGGATTAACAATAATGTCATTTGTTACCCTTTCACACCCCCCAATCACTCTCTCTCCCCATCTCTCTCTTTCTCTCTCTCTCTCTCACTCTCCCCTTCCTTTCCTGTCTTCATTTCCAAATCAGTTACTCTGTTCCACAATTTCTACACTACACATTCATGCACGATCATGACGAATGTCATGATATTCAGGTATAGTATGCAGATATTATAGTGCATGCTATATTCTTTCACTTCGTACTGCTTCCCTATTCATAATCCTAATTCTTCATTATTTTATAACATGTCTGTCTCTCCCACATACACACGCCATCCAACTCACACACTCATACAAGCTCGTTCCACACACTCGCACATCCCCCAAACATGCCAAAGAATGACATAGGCCTACTTCTCAATGTTTCTATCTCTCTTTAACTGTCTTTTCCTCTCGTTTTTTCTGGATCTATCTGTGCCTGCCTCTTCATTTGTCTCTTTCCCTGTCTATCCCTCTTTCGTTGTTTCTCTACTCCTTTTGCAACGGTACAGCCTCCCTTTCTCTTCCTCTTTCTTCCCTTTTCTTTCTCTCTTCTTCTCTTACGACAGTACTTTTTTTTTCTTTCTCTGTCTTTCTCTTCCATTTTCTCTTCTCCTCTTTCGACGGTTCAACTCCTTTCTTTCCTTTTGTTTTAAATCTCTCTGACTTAATCACTCCTTATTGTCAATACCAGCTGTACATCATCTCGTTTCATCGACCTGAGGATTTGAAGGCACCTGTAACTCTGCTCCGTCAGCTTTCTAGGCCAATTCCTTCCCCTCTTTCATATCCTCTTTTTCGTCCTCTACATTCTATTTTCTTTCCTTTTCATCCATTGTACATGTTGCTATTGCCTTCCCTTCCTGTCTTTACCCCCCCCCCCCCCAATATTCAATTTTGTTGCAAATCAAAGCACTTGTGATTTACAGTGAACTTGAATACAATGAGAGGGGAGGCAGGGCGAGAGAAAAAAGGGGGGAGGGGTGAATAGAAAAAAGAAGTTTAACTGTTTCACTCATATGGATGGAGAAGGTCCGATAAAAGTTTGAAATTCGAATACTGTAACAATTTTATCGATTACAGAATACCATGCTAAAATTGAGAATGTGAACACTTGGTTAATCTATTCTGAATGCCATACCGGTAAACATTTTGTCGGTGGATATCATGACAAACTGCATGCTGGGTAGTAGGGTAGATCCATCGTGCATGATTACTGGTATTATTTTCACATAGACGTCAATGGGCTTTCACAGCCAGCGATAAGTAGTCACAACTTCGGGTAGTCAAGGCTGACACCTCGAAAAAACTTGATCATGACCGACAGTCCGAGTAACGAATACTGATGAGGTGGAAATGATGGGAAGGATGGGGAGTAATAAGAGAGGGAGAGAGTGAGAGAGGGAGAATATGTGTGTGTGTGGGGGGGGGGGGCTGAAAAGTGGAAAGTATTGTGGAGGTTCCGTGGCCGAATGGTGCTTCTGTTAAACACACGAATGCCAGAGGTTCGGATTCCTGGCTACAGCTTCGGGGTGGTGGGGGGGGGGCATATATCCACTGTCCTTTTATCAGTTATTGAGAAAAGTGTGTGTGTGTGTGAGAGAGAGGGTGTTTGTGTGTGTGGGTTCGTGTATGTGTGTGTAAGAAGTGTGTTTGTGTGCGATAGAAAGAGGAAGCATAGATACCGGGAATGAGAGAGAATGTGAGGGTGTGTGGAGGGGTGCGTGTTCTTGTGTGAGACCATGGTCCATTTCGGTAGGATCCATATATAGTGAGACCATGAAGCTACATTATTTTGGAGGGTACTTATGTGTGTGTATGTGTGGTCCAGCATTATACTTCAAACTGTCTATCTCACACGCTCTCCATGTCTGTTTTATTTCTTGCAAGCTCTGTCCGTAGGTTTCTTCGTGCTTTTATATATATCTGCCCCCCTCCTTTCACTAGCTGTCTCTCTATATGTTTCTATCTCCCCACTTCTCCTCAAGGAGAATTCCCCCCCCCCCGCACTGTCTAGTTATAACTCGATCTCCTTTTTCTTTTTTTTCTTCACTCCCAGTTGGTAACTTCCAATACCGATACAAGATACAACCTCTCTTATGCCTATGCAATAAGCCCATCTAACCTTAGGGGAAGTCAATAAAACTCGTCTGCATCAATTCGCCCCGTCAAAGCGAATGACAAAATACGCGGAAAACCTAACTCGACAGCTGCCCCACGGTCGTTTCGATGATATTAACGCGTTTGATATGCAGTCGAGGGTTCATTGTACGAGCGAAGAACGACTGTCCCTAGAGTCTATAGGTTACCCGTGTTTGGGATGTTTTGGGTTGACGGTGGGAAAAGAAAGTGGTCGGGTCGAAAAGGGGTTTGTTGCGAGCTCGGGGAATTCCATGGTAGCAAATAAAAAGATTATTTGATTATACACGTCCAGCGCAGATATCTTAGACTAAGGAGCTTATTTAATTTAGAAATTTCCGCTAGCACTTGTTTGCTAAACAAATCAACTTCAGACCTTCCCTGCTCAGACATATGCACACTACCCTTTTACCTTTTTTTCTGGAAGTGTCGGGCATACTACTAACATGAAAGGATATTCTTTCAATGCCCTGCTACAGTGAAGTGAACTGACAAAAGGGGAAATTTAAATGCCCTGCTTCGGTGAAATGAATTAAAAAAGAAATCAAAGTAGAAAACTGTATCCATTTGTCAATATATTGTGGCATTGTTCCTACTGTATGAATATTGTTATTAAAACGAATGCAAGTAAACATAAATAAGTATAGATGAATATGTTAAGTCATAATAATTATACTAATAATAACGATACTAAAAAAGAAATGAATAGATAGTGAAATAATAAAATGAAATATACGAATGAATAAATAATAGTTATTAATAATGCGCTTAATACATGTATTGTACGTAACTAAAGCGCTTACAAATTTATTATTACCCGGGTCATCGGATTCAACCAGTCATTCCCACAATGTAAGCACACCCTCCACTCCCTGCGGAGTATCCAGCCAGTCATGATTACTGATGCCCAACCATTACTGGATAAGGTATGATGACTTTCTCATCCTAAAGCGTAAATGAAATATAAAATATACGAATAGATAAATATACAAATACGTAAATATGTATAAAATGATAATACATAATATATTTATATATATATATATTTATGTATACATTTATAAATATATATATATATACTGAGATTAAAGAATTAAAAAAGAACAATTAATATAATAAATATGAAATACAGATAAATCAATCTATAGATACTTAGATATAATCAATCAAAGTGAAAACAATAAACATCAGTTTTTGGTCCTTTTCTCTTTCCCTTTCTTGAAAATATATATGCCCTCTACATTTCCTCCCGCCCTTTTACCTGGCTACCCCTCTGTGCGTCCCAAGCTGTCAGGATGTAATTGTGCATTATCTGTGATGACCAACCGTGTTGAATTATATTCAGGCATGTAAAACACATGGTCATCGTATATCATTTTGTGGCGTCGTGCAAGGTTTCAGCTGCGGTCATTTATCTTAAAGAGAAGGAATGAGTCAGTACTCTCTCACGTTTTTTTTACCAACTGATGAGTTTGTTAAAACATGAACCTTCCATCTATTTGTGAAATCAGAATTGCATGCATAATGACTTTGGATTTTCTTTTTAACCAACGGATTGTCTTTTTAACCAACGAATTTTATTTTTAACCAACGGATTGTCTGTTTAATCAACGAATTTTATTTTGACCAACGATTTGTATATTTAACAAACGGATTATCTTTGTCAACTCACGGCTAATTGGTTAAGAAAATTCTGAGAGTACATGCCCTTTAATAGTTAGATTGTACTCCGACAAAACAATTTCATCCACATACATGTAGCTAGATGATTATTAGGTATTCCTTTGTAATTGTTTTCGAAACCTATGATGTTGTTTCGGTATTCGGTTAATTCTACTTTATCCCCCCCCCCCTGCAAGAAAAAAAAATATTTGTATTCATTCATGCATTATTTGTCCGAATTGTTAAGATATACGCCATGGTAGCTGGTTTCAAGGGAAGTATGTTTTTTTCCCCATCCTATCACCAAGGTTTAGGGCCTAAACCTTAATTTTCTAAACTGTATGTCTGCTATCAGCAGATCAGATTTTTCAAATTAATATGAACCTACCAACGGTTGGTTTAAAAATATATACATGTAAAAGAAATGCATTCCTTAACCAACATTGATAATGTTTATAATATGTTAGCAGTGCTAAATTAATCTGATTTGCTACGACACAAATCGAGTTTTCTTTTCGATCTCCGTATCTGATTGCCTAAACACATGATGTTATTTTCACAAGTGATTATCAGTCCCTTTAATTTGTCGTATGTGTGCGCGAGGGTGCTGATGCGTGCGTGTGCGATAGGTGTGCGCGCGCGTGTCTATCTATCTATGTGTTTGTATGTATGTAAAGAATACACACGCTACATAAACCGTACTCCAATTTAAATACCTTCTGTTCGTAGTGTCATGAGAATAAGTTAACCATGTAATGGAACTGTGCGGTTATTTCACATCTGGTAAAGATAGCACTGTGTAAACGAATGGAGATGTATGTTAGAGTACATGTTCATGGCGCTCGGACTTTGAGTGAATGACTGTATTTGTCAATGTCGCATTGTGTGCTGCTCATCTTTCACATATCGAGAGTTTCATATATTGAGTGAAAATGTAGCATGCCATAGCTCTGCAACTGGCATGCTTGTGAAGTGCCGAATGGGAGGCGGATCAGTTTTCTCCATGGTTTAAAGGCCGGCTCTGCCCAATAACATGGTGATTGGAAAAAACATGGAAAAATCAACAAGAATAAGGATGAAATACCGAACGTTACCTTAAAAGATGCGTGATTGATGTGTGAATAAAAATATAACAGTAATATGTTTTGAAATAAACCAATTGATGTTATATCAATATATAAGATTTTAAAGGAAAAGGACGGGAGTGATATTTTCGCAGAGACATGATAACTGCGACGTTTTCCAAATGAAAATTCGGATTAACATTGTTAGTAATCACGTTCGGCTCTTCTATGACACATATCTGTACCATTTAACGTCTCTGCGCAGTTGCGCTTCCAGAGGATTTTGATATCCCTGGCTTAATACCGGCAAGCCTTTTAAAGAGCACGTAGACCTATGTTATTCTATTATAATTGATCTTAAACCTTTGTGTTCATACTCACTCTTTTATCCGCTTCTGTTTTATGTAAGCACCCACTGGATAGGGTCAAATTGTCTTTATTGACTACAGTAATTCAGTTAACTTTATTTGACCCTGGCAGTCCAGTGGGTGCTCAATCTATAATGTTATGTTTATTATGTGTTGTACTACACTGTACCAATTTCTTGTACTTTTCATTGCCGAAATAAATGATAATAATTAAGGAATGAATAAGCCTACTTGCCAGGTACCTAATTATGTCAATTTAGCCTCAAGTTTAGGCCAGGGCCCATGGTTGGTCATTTTTTTCAAAAATAATGAAATTTGAAGAAATGGTGAACCAAGTTGTAATCACTGTAAGACAGAGAAATACCATTTAGTTTTTACAGATGCCAATGGGTCGCTTGACTGTTAGGTTAATCGCTTATCAGGAAATCTATATTTTCATCGCTATGTAATTTCCTCCGCTTTTTCTTTCTAGCCCCATAACTCATCGCCCCTACCCCCTCTCTCTCTCACACACTCTCACGCACCTGTCTCTGTGTACCTGTGTTTCTGGGTATGTGTGTGGGTGGATGTGAGCGTGTGCTTGTGTGAGGGCGTATTTCCTTCTTTCTATTCATCAGTCTCTCCCTCTTTCTGACAGTCTCCCAAATCTTTCTTTCTATCTATCTTTCTTTCTATCTATCTTTCTATCTATCTATCTTTCTATCTATCTATCTTTCTATCTATCTATCTTTCTATCTATCTATTTCTTCACCCCGCTGTCTTTCTTTCCATCTGTCTGTGTTTATGTTACCCCGCTCCCCATCGGTTGCTCCATCTATCTGTTTCTATCTGATCTCTCTCTCCCCCTCTCTCTTCTGTCTGTCTCTCTATCTTTCCCTGTCTCTCTTTATTTCACATCTCTCACTCTCCCTCTCTTTCTCTCTATGTGACCCTGGTCCGCCCTCGACTACCAACCCTCTCTCTCTGTGTTCACAGCTTCTAATCAATATCACCATGGCATGTCCCTTTCACGTCGCTACGAGGCTACATCACCTCGACGCAGTGATGCATTCCGTGGGGGCAGTAGTTTAACATCTGCGCCAGATGGGCTGGCTGAGTGGCCAGGCCTGCATGCCTGGTCAACCGCGTCGTGGTCAGTCGCTATTTCACGGGAGAAAATCCTTGGCTTGGGTCCCATAACACAAAGGTTAGGGATCAATCGTAAGCTTGATTTTTACGACTGATTGTACATTGTAGTCAATGCAGTAAATCGTAGAAAAATGTTCTACGATCATTGCTAAGCTTTGTGTTACGGGCCGCTGGTCGCTCGCGTTGATGACACACGGTTCGGTGACGACGACGGGCAGGGTTGGATGCTGGTCGATGATTATGATGGTTCCCACGGCACACGATGCGCCATGCATTTTCATCAGCCGAATGCGATAACCGTACATCGAAGTAAAGGGTATGAAGTATAGGCAGCGCTCTGTTGAGATAGGGGAATAGATATGTCACCATACCCCCCCCCCCCCTTTTTATAAGGGGTCACTCATCCCCCTTGGATTTCAAAATATAACATTTCAATTTCTTCTATTTTAGACAAAATGCCAAATTCAGATCAATCATTTAAATGTTTCATATGCATTTGAGGGTCCATTGTTGTAATATTAGCCCCCCCCCCCATTATTGTTTCACAAAAATATACATGGAAAAGTCTCCACCCGAGCCCCACTACATTAAACATCATTCTTCCCAAAACTAATTACAACTCCCCCCCTCCCCCCCCCCAACAAAAAATGAAAAAAATGAAAGAAAGAAATAAATGAAATAAATAATAATAATAACAATAATAATAAATAAATGAATAAGTAAATTAATTAAAGGTATTAGAATGTTAACATTTTCTATTCAGTTTTTTCCGATTATTTTTAACCATTCTTACAAGTTATTCTGCTTGAGCCGTCATCGGTCTGCCGTACTGATCAACCGTGGATTTGCCGTAACTGCGGTGAAGGCTCGTTCAATCAGCCAAAATTTATTTGCGATATAGCGCCATCTCTTGTTTACTTTCGTCTTACTGAATCTTTGTTGCAATGGTTTCTCTGCATCATTGTACTCATTGCGATATTGTGCCTACTCGCGCTTTCTTTCATTTTTCATCATTTCATTAACGGGAAATACATTGTTGAGTTCGAAGTGTTAGATACTTATAGTGACACTCCAATTTCCGTGTATGATTTCGAAGAAAATGTCAGTGGATTTCCATTATGTGGCGACTGGAATAACAAGCAAATACCGAAATTCGAACGCGATTTGTGTTGCAATCAATTTGCACAATATCAGGATTGTTCTTTCTTGTGAGGCATTATGACATTTCTTTATGGCCAAAGTCATAGTACTGTATAGTATTGGCCTATCCTGTTTGTTGTTGGTTGGTTTTTGTTTTAAGTGCAGCCGGTTTGTAATAACAATTGATCACCCGAGTTACATTTCTATTCCGAGGAATAGGTCGGATCCATGGGGGGGGGGGGAGGGTTGAAGGGCCCCGCCCGAAAAAGACACACTCCCCCATTAAAAAAAAAACCTGTCAATATTTGGGCCGAATTTACTTTGTTTGTGATCATTAACCTTTTTTTTTTTTATATACGTTTTACATTTATTCTTTTTTTAATTTTATTCCATTTATTTATTTTTCATTTTTGTAATGTTATTAGTGTATTTTTTTCGGGGGAGGACTTACTTGGATGAATATTTTATATAGCACTGCTCCCTATCCTTGTTTGTTTGTATTTATTTCCATGTAAAACAAAAAATATGCATGATTAAATTGAAAAAAAATAAAAATCTTCAAATATAAAATGGAGGCTTGCCCATTTCAGCAACCACTGTTCTTCCATGGGTTCCTTTTCAACGTAAATACTTACTATAATAAACAAAAAAATATATATATATACACTGTAAAAACACAATACTTAATTGAATACATTACAAGAAAAGGTATAGTATATACCCTCTTAGAGTTCGATAGTGTGAAAGCGGTCGTCTGAGACCGTACTCTTCAGCTGTTTCGTGAAGAACAGATGAGGGTCTCCTCACCTGCCTTAAAGAGCATATGGCAGTCAATCGGGTTTTGATATCAGAAACGAAAGTTCAAGGACTAGTCTGACTTTACGTTACCAAAGATGAATGTACACGTGGGCGACCTAAGAGAACCCTTACCCTTTGTAATCTCTCACGCACAAGGAGAGTTATGTAGCCCGAGTGGGTGATTTCAAGTTCAGTGTTGATATTTGGTGTTAGTGTTAGGCCAAATTTTTACAGGAGTATAACACCAAACGTAAAGTGAAGATGGTCCTGAAAATTACTCACGTGGTGTTGACCTGATCTGGACTATTTGTGAAAGCTCAAAATAATTTTTTTGGAGCTAGAAAACGCGATCCAAATTGTGCTTCTAATACCAACACCAATACAGGACTTGGTATCATCCAGTGTGTTGAAGTGCTAAAGCAGTGACGGGTCCAGTTGGGGGCGCAAGGGATGAGCGCCCCTTCTATATTTTGATAACCATCGCTTTTACAAACATATCAGAAGGTATTTTAAAGAAAATTGTCATCCGCGCCCCCTCTTTTTTCAAATACATTTTACACCTTCTAGTTCGAAATCATTATCAGCATCACCACCATTATCATCATCTTCATCATTATCACCATCATCACCAATCCATCTTCATCATCATCATCACCATAGCCATTATTGCCATTATAATAATAATAATAATATAGGAAATTTATATTGCGCACATATCCACCTTGTTAGGTGCTCAAGGCGCTCCTATATTACCCGGCTAAGCTAGGCGTTCATAGCGCACACAGCTTTTTAAGGAATTACTTCCTACCGGTACCCATTTACCTCACCTGGGTTGAGTGCAGCACCATGTGGATCAGTTTCTTGCTGAAGGAAATTACGCCATGGCTGGGATTCGAACCCACGACCCTCTGTTTCAAAGTCCGAAGACTAATCCACTGGGCCACAACGTCATCATCATCATCACCACCATCATCACTGACTATGGAACCATCATCACCACCACCACAATCACCACCATCTTCATCATCTTCACCACCAACATCACCATCATCATCACCATCATTACTAACAACATCACCAACGTCGCCATCGCTCCAACCATGATTATCATACATCAACATCATTATTATCACCACTACCAACAACATCTGGTCCTGACCACCATACCAACACACTACCATTATCGTAACCAATAATTCCACTACAACCACAACAAATGAACGATCCTACCACTATTTCCCGTCAATACCAGAAGCTCCATCACCATAGTAACAACCCATTTTGGTGTAGACCTACCACGGTAACTAGCACCACAACCAACATCACAGCCACCAATACAACATAAACATGATATCTACCACCCTCACTTACCCCATGTTAGCACCTCTTCAGCTAACACTTTACCACTATCAATAGCACCTTTATCAATACCACCACTTTCAAGAACGAAATTACAATCAGCGTCACTGCACCCTCTGTCACCAATAGCCTACCACCACCACGGCGCTACCAATACAACAACAGCAGCAACATTAGACCTACTATCATCACCACCGACACCATAACCATTCTTATGCATAGCCCCTTGATCATATTAACCACCACCACCACCACCACCACAACAACACCTGGAACACCACAGCCACCACTATTACCATCACTACCACCACTATCACCGCCACCACTATAACCACCACCACCACCACCACGGTCATCTTCATCTCACCATGTTTACCACAACCATCCCCCCCCCCCCACTGTCACCACTACCACCATCATCAGACATCACCATCACCATTATCTCACCATTACCCATCCACCACCACCACTACCCCTAGCACCACTGCCACCACCACAAAGAGGCGTCGGCGACCACCCTCACCTAAGCAGCCACGCCCAATGACAATCTCCATCCATCTTCTTTATTGTGATGTCAGGGGACTTCCCCTTTCTCCGAAAACACTTGTCTTTCT